>NC_090646.1:89312129-89912129 GCF_040937935.1 Hyperolius riggenbachi
AAAAATAAATAAATAAAAAAAAAAGATGTTTACTGGAGTGAACATCTTGGCGTTTTTCTCCAGGTAGGTCGGGGAGGCGGAGCTACATGCCGGAAGTCGGGTGATTTGGGGTCTTTGAGATGGCTTTGAGGGAGAAACCAGCGGAGGTATCTATAACTTTTACTTTAAGGCTGAAGGCCTGCTTTAAGTCCTGCATGGCAACTATGTAACTTGCTATGGGAGTTGTGGACTCATTATCATGTGACTGCAATGAGGGCTCAGAACGCTTGCATGCAGCTACACACCTGCAGGATCGATGCAAGGACTAGAGCTGGAGTGAGAGAGGTACCTGTGGTTGTGGGTATGGGTCCAATGCGGGCTGGGTCAAGTGGCCCTGAAGAAAAAGACAAAAGGACAGGAGCCCAATGGGGTATAATATTTTGCAGATTTTAAGTTGATATGCAGTAAATAAACACAGGTAGTCGCCGAATTACGAACAACCCATCAATACGAACGGCATGGATTCACTGTTTCCGTGGGAACAAGTAAAAAAAAATTGGACTTGGGAAGATTTTGAGAAAATCGATTAAAAAAAATTCAAAGAAAAAATGGCTTTTAATGGTTTAAGCAGGTACAGAGGGCAGAGGTTACACAGAGGGGGACACTAGAGGCACAGGGGGGCACAGAGGAGGTACAGGGGACAGCGATGGCACGGTGTTACGACTTAAGAGCGAACCTACAGTCCCTACCTCGTTCGTTAACGGGACTACCTGTACTCAACCAGGGTTGCTAGACAGCAACCACCTTCTGCGTGTGTGGGTAACACCCATCCTCCACTCAGGAAAGAGGAAGGTCTTTCTGTAGACTTGTCGGCCTCTCAAAAAACAGGTGGGGACCAAGGTCCTGTCCCTCCGATGGAGGGTTACACAATGTGGAAAGCAGGATAAGAGATGCCCAATGTAGTGTATATGTTGACAAAGAAGAATTGAGAGGTGGCTTGCCTCAAGAAGGGCTAATCAATTTTAGTTTGTGAACACAAGCTTAGGCATTCTTCTTCAGGTAATGTACTTTTCAATTATTCTTTGTAAACATATAGACATGTGTTTGACTACATTGGGCGCCTCTTATCCTGTTTTCCACATGATTTCAATGTGTTCTCTGCATAGGGTGCCCCTGCACATAGGCGGTCCCTGATGGATAAGTTGACCTCATGTTTGGTATAAAAACCTTGCCTTATTCGGCAGGGCTGTGGAGTCGGTACAAAAATCGTACTAATCCTCAGTTTATGAAATCTCCGACTCCTCCATATACCCAAAATGGCTCAGACTCCTCGACTCCTTATTCTAATACTAACCAGGGCTGTGGATTTGGTACAAAAATCATTAGACTCCGACTCTTCAGATTATGAAACCACCGACTTAACAACTCCAGGTACCAAAATTTGCTCTGACTACTCGACTCCGACTCCACAACCCTGTTATTCGATGTGATATACAGTGTATATAGAAGCCATAGCATGACACTTTAATTTTTTTTTTTTTTTCAAGCACTGTTGAGTAAAGATTCCCTTTGGGTTTTATTTTTAATCTGGGCATTTTGTTCTGTTTAATAAATGCAGCTTTTATGATATAGGCTTTATAAAGACGTATCCTCTTGCATGTACATTGACCATGCTGTCCAGGTGATATCCCCTTTTTACGTGTTGTTTTACATGGACCACCTTTCTTTGTATTCAATTTCCTTGAAGATATGGAATGTGTGAACAATATATTGCATTACAGGCCTGTGCCCTCTCTTCCTGTCTAATTGCATCGTCCTCTTTCTGCTGACAGGTTACGTCCTTGTTCCTCCATTTAGGCTGCATGGGAAATCCTCAGAGCTGCTGCTGACAGGTAGTGAAGAAGACGTGAAGTCCTGGAAGAAGACGCATCTGCCGCTGACAGCAATCAATGGGCTGAACACTGAGAACACAACAGAGATCAATCATTTTAAGTGAGTGTCTCCTGCACAGCCTGGCTTCCCAGGATCATGAGAGACACCAGCCAAAACACCCTCGGTGTCTGGACTGGTGGACACAGGCTGCTGGCGTTAGTTTGCTTTTAGCTCATGTTTAGTTTGACATCAGTTCATGTCTCAGCTACAGTATTGGAATGGGAAACTGAGATTGTGTTGAGGTCTCCCAAAACTCAAACTGAAGAGAAATTGATCAACTATTTAACTGAAGTCAAACTGATGTGAAACTGATGCTGAACTGAAGTCAGACTCCTGTGTGTACATTAGTCCTAAGGGAAGCGGTTTGTATGTAATCATGATTGGTTTACAATGGAGCAGCTGGATAGTGTACTGGTTAATGGCCCCACCTTTGATGTAGGAGATCAGGGCATTAATCCTGGCTGGAGCCAGTGTTAAAGGGAACCTGAAGTGAGAGATCTACGGCGGCTTCCATGTTTATTTCCTTTTTATACAATACCATTTGCCTGGCATTCTGCTGATCTCTTTGGCTCCAGTAGTATCTGAATCACTCATCTGAAACAAGCATGCAGTAAATCCATTCAGACACCAGTCAGAAACACCTGATCTGCATGCTTGTTCAGGATCTATTGCTAAAAACATTACAGGCAGACGATCAGCAGAGCTGCCGGGCAACTGGAGTTGTTCAAAAGGGAATCCAAGGTGAAATGGAGGCTACCATATTTATTTACTTGCAAACAATGCCAGTTGCCTGCCAGTCCTGTTGATCTTCTGGCAGTGAGTCAAAACCCTGGAACAAGCATATGGCCAATTCAATAAAACCTTAGTCAGCTGAGTCAGAGTACCTGATATGCATATGCTTGTTCAGAATCTATGGCTAAAAGTATTAGAGACGCAGGATCAGGAGGATTGCCAGGCAACTGGCGTTTAAAAGGAAGTAAATATAGCAGCCTCCATATCACTTTCACCTTGAGTTCCCTATAAAAGGAAATGCATATGGCGGCCTCCATAGTCCTCTCATTTTAGGTGTGCTTTCAACCAATAAGATCTTTTTGGACTAACACTGCAGGGTGGCCTATTGTGAGCGTTACAAGTGGCTGCCACTCTCAAGTGATGGTTAACATATGCCAGTTTTCTAAAGCCCATCATTTTTTTTATTATTCTTGCTTGCCCTTCCCAACACAGTAAAGTTATTATTATTATTATTTAGTATTTATATAGCGCCGACATATTACGCAGCGCTGTACAGTGTATATATATATATTGTCTTGTCGCTAACTGTCCCTCAAAGGAGCTCACAATCTAATCCCTACCATTGCCATATGTCTATATTATGTAGTGTAAGTACTGTAGTCTAGGGCCAATTTTTTAGGGGGAGCCAATTAACTTATCTGTATGTTTTTGGAATGTGGGAGGAAACCGGAGTGCCCGGAGGAAACCCACGCAGACACGGAGAGAACATACAAACTCTTTGCAGATAGTGCCCTGGCTGGGATTCGAACCAGGGACCCAGTGCTGCAAGGCGAGAGAGCTAACCACTACGCCACCGTGCTGCCCCACCGTGCTGTCTAGTTGTCTTGACAACGACAGGGATTAGCTGATGCTGGATAAGATGCTTTCTGGTTGCTTGAGACTTGATGTTAAAAATAGGCCTCGCTAATATAGTACTATACCCCACTCTCTAAACATAGTACATGAACTCTGTATTACATGTTAAATTACAGCATTTTGAAAGGGGAAGGTGTGGGGGGAGCCAGTCTTTAAGCACAGCAGAGCCCACAAACAGCCTAAGAACTTGGCTTTCACCACTGAGTACTGCCAGCACTTCATTCTGGTTGGTTTGGTTAGTTGAGTTATGAATAATCGGGACTCTGCTGTATTAAATCCATATTTCTGGGCATGTATCTTTAGGTCTCTCCGGCTTTCACTGCAGCACTGTCATGGAGTTATACACACCTCACTGTAACACTGGAGGTAGATTTCTATTTCTTTCTTCATTATAAAGAAGAATTTGATTGGTCCACTTCTAAGTTAAATAAAATAGCATAAAATTAGCACAAAATCCCACTGACCTAGGAGGATCGAGATCCGCATTACAGCCAGGCAACTGGAGCAAAGATGCCGGCCACCACTATCATTTTTTTTCCTATTACAAAAAAAGGTTTACTTACAAATTTTCATTTAATGCCCAAACCAGTGAGACTTCATTCTCCTTTATATCAGCACACCACTCCAGATTAATCACGCTCTTTTATTGAGCCAATAAAAGAGCGTGATTAATCTGGAGTGGTGCTGATACATTGCATGGCTGATTTGAAGGAGACATTGCCTATGTCACTGTATCAAGCACCCAATATTGCATTGACTGAGTGCCCTGCCACAACCTTTTAATGCATTCGTTCTAAGCAACGGTGGAGGAGCACCCTCAACTTTAATTCGACAATACCCAAAGGTGGTGTTCGTCATTCTCATACCACGCAGCAGACTGTGACTGAGTCTGCTGTATCTGGCGGAGTGACCATTAGTTGCTTGATTGGCAGTTGCCTAAGCAAAAGGATCACTATCCTGTGATTTAGAATGGATGTGGAAGCATTACCATGCGATTACACGATCGACAACATTCAAGATATCCTTTTTCCTAGCAAATCGGGAGGTGGCTTTGGAAAGGAAAATACCAGAGATTTGACTAAAGAGATTGAAAGACTTTGTAAAAGGAAAGTGGATTTGGAACTTCATGGTGAAACTCTATCGGAGTATTATCGTGAGAAGAAAATACTGAAGGGATTCCACATACCTTTACAACCTACCATCAGTAGGAACAAAATGGAGTTCTGTGAGAGATGGTGTGCATTATCTACCCAACATGGCTCAATAAAAGAGCGTGATTAATCTGGAGTGGTGTGCTGATACATTGGATTGTTGATTTGAAGGAGACATTGCCTATGTCACTGTATCAAGCACCCAATATTGCATTGACTGAGTGCCCTGCCACAACCTTTTGATGTATTCATTCTCCTTTAGGCTGCTTTCACAGTGCGACGTTACAGCCGCATATTATACAAAGTAATAACGCAGGCTAACGCACAGCAGCACAAAGTATGTGTTACATTCACAGTGCTCACGTTGGGCTGTGTGTAACAATATGTAGAAAGTGCTGCGTTGTCTGCGTTATTAGCTACGTTGGACTGTTTGCACATGCTCAGTAATGTTGTTTTTTTTTTTGTTTGTTTTTTAATGTGACGCATGCGCCGTTTTTGTTCGATCAGTATGCGTCAAAAAGTACGCATCAAGAGACGCATAATGCATTTCAATATAACGTCCAACTTCAAAGCTAACATGCGTTGCATTAGGGGCACGTTATGCGACCTTAACGTCGCATCAAATGCAACGTCTTAGTGTGAAAGAGCCCTAAAAGTGGACCTGAACTCTTGCACAGGACAGAAGTAAAACATTGATAAATGCACCTTGTATGTATTTAGAGAGTTTAGCCTGTCTAATTCCCCTGCATCTGTGTCTAATCACAAGTTGTAATTTGATCTCTCAGCTGTGTCACATGACTGCCATGGCAGAGATGGCAGATGAGCTTATTTGAAAGCACAGGATATTAACAATATGGCTGCTTTTATGAAAGCAGGAAGTAGAAACCGTGTAGATTTATTGCAGGATTTGTATCAGCTGCAACATTTTTTTTACCTTTTTATTATGCTGTTTTGTGCATTTTAGAGCAGAGGACGTCCTCTTTAACCTCCTGAGCGGTATGGACGAGCTCAGCTCGTCCATCACCGCCGGAGGCTGCCGCTCAGGCCCTGCTGGGCCGATTTTTATCAAATAAAGTGCAGCACACGCAGCCGGCACTTTGCCAGCCGCGTGTGCTGCCTGATCGCCGATTCGCCGCGAGCAGCGGCGAAAGAGGGCCCCCCTAGCCGCCTGAGCCCTGCGCAGCCGGAACAAAAAGTTCCGGCCAGCGCTAAGGGCTGGATCGGAGGCGGCTGACGTCAGGACGTCGGCTGACGTCCATGACGTCACTCCGCTCGTCGCCATGGCGACGATCTAAGCAAAACAAGGAAGGCCGCTCATTGCGGCCTTCCTTGTTTATTATGGGCGCCGGAGGCGATCGGAAGAACGCCTCCGGAGCGCCCTCTAGTGGGCTTTCATGCAGCCAACTTTCAGTTGGCTGCATGAAATAGTTTTTTTTTAATTAAAAAAAAACCCTCCCGCAGCCTCCCTGGCGATCTCAATAGAACGCCGAGGAGGTTAAGGCCCGGTTCACACTTGCGGTGGCCCTCCGGAATCGCCGTGCCGGAGCCGCACCGCCTGCAGAACGGACGGAACGGACGCACGGCATAGCAATTAAAGCCTATGCGTCCGTTCACATGGGTCCGTTCTGCAGAACCGGAGCCGGACCGGATCCGGGCCGGATCCGGACTCCGGCCTCCGTTCCAACATGCGCTATTTTTTCATCCGGCCCCTCCGGCAGCCGTATCCGGGGCGGAGCCGGACTGCACCATCCGGCCAATACAAACAAATGGGAACCGGAGGCCGCACAACACACTGGCTGAGAAATCCGGATGTTCTACCCCACTTCCTATGCGGATTGTTGCGGCGATATTGGCTGGGGACACATGGGCAAGCATTTTGGAGTGGAGCAGCACGAGCTGGAGGTGTTGGCAGGATGTTGGCAGCATGTCGGAGGTGGAGGTGAGTGCTAAACAGCAGAGGGCCTGATTCCACAGGTCCCCCTTCTGCTGACCTCCCAGACCCCAACATTTTTTTTTTTTTTTTTTACGTTACTTTGCCAAACGGATCCGGATCGCATCCTGATTACCACCTGATGCAACCTGACCGGATCCGGATCGGATCCGGATCAGAACCGTACGGTTCCGATCCGGATCCGGTCCGGATCCGGTCAGGTCATCCGGTCCGTTTGGCAAACAACCGCTAATGTGAACCGGGCCTTAAGGGGATTACAACTGGTAGCTCTGGAACAAGCCAGCACATTAAGGCCCAGTTCACATTAGTGTTTTTCTGCGGATCCGGCCATCAGGATCAGGAAAAACTGTCAGTTTTTACAGTCAGTGTGCTGTAAACTGTCAATTTTCTATTTTGTTACTATGTAGCTGCAATTCCTTCCGTGTCCATTCCGCTGAGTAAAACGATCCGGAAAACTGGGTCCTGCAGCATTTTTTCGTCCGGTTCCGTTGGCAAACGCGAATGTGAACCGGGCCTAATATGTCACATTTGTAACTCCTATGTATTCTATTTGACTTGTAATATTTTTTTGTTATACAATACTTGGGAATTGTTCTGTCTTATTGCCACTGTTACAGTCTGCTTTTATGATGCCCATACAACATACCGCACTTTTTCCGTTTGCAGGCTGACATGCGTAGCAATGAACTTAGACTTGGTGAAGAGATGTGTGGATATGTACAAATCCTTACCAGCTTTCAAAGAGATTTTTAATCCCATAACAATACTTATCCGTGATCATCTTCCACGAAGCACTCTTCCAACGGCAATCCAGGTACAAAGCCTAGAGATAAGTTACCTTTACTTTAGTGCTATTTATGCTGTGGGGGAACCAACTTTTTTTATTTTTTTTGACTGGGATTCCAGTGAGGATATACTGTATGTATGTATGTATGTATGTATGTATGTATGTATGTATGTATGTATGTATGTATGTATGTAGGGCCTGGTTTGGGGTTTCCAAGTGCATTTATGCTCCGGATTTGTCCTGGTTCAACAGATTAACCACCCAATTATAAACTTCAAGGACAAAAAAAGAAAAAATGTAAGTACCATTTAAAGAGGACCAACTTTGTAACAAATGAGTGGAAGAGCCCATAATTTAAACATCTGTGAAACTTCTATAAGGTTCGGTGGTTGTCAGGGTTAATAACTCACCCACTTGTCCTTAAATCCTCATATGTCAAATTTTGAGTAGGTTTAAACTTTTTTGTGGTGCTTAACGTAAAAAAAAAAAAAAAAAAAAAAAAAAAGTGTTGCGCTGCCCCCTTGCCGCCACAATTGTAACGGCAAGGGGGCAGCGCAACACTTTTTTTTTTTATTTTTTATTTTTTTAAATCATGTAGCGAGCCCAGGGCGCGCTACATGATAGCCACTGACAAGCGGCATCCCCCTATCCACTCTGATCGCCTTCGGGGATCAGAGTAAGCAGGAAATCCCGTTCAGAACGGGATTTCCTGCTGGGCTTCCCCGGTCGCCATGGCGACTGGGCGGGATGACGTCGGGACGTCAGAGGGAATCCCGATCCACCCCTCAGCGCTGCCTGGCACTGATTGGCCGTGCGCTCTCCCCCGGCTTGGAGCGTTCTTTGCCTGCGCAGTAGTTCTGCACAGAACGCTCCTGGCCATGGGAGTGTGACGGGTGCGCGTGTTTGCAGCTGAGCTGCGCATGCGTGACGAAGCACGACTCAGGCCAAGTTGTGGGTGATGGGAGCCACCCAGGGAGACGGTGAGGTACGGGTGGCCTCTTTGGGCTTAAAGAAAACCTGTAACTAAAAAAAGTTCCCCGGGGGGGTACTCACCTCAGGTTGGGGGAAGCCTCCGGATCCTATCGAGGCTTCTCCCATCCTCCTGTGTCCCACGGCGGTCTCGCTGGTGTTTTTTTTTTTTCTGTTATGGAGTCTCTTTCAGGAAGCCTCGGGTAACTATGGAACCTGAAACTCTTCTCGTCTCTGGTACACTTTAAGCAAAAGGTGCTGGGATTAGAACAGCTCAAACAATTCCTTTTAATAAGATATTTATTACTAAATTATTGAAACTGTTTATGGAAGTAAAGTGACAATCTTTTTTTTCTCAATTCAGGATTTGTGCAGCATTATATTAGCGGATATTGAGAGACATGAGAAGAAAGCCTACACACCGCTGGTGCTTGAGAAACAGGGTCCCGTCCCCATGAAAATGTTCACACCAAAAATCATGCCTGTGTGAGTATAGATAAGGGTTCTAACATAACATTCTATATTAGTGATCAGCTGTTCATGATAGAAAATAAAGAACTTTGTCCAAAGCTAATTTTGAATTTCATTTGGGAGTTGCTAATTTGTAGGATTCTTTCTGTGCCACTGACTGGGTCTCAAGTAATTAAATGACATGAAATTGGAAAATAACTCTTGCACAGCACACAATGAAAAGTTTTTATTACACACATACTGTAGCTGCTGAAGAAATTAACTTCTCTGTGTGTTGTTTAGGCAGATTAACCTGTCTAATTATTTAGTTCTTATCAGCAATTGTCAGTAGACTGCAGGAGCTCTCCATATAGTAAACACTGAGGCTTAACCCATTCAGTGCCTTCTGCAAACGTGTAACCAAGTAAACTTAAGGGGTTTTTTTGTGTTTTGTTTTTTAGGATCTCCATAAATTCTAATTAATGCTGGGAATACACGGTTCGTTTTTGCCTTCGTTTAAACCTTCGTTTCGATTGTGCCTTTTGTCCTTTTCGATCCCGAAATAATCGGTCATACGGTTAATATCACCACCCACGGTTTCGTTTTTTTTTTTCGATTCTGATGGTTTCGTTTTTCCAATGATCGAAGGCTGCAAAGAAACGAAACGAAAATCCCTTTTTACAGGGACGGACTAGCATAAACGAATATATAATCGATCTGAACAGCCATCAAGCCTACCAATGGCTCGATTAGATGGATAAAGAGAGATAATATCAAACATGTTCGATCACTAGTCGTTCGTTTTTGGGGTCTATTAATCGAAACTATAATGAGATTATGACTATTTTCACATACGTTTTCAACACTCGATTCGTTTACCGAACGAATCGAAGGTTTAAACGAAGGCAAAAACGAACCGTGTATTCCCAGCATAAGTCTTATTTATGGTATAAAAAAAAAAATTTTTTCCTGCTGTGGCTAATCTTTTAAAGCAGAGGGGAAGTTCTAAGTTTAGTCCACCGACACTGATTGTTGCTCTGATCCAACTATGCGTAGTGAGTTGAACAAGCCGGCCTATGGGTGCGATGCATCAGCCAGAGAGCTGGACTGCTGCTGCACAGGCTGAGGCAATTGTTATTTCTCCTTACCCCTCCCACTCCGACGTGCCCTGTGCCAAAGTCCCTTCACCCCCCTCCATAGCAACACTCAGGCTCTGAACTATAGTCCAAGAGGTTGTGTCCTGATCACTGCGGGGGCAGTCTTTTAATGTTTGTATTAACGGTGCACAAGTCTGCCATGAATTAGGGTAATCCACCATGCTGAATGTTCCTTGCTTATCGCTTTTGTATTCAGCCAGAGCAAGAGGTCCCTGGAATTGCTTTGTTAGATGTACTTGCTGACTTGGCTTCTTACAGATGTCTCTCTCTCTCTCTCTCTCTCTCAGGTTGGAGTTTGGCAAGAAACAAGGATGCAATAAAGTGGAACGAGAACGCAAGAAACTAATTCACAAACACAAGCGAGAATTTAAAGGCGCTGTGCGAGAAATCCGCAGAGACAACCAGTTCCTGGCGAGAGTGCGTCTCTCAGAGGCCATGGAGAGGTGCGTGACGGGTTTGGGGGTTTCTTTTGCCTTAAATATTCCAGCATTCTTTTGGCTTGCCAACTATACATGCAAACCTTGGTGCTTATAAAGGTAATTTAGTGTCAGGCTCAGAGCTGTAACTTGGAAATATGGAGAAGCTTGACATCTCTAACATTTTATGACACATTGGCTCCCTGGGCAGCATGTCCCGAGTATCAAATTCAGTCGATGAGCTATTCCCAGCTCTGCATATTTAAATGTACCTGGCCTGAAAGACCCATGATTGCCCTGTCTTAGACCACTGTATAAAAGCTTGGTGAACATCACCACATCATCGGTACATAATCCTGCAGCAGATATTGAGGCCTGAGGGCACAGAGTGTGGGACGGGATGGTTTGTTTGGACACTGATTCTCAGTAAAGTAAGCTGAGAACTGGCAATACGAATAGAGCACATTTTTTTGTGTGTTTGCTCTTGTACTATCTGTGTTTACTGCATCTTTCTAATGGTCCCCATAATACTGATGAGCCTCAGTAGGTAACAGTTGAAAAGGGCGCCACTAAAATAGCAGGCGGCCCCGCCACCTGCTATTTTAGCAGGCACCCTTTTTAACAGGGTGCATCATGGTCATGAAAAGGGTACATGAAGGGGGCTGTGGAGTTAAGGTTAGGCACTTAATTAGGGGGGGGGGGGGTTAAGGTTAGTCGTCCAGGGGGGGGGGGGGGGGGGTAAGGTCAGGCTCCCACCGCGGGGTTAAGTTAGGCACCTGAGGGGGTGTTTAAGGTATCCAGTGCATTTATTAGCGTACATAGGGTGTGCAGTACCTTTTTGTAAATGTTGGGGTGTTTAAGGTGAGTCACCACCAGGAAAGGGGGGGGTGTTTAAGGTTAGGCACCACTAGAGGGGTTGTGTGAGTGGGGAGTGGTTAGGTCATAGTAAAATATTGGTAAATATTAGTGATCTTTAACTACCGTATATTCCGGCGTATAAGATGACTGGGCGTATAAGACGACCCCCCAACTTTTCCAGTTAAAATATAGCATTTGAGATATACTCGCCGTATAAGACTACCCCTCTTCCAACGCACACCAAATAAAAATAAAAAAATCATGTACTGGTGCTATGTATGAACAGATACTGGTGCTGTACTGTATGTGTTACCCAGTATATAACAGTATATAGTCAATTGACTGGTTGGATTGGTCAACTCTCCTTAAGTAGACTGGTCAGCTCTCCTTGTCTACCTGTTTATCAGAGTGGTATGGAAGAATAGATTGCGCTCCCTCAGCAGGGAGATCTGAGAGGCGGTAACCGGATAGGGCGTGTCACCCGGCATCAATGACACCAGGCGTATAAGACGACCCCCAACTTTTCAGAAGCTTTTCAAGGGTTAAAAAGTAGTCTTATATGCAGGAATATACAGTAAATGTAGTAGAATATTGGTAAATGTATTGATATTCTACTACCGCTTTTTCCTGCGCCTTTTTTAGGGGGCATATTTTTTTAAATGTACTCCTCAGTATGCGTACTGATTTTCGGAACACGTGTGTGTGTGTGTGTGGCCGATCACGGTGCAGCTGGAATAATATCAATTTATGGCACAACATTTATACTGCTGGTGCCACAGTGCAATTTTCTTTTCCCCCAAATGCAGTGCATGCTGAGTTTTGGGTTTTTTCCCTGCAATTATGTTTGGGTTAAAGGACATCAGAGGTCAAAATAAACTGATAAGAAAAACAATTGTATCTGTCCTCCTACTCCTGAAAATGACCCCTTTTTTTTTTTAGCTATCCCACAGTTTTTTATTTTATATTTAAATCTAGTTTTTACATTTTATACTGTTTAATTTCCTCTGCTCAATGACACCTTTATTGAAGTATGCTAGAGCACCAATCTATGAATTATTGACTTTTTTATCTTTTCTGCTTTCAGAAGCCATTTACTGACAGAAAAAGTGCTTTATGGCTGTAATCACTTATCAGTGAGGGTTATGCTATAGTCTGACCCAGTTTGACCTGGTCCCGACCTGGACAGAAACTGTCACTTGCATTCCTAATGTTTATTTCTTTCAGTCAGAGAAAGAAAAAAAAAAACAGCCTACTTATTTGTGTGCTTGGCACTGTACATGCACATGTCTATCTCCTCATGTCACATATCACCTCAGTTGTCCTTTAAAGTCAATGGGACCATAAGAGAATTGCTTACCAAACAAAGCGTTATGGGAAAGATGAGGACTGCCAAGCAACTGGTATTGTTTAAGAGGAAATAAATATGGCAGCCTCCATTTGCCTCTCACTTCAAGGACAACTATCCTGTAAAATTTAAAATACATGAAAACACTCCAGAGTAAAATGTGCTATAAATGACTTTTCTCCTATGTTGCTGTCTCTTACAGTAGGTAGTAGAAATCTGACAGAACTGACATGTTGGACTAGCCCATTTCCTCATGGGGTTTTCTAAGAGTTTTCTTTATATTCAAAAGCACATAGGGAACGGCAGTTGCTCAGTCCAACTGCCAGAATAGTGTGCAAACAGCTGTGGGTTGGTGCCTGCATCTCGGTGTAGATGCTTTCCAGGGAATGCTTTTAAAGAGATGGACAAGTTAAAAACTTGTCAGTTGTGTCAGATTTCTATTACCTACTGTAAGTGACAGCAACATAAGAGAAAAGTAATGTATAGCTCATTTAACTCTGGAAGAAACCACCTTCTTATTTGTATGTTTTTACATGTATGTTAAATTTCTGATTTTTCACAATAGGGTTCCTTTCAGGTTCTCTTTAATGTACCATCATGTTGTGCTGTGTCTGGGAATTTGCTGTTAATCTCTTCACATTCATTATCAGGGATTCTGAGAGGAAGAGGAAGGTGAAAGAACTCTTCAACAGCCTGTCAACGCAGGAGGGTGAGTGGAAGGCCCTGAAGAGGAGGAAGATGAAGGGGAAGTGATGTGGACTATCTATGGACAAAACTCTGAGAGATCTGCGACAGGAATTCTCCTCAGAGATTGCAATATACGTTTTACCTGTCCTGTGTGAGGACAGAGGTCTATCTTTCCATTTTATGGAAACCTCCATGGACATTTCCCGCTGTGCAGCTTGTCGTGTGGCCGCTGGCCGAGGGGTTTTAACGTGTAATGAAATGAACATGCGTTACAGCGTTCCACTTTGTGGAATTTATCACAATTACAGCATACTTATTTTTACTCTCTCGTGTGTTTCCATCTCGATCTTCCAGCAAGAACATTGCAATGGTGAATACTTGTGTGCCGGAAGATGGAATCTATTTTTAAATGAATCATGGCTTCCTATTCCAAGTTTTAGTGGATCTGAACTCAGAACGTCCTCTGCTCTAAAAGATAAGCAACAGCATAAAAGCCTTTACAGAAAAAACATGTTTGTTACAGATGATACAAATCCTGCAATAAATCTGCAGTGTTTATACCTCCTGCTTTCATGGAAGCAGACATATTGTTAACATCCTGTGTTTGCAAATGAGCTGCTCTGCTGTGGCAACCAGCTGACACAGTTGAGAGATCAAATTACATTGGTGGTTAGTCACGGATGAGGGGGAATTAGACAGGCTAAACTATCTAAATACAAACAGGGTGAATTTCTCTAGGTTTTCTTTCTGTCCCTTGCAAGAGTTCAGGACCACTTAAAGGTTCGCACACACTCTAGATTTATCTTGGCCTCTGAAGCATCAGCGAGAGATCCAGCCTGCCAGATCATCTTGGCGAATGCTGTCTGACACTATTATTCTACCTCCCTTGTGCACTGCTTGTTGTCTCCTACCCCCCCCCCCCCCCCCCTTCCCCTATTGTAGTGGTTGGATAGTGTACTGGTTATGTGCTCTGTCTTTGACACAGAAGCCCAGGGTTCTAATCTCGGCTTTTCCTGTTCCATAAGCCAGCACCTCTTCAGTAAGGAGACCTTGGGTAAGACTTCCTAACACTGCTACTGGAAGTGATAAACACACCAAGGGGCGCTGCTAATACGCTGAGTATCTTAAAAGGTAGGGGGTTCTAGTGACACACCTCACATTAACCCAATCACAATAGATATATAGCTTCCACCCGCTGCTTCCTTATCTGGTGGGGTATCCCCTTAATTCCCACCTAAAACTGATCAATTGTAAATAATGAAATAGGAGCGCTGGGTATATAGTAAGTGTGTCATTTATTCGTAAAAGAAGAGAACCATATAAAAATATTGCACATCTATACGTCACTTATAACTGCAGTCTCCATACACACCAAAGTATACTGGTTCCTCAGAATCACTATTTTATCTAGAAATCTGTGTGCACACATAGGATACAAAAATAGTACTGAGAGTTTGTAATGGTAATTATAAAATTGCTAATAAAAAGTGCTTCATGGTTTTCCACAAGTTGCCAACAATATTCTCAATGTTACTATTATGAGACCACGGGATCCAACAGTCACAATAGACAACCCGTTTGTTGGTATTGCTGTGTATGAAAAAAAGGGAGAAGCTCACCCTCCTATGGACCGTCGTAGGCGAATCCTGTAAGTCCGCGTTCAGATTTTTGTATTATAATTCCGCTGTTGGCTCCAGCATACGCTCACACCGTGCGCTCGCAACCAGCCGCACAACGCCGGTCTCCAGGGGTAGCCGTTAGCGTAGTCCGAGAGTAGACTTCCGGTTGAATCTACCCTATGATGGATGGGAGGAGTAGGAGTTAATGGACTATATAAGACTTCCGGCCAGTAACAATTCAGTGTTTCTGAGGAAGACAGACGTATATTCTGTCGAAACATGTCAATCTGATTCTTTTTTGATTCTTGAGGTGTGGGGCGCCCCATCTATTCCTCTGGATACAAGAACAATTCCACTTTCAAGCATCCAAAACCGCCATATAAGTATCAAACAGCGGACGACGTTTATCAGTGGAACGCAAGGAAGTGGACTGAATTGCTGGCTGGAACGCGGACGGAAGTGACGTCACGCTAATCCACCATCCAACCGGAAGTCTACTCTCGGACTACGCTAACGGCTACCCCTGGAGACCGGCGTTGTGCGGCTGGTTGCGAGCGCACGGTGTGAGCGTATGCTGGAGCCAACAGCGGAATTATAATACAAAAATCTGAACGCAGACTTACAGGATTCGCCTACGACGGTCCATAGGAGGGTGAGCTTCTCCCTTTTTTTCATACACAGCAATACCAACAAACGGGTTGTCTATTGTGACTGTTGGATCCCGTGGTCTCATAATAGTAACATTGAGAATATTGTTGGCAACTTGTGGAAAACCATGAAGCACTTTTTATTAGCAATTTTATAATTACCATTACAAACTCTCAGTACTATTTTTGTATCCTATGTGTGCACACAGATTTCTAGATAAAATAGTGATTCTGAGGAACCAGTATACTTTGGTGTGTATGGAGACTGCAGTTATAAGTGACGTATAGATGTGCAATATTTTTATATGGTTCTCTTCTTTTACGAATAAATGACACACTTACTATATACCCAGCGCTCCTATTTCATTATTTACAATTGATCAGTTTTAGGTGGGAATTAAGGGGATACCCCACCAGATAAGGAAGCAGCGGGTGGAAGCTATATATCTATTGTGATTGGGTTAATGTGAGTTGTGTCACTAGAACCCCCTACCTTTTAAGATTCTCAGCGTATTAGCAGCGCCCCTTGGTGTGTTTATCACTTCCTATAGCAAACCCCTGTTCAAGGATGGCAGCAGCTAAATCCATACATGATATATGGGATTTTAGCAATCAACAAACTAGTAGAATTAATGCCTTTTTCAACCAACAGGAGTATGACGAGAAAGATGGCGTATATTAGGAAGATGTGGTTTACGACCTAAGACAATTAGAGAAACTTTTAACTAAAGAAACAAAAAATCAATGGGAAGTGGCCACATTGGACCAATATTTATTGTGGGATGTATCACCTGTCGGTTTAACAGTCTATAAACAATTGGCAGCTGATCTATCCACTCCAACGGTACAGGAGGAGTGGGATAGAATGTTTCATGAATTTTCTATGCAAGTGGTATCCTTCATTAGGGATACTAGGAGAAGCCAATGTTTTGGGATTAATACTGAAATTAGGGAAATGAGAGGTAATATGGAACCCTTTTTTAGGGTACCTGAGTACCAGAACCTAGAGAAGAATATCAAAAATCGGTTGGAAAACCTAGAAAAAGAGATTATTCAAAAGAAGAAGAAATTTATCCGAGATTCAATACCCCTATATACATTGGCTTCTCCACAGGGATTCGAGATGGTTGATGATTGTAATTGGAGTGTTCATAATGAATCATTTGAGACCATAGATGCCACAGGCATAAATGGGGAAGATACATATAGAGAGGAGGAGGTACAGGGAGAGAAAGTGGCAGAACTGGCGGATAATCTTGTAGAATGGGGAGAACTTTTAGGGGCAGAGGGGGGAATTGAAGCTAGTGAGCTCACCACTATGGAGGAACCCTCAATGGAGGACGACTCCATAAGGGATATACAACAGGAGGGTTTGAATGGCTTAAATAGTCGTCAAACTAGCTATACGACCACAGACCAGATTGAGAATATCCATAAATGCGGAGCTATTTGGCTGTAGCAGTGGCTGAATCACAGACCTGAAACAAGCATGCAGCTAATCCTGTCTGACTTCAGTCAGAAGGAGCACCTGATCTGCATGCTTGTTGAGGGGCTGTGGCTAAAAGTATTAGAGACACAGGATCAGCAGGAGAGTCGGGCAACTGGTATTTATTTTAAAAGGAAAAATCCATATCCTTCTCAGTTTAGGTTCCCTTTAAGGACATAAACCAATATTTTAATTGAGTAGGGCCAAATTGGGCCCGAATTTACCTCACAGGAGCTTATAGGCTCTGATGTCCTGGCACCCTAGATTTTGCCCCATGAACATACAAACCCCCTCCAAACTGCACCACAAGTTTGTTGGCTGTCCCAGCTGTCCCTTCTCCCTTACTTCAATTGCCTGTCACAGGTGCCCCTTAGTATTAGGTAGCCAGAAGTACCCTCAATATTAGGTAGCTAGATGTGCTCCCAAGTATTAGGTAGCTAACGGAACCTCAGTATTCAGTAGCTAAAGGTGCCCCTAACTGGATGGAGCTCTTGTCACTGTAATACAGAGAGCTTGGTGAGTAACCCCTCATTTAAACTCTCATCAGGACTCTGCATAGGGAAGGAGGGAGGCACTGGGGAGGGAAGTGAGACACCTTTACATCAGCAGGTGCCTGTAGGCACATGCCTACAGTGCCTTTTGTGAAATTCGGCTCTGAACATTTTAGATAATTCTAAAATTAAGTAATAAAGTGGCCAGAAGCAGGTGGGCTAGTGAGTGTACTTCACACTGAACCCAGAGGGTCTGATCCCTAAAGTACTTCCAAATGCCCGGCTGTCCTGCTAATGCTCTGCCTCTAATACTTTTAAACATACTGGTAGACCCTGATCAAGCATGCAGATAAGATGTAATGGGTGATAGCTTGTATTTTCTAAAATTATACTTAAAACTATTGGCCAGGAACCCACTGGTGGGCTTGTGTCGTGTATTCCCAGAGCATCGACAGCAACTGCAATCTTATTACACTATTTACTTTCTATGTACAAAACGTCAACACAGCCACTGCACAGAACAATATGGTGGGTTTTTTTTCTTTGCAAGTAAATCCTGCTGCTTTCCATACATGTTATTCAGAAATGAGGAAACTAAGGCGACACGGTTCTCAGCTTTTGGTGAAGTCCCGTAGCTGGAATACCTACAGTTTTGACAATCACTGTGATAAATATTTAGAGTAATACTAATCAGAGAGATGATGCAATGAAGCCAGAAGCAGTGGTAGTGTGCTTGAGCCACCCACAGTCATTCAAGAAATGTGTGGATACTGGAAAACCAAGGCAATGATTGGCTAAGGGGAATGGATATGCTAAAATTCTCTGAAGCTGGAGGACAGTGGAGAACTAAAGTGATCCTGTAATCATGTTTAACTATTATTTTTACAGATCTTTAGCTATTAGTAAGTGTGCAGGCTTCCCCTGCATTCTAGTGGATTACTGCAGTAGTACAAATTCGATTTAGAACTCGACCCTTCTCGGATGCTTTGTCCAATGCTTATATGTATTTATGTGCTAGTTAGCAGTTACAGAGCATACAACAGCTCGGACATTGTTTTGGGCCAGTTGCCCTTTGTCAAGTGCTCAGCCTCCCAACATTTCACTCTTACATATAAAGACAATATATATGCATGCCCCACCCAGTAATTAGGGGGCAGGTATCAAACTTACAAGACTCGTTAAAGTGGACCTGAACTCTTGCACAGGACAGAAGAAAAACATAGAGAATGTACCCTGTATGTATTTAGAGAGTTTAGCCTGTCTAATTCCCCATCATCTGTGACTAATCACAACCATAATTTGATCTCTCAGCTGTGTCAGCTGACTGCAATGGCAGAGAGGCTAATTTGAAAGCACAGTATGGAAAGGAGGAAGTAGACACACAGATTTATTGCAGGATTTGTATCACTTGTAACAACGACATGTTTTTCTTTAAAGGAAACATGAGGTGAAATTAAACTGACGAGATAAACAATATTATCTATCCTCCTTCTCCTAAAAATGACTTTCAGATATCCCAGTTTTATTTTACTTTTTCAGTTTTTACAGTTTCATTGTCTCTGCTCAACGAAACATTCATTAAATATGCCAGAGCTAAAATCTGAACTATTGACCTTTGTGATCCATTGTCTGCCAGGAAAGTGTTTTATGGCTGTACTTCCTGATCAGTGAGGGTTATGCTATTTTCTGACCTAGTGCCAACTCGGACAGACACTGTCACTTGCATACCTGATTTTTAACTCTTTCAGGAAGAGACAGAAAAAAAAAGAACACAGCATAGTTATTTTGTGATCTTGGCACTGCACATACGCATGTCTATCTGATTATGTCACATCACCTTGTATATCCTTTAAAGGTTATCATACTGTTGTGTATTTTTACAGCAGAGAGGAAGTTCAGGTCTGCTTTAACCCTTACAACAGCCTCTCATCTAGAGGAACCATGGGAGATTAAAGTCCTCATTTACGCCACCTGCTGTCTGCGTCCCCTGCCTGCCCATCCACCACCATGCCATCTCATCACATTTCAACTGGGCCTTTCTATGGTCCTTTTCCTTCCGAGCATGAAGGAAATCGCCGCCGGGAGACTTGGGCGCAGGATGCAGCCGGTATATGGCTGATCCTGCTCCTGCACAAGTCCCGGAGGCGTTAAATACTATTCCCCCTCCAGGTTCACGTGGATAGTGGGGAATTATGTAAATCTGCTTCCAGCTATTGCTGGAAGCTGAATTACAATGTTTTAAAAGTAACTTCAGCTCCATCTTCTGACGGCACCGAAGTTACTCACTGCTGCGCCCAAATCTCCTGCGCTGGATTCCTTGTGTTCCTTCCTATCACTGTACAACTTCCACGATCTGCCCTCTGAGTTGATTGACATTATGCTCATGATCAACAAAATGGCAGGCAAGTGGGGGGTCCTTCTTTTCTTGTTTCTTCCCTGTGGACCCATCACTTGCCGCCATTTTGTTGATCATGTTTGTCACAGAGAGCCAAAGCATTAATATGTAATGAGCAGGCAAGGCTGTATGAACTGAGTCACATCCAGGATATCACATTTTACATTAACTGAAAAGGCTACAGGTCATTGCTAAGGAATATATTTTATTTGTATTGAACACAGTTATCATGCAATGCAACCCTCCCCAAATAAATAGCTGCTACAGGCAGTAGGAAGTAGTGATGGTCGATGAGATGCAAATATTCCAGAGTTGATGCAGAATTAATATGACTGAAGAAGGGGACTAGATCCCAGAAAGCTTGCATAATTTAAGTTTATCAGTTAGCCATTAAAAGGTATTACTTTTACAAAACATTGTTTTTTCCTATCTGCAGAATTGTGCAAATTTATGCTACTTAATGGACACATGAAGCGAGAGGGGAATAAAGGCTACCATATCTTTTTACTTTTAAAGAGACACTGAAGTGGAAAAAAAAAATGATATAATAATGAATTGGTTGTGTAGTATGGATAATTACTAGAAGATTAGTAGCAAAGAAAATATTCTCATATTTTTAGTTTTATAGGTTTTTTGTTTTAATTTTTTTTTTTTTTTGGTAACATTGCATCATTCTCTAATATTTGCAGTTTACACACTACTCATCATTCTAAATGATTTTACAGAGCAGGCTAATGAACATTTGAACTGTTCTCTGCAGAGAAAAAGAAAATACAGTGACACAGTTTGGATAATAAGCTTCAGAAGACAGAGCTCTCTGTGACATTGAAAGTCAGAGAGCTCAGTGGCTCTTTTGCATAGATAACTGGAGTTTCTTAACTCTTCCTGTACTGGAAACAATATTAGACTCATGTCTCTGCTCCTAATGTTTTATTTCTTAGCTGTACTACACATACAAATCATTATATCATACGTTTATTTTCACTTCCGATTCCCTTTAACCATCTTAGCGGTATGGACGAGCTCAGCTCGTCCATCACCGCCGATGACTGCCGCTCAGGCCCTGCTGGGCCGATTTTGTTGAAATAAAAAGCAGCACACGCAGCCGGCACTTTGCCAGCCGCGTGTGCTGCCTGATCGCCGCCGCGAGCAGCGTCGAAAGAGGGTCCCCCTAGCCGCCTGAGCCCTGCGCAGCCGGAACAAATAGTTCCGGCCAGCGCTAAGGGCTGGATCGGAGGCGGCGGACGTCGGCTGACGTCCATGACGTCACTCCGCTCGTCGCCATGGCGACGAAGTAAGCAAAACACGGAAGGCCGCTCATTGCGGCCTTCCGTGTTACTTCTGGCCGTCGGAGGCGATCAGAAGAACGCCTCCGGAGCGCCCTCTAGTGGGCTTTCATGCAGCCAACTTTCAGTTGGCTGCATGAAATAAGTTTTTTTTTTTTATTTAAAAAAAACCCTCCCGCAGCCGCCCTGGCGATCTTAATAGAACGCCAGGGTGGTTAAACAATATAAATTGCCTGTCAATCCTGCTTATCCTCTGCCTGTAATATTTTTATGCCTGGTACACCACATGCAATTACCCATCAGATAGCCGGGTTGAATAAATAATTTCTGACAGGTCTGATCTGATTTGTGATTGCTGTTCTGATTGATTTTGTACAGAAGAGATTGAAAATCAAATTGGACCTATAGGAAGTGATCGTTTCGACCCATCAATCTGATGTGAAATTGCATGGTGTGTACTAGCCATATTAGTATTTGCCATAGACCGTAAACAAGCATGCAGATCAGATGTTTGACTGCATGCTTGTTTCAGGTGTGTGATTCAGACACTACTGCTGCGTGAAAATTAGCAGGATGCCAGGCAACTGTTATTGTTTAAAAAGCAATAAATATGGCCGCCTCCCTATCCCTCTCACTTCATGTGTCCTCCAAAAAGGGACCAATTGAAACCCAGCTCAACTTCATTCAACTATTTTCAAGCTGCTTACATTTGCATAGAACAATTGTGTAATTCTGCGTTAACTTGGAATTGTTTGCATGTCATTGTCCATTCCTAGGAGAAGGTAAAAGAAATCCTGTCCAATCAAAACACCTATGTGAAATGTCTCAGCTAGGAGCTGCCACGCTCTTCCAGCATGATGTCATCACTCACAATCAAAGTGAAACTCTGGGATAATTTATGCAGAAAAGTTCCATCAGTTATTGCTATTAGTTTGTGATTTTTCTATGGAAAACATTATTTATTATAGAGGTAGTTGACTTATAGGTGTTTTTTTGTTTTGTTTTTTTGTTTAACACACCTGCTCTGTTAAAGCTCAGGTTTAGGCTGCCTTTTTTTATTTGCAGTTAAAGGGGCGCTGGCGTAACATTTAAAATATGTGCAAATGTAGACAAATAAGAGGTACGTGTTTTTTTTCCCAGAGTAAAATGAGCCATAAATGACTTTTCTCCTATGTTGCTGTCACTTACAGGAAGTAGTAGAAATCTGACAGAAGTGACAGGTTTTGGACTAGTCCATCTCTTCATAGGGGATTCTCAGCAAGGCTTTTATCCTTTATTAAGATATTCCCTAAAAATGATTTAAGCTGGCCACTAACTGTCCAATTTCTAGTGAAAAATCGTTCGAGCGATCAGAAATTCGGATCGGACGAAAAATCGTTCACTACACCATCAACTAACCAATCATTGCTTCCTATCTATCACGACCACCAAGAAAATCCAAATTTTCGTTCGACGAAAATTCATTCGGGCGACATTTTTTTTTTTACTCGTTCATAATCGATTGTGTCCACCAATGGAGATTATTTACAACCAATCCGATCAGAATTTCTGATCGCTCGAACGATTTTTCACTAGAAATTGGACTGTTAGTGGCCAGCTTAAAACTGATGCTGGTCAGCCTCCTTGCTCGCTACACAGTTTTTTTTGAAGTTGGACAGAGCAACTGCCATTTCTAAGTGCTTTTGAAAATAAATAAATCCCAGAGAATCCCCCCATGAAGAGATGGAGTAGTCCAAAACCTGTCGCTTCTGTCAGATTTCTACTACCTACTGTAAGTGACAGCAACATAGGAGAAAAGTAATTTATGGCTCATTTCACTCTGGAAAGAATGAACTTTTTTGTTTATGCTTGCACATATTTTAAATTTAAAAAATTTTTCGCCATAGTGCCCCATTAATAGAGCAATATTTAACATTTAATGATGCATAAAAGTTATAGTTTTTGGAAAATGAAGTCAAACAGCTGATGTATCGGTTCATATAGCTTCAGTGACTTACAGCTACTTGCTTGCTCCTAGCCAGTCTGAACCACTCCCCCTTTGGTCACATGGGCCATTCAGGAGGGAAGGTGATTGCTCTATCAGCGGCAGCCACGCCTCCCTGCTGACTGACAGCATATTATGAAGCTCCCTGGGAGGGGATGAATGACCAGGCAGCTTGGGGTCTGTTGAAAGGTTACGAACCTGCAACAGCACATATTTTCCTCTTTAACAAAACAAACAAACAAAAAAGCTTGCAGTTTTTGCAATTTTTTTAAGTTTGTTTCTTGAAGAAAACTTTTAATTGCACAATTAATATATAATACTGTTTTATTAAATGCTCACACACAGAACTATACCTGTATTTGCCCTTAACAAAAAGAAACTTCTGCCATGTTTTATATTGTGTTGAAGGATAACATGATTGTCCATGAAGCTGTAATACAAATAATCTTATGGAGTCCTCCTTCAGACCAGCCAGGCGGATCTTCATGAAAAGGCAGACTTGTGTACAGAGAGCAGCAGCTTCCATCTGAGGCGTGCTATGCAGGTGTAGTGATTGCCTTTAGGAGGCACCCCGCACAGGACACATGGAGAGAGTAGTGCATGCAGGCCCGGTCATGTGACTGAAGCAGCTTGTGATCCTCAGAGCTTGTCATGTACCCACTCATTGGCTCCAGCCGTCTCTCCATCCGGCCACACTTATGGTTTGTCACCTCGGGCTTGTAAACACAAGAAAAAGAGTTACGGTTCACACATGGTCACTGACTGGTGTTGTGTAATTTAGCAAATAAATATGTGATGAACTCACAATTTGATCAATGCTGGTTATTCAGCTACTTGGTACTCAATTGTCAGTTTTTGAAAATGATTTGCCCTCTGCAAAGTTTTATATATAGAGCAAATTCCAGTTCCGAAGTAAGCAGAAGTTATGTATTAATGTACACCTGAACTGAGACTGGTATGGGGGCTGCTATATTTCCTTTCAAACTATACCATTTGCCTCTCATCCTACTGATCTCTTTGGCTGCAGTAGTGTCTGAATCGCACACCTGAAACAAGCAAGTGGGTCTGTGACTTAGGGCCCTGATGCATTGGAGAGCATTTGGTGGGCTGGGTTTTTTTTGTTTGTTTGTTTGTTTTAATGCTTCCATTGACTTACAAAATCACAATCCTGGCAATTGTATTGCAATTTGTCTGTGATTTTAATGGAAGTAAATGGAAGCATTTTTTAAAAAACAAAAATGACTCCAAAACGCTGTCGGGTTTGTCAGAGCCCTCAGAGACAGGAAGATACTCAGAATATTGAATACTCAGAATATCAGTTGCAGAGCGCTGAAAAGTCATTTCAAACAGAAGATGAAAAATGATCTCCTAGGAGAAAACTTATGTCTAGTACACACCAGGCAATTTTCTTGTCAGATCGGTAGGTTGATTTGATTATTTCCGATAGGTCCGATCGATATCTGGCTGGATGGTGTACTAGTTTAGACCAGGGTATGAATCCTGGCTGGGGTCACTACCTATTCAGTAAAAAGTTCTTGGGCAAGACTTCCTAACACTGCAGGGTGGCCTCTTGGGCGGGCCCTTAGTGGCTGCAGCTCTTGAGCGCTTTGAGTCGCACAGGAGAAAAGCCCTATACAAATGTTAGGATTATTATGGGATTAGGATTATTTTCCTATTACTTCTGGTTAAAATCGGATCTGTCAGAAATTGTGTCGACCCGTCGATCTGATAGGAAATTGCATGGTGTGTACCGGGTAGCATTAGGAGAAGAAATAAACTGAATAAAAGCCCCGGGCTCAGTAGGAAAACCAGGCAATCTGCGCGCTTCAATTTTGTATTACTGTTTGTTCACTTCCTGATGCAAGTTATAACTGAGAGCAACCAATTAGAGGACCACAATCGCAAAAAAAAGTAGGCAGTTAAAATCTGACAGAACCGACAGGTTTTGGGCCAGTCCATCTCCTCATGTGGGATTCCCAGGGTTTTCTTTGTTTTCAACAGCATTTCCTAAACAGCAGTTTAACTGGCAGAATAGTAAGATACCAGCCAGCCTCCCTACACTCGCCTGCACACTATTTTGTCAGTAAGGGCCCGTTCACACTTAGAATCGCAGAACGCCGGCTTGCGGGAGTGATTTTCCCGCGATTATCGCGGAAAAATCACTAGACACTGCGGCGGTTTTGGAGCGCTAATCACGATCGCTAATCGCGGAATGCTCGTCGCCGGCAAACCGCTGCATGCAGCACGGTTGCGGTTATCGCTAACCGCAACCGCGGCAGTGAGAACACTGCCACTCGCTAGATTGTGTAGCGGTTTTTGCAGAAGCGCTAGCGGTTTGCCGTAAGTGGGAATCATGCGATTCCCGCTCAGGTGAGAACGGGCCCTTAGACTTTGCAACTGCTGTTCAGGAAATGCTGTTGAAAATAAAAAAAATCCTAGGAATCCCCCATGAGCAGATGGACTGGCCCAAAACCTGTCAGATTTTAACTGCCTAAATTTTTCACAATAGTGGTCCTTTAAGTGTGAAAGGACCCTTAGTTGGGTCGGATTGGATGGTAGCATTTCCAAGCTTTGAAGTGATCTTTTAACTTCTCTGCAACCGCTCCACGCCCACGTGCGTGGCCGCGGCGGCAGCCCCAGGACCGCCTAACGTCAATTGACATCAAGTCCTGAGGCTCTGTTTTGCAGCAGATCGCGCGCAGGCTGCGCACGCATCTCCTGCTTGGGGGGCGGAGCTCTGCCCCGCCTTCAGTCTCCGAGCAGCGATTGCCGCTCGGGAGACTGTAAGACAGCGAAACCGCCATCTTTACATATAGTACAGCGCTGCGATCACCAGCAGCGCTGTACTGGGGACAGCCGTGTGACACGGCTGTTTCCCTGGGGCACTAGAGAGCGATCGGCTCTCATAGGCAGAAGCCTATGACAGCCGATCGCCAGGATTGGCCGGCTGGAGGAGGGAGGGGTTTGTTAAAAAAAAAAAAAAGACAAACAGTAAAAAATGACACAAAAAAATAAATAAACAACTGGGGGGCGATCAGACCCCACCAACAGAGAGCTCTGTTGGTGGGGGGGAAAGGGGGGGATCACTCGTGTGCTGTGTTGTGCGGCCCTGCAGCTTGGCCTTATAGCTGCAGTGGCCATTTTAGCAAATATTAGCCTGGTCTTTAGGGGGGTTTACCACTGTGGTCCTCAAGTGGTTACCTTTGTCCCACAAATGCTCAATGGGATTGATGTCAGGGGACAATTGCCATAGGCTTTCATTAGCGTAGTGTTTTTTGAAATCACTGGCGATTCCTAGACAGCACAACTTGCTTCTGAAACAGCTCTAGTGGGCTTCAGGCCTATCCTCAAGATTGTTCACAGCAAAACAAAACCAGGAACCATCCCAACAAATCCTAATGTACTGCTTTGATACAGGCAACTGTAAAAAATATTTGCAAGTGATCAGTTATACTGGTACAGTAGAAAATCATGTAGCAAATCCTTATCTATCATGTAGAAAATGTGGTTTTGTATTTGTGCTCATCTTTATTTCTAGATCAGTATGAGGCCCTCGGCTCACTACAAGCTCTTTTCACTGTTTGTGATTGTGATTAAGCACTGCGATTTTCGGTGAGAATACCGGAGCAATCAGAAGGAATGCGATTTGACCCCTGCATTCCTGCAATGCGATCTCTCCACGATAGCTCCAACATGGCTGCATGCAGCGCTTTTGCAAATGCGACATTGCAGTAGCACCACTTGCAAAGGGTTCCAATGTTAATCACCCGTGATAGGCAAGCATTAAAAAAGCGCTCATAGTGGGCCCCAGGCCTTAGAATGCCCAATCCTTTAACTTTTGTTATTACCTTCATTTTCTGGTTGAATGCCAAGCCTCTGCTCTTCTCCTTCCAGTAGCTTCCTGTAAACCGCAATCTCAGCATCCAGTTTGAGCTTGATGTTCAGCAGGTCTTGGTAATCTTGCAGGTATCGTGCCAAGTCGGATTTTGTCTGTAGGAGTTGATCTTCCAGCCTTGCGATGATGGACTGCAGAGAAGCTACTTCCTCCAGGTGTCTGGTTTGCAGGTCATCCAGCTGCCTCTGCAAGGCTTCATTACGTGCCCTCAGCCCATCTATTTGGTTCTGTAGATCAGACACCTGAGAGCTATACTTGGTAATATCTTCCTTGATGGTATTGATCTTACCTTCATTCTTGACCAACTGAGTCTTCGCAGAAGTGAGTTTGGTTTTGTACCATTTCTCTGCCTCTTGGATATTTTTGGCAGCGGCCTGTTCAATCTCAAGGCGAAAGGCCTTAAGGGCGGCTGCCAGATCTGGCCGAGAACTGTCTACCTCCAGGCTCACCTTAGATTCCTCTATTTGCTTCATTAAATCAGCAACTTCTTCATCGTGAAGCTTCTTGAGGAACTCAATCTCATCAACCAGCTCTTCAACTCTCTTCTCCAGCTCCAGCTTCTGCACAGTGGCATCATCCACATCCTGACGGAACTCCCTCAAGATTTCCTCAGCTGCATCTGGAAAAGTAGATAAAGATTAACATGCTTAACTTTTTCTTATAACTTACATTTAGAATTATTTTAAAGGACACCTGACCTGCGGCAAAGCTATCAAAGGTAAGTACTGAGGAATGTTCATGGTGGATCCATGGAACTTTGTACGTTGTCCATTCATCTCCTTGATATGCTACGAATAAGCCGGCTTACTACAATGTTTCCTCCTATTGCCCCTTCTATTCCCTCCTCTTTCCGCACCCCATTATCTCCCCTTAAGGGGCACCTGAACTGTACGAATATGGAGGCTACCACATTTATCTCCTTTTGAACAATACCGGTTGCCCAGTTGTCCTGCTGATCACCTGCCACCTGTACTTTTAGCCAAAGAACCTGAACTAGCATGCAGATAAGATGTTTCTGACTGAAGTCTGACTGGATTATGCTTGTTTCAGGTGTGTCATCCAGACACTACTGCAGCCAAATAAATCAGCTGAACGCCAAGTAACTGGTATTGTTTAAAAGGAAATAAACATGTCAGCCTCTGTATCCCTCCTAGTTTAGGTGTGCCTTAAGGCCTCTTTCACACCAAGATGTTGCGTTTTAGGGGACGTTAAGGTTGCATAACGTGCCCCTAAGGCAATGCATGGTAGTGTTGAAGTTGGACGTCAGATTGAGCCGCGTTATGAGGCTCTTGGTGCTATCCTGGGAAGTCCGGATCTTTTCAATTATTCGGATGATTCGAATCAGGTCATTGAAAAGATCCAGATCTTTGAACCAAATCTTTGAATCATTTTACTAGGGAAGCAGGGGGTGCAGCAGAGTGAGAGGTGCAGGATAATGAAGGTACATTGAGGGTGCTAATGGGGAAGGGAGAGATGCAGCAGGAAGATTGTGCTTGTGCACAGAAGCTGCAGTTCCTGTTTCTTCCAGACATCCACTGTGAACCGAATCCTTCATTGAGATGATCCGGATGATTCGACTCACAAAAAAGATCCGGATCAAAGATCCGAATCGTTCATGATCTAGACAACACTACAGTGCATTGAATATTAATTAGCCATGTGGCTAGGAACAATAGCGGACTCTCCCCTTACTGAGCATGTGCAAACAGTCTAACGCAGCTAAAACCCCACATAACGCACAGCATGCTGCACTTCCTTTGAATGTGCAGCGTTACACTATAACGCAACGTGGGCACTTTGAACAGCCCATTGATTTTTGTGAATTGGGCTGCGTTACAGGCTGCTCTAACGTGCGCCTGTAACGCCCCACTGTGAAAGCAGCCTAAAGGAGGGAATATCACAGCAAGCCTGCTTCTTCCTGTCCAAAAATTTGACTTTACCCAAAACAGTGGCCCACCAACAGTGCATGTTTTGTAGGAAACCACACACATTCACAGGTGGGGTAATTAGTGTCTCATCAGAGCTGATTAACTACCTCTGTGGGTTTTTACAAACCATGCGCTGTTGGTGGGCCTGAGTTGGGAAACTCTGCTTTAAAGCACTCCATTAAAGGGAGTCCGAAGCCAAACTATAAAAAACAGATACCGAAGAAGAGGGAAGGCTCTGGGTCCTGTAGAGCCTTCCAACTTTCTAACGTTCCCCGCGTTCCAGTGCTGGCTCCCCAGTTCCTTTTATGGTCAGATCTTTCCGATGGGCCGGAGAATGCTCTCTGACACTGCCTGAGGCTTTGGAAGTCTTCGGGAGCCCTGTACAGAGCAGCACGTCTTCAGAAGTACTTGAGCTCCCCAAGACTTCCTAAGCCTCCCGCAGCGGTGGATTTGACCGGGCAAGCCAGCGCTGGAAGGAGCCGACTGTAAGGCTGCTTTCACAGTAAGACGTTACAGGCGTATGTTAGTGCAGCCTGTAACGCTCCCCAACGCACAGCAATGTAACTGCAATGGGCTGTTCACAGTGCCCACCTTGCGTTACATTGTAACGCTGCACGTCAATCTTAGGGCCTGTACACACTGAAAAACGCAGGCAAAAACGCAAGCGCATGCGTTTTTAAAGTGCCTGTAGTTTTAAAAACGCATGCGCTTTTGCCTGCGTTTTTTGTGCGTTTGCGTTTTTCTTGTAATTGCTGATTGGCTAAAGAATCCTTTGTTTTTTTTCTAGTTTACATTTCAACAGGAATCAGGAGATTGCAGAGTCTTCTGGGATACTGACTTCTAAAAAACGCAGGCAAAAACGCAAGCGCATGCGTTTTTAATGCGTTTTTCATGCGCTGCGCTTAAAAAAAGCGCAGCAGGCACTGCGTTTGCGTTTTTTTAAAAACGCATCGCACCAGTGTGTACAAGTCATCACGATTTTCATTCTTTTTCAAAAGACCTTGCGTTTTTAAAAACGCATGCGTTTTTAAAAACGCAACGCAAGCGCAGCAGTGTGTACAGGCCCTAAGGGTGCAGCATGCTATAGCGTCAGAGCGGCTTTGCCGCGTTAGCCTGCTTGCACAGGCGCAGTGATTAGGCACATGGCTAATTAATATTCACTGCACTGTGCTGACGTCACTGGCGGGACCCCGTGATGCGGAGTGTTCCGCTCACGTGGTCTCCACCAGCGCATGCGTACTATAGTACGCATCACGGACGCATCAAAGAGCCGCTTAACGCGGCTCTTTGCTAACGTCCTCTGCCACCACCACCATGCGTTGCGTTAGGTGCACGTTATGCGACCTTAACATAGCACCTAACGCAACGTCTTAGTGTGTAAGTAGCCTAACATACAGCATGCAGCACTTTGTTTAAACGTGCTGCGTTACTATGTAACGCAACATGTGCACTGTGAACATCAACATTGATTTTACAGTGCTGTGAGTTAGGCTGCGTTACTGGCTGCTGTAACGTGGGACTTTAATGTCCCACTGTGAAACCAGCCTTAAGGCACTGCATGCTGTGTGTTACCCCAACCGCAATTAATGTTATGCAATTATATTGTGTGTTGCGATGCTACTCAACGGAAATAGGGGGTTGAGTCACAAAGCTTACTCATTTTTCACCTTAAAGAGGACTTGAACTTTTGTACAGGGCACAAGGAAAACAGAGAGAAATGCACCCAGTGTGGTTTTAGAGAGAAGAGCGTGTCTATTCCCCCCTCATCTGCAAGTAATCACAAGTGTAATATGATCTCTTAGCTGTATCAGCCTATTGAAATAAACATGTGAGGGTACACCTCCTTTCACAATTCAATCCGTGCACCATCCGACAGAAACAGGATCCGCAATCTCAAAAACAATAGATGACCAGCACAGAAAGACTTGTAAGTTCTTTTTATTCACTTCAGCTAGTGAACAAAGGTCATCAGATGTATTTATAGCTCTCACATATAGCTCTCCATGCTGCCAAAGGCAGTGTGTCCACTACCAGATGGAATGGGGAGTGTTACACAGCGGCATGGTTCCAAGTACAACGGACTGTCGCTGTTTCGGACTGTGCCTCCGTCCTTTGTCAAGTGCATTGCATGGAGAGCTATGTACAAACTATAATTACATCTGATGGCTGATATGGATGTTGGCTTACCTTTGTTCACTAGCTGAAGTGAATAAAAAGAACTTACAAATTTTCCAGTGCTGGTCATGTATTGTTTTTGAGCTGTATTAGCCTAGAAATTTGTCAGTCCTGGACAGACACAGATAATATGTAAACACAGGGTGTTAACCCTTTGTCTGCTTCCAAGCATAAACATGCTGTGTTTACAAATTAGCTGCTCTGCCGAGGCAGCCAGCGAACACAGCTGAGAGATCAAATTACAGTTGTGATTAGTCACAGATGAGGGGGGAATTAAGCAAAACTCTCTATATATATGTAGGGTGCATTTCTCTATGTTTTCCATTGGTCCTGTGCGAAAATTCAGGTTCACTTTAAGCTGGTCATACCCAGGGTGATTACAGCCCGATATAGCAAGCCAATCGATCTCCCTCTCTAATCAGATTGGAGAGTGATTGGTTCTTACCCTACATGGCACACTCAGTCTCAAAGCTTTTTGCAGAAACCTGACGGGTATCGATTGTATGGCAAGTATGGCACTGCTGGATGAAGTGTAATCCCCCGATGCTCCTCCACATTCACTTCCACTCCACCCTGCCCACCTGCATGGAAATTTTCCAACATATCCCATCACACTCTTGATTAATAAATTGCCCGAACTCAGGCGAGAGTGACTTGACCGGATATGTTGGGAGCAATAGGGGACTGGCAGATCGGATTCCAAGTAATGGAATCTGCTGGAAAAACCAATACATGCTCAGTTTTAATGACTAGCACCCAATGCGTTGTTGAAGTGGTAAAGGTGACCATACACTTATAGATTTGCAGCAGATTCGACAATCAGAACGATTTCTGTCAGATGCCTGTCAAGTCAAATCTGACAGGAATCTATCTGATGTGTGCCACACACTAGGAACAGATTTCTAATAGATTTCAGAATTAAATCTATTGGAAATCAATCTAAATGCATTATTGGACCATTAGATGCAATGCAACTCTATGAGCCATCGATCTGCTACCAGCAGCAGCAGATCAACCTAGATCAGTGATGACTAACCTTGGCACTCCAGCTGTGGTGGAACTATAAGTCCCATGAGGCATTGCAATACTCTGACAGCTCTAAGCATAACTCGGGGAGGCAGAGGCATGATGGGATTTGTAGTTTTGTCTCAGCTGAAGTGCCAAGGTTAGCCATCACTGACCAAGATTTTCCATCCTATCAGATAGATCAAATCTATCGAAATCGATTGAATTCGGCCGCAAATCGATCGATCAGGGAATTCGATAGAATCAAATTCTGATCAATCGATGGATTCTATAGAATCGATTCATCAATTGATGGCTGAAATCGACCACTGTAAGGGCCCCTTAATACTCATACAGTTGTACTTGAGCTCCTCACCTTTCAGAAACAGTTCCTCATCGCTCTTTGTATTCCAGATGTCAATCTCTTCCTCCAGGTTTCCCCTCTCAATGTCGGCTGCATTCTTTTCTCTGTTCAACTTCTCAATCTCGTCCTTGAGGTCCTTGAACTGTTTCTCATACTCATCCGATATGCTTGGTCCTTTTTCCTTCAAACGTCTGGTCAATTCATCGATCTCGTCTCTCAGGGCTTTATTCTTCTGCTCCAGCGATTGGACCTTGTCTATGTAACCAGCGAAGCGGTTGTTCACTTGCTGGAGCTCCTCCTTCTCATTTGGCCGGTAGACGTAGACCTTTGTGGTGACTTCTTCTTGCACTTCCTTAGGCCTAGCATAACATTCAGCAGATGCACTGGAACCTCCAGTCCTGCTGGACTCATTCACGGTCGTGGTCTTTTGGGTATAGGATGAGCCTTTCATTATGGATGGTTAGTTGGTGTAGATCTTTAGAAAAAAAAAAGTGGACTTGAGATAACTCCAGCCAAGCTTATATATGGGATACTGGAATGTGACAGATACCCTGTAGCTGTACAGATGTAATCTATGGTCTCAATTAAGCAGCTTCTTTGAGAGCAGGATTGGGTTTCCTGGGGAAAGCTCTTAAGTAATTACATTCTCAAGAGTTTTACGACTTAGTGCTACATATCTAACATTATATAACTCTAGCTCTAGCCCCACTGATCATCTTCTCTGTACAGGAAACATTTACTGGATAGTAAACTGATGAGAGCATGATTAAAGAGTTCCTATGTTGAGGTAAATGTGGGGTGGTCGGGGATGGGGGGGGGGGGCAATACCAGTTGCCTGGCAGTCCTGCTGATCTCTTTGGCTGTGGTAGTGTCTGAATCATACACCAAAAACAAGCATGTAGCTAATCTTGTCAGACTTCAGTCAGAAACATCTGATCTGGATATGTTTTTTCAAGGTCTATGGCTGAAAGTAGCCATACATCAGATGACTTGGCGGCCGATCAACCATCCGATTCAATTACGATAATCGAATCAGATAAAAATCAGTGCTGCCAAGTGCATGCCGACCGACAATGCGATCAATTTCAGGCCGAAATTGGTCACATAAGTCGATTGCACATGCTGCAAGATGTTGGGCCGACTTGCTCGATCAGGTGCGTGGAGGTAATGGCGTGCGATTTCGGGATGATCGACAAATGCGACGAAACCCCCAGCGCTGTCCCCCCTAATGCTAAGTGTCCTCCCCGGTGCCCAGTGCATGTTATACATTACAATCCCGCTGCCTCTGCTTGTCCCCGCAGGCATAGATCCTCTTCACCTTTATGTAAACATTCATGGAATAACACAGCGCCAAGACTGATGATGTTATATGCTTGCATATGCTTCCATCCACCTCCAGAGATATGCTCCTTTATTCTGCAGTCCTACCGTGCAACTGAATGCACTCAAAAAAAGGAAGCAGGGAGAAGTTTCTCTCAGTGGAAATAAAACCAATCTTTTTATTTAAAACACGACACAGTAGGCACAAATCAAACACTCACATCAGGAGGGTCCTATGCCTCTATAGGACCCTCTCCTGGAAACCTCGCTTCCCACCCTTGTGGTACTCTGAGCCAGAAAACCAATCAGTGGTGTCAGTGGTGCCCGGCCCGCTCTCGTCCAGGGTTCACACTGGAGACAGGTGTTTTCAGAATCAGAAAAGCAAGATAAATTCTCCCCTCCCCTATCTTTCCTTATAGTTTTGGTTTTGGAGAACATGATTTTAGATGACATAAGGAAAGGAAACCCCTTGGGCGTAGCAATAGCCATAGCAGCCATAGCAACGGCTATGGGGCCCAAGTGGTAATGTATTCACTATTTATTTTCCTGTTTTTCTCCACGCTCTGACTTTATCTCAGGGCCCATAGACTGTTTGCAGTGTACATTGCATAGGAATGTACATTGGCAGGTCAACTTATATCTTATAGGATAGGGGCAGATGGAATTGCTCTTGAGTGCCTAGGTCTAAGGGCCCCATCAAAATTCTGCTATGGGGCCCCATAATCTCTAGCTAGGTCTCTGGCTGGGAATTGAATAGTCACACTTGTCAGGATGATTTCCTGTGACTCATACTGATAGAAGTTCAGTTCTCAAATGTTTTCATTTCATACCTCTGTGCAGCTTTACTAACAAATTATACAGCATGAAAGAACATACTACAATGACCTTTAAAGAGGAACTGTATTGAAAATAACATAATGAATAGAATTGCTTATTTTTCCCACATTGGCCTCAATTCACTTAGCAGTTTAGACTAATCTACAGATGGTTTTTAGTCTACGGATGGTTTGGTGTAATGTTTTTAGACCTGTTTTTAGACCTGGTCTAACATTCAGTAATTACACAATTCACAAAGGAAAACAAGGAGTAACCAGGCCCAATTTTTCTGACAGAGATTAGACCAGCTGATTTCTGTCGGTAAAGTAATTCTGTGAGGCATTTTAGATGTGAGGATGGAACCTTTTGAATTAATTATGTAGGAGTTTAATTGTATCCAGAGGAGAGCTCATCAGAGGAGAAGGATGTCAGTCATAGCTACTTGTTTGTGAATTGCATATTTTGATCATTTCCCCGGCTTTACCCACCTAACTACCAAATGGTTTAGACCAGGTCTAAAAACAGGTCTAAAAAATTTGGTAATAGTGAATTCCCCTTTGATGCAACTGACCAAACCATCAGTAGACTAAAAACCATCAGTAGACTGGTCTAAATTGCTTAGTGAATTGAGGCCAAAGTAACAAGGTTGATGGACAGCAAACTGTCAGGACCTTGGCCCTGACATCGCACTGTGGGAAGGGATTCATCACAGCTATTGACTGGGATGAAGTTCAATCTTTGGTTAAAGTTCCTCTTTAATACAGCATTCTCAAGCAAACCATAGACTGCATAAGGTGTGTTTCTAGAATGCGTCTGCTTATCATATATGAACAGAATCAGAAAGATATACGTAGTGTGGAATGGATTGGTTCACATGAATCTGGTTTCACATGAAGAGACATCACTGTGTCAACTAAACTTCAAGTAAATAATGAATATGTTCACTGGATAAGTAGTGAGTCCCATCTGTAGAGGTCCCTTGGACCTCTAACTCAGTGGGTGCGACGTTAAAGAGGAACTGTAACCAAGGATTGAACGTCATCTCAATCAGTACATGATACTCCCTTTCCCCATGAGACATTTTTACCTTTTTTCAAATAGATCATCAAGGGGGTCTGTGTGGCTGATATTGTGGTGAAACCCCTCCCACAGTGTGATGTCACTTCGCCTAATGGGCGGACCGGCCCTGCTCATATGCATATAAATATCTATAAAAAACAACTTTTTAACCTATTGCATTGTTAGGGGGTGTGGTTATAGATAATGGCAGTTGATGCTGTCTGTTTCATTTTCTTGTCTACCAGTAGTAAAGATGATTATGTGCAGGCTGATTGTGGATCAAACAATATGAACAAATGACATGGAGAATATTTGTCCATCTGTCTTTTGATTTCTCACTATGCAATGTATTGATGTATTTTTCCCCCTATTCACTATAGTTCCTCTGTAAAGGAAACCAGAGATAAACTTAATTAAAAGATTTATACATACCTGGGGCTTCCTCCAGCCCCATTCGTACAGATCGCTCCCACACCCCCGTCCGTAGTCTTCTCCCTCTTCTGCACCGAGTCCTGTAAGTTCTGCAGGCACGGCCAGTCAGACGCAAGCGCAGTGCGGTCTCTCCTGCAGAGAATAGTACTGCGCAGACGCCCTCGCTCAGACTGGTGGCGACTGGCCGAATTAACGGGACCCGGTGCAGAAGAGGGAGAAGACTGAGGATGGCGGGGTGGGAGTGATACATGCGGATGGGGCTGTTGGAAGCCCCAGGTATGTATAATGATACTAGTGATATATATAGTGATACTACTGATAAGAAGCAATGATGGTAGATACGAAGTATGTTTCCACCGTAATGGAACCTACTTTGATATTGTATGTATTGGGAAGGTGCATGTTGAAAAGCTTGAAAGGCTTTTGCTTGGTGTGAAGAAAGCGGCTTAATTTCCAGGTTAGGTCAAGGCCTAGTAAACCGCTAGGTTCCACAGGTTAGCTTAATCTTCAGTTCCTCTTCTTGGGCCATACAGGGACAGAGGGAGACAGATATGAGCTGCTGAAGGTACAGGGCTCACTGGTGTAGGTTTGGAACAGGGATTTTTCTCACCAGAAGGTCTACCTAAGCAGTCACAATGAAAGTGTCTTGGAGCGCCAGAATAAAAGCAGAGGTGCCAATATACACATCAACCACTTGCAGATTCAAACAGTCTGATCGAATCAGATGTCAATCAATTCTCCTTTAAAAGAAGACTGAAACGAGAGGGATATGGAGGCTGTCTTATTTATTTCCTTTTAAGAAATACCAATTGCCTGGCTAGCCTGTTGATCCTCTGCTTCTAATGCTTTTAGCCATAGACCCTGAACAAGCATGCAGCAGATGAGATGTTTCTGACATTGTTGTCAGATCTGACTGGATTAGCTGCATGTTTGATTCTGGTGTGATTCAGACACTACTGCAGCCAAATAGATCAGCAGGGCTGCCAGGCAACTGGTATTGTTTAAAAGGAAATAAATACAGTAGCCTTCATGTTCCTCTTATTACAGTTGTCCTTTAAATATTCGATCAATTGATTTTAAGTATAGATTGGACAGGGAGTACAATCTATGTTGATTGGGGGTGTGGCAGGAGCAGTGGTAGATCAATGGCCTATAGCAGGGGTCCCCAAATGTTTTGGGTCGGGGGCCGGGTCAACATACTTCAGACTGTTGGGGGGCCGGAGGATACATAAAATGATGTAGAAGTCTTTGCGTGCCAGACAGTGAAGCATACCCAGGTGACAACCTGCAGTGGACAGCAGTCACCTGATGTGGAATTTGATTGGAAATCAGGGAATTACTGCTTGTCTGGCTTCTATGTGGATGGGTGGCGCCAGCACTCCTATTCTATATATGGACCACCAATATTTAAAGATGTAGCTGACCCAGTGGCGGACATACGGCCGTGCCGCCGCACGAGGGCCCCTGAAGTTCCGTTGCTTCAGGGGCCTAGTAAGTATATATATATATATATATATATATATATATTTTATATATTTATTTTTTATTTATTTTTTCCCTGGGGGGCCCCGACTCCTATCCTCCCTCCCTCCCCTCGGGGGGCCACCCTCCCGGTATGCGCGGCGGGAGAGCGGCAAATAGAGGATGTCTCCAGGGCTCCAGGCAGGTGCTAGAGGCTCAGCTGCCGCTTGGTCTCCGATGTCTCCAACTCTATATACGGCTCGCTGCTAAACCAGGAAGTAGCGAGCAGTATACAGAGTTGGAGACCAAGCGGCTGACCCTCTAGCGCCTGCCTGGAGCCCCGGAGACTTCCTGTATTTGCCGCTCTCCCGCCGCGCATATCGGGAGGGGGGCCCCCGAGGTGAGGAAGGGGGGGAGGATAGGAGTCGGGCCCCCCACCCGGATAGCTACCCACCCACCCGGCTACCTGCCCACCTACCTACCCACCCGGCTACCTAACCACCTACCCACCCGGCTACCTACCTACCTACTCACCCGACTACCTAACCACCAACCAGGCTTCCTACCTACCTACCCACCCGGCTACCTAACCACCTACCCACCCGGCTACCTACCCACCCACCAGGCTTCCTACCTACCCACCCGGCTACCTACCCACCCACCAGGCTTCCTACCTAACCACCCACCCGACTACCTAACCACCCACCCACCAGGCTACCTACCCACCCGGCTACCTACCTAACCACCCACCTGGCTACCTACCTAACCACCCACCCAGCTACCTACCTACCTGGCTAGTTACCAACCCACCCACCAGGCTACCTACCCACCCACCAGGCTGCCTACCTACCCACCCACCCACCAGGCTACCTACCTACCGGGCTAGTTACCAACCCACCCACCAGGCTAACCACCCACCAGGCTACCTACCTACCCACCCACCAGGCTACCTACCCACCCACCAGGCTACCTACCCACCCAGCCACCCACCAGGCTACCTACCCACCCAGCTAAGGCTACCTACCCACACACACCCACCAGACTTCCTACCTACCCGGCTACCTACCTACCTACCCACCCGGCTACCTACCTATCCACCCACACGGCTACCTACCTACGGGGCTAGTTACCAACCCACCCACCAGGCTACCCACCCACCAGGCTGCCTAGCTACCTACCCACCCACCCACCAGGCTACCTACCTACCGAGCTAGTTACCAACCCACCCACCAGGCTACCCACCCACCAGGCTACCTACCTACCGGGCTACCCACCCACCCAGGAACCTACCCACCCACCCAGGAACCTACCCACCCGGCTACCTACCCACCCACCAGGCTACCTACCTACCCACCCACCCACCCAAAGAGGGACTGTCTCTCCAAAAGAGGGACAGTTGGGAGCTATGGGTAAGCAGTGTAGATGACAGCAGGGAATAATGAGAAAGCTAGCAGTAGGGAGGATGAAGCACAGAAGCAGGGAGGTGCTGATGCTTGAGGAGAAGGAGGAGGAGGAGGAGATGGGGGCGGGTCTGCAGGAGTGGACAGGGAGGAGGAATCAGCCCTCCATATTACACACCGGGCTCTCTGTCATCAGGAAGACGGGTGAGTGCGGCGATACTCCGCCATAGACACGGGCATAGCGGGCAGGAGAAATGTGGGGGGAGGGCACACGTACAGGGACGGGACAGCTACAGGCAGTCGGGCTATCATCAGAGGGGGATGAGTGGGCGTCTGTACACTGCATTCTGGGAGAGTAACTCCCGAGGGCTGAAAAAGTTATAGAAGGGAAGGGAGAGCTGGAAGTGGCAGAGATCCCCCCTCCAGGTGTGTGCGGTGTGCCAGCCCGGGTGCGAGTGGTAGAGATCCCCCCTCCAGGTGTGTGCGGTGTGCCAGCCCGGGTGCGAGTGGTAGAGATCCCCCCTCCAGGTGTGTGCGGTGTGCCATCCCGGGGGCGAGTGGCAGAGATCCCCCCCCTCCTCCAGGTGTGTGCGGTGTGCCAGCGAAGGGGCGAGTGGCAGAGATCCCCCCCTCCAGGTGTGCGGTGTGCCAGCCCAGGGCGAGTGGCAGAGATCCCCCTCCAGGTGTGTGCGGGTTGCCAGCCCAGGGGTGAGTGGCAGAGATCCCCCCTCTAGGTGTGTGCGGTGTGCCAGCCCGGGGGCGAGTGGCAGAGATCCCCCCTCCAGGTGTGCCAACTGGGCACATACCAGCCTGGGGTGAGTGGCAGGTATTCCCTCTCCAGGTGTGTGTCAGGTGTGTGGGGGTGAGTGGCAGGTATTCCCCCTCAAGGTGTGTGCCAACCGGGCACATACCAGCCTGGGGTGAGTGGCAGGTATTCCCTCTCCAGGTGTGTGCCGTGTGCCAGCCAGGTACAGACCAGCCCGGGGTTGAGTGGCAGGTATTACCCCTCCAGGTGTGTGCAGTGTGCCAGCCGGGTACATTCCAGCCCGGGGTTGAGTGGCAGGTATTCCCTCTCCAGGTGTGTGCCACCCAGCCAGGTACAGACCAGCCCAGGGTTGAGTGGCAGGTATTCTACCCTCCAGGTGTGTGCCAGCCAGGTACAGACCAGCCCGGGGTTGAGTGGCAGGTATTCCCCCTCCAGGTGTGTGCCAGCCAGCCAGGTACAGACCAACCCGGGGTTGAGTGGCAGGTATTCCCCCTCAAGGTGTGTGCCAACCGGGCACATTTCAGCCTGGGGTGAGTGGCAGAGATTCCCCCTCCAGATGTGTGCCGTGTGCCAGCCAGGTACAGACCAGCCCGGGGGTGAGTGGCAGGGATTCCAAATCCAGGTGTGTGCAGTGTGCCAGCCGGTGTGGTAACATTTTTTGCAAGTTTATGAGGTTTTGCAACCAGGTGCAATAATTTGTTGACATATGTATCAGAAAGTGCAACCCAACTATTGACTTTAATGTATTAGCATCAAAAAATGCAACCTAACCCTATTCTCACACAGAACCCTCCTCTGGTGGGCAACTAATAACCCCCCTGGAGTAAAGCAATAACTCCCTGGCAGGAAACTAATAACCCCCCCCCCCCCCAGAGTGAACTAGTAATCCCCCCTGAAGGAAGCACATAACCCCCCTCCCCTAGTCAGCAATGAATAACCACCCCCTGGAGGGAAATAGACCCCGGCGGTCGATAAATCTTACAGCCAGGAAGAGTGAAAGATGGAGCGCATGCGAGTTGCAAAATCTTATAGGTGGCAAAATTTTCTATCACACCGGATACAGTCCAGCCCGGGGTTCAGGGGCAGGGATTCCCCCTCCAGGTGTGTGTGTGTGTGTGTGTGTGTGTGTGTGTGTGTGTGTGTGTGTGTGTGTGTGTGTGTGTGTGTGTGTGTGTGTGTGTGTGTGTGTGTGTGTGTGTGTGTGTGTGTGCCAGCTGGGTACAGACCAGCCCGGGGTTCAGGGGCAGGGATTACCCCTCCAGGTGTGTGTGTGTGTGCCAGCTGGGTACAGACCACCCCGGGGTTCAGGGGCAGGGATTCCCCGTCCAGGTGTGTGTGTGTGCCAGCTGGGTACAGACCAGCCCGGGGTTCAGGGGCAGGGATTCCCCCTCCAGGTGTGTGTGTGTGTGTGTGTGTGTGCCAGCTGGGTACAGACCAGCCCGGGGTTCAGGGACAGGGATTCCCCCTCCAGAGGTGTGTGTGTGTGTGTGTGTGTGTGTGTGTGTGTGTGTGTGTGTGTGTGTGTGTGTGTGTGTGTGTGTGTGTGTGTGTGTGTGTGTGTGTGCCAGCTGGGTACAGACCACCCCGGGGTTCAGGGGCAGGGATTCCCCGTCCAGGTGTGTGTGTGTGCCAGCTGGGTACAGACCAGCCCGGGGTTCAGGGGCAGGGATTCCCCCTCCAGGTGTGTGTGTGCCAGCTGGGTACAGACCAGCCCGGGGTTCAGGGACAGGGATTCCCCCTCCAGGTGTGGAAGTGTGCCAGCTGTGCTCAGACCAGCCCGGAGTCGAGTCGCAGGGATTCCCCTTCCAGGTGTGGGCGTGTGGCAGCCAGGTACAGACCAGCCTGGGGTTGAGTGGCAGGGATTCCCCTTCCAGGTGTGTGTGTGTGCCAGCTGGGTACAGACCAGCCTGGGGTTGAGTGGCAGGGATTCCCCTTCCAGGTGTGTGTGTGTGCCAGCTGGGTACAGACCAGCCCGGGGTTCAGGGACAGGGATTCCCCCTCCAGGTGTGTGTGTGTGTGTGTGCCAGCTGGGTACAGACCAGCCCGGGGTTCAGGGACAGGGATTCCCCCTCCAGGTGTGTGTGTGTGTGTGTGTGTGCCAGCTGGGTACAGACCAGCCTGGGGTTCAGGGGCAGGGATTCCCCCTCCAGGTGTGTGTGTGTGTGCCAGCTGGGTACAGACCACCCCGGGGTTCAGGGACAGGGATTCCCCCTCCAGGTGTGCGCGTGTGCCAGCTGTGCTCAGACCAGCCCGGGGTCGAGTCGCAGGGATTCCCCCTCCAGGTGTGGGAGTGTGCCAGCTGTGCTCAGACCAGCCCGGGGTCGAATCGCAGGGATTCCCCTTCCAGGTGTGTGCGGTGTGCCATCTGGATATAGACCAGCCCGGGGGTGAGAAGCTGCAGACTGATGCCTACTGTTCTCATCACTGCTCTGACATCCTGGCCAATGTCTATGTATGCCAGGCATAGACTGCCATTATTAGTACTTCCTTTTAATAGGACATTCAAATTAAGATAGGTGGTGAAAAAAAAAAAGAAAAAAAAGAAAAAAGAATGCGTTCAGTCCAGTGTTTTGTTTTTTTTTGTTGAGAATTTTGCCTATGTTTATGTCAATTTAATAATTAAAGTAGAATTTTACCTTTACAGAAGAAATGCACTCAGTACATCAAGTTTCCTGTGTATTGCTACCAGTAAGGCTTCCCCTCACTTCTGACCCTTGGGGCTTCCATGTTCCTCCATGGCGTAAAAGATGTTGCTCAAGTTAATCTCTTTTCATTCACATTGGATCCAATCCAATTCACTTTTCCTGCTTAGTTTTCTCGTGGGCAATATTTTCCACACGTGATTAAAAATGCATTTTAAGCCACCAGCAAGAAAAATCATTTTGGCAGTACTCTTTTTACCTACTTTTTGATATATTTTTTTTTTAATTGCAGAGCCCTGGAAACCTGTTTTAAACAGATGCGAAAAATTACCTCCTAGGAAAAAACTTAAAGAAAAATTTTATTGGATGGGGTCCATTATGTGGAATAATATATAAATTTGAGGATAAGCCAACTCCCCAACTTTCATCTCTGAAAATCCACAAAACATTGTGACCCACTGATAAGCCAACCCCCAAATGACCCCAAGCCCATTGAGGTCCCTATTATTATTATTATTATTATTATTATTATTAATAATAATATTATTATTAATACTATTATTATTTTTCATTTATAAAACAGTCATCTTCTGTAGCGCTTTACATAGTCCGTAGTCATGTCACTAATTGGCCTTCTGAACAGCTCACAATCTAACCTGCCTACCATCAGGGGCATAACTATACATCACAAGGCCCATCTTGCGAAACTATTAGGGTCTCCCCTTCCTACATTCAGGCCTCTCTACCCCTGGTGCTCTGTGGTGGTGGGGGGGGGGGGGGGGGCAAGCGCTGTTCCCCTCCTGTTCCCCCCTGGCTGGGTCCATTCTAATGCTAGGTACACACTATACAACTTACTGGCTAATTTGCCTGCCAGATCAATTATTTCCAACATGTCCGATTTGAATGTCGATTGATTTTTCGATTTTCCAAACGTTTTTAATTGTTTTCTCGATCTTTTTTTCAATCTATTTTTTTTTAAACGATCAAAAAATGATGGTAAGATCAAAAATTGATTGAAATTCAGATCGGACATGTTGCAAATGATTGATCTGGCAGGCAAGTCTTCCAGAAAATTGTATGGTGTGTACCTAGCATAATGCTGGGTACACACAATGCGTTTTTTCAGTCAATTTCCCATTCGATCGATTTTTGATTCATTTTTCCGCTCGATTCTCTTATATCAATTTCCATTCACTTCTATGAGAAATCGAGCATTAAAACAATCGAAAGTAATATCGGACATGACGGAAATTATCAATCGAACGCATCTATCGAAACGCAAAATCGCAACGTGTGTACCTAGCATAGGCCAGGACGTACCTCTTCCACCATTGGGTCTCTCCAGTGCTGCAGCTACGAGGTGTCCTCTGGTCTCTGCCTTCCTCCTGGTTATCAAGGTTACACGATTTCATGCGACATGCAGAGAAACTCAGACCAGGAGGAAGGCAGAGACCAGAGCACAACTAGTGGCTGCAGCGGGAGCGCCAGAGAGGTCCGCTGGTGGAAAAGGTAAGCAGCTGATCTCTGGATCTGGTCACAGCCAAGGGAGCATGAGAGGGAGACTCATGGTAGAGCCTATGCCGCTCCACCCACCCACCCCCTTTTCCCCCCGATCGCGCGGGGATGTACAGATTTGTGTAAACCACTTTAGCACCCAACATGCGTGCTTTGGATTTGCCTATTGGGCTGCCAGTATGCAGTGATGACAGACCTGACATCCTTTAAGGATGTCGAAAGTAAAGTTTAACAGTTTGAGCAAGCAGAAGTTATGTAATGTTTGTGATGCTTGAAAGCAGCCAAGTTCCTTCAGAGATAACGAGTTACTTCTGCCATGACTTCCTGATTCAGATACTGAGGTAACTTCTGATGTTACCAAATAACCCATAAAAATAACCCATAAAATGGTGCCTATGTGGATATTGCCTTCACACCAGACTGTTTCCTGCTGAAGGTGTAACCGGCGGCTCTAGGCAGTGAGTCAGCACTATTGTTCTGGTCCTCTGAGGGAGGTGAGCACTTCAAGGAAACTATATCCTCAGGAGAGTGCTTGACTATTGTTGCAGGTCTCAGCTGGGCGACCTGAGCGGAAGGCAGAGAAATGGAGGACAGAACGGCCAAGAACCAGAGAGGGCATGAGGAGGGGTCAACCAAGGTCATCACAGTCGTCTTCTTCGCTCTGTTCATCGACCTTTTGGGATTTACCCTCATTTTACCACTATTGCCCTCCATCCTGGACCACTACAGCAAGTCTGATGTAAGTAGAGATACAAAACACTTAAGGATCTGATATGCTGAGCTCATACTATGTCTGCACCAAAGGGCACTTCTGATGGGCTCAGTACATCTGCTTATTATAGTCGGTTATCTGTGTTCTAGAATTGTCAGTTGTGCAAAAACAAAACAGTGCAAATGTAATGTTTATTTTTTTAGTATTTATGTAGCGCTGACATCTTCCGCAGCACTATACTTAGGAAATAGTCATGTTAAGGGGTCGTTTATGGTGCAATATTTAATCACAAATGTGATTGCGATTTTTCATCGGATGCGCTTTGCGTTTTCAATCGAGCAGCGGAAAATAAACCGCAAAATGCAACATTCATAATATTTTTGATCACAAAAAAAACGCAGTGGATTTTTGTTTCAAACATTGGGCTTGATTCACTAAACCATGATATCACACCTCATCAAAGTTATCACACCTTATCTAATATATCACACCTTATCAGAGTAGCATAGCGAGTGCTACAAACTTATGCCTGCTAATTGGCAATGGCAATTGTCCTGCCTGAGCCCCTGTGGGTTCATAGCGCTCACTATGCTACTCTGATAAGGCGTGTTAACGTTGATAAGGTGTGATATTTGAGTTATCACGGTCTAGTGAATGAAGCCCATTGTGCGCTTATGAGTTGCCAATCGCATGCAACAGTGTAAAACAGTCCTAATTTACAAGCTAATCCTTTTTATTATTATTTATATAGTGCTGTGCTGTACAGAGTATATTGTTTTGTCACTTAACTGTGCCTTATAGGGGCTCGCAATCTAATCCCTCCCATAGTCCTATGCCTGTCTATGTATCGTGTAGTGTATGTATCATAGTCTAGGAAATTCACTGTGGGAGGAAATTGAGTACATGGAGGAAGCCCACGCTGACACGAGGAGAACATACAAATTCTGTGCTGATAGTGCCCCCTACTGGGATCGAGAGTGCTAACCACTACGCCACCATGCTGGCCAATTCTTACCACAGTCATATGTCTATCATAGTCTAAGGGCCCCTTTCCACTAGCCGCGGTACAATGCGATCATTGCACTGCAAGCAAGCAAGCTGAAACCAATACCAAGTCGATAGAGTAGTTTTCATTGTCGTGAATTTACCTATGTGATGTGGTGCGACGCGGGGGAAATTATGGATAGCCCGATTCCCCATTACCGCTAATAGGAAGCCGCATCCAGATATCCAGACTGCGAACATAAGTACCGTCGGCTGGAAGCGATGATCACATCACATCCAACTCAGTGTTCTCCCCAGATATTTTTTCCAGCCGGGTGGCATGAAATAGTAGCCGGTGGCATGAAAAAGTAGCCGGGTGGGGCGAGATGAGAGAATGCAGGGCTGGTGCTTCTGTGAGCAACTCTGCTTACAGAATAGGAGGAGGTCAGCCGATGACAGCCGGGTGCTCACCAAAACTAGCCGGGTGGAACACCCAGCTAAAACAGCCTGGGGAGAACACTGCAACTGCTAGAGGAAATAGGTCCTAAGTGTAATTTTTTGGGGAAGCCCGTTAGATTAAGGCCCCCTTCACACTTGTTGCAGTGCGATTGTTATACGATCGCGCTGCAACGATACAGAAAGGTTGCACCACATGTTACCACTGCAGTGCGACCATACTGTGAGGCATTTTTTCCATTGAAAGTATGCCTCACTTTTAGCTTTAACCCGTACGACACACAGTTGCGGCATTACAACAGGACCCACCACATCGCATTCAATTTGTTGGCCCCATAGGGTTATCACTACTTCTGCATCAGGATGGGACGGACCTCAGTAAGTGTAAAAGGGGCCTAAATATGTTTTTGGGAAGAAACCATTGTGCCCGGAAAAAACTCACACTAACACTGGGAGACCACACCAGCATCCTCCAGTGTCCTGATCCAGATTTGAACCCCTGCAGGGACCCCAGCACCGTAAGTTGGGAGCAGGGCTGTGGAGTCGGAGTCGTGGAGTCGGAGTCGTGGAGTCGGGCAATTTTGGGTGCCTGGAGTCGGAAAAAAATGCTCCGACTCCTAATGAAGTTGTAACTGTAATTAAAATGGAAAATATGATAAAATGTTCTATTTCTCAGATAAGTCATTAAAAATAATGTATATATACAGTATACATACAGTAATAGCTGTGCTTAGTCCACAAAAATGAAATAAACCAATAAAAATTAGTTACTTGTGCTGCTTCAATAAAGCAGTCCCCATATTTTTAAGGTCAGATATACATATCTGATTGTGACTGTATATATGATGTGTACACAGGAATCTCTTATATATACTAAATAACATCTATGCTGTAAGAATAAAGCCTGATGTGTAGCTGTGTCACTAATAGAGATGGTCAACGAGATGGAAATAATTCTGCATTGATGCTGATTTATGCAAATGTATGCACTCCCTTTGCTGATGAAATCAAATAATGTGATATGTTATTAAAATTTGGTTTGGTGACTACAAATTAAAGGGTAACTGAGACGGATGAAAAGTAAAGTTTTATACATACCTGGGGCTTCCTCCAGCCCCCTTCAGGCTAATCAGTCCCTCGCTGTCCTCCACCACCCGGATCTTCTGCTATGAGTCCTGGTAATTCAGCCAGTCATCGCTGTCCGGCCGCATGCCGCTCCCACAGCCAGGAACATTCTGCACCTGCGCAATAGTGCTGCACAGGTGTAGTATGCTCCTGGCGGCGGAGTGTGTGCATGCGCACTACGCCTGACTAGCTCAAGTACCTGGACTCATAGCAGAAGATCCAGGTGGTGGAGGAGGACAACGAGGGACTGATTATCCTGAAGGCGGCTGGAGGAAGCCCCAGGTATGTATAAAACTTTAATTTCATCTGTCTCAGGTTTACTTTGTTACACAGTAGTACTATACTCTACATATGCACTCCCCACAGAGCTGCAGGGAATCCACTGAGAATGCTGTGCACATTGAACACAGAGGTGTTGTCTGTTTACAATCTCCTCATTCCCCTGCAGAGTACCTGCACATCATTCTTACATGTACCCACACTTACATTGCCTAGGGCCTGATAGATGTTCTTTGTTCCGGTTTGTACCTTTTACAAGTACTCTTACCAAGGACTAGTTTTAGTCTAAAGGGAATAAATATAGTAGTCTACATATCCTTCTCACTTCAGTTGTCTTGTAAAATTCCTAAGCGTTGGCAGTGAAGAGACGAATTTCATGTTACATACTTTTAATCAACAAAATTATAATATGCAAATTAGAGGAGTCGTAGTCGTAGTCGGTGGAATCCTAAACTGAGGAGTCGGAGTCGGTGGATTTTTGGACCGACTCCACAGCCCTGGTTGGGAGTGCTATTCACAATGCCGCCATGCTTATTTAAAGTATAACTCTGACCGTTACATAAAAATAACCTGTGAGGAGAAACCTTGATTCTCCCCATTCCCCAAAGGCTGCTGATAGTCCTGCTCTTCAGTAATCTGCAGGTTTCTGTACCCGGGTACCAGGGTAAGAGTGCTGAAGAAGCATCTGTCTCCTCCTCTAAGCAGAAGGATAATGGGACATACTTTAAAAAAAAAAATAGACCAGGCATGTACAAAGTCTTGCCCAGTGGCCCACCAAGCCTTCTCTGGGGGCCAAGAATCTCTGTACAGTTGTTAATTCCATGTGGTGCACAGGTCGTAGTTGAGGTGCCACATGCAGGGCCCACCTTGTGCCGCTGCTCTGCCTCCCGAATGCTTGCCGGCAGGTTGTCATCCACAGCTGAAGCAGTTACTGCCGCTGATTGGCAGCTGCTAAGTTTATTCTCCTTAAAATGTATCTAAACCAAAGCTCAGGTACAAAATGAGATACTTACCTAAAGGAAGGGATGACTCAGGATCCTATTGCAGCTTTCCTCCCTGCTCTGATGGCCCCCATCGCTGAGAGTAGCCTCCCGGACGATTAGTGACAAGGCATTGGCCCTAATCCTATCCGGGTCATGCAGTTCCTCTTCTTGCAGTCTTGCAGTGCAGTTGCCACGCGAGCCTGCATGCGCAGTAAGCTGGAGCCGCTGGCTCTGTGCATGCCCAGCTGTGCTCATGTGTCTACTGCAGGGCCACACTGCAAGAAGAGGAGCTGCAAGGCCCCGATACAGAGAGGGGCCGTGCTCAGCTATGGAGACATTGGACCACTAAGGGAAGCCAAAATAGGATACTGAGGCTTCCCTCTCTTACGGTAAGTATATCATTTTGTACCTGAGCTTTGGCTTGGGATTGCTTTAAGCACAGTCCTTTGTGTTTTTCTTACTTTGTACTACAGATGAAATAAAAAAAAAATGTATTTCCTCATTTCTTCCGCTCAGGACAGCCTATACCAGACATTACAGGGCACGGTGGACTGGTTTGCAGGAAGTGTGGGTGTTCCCCTGGACAGGAAGTACAGCAGTGTCTTGTTTGGAGGTAATTTTACCAGATCATTTCTGTGGCTGTGAGAATCTCCTGCACTGCCCTTAGCAACTAACCTGATTCCGCCTGACCTTTTCATTGCAAGTACCAGGAATGACTGGGATCCTTGTGTAGGAAGTGCTGCTGGAGTTTTGCTCCTTTTTTTTTTTTTTTAATCTTCTTTTTTTTATTATTATAAAGGAAACACAGAATACAATAAGTTGGCTGAGTGTTCTGAAACTCGGTGCAGAACCCATGTTCATCTTGCCCAGTGGCCCCATTGTAACAGCTCTTCCATGTTATCCCATAAATGAGACCTTATTTTTAAAGAGACACTGAAGCGAAAAAAAAACATGATGACTTGTAAGTGTAGTACAGCTAAGAAATAAAACATTAGGTGAAGAGACATAAGTCTAATATTGTTTCCAGTACAGGAAGAATTAAAGAGAACCCGAGGTGGGTTTCTGCAATTAATCTTAGGACAGAGAGGCACATTCTGCATACTATCACCAGCCTCTGTGTCCTTATAGTGTGCCCCCAGCCACCCCCCGTGCTTTGCTGTCCCACCTTATAAAAACCGACAGGCTAGTGATACACAGATTGTCGCTGGCTGGCTGTTTACATGCAGGCTGCCACTCACCGCCGTTCCCCCGCCTCCTGTATAGCACAGCTCCCCACCTGCGTCTCTTCTCTCCCCACCTCATTAAGCCGATTGGAGGAAGCTTACGGAAGCGGGGAGGGAAGGGATGCAGGCGGTGAGCCGCACTATACAGGAGGCGGTGGTGAGTGGCAGCTTGAATTTAAATGAATGTAAACAGCCGACTAGCGACAATCTGTGTGTCACTAGCCTGGCAGTTTTTATAAGGGGGGACTGCAGAGCACGGGGGCGGGGAGGGGGGGGGGGGGATGGTTGGGCAGCTGGGGGCACACTGCAAGGACACAGATGCTGGTGATAGTATGCAGAATGTGCCTCTGTGTCCTATATATTGATTGCAGAAACCCACCTCAGGTTCTATTTAAGAAACTCAGATGTTACCTATGCAAAAGAGCCATTGAGCTCCACGACTTTTAAAGTCTGAGAGCTCTGTCTTCTGCAGCTTGTTATCTCAACTGTCAGTCACTGTATTTTCTTTTTCTCTGCAGAGAAGGGTTCAATAGTTCACTGGCCTGCTATGTAAAATCATTTAGAATGCTGAGTAATGTGTTAACTGCAAATATTAGAGAATGATGCAATATTATAAAAAAAACACTATATAACTGAAAAAAAAAAATGAGAATATTTTCTTTGCTACTAATGTTCTAGTAATTATCCGTCTGTACTACACGGCCAATTCATTATATCAGAATAGCTTTTTTTTTTTGCTTCAGTGTCTCTTTAACTGTTATGAAAGATTATGCAATCTGACACTTCCCCTTTTCCCTTTTATGGCTCATGCGCACTATACTGCTGTCCTTTCCTGCATCAGTAGTGCCTGAGTTACACACCTGAAACAAGAATGCAGCTAATCCAGACTCCAGGCAGAAACACCTGATCTGCATGCATGTTCAGGTCTATAGTGACACATATTAGAAACTGGTATGAAAGATCATCTATTCTGTCTCTTCTCTCTTTTCTTCTTATGCCCCACACACATGGCAGACTGGGCTGGCACTTCTATAGGGGAAAACTGAGCAATTGTCCCACAGCCCCAAGCCAGCTTAGGTTCCCTTCCCCTTATTGGGGTCCCCTGTAGAGTTTTCCGCGGGACTTACCTGACTGGAGTGCTCCTCTATTAGTCCGTGCATTACCGTCTTCATCCCGCTGTCTGAATCTTTTCAGTGACCTGGCGGCATGTTGCATAATAACGTGCCGGGTCACGGAGGAGACACTTCCCTGAGAGGATGAAGACGGAAACGCACAGAGCCACGGACTGATGGTGAAGCATGCCGGCCGGGACAGGTGAGTCGCTACACTGCCGAAAACTCTGCAAGGGCCCTGGGCACCACAATAAACTTGGCCTTGGGGACCCTGTGATGGGCTGTTAGGAGGGCCCCAAGGGTAATTTTGCATAGTGGCCTTATTGTAACTAGAACCAGCCCTGGTCTTAGCTAAGGTGGCTGGTCAGGGCTGCCTCGGCTAAGAATCTAACATGTGTACAGGTGTTTGCTGAGATGGCTTAATGATCCAAGATGCTGGATCTTTAAAGAGGAACTGTCGCAAAAATCTTAAAATTTAAAACACAAATAAGAAGTACGTTTCTTCCTGAGTAAAATGAGCTATAAATTACTTCTCTCCTATGTTGCTGTCACTTACAGTAGGTAGTAGAAATCTGACATTACGGACAGATTTTGGACTAGTCCATCTTTCCATAGGGGATTATCAGCATGGCCTTTATTCTTTATAAAGACACTCCCTGAAAATGATTAATACAAAGATTCTGGCCAGCCTCGCTGCTCGCTGCACACTTTTTTGGCAGTTGGACGGAGCAACTGCCATTCACCAAGTGCATTTTGAAAATAAGGAAATCCCTGTGAACCCCCCATTAGGAGATGAACTAGTCCAAACCTGTCGGTTCTGTCAGATTTCTACTACCTACTGTAAGTGACAGCAACATAGGAGAAAAGCAATTTATGGCTCATTTTACTCTGAAAGAAACATACTTATTAATTGTATGTGTTTACATGTATTTTAGATTTTAAGATTTTCGCGACAGAGGTCCTTTAAGCAACAATTGGCACACGATTCCATCGTTCTCCTTACGTTCCCACTGGAATCAGCTCTAACTTTCCTGGCACCCTCGTCCCTCCTTCCTTCTTAATAGACACAGAACGTCTCCCTATTGTTGCCTAGCAAACTGTATGTACAACATTGGGGCCTAGCAGTGTTACCAGCAGTATCGAGTTGAATCCTGACTGGTGACAAAAATTGAGGGAAAGTTGTGCATGTGTGTGAACCTAATACTCAGTGATTTAGTCTCTTTCTCTCTCTCTCCATAGAATGTAAACATTTTAGGCCCTTGTGAAAACTATACTGTTGAATGAGTGACTCCAGCATCAGGCTAACACGCCCAGCAGCTGTATCATTGTACTAGCATGTGCTGTTTCTACAATAATAGTCAGTGTTTTTCAGGTCTCATTGGCTCCCTCTTCTCCCTCCTGCAGTTTATCTGCTCTCCCCTCACTGGGGCAACATCTGATTATCTAGGAAGACGGCGAGTGATGATGATGACATCGGTATGTACCTCACTCTGGCTGTCTTACTGGGGTGTGTTCATAGAAGTATGTGTCTTGTATGGAAATCACATTATTATTATGTAGTATTTATATAGCGACGACATTCCTTTTAAACAATACCAGCTACCTGGCTGTCCTGCTGAGGAAATAAATATGGCGGCTTTCATAGGTCTCACACCTCTGGTTCTTTTAATGCAATCTTACATGCCCCAGGGGACCTAGCTAAACATAAGGGACATGTGCCCCAGGTGCCAGGCCCTCGCAGTGCCCCTGTATGTGGTGCGGTACAGATATGCTTTGGTGCTGTAACATGTCATGTGATCATGGCTGGGAGTGCAGCCACAATTGCAGGGGAGTAAGGTACTGCATGTGTAATAATCACACCCCCACTAACATTTTTGAACTTTACAGTGTTTTTGCTTGTGGATTAGCTCAGTGATGCCATTGAAAATCATAGTGCTGATCCTTCCTGCTTACTGGGATGTTTATGACTTAAAGGGTAACTTTACAGAAGGATAGTAGTAGTAGTAATAGTTGTGTGTGGGTGTGTATGTCTGTGTGTGAGGGGTGTGGTGTGTGTGTGAGGGGTGTGTGTGTGTGTGAGGGGTGTGTGTGTGTGTGCGTGTGGGGGGGATAAATCAACACATTGCAAAGTAAGTGCAAAAAGTTATAAAAGTTAAAAATAGAAGACAGACCAACAAAATGATTGATACTCACCGAGTAATTAATTAATAGCAGAAAGTATGAATAGAGGGCGCTTGAAGGAAGATATATATACTATATGCCCGCTGCTGTCCTAGTACTGGGATCTGCACAAACCCCGACCTAACTCATAGAGCTATCATGTACATATGGAACAGAAAAGGTTGCATGTGGCTATTTGATCAGAAAACCTTTAATATTTCAATCAATATAGATATATTTAAAACATCTGATTAAAAGTTGTCTCTGTGCGTCTGGTACTTTAGTCAAAATTCAAATGCTACTAACCCAATTGCATCAGTAATTATAATTACTGTGTAAGTGTTAAAACATTTTTAACACTTATAGATTCATTCATATTGTTTGATCTGTTGGCCTACAGGTCTTCATCTTTACTGCTGGAAGATAAGAAAAAAAACCGGACAGTACTGACTGCCATTGTATATAAACAGAACCACTAACAATGCAATAGTCAAGTGTTTTTTTTTTTATGTATGAATGCACAGAGGGAGATGCTGCTTGCTTGGCAGTTGGAAACGGCTGTTAATTCCCACAATGCAATGAGGTCAATTGACAGGAAACCTGTTAGGGCCATGGCCTTGACATCACTCTGTGGGAGGGGTTTCACCACTATATTAGCCATCCAAATGTCCCTGATGATCTATTTTAAAAAAAAGTAAAGATTTCTCATGGGAAAGGGGGTATCGGCTACTGATTGGGGTGAAGTTCAGGCCTTGGTTAAATTCCCTCTTTAAGCTTAAACCGATTACAAAACAGAGAAGAGCAATTAAAAAAAAAGCACTCTGCCTCTGGTTTTTCCCGTAGAATAATACGTTAATACATTACTGTGGCTGCCAGGCAAAAGCATATGAGTTAGATCTGCAGCTCCTTTGTGAGACCGCATATCCGACCGTCACAGTAAATTATAATATCAATCCCGGGGATTGTGTACAAGTTCTTATCTGGGAATGATATTTAGTAACAGGACGTGTGATGAGGACCATTCTCAGAGCACATACTGTTTGATTGTACTTTTTACTTGCTGAGAAGAAGTAATATTCGCGGATGATGCATCACCCTTCTGAACTGGAGGAAAGGACAAGCACCTAGCATGCCATGCGTCATTCCCTTCACACACAGAATAAATGATTATAAATGCATGATAATCACAAAGTCATCACGTTGTACAAACAGGTTTTAGAGTAAACGCAGGGAAGGGGTGTGTAGCACTGAGGAGGGGACTGCAGAGAAGAAGTTCATAGGGGAGAGAGTGAGAGTAACAGAGTGTGTGAGAGAGTGAGAGGAGCAGAGTGTGTGAGAGAGTGAGAGGAGCAGAGTGTGTGAGAGAGTGAGAGGAGCAGAGTGTGTGAGAGGAGCAGAGTGTGTGAGAGAGTGAGAGGAGCAGAGTGTGTGAGAGAGTGAGAGGAGCAGAGTGTGTGAGAGAGTGAGAGAAGCAGAGTGTGTGAGAGGAGCAGAGTGTGTGAGAGGAGCAGAGTGTGTGAGAGGAGCAGAGTGTGTGAGAGGAGCAGAGTGTGTGAGAGGAGCAGAGTGTGTGAGAGGAGCAGAGTGTGTGAGAGGAGCAGAGTGTGTGAGAGAGTGAGAGGAGCAGAGTGTGTTAGAGAGTGAGAGGATCAGAGTGTGTGAGAGGAGCAGAGTGTGTGAGAGAGTGAGAGGAGCAGAGTGTGTGAGAGAGTGAGAGGAGCAGAGTGTGTGAGAGGAGCAGAGTGTGTGAGAGAGTGAGAGGAGCAGAGTGTGTGAGAGAGTGAGAGGAGCAGAGTGTGTGAGAGAGTGAGAGAAGCAGAGTGTGTGAGAGAGTGAGAGGAGCAGAGTGTGTGAGAGGAGCAGAGTGTGTGAGAGGAGCAGAGTGTGTGAGAGGAGCAGAGTGTGTGAGAGGAGCAGAGTGTGTGAGAGGAGCAGAGTGTGTGAGAGAGTGAGAGGAGCAGAGTGTGTGAGAGAGTGAGAGGAGCAGAGTGTGTGAGAGAGTGAGAGGATCAGAGTGTGTGAGAGAGTGAGAGGATCAGAGTGTGTGAGAGGAGCAGAGTGTGTGAGAGAGTGAGAGGAGCAGAGTGTGTGAGAGAGTGAGAGGAGCAGTGTGTGTGAGAGGAGCAGAGTGTGTGAGAGAGTGAGAGGAGCAGAGTGTGTGAGAGAGTGAGAGGAGCAGAGTGTGTGAGAGAGTGAGAGGAGCAGAGTGTGTGAGAGACGGCCTAGAGCTGCAAAGTGATATTAGAGGCAGCCAAGAGGGATAGGTTGCATGACAGAGAGACACAACCAAGGGAGACGGTGTGTGTAAGAAACAGCCAAGTGGAAGAGTGAGTTTGTGAGTGTGACAGTCAAGAGAGTGTGTGTGACAGAGTGACAACAAACAGGAACAGAGGGGTATACTCAATAGTGATCATTGAGATGCAAATATTTCCCAGTTCATGCAGAATCATGTACATTTTTATGCAAATATATGCAGCTTGAAAATGGACCAAATCAATTTAAATTTGGGTGGGATTTGATAGGTCTATTTTCAAGCTGCATATATTTTCATAAAAATGTGCGTAATACTGCATTAACTTGGAAATATTTGCATCTCTTTGATCATCCCTAATATTTAATAAACTGTGGTATAGTGTGTGCGAATCATAAGTGGTAGACATATTACGGGCGGTATTTAGATGCGTAAACCATTAACGTGCTTAACCTCCCTGGTGGTAAGCTTGACACAGTGTCGGGCTAGCCGCCGCAGGGGATCACGTGGCCCCAGGAGGATTTTTTAAAAATTAAAATGTGTTTTATATTCTTCAGCTAGCACTTGGCTAGCTAACTCTGCCCCCCAAATGCCTCCAGTCCCCTCCAATCGCTGCCACAATACATACCCCCAGGGATCGCTATGGGGAGGATCGGGACTGCGCATGACGTCCATGACGTTATGTCCGATCGTCGCCATAGTGACGACTGAAGCTAATTGGGAAGCTGCAGCTCTCGTGGGATCGCGGCTGGGTAAATATTACCGGCGGCGATCGGGGGGGGGGGGGTCAGACTGGTGCCGGGAGACTTGCCGCACATAGTTAGCTAGCCTAGTGCTAGTTAACTAATACAAAACATTTTTTATTTAAAAAAATCCCTCCCGCGGACGCAGCCACTGCATCTGCGAATAAAAATCGGAATCGCATGTAAAAACGATTAAAAACCAACTGGAATTGGAACCGCATGCAGTGTGCAGGGAGCCTTAGGGCTCTTTTCCACTATGAAATGCGATTGCGATTTGACTCCAATAGCCGATGGAATACTGCGTGTTTTGCTGTCCTTGACAAAACACGCACAATCACTGCTAGTGTTTCCTTCCTTACTGAGTATCGCTGCTGAGATTGCTGGCATGTGCACTGTGTCTGATGTGGTTTGGGGGTGGTACCACCCACCTTCTGGTCATGCACCTGCTGACCACAGCATCCAGCACACCACAGGAAGTGTGGGCGATAATAGTAATATCTCTCCTGGGATTTCTGTATCACAAGACAATGCTTCTCAGCTTTGCATCACACTGCAGATGTTAATTTGGTTATTACATAAGAAGGAATAGAGGAAAGGGTCCATTGAGAACAGTAATGTGGCCACAAGTTTTGTGGTTGGTAAAGCTGTTAGAGAAACAGTAACCAAGGATTGAACTTCATCCCAATCAGTACCTGATACCCCCTTTCCCATGAGAAATCTTTACCTTTTCTCAAACGGATCATCAGGGGGCTCTGTATGGCTAATATTGTGGTGAAACCCCTCCCACAATGTGATGTCAGGACCATGGTCCTGACAGTTTCTTGTCTGTGAATCTCATTGCATTGTGGGAAATAACAGCTGTTTCCAACTGCCAAAAAAGCAAGGAGCATCTCCTTCCAGTGACCTCACCTGCCAGCAGTAAAAATGGCACCATGTGATAAATGTCAGAATGTAAATCAGGAAGAGGAAAGATTGTACAATGGGCAAACACTGGATAAACCATTTATACTGAATTATTGTAAAAATAAAGCACTGTTTTAACAATATTTTAACTGAAGTTCCTCTTTAATATTTTATTTACTTCACTCCATGAGGCCCCTCCCCACAATCATCACAAATAAAAAAAATCCATCATGTTTGGTTAGTGCTCATTTGAGAGCAAAAATTAAAGCTGACATGAACTTCCTTTCTGCTCTAAAAGCAACAGCATAATAACCTTTAAAGAAAAAAATGTCTTTGTTACAGCTGATACAAATCCTACAATAAATCTTCAGTGTCTACTTCCTGCTTTCATGGAAGCAGGCATATGGTTAATATCCTGTGTTTACAAATTAGCTGATCTGCCTAGGCTGACACAGCTGAGAGATCAAATTACAACTGTGAGTAGTCACATGGCGGCCCCCTCCTCACCCACAGACAGGCCTGCGACACAGCTTTACGAAGACCCTCGGGCGGCTACCTCCCAGAAGCTTGCAGAGGGGTAGGTCTGGCTGACTTCACCGTTACCTCTTGTATGCAGGCAGCTCCAGAGAGGTGGCTCCATCTATTGCATTCTGCATCCTCCTGCTACATTCTCCCAGCTTGCCAGATAGTAATTCAGTGGGCTCCTACAGTCCCCACCCAATGCTGACAGCTTTATGTGCATAGTGCAGCTTATATACATAACTGTAACCAGGTACTAACACTGTGTACAGTAACGCCAGCATACAGTGCCCTAGCATAACATACTCCACAAATATGCGGACATTCATGCTGCATAATTTCATCATTTCACTCATCAGGCCTTGGCCTTGTTTATTAGAGAGGCACTCTGATGACACTTAATAGAATGCAGCAAATTATTCAGGATACTCACTTTTATGGTAATTCTCCTTATTTCAGCATCAGAAACTTTTCCTATATCTATATATTGCTCTATATTGGTATGTAGCCCCACCTTCCCAGTGATGTTTAGTCTAGACTGTTTAGCTATGCGAAATTCTCCTACCAGAGAATTCTGGGAGACGAGGTATATTTTGTACTGGCTTCAGAACTCTCAGTGAAAAAATCATTCCGCACAGGTGCACCAGACAGCACTAGACGACGTTGCCTGACTAGTAAATGTTCAACCAGCGCCCAGTAGAAGTCCCTTCTGTCCACTTGCAAGCTTCTTAGGGTAGCCAGGAAATGACATCACTGCTGCTTGCAGCTTCCTGTGGGGATTGGTGGGGTACTAGGCTGCAGGGGCAAGATTTCTGTATGTGGATATCCTAATGAGGTTTTAGATGCTCGCTGTGGGGCAAATCTATGACTGTACTTATGTGTGTTAATAGACTTATCCTTTGATGCTCAATACACTGGCAATCTTCACATCTCTAGTAGTCCACTGGCAACCTTTCATACACCAGTAGTCTCCTCCCCTGTGTTATGTGAGTACAGTATTCCCACACTGTCGTGGCTGAAAAACAGGTTTCCCAGTTCCCAATTATTAGTGTACAGCCTGAGGGAATTTTGACAGACCGTATCACTTCCATCGTTCTTCCTGCCCTGGACACGAGCGGTTATCGTGTCTGAGCCCTATTACCTCATCCACTTACACATGCTTCCCGCATTATATGACAATCACTATTACAGTGAAATCTTTGTGAATTCTATGTATTTAGACAGTGATAAATGACCTCTCAGTGCCTGTTATGTTATGTGTTAGTCTGGGTAATAGTAATCTGCTGACAGGACGAGGCAAGCATTTGTTCATGTCTCTATATTATGTCTTTATTTCTGACAGGTTGGCTTAATTGTGTCCTATGCTTTGTGGGCAGTGTCGAGAAGTTTTGGCGTTTTCCTGATCTCTCGCATCATTGGAGGATTAAGTAAAGGAAATGTCAGCTTATGTACAGCTATTATAGCCGATCTGCCATCCCTGAAGAACCGCAGCAAGGGCATGGTGAGTGGGGAATGTGTGCAGGGACTGGAGGGGGGTGGGAGGGTGGGCGGATTGAGACATGAGTGTCAGGACAAGTCCGCCTCATGGACAATCTTTACAATGCTTATAATGAAATGTTCAATCCTCTATATGTAGAATGGATCTTACGTGGGTATTCTTACTAATTATGCAAGTTTCCATTAAGTGGAAGCATGAGATGTGGCTGATGGTATGGTGGAAACATCTGGTTACCACAGCACATCTGAGATCTAAGCAGTAAGGCTAGCTACCAGGCTTCAGAGATGCCATTTCCAATTGTGCAGTAGCTGTAATAAAAAAAAAAAAACAACTTTAGTTGTTTTTAGGTATTCACCTGATGAAGTTGGGTGCGTACCAGCAAAACGTGTAAACTCCATAGCCTCCATTTCTTTAAAAATGTTCTCAAATAGTTTACTTTTTGCTTTATCTGGGGTAGTTATATGGCCACCTCTGGTCTTTGCAGTTCCCCATGTGAGCTGGAGGGAATGAGGGGAGTGGCCAAAGTGCCACTCACCACACCTTGCTATAAGGATGCAAGAGGGGTATGCGGCTGAACTGCCACTCAACCACCTTCTGTGCAGGTAAGTGTAAACAAACACTGCCGAGAACAGCCACACTATCATTTTCTAATAAAAAGTAGCGCACCACCAATATAAAAAGAAGATAAGGAAAACATTTGGGAACATTTTAAGACTTTACTTATGTCTCAAACCACGAGGCAGATGGTAGATTTGCCTAATAAGTATTTCCCTGTTCTTACCCCTATGTTCTAACTCTCCTTATCTTAAAGGGAACCTGAAGCAAGAAGTATGTGGAGGCTGCCATATTCATTTCCTCTTAAACAATACCAGTTGCCTGGCTGTCCTGCTGATCTATTTAGCTTCTGTAGTGTCTGAATAACAGCAGAAACAAGCATGCAACTAATCTTGTCAGATCTGACAATAACGTCAGAAACTCCTGATCTGCTGCATGCTTGTTCAGGGTTTATAGCTAAAAGGATTAGAGGCAAAAACTGGTATTGCTTAAAAGAAATAAATATGGCAGCCTCCATATCCCTCTCATTTCAAATGACCTTTAACTTTTTTTTTTTATTATTTATTACCTCACTCTTGCCCAATTATTACTGGTACCTGACTGCACACCTAAAGTTATTTTAGCACCAGCACCAAGAGTCCATTGGTGTAATGTGCAAAACGGTGCTAAAATTGCTGTGCGCATTCCATTTTACTGGTACTAAGGGCAGCGAGGCAGTGCATGTTACCAGGGTTACGCACGTGTTGCCATGGTAATGTGCAGTACATGCGCAGTGTACCATGCAATACTGTAGCAGCACGCGGGTTACTCAGGTCATTGGCATGTAGCTGAGAAATGTGGGTTAGCCGAGCATCAGGATTGCCAGTTTGCTTTCTTTGGTTTATAGGCAAAAAGCTAAAAGAGAACACACAATCATAATTCAGCACACATGCCACATTGTGGATAACTAAATCCAGTCCCAGATATAAGGCTGGTACACACATCCAATTCTGATTGGCCAATCTTACCACTTCCCTGTAGTATGAGAGCAGAGCTACACAATCTGTCCATAGTATTCCAAGTCTTTTGGCCCTCATACTACATGGAGGTGGTAAAATTGGTCAGTGATTGGGCAATTAAAATTGGATGTGTGTATGCACCTTTAACCTCAATTCAATCTGTATCAATTATAGTGCTCTTATTATAGCTATAGTGCTTCCCTCTACTAAAGCCTGGTACACACCTTCAGTTATAATTGGCCAATCACTGACCAATTTTACCACCTCCATGTAGTATATGAGAGCCAACAGATTTGGAATACTATGAACAGATTGTGTAAGTAAGCTCGCCTCTCATACTATACGGAGGAGGTAAAATTGGGTGCCACAGCTGCCTGATCTGCAATATGCTGTTCTTAATGACCCCCACTGTCTCCTCCCTGAATCCTGCGCCTTCCTTGGTCTTGCTGATAACTAAAAGGATAACGCAAAGAAAAAGTCCAATATTTTGAAATAAAAAACTTGACCTGATGGTGCAGTGAGCTTGTAAATGAATAAAGTTGACATAGGTGGGTTGGTGGCGGTATACTGTACTATAAAGCCTCCCTTATGAGTTCTGAACATTGTGATTATAGGAGGTGTTTGATAAAAGTATTGACGGTTGATTAACAAGCTGTGTGGTCAGTGCGGTGCTGATTCCTAAGAGTCCTGATCCTCTTCTTGTTCCAGGCTATGATCGGAGTGGCGTTCTCGCTGGGCTTCACCCTGGGGCCCATGATTGGAGCTTACTTTGCTACGCATGCAGCCAGCGGGGAGCTCTTCTACGTCCGGCCGGCTGTCCTCGCCATTCTCCTCTCTGTTGTAGACCTGCTGTTCATCTTCCTCCTCCTCCCTGAGACGCTTCCCAAGCAGAATAGGGTAAGCCCTTCAGAAGTTGCTACTTCTTCTTCTATATACAAAAGAGAACTGCAGTTTTGTCTTTGTAAGTCAATAGAATATTTGGAAGTATGCGTAAAATTCGAAAGCAGCGCGTGTGTGAACAGAAGCGCATGCTGTTTAGCTAAATCTAAAGAGGGGAGATGCTAGAAAGATTTCTGGACTGTTTCTCTTATTAGTTATGGAAGCTCTGGTTTGGTGTCAGAGGACAGATGTTTCCCATGAAGCATTACTCTTGAATATGATTTGCATATTTGGGAGCTCCGGCCAGCAGCGGCGACCCCCATAACGCTGGCTGGTCGCCGTGAGTTAGTGGCTACTGCACATGCGAGGCCCCGAGCTTCATGTACCTGGATGCGCAGTGCACTCGAGAACACGTGTTTGACAGCGGCTCTTGCGCAGGCGCAGAAGATCCCGACCTGGCGAGGTCGTCATTGCGAACAGAGGGGATCCCGGGTCACTGGAGCTGTGGTGAGGGACATATCGGCTGCCAGGGGCTGGAGGAAGCCCGGGGTAAGTAGATATCTTTTTATTTATTTATTTATTTTTTGCAGCGCAGACATTTTCTTAAAGTTTTCCTTTTAAAGAGGAACTCCAGTGAAAATAATGTAATAAAAAAAAGTGCTTCATTTTTACAATAATTATGTATAAATGATTTAGTCAGTGTTTGCCCATTGTAAAATCTTTTAAATCCCTGATTTACATTCTGACATTACATGGTGACATTTTTACTGTTGGCAGGTGATGTAGCTGCTGCTTGCTTTTTTGGCAGTTGGAAACAGCTGTAAACAGCTATTTCCCACAATGCAGCAAGGTTCACAGACAGGAAACTGCTAGGAGTACCACGGTCCTCAGAGTTTCTTGTGGGAGGGGTTTCACCATAATATCAGTCAGGGGATAGTCTGTTGGTGAAAAGGAATAGATTTCTCATGTAAAAGGGGGTATCAACTACTGATTGGGATAAAGTTAAATTCTTGGTCGGAGTTTCTCTTTAAGAGGTCAAAGTATAAAGGAGCAAACAAGATGTGCATTGTTGCTTGAAAATTTGTGAAATCGTTATCATTTTCTATATTTTTATATAAATTTGACCTTAGACATCATGGACTTAATTTCCTCTTGACTCTATTACACACACACCACTCCATTGCCCCCCCGCATACCAACAGAGCACGTCATCGGCTACACAGATGAAACGCGTCTCTGCACCCTGGCCCAGCGATGTCGCCCAAGTGGATCGGGTCCTGATCCCAGACGAGCGGCATCAATCACAGTTGTGTACGCACCTTTATACAAAATGAAAGTGGTAACATTAGACAACTGAGATTCTGTGGTGTAGGCGTGTTTTTCTTTTTCTCTTCTGTAGTAAACATCTCTCTAACATTACAGAAGCCAAGTCTGCTGACTTTATGACAGATAATAAAGTTACATTGGCGTATCTTATCTTTACTGTGCATGAATCTGTTGCAGATACAAAACATGACAGTATGGTCTGTATACACAGACATTTTATCTATGGGAAGAGACCTTAACCATGCTTGTGTGTTTTATTACTTAACTGCGTAATGAGTTGATTCATGCAGTCTGCTTTAATACCCATGAATGTTATTAAAAATGGGTAAAAGCAATATGCACATTCACACTACTTACTTACTGACTGATTCACACGATGGGGGAAATTTAGGTACATGGATAGAGGACTGGCTAGGGGACAGAAGACACACTCATTAAGGAGTCCTTGGCAGGGCTGTGGAGTCAGAGTCGAGGAGTCAGAGCAATTTCGGGTACCTGGAGTCGGAGGCACTGGCATAACAATAGGGGAAATAGCCCCTGCCACCACGTGGGGGCCCCCCTGGGGCCCGCTCATGGCCGTTTTGGGGGGCAGGAGGGGTCGCAGAATGAGGGGAGAGCTTTGCTCCCTCACCTCGGGCTCTCCCCTCTGCGCTCCCCTCCTGCATCTATCTAAGTGTCAGCAGCGGTGGCAGCAGCTATAATTACCTCCATTCACCACGGAGGTTGCCGATCTGGAAGGGCTTCACATTACTTCCTGTTGACAGGAAGTAATGTGAAGCCCTTGCAGATCGGAGACCTCCGGTGGTGAATGGAGGTAATTATAGCTGCTGCTCCCGCCGCCGCCGCTGCTGACACTTAGATAGAGGAGGGTAGCGCAGAGGAGAGAGCCTGAGGTGATGGAGGGGGGGACTGTCCCCCCTCCCCGCTGATCTGCAAAGCTCTCCCCTCATGCTGCGACCCCTCCTGCCCCCTCCCCCTCCCCAAAACGGCCATGAGTGGGCCCCAGGGTGGGGGGGAGGGGCGCTCAAATTCTGGCAGGGGGGCCCGGGGACTTATAGTTACGCCCCTAGTCGTTGGTTTCAATAAACTGAGGAGTCGGATGATTTCTGAACCAAATCCATAGCCTTTGTAAGAATTAGACCATGGAGTCATAGTCGAGGAGTCGGAGCAATTTTGGGTACCTGGAGTCGGAGGTTTCATAAACTGAGGAGTTGGAGTCAGATGATTTTTGTACCGACACCACAGCCCTGGTCCTTGGGCTAGACTCCCTAACACTGCTACTCACATCAGCTAGACAGAAAAACTTTAAAGACATTTAAAAACCATGTGGTCTGCGTACTGAGCTGAAAATAATATCACCCTAACCAGACTGTGCAAAAATACCTAGCATTCAACACACAAATCTGAGGCAAATTACAGTAGTTGTCAAATGAATATAGTTTTATATATCAAAATTGTGCAAACCAACATACAGTATGTTCCTAAGGGCCCAATCAGTGACAATAGTACCTCATAAACACAGTGATGAAGTTTGCCATGTAAATATAGGTAAAGTGACGTTGTGCTATATAAGGGTACCCTCACAGATAATGGGGTCTTAGACCACAATCCAAGTTACTCTGTAATGATGTATAATTAGATACGCTAAAACGATATTCATTTGACAACTATTGCAATTTGCCTCAGATTTGTTTGTTAAACGCTGGGCATTTTTGTCTGGTCAAGGTGATATAATATTCAGCTTAGTACACAGACCGCAGCTTAGTACGCAGACCGCATGATTTTTAAATGTTTTTAATGAGTTTATGTCTAGCTGATATCATTCTTTCAATAAAGTGAATTAATTATTTCTATTATTTTTTTGACCACTTGTGTCATGTACATCACACTTCCCTACAAGTATAGATGTGTATCTTGTTTGGTTTGTTGCTTTGCCCTATCCAGGGCAGGATTTTGTCGGAGGTCTCCAGGCGTTAATGTTTAGTGTGACAAGTGAAGGTCATGAGGTGGGAATGTGGGTGTTGGATCAGCAGCATATTTGTCACACAGGGATGAAAATCTGCTCCTACTGTCACTCATCTGCCGGAATGTCAGTCATGTCACTAATCTAGGGTGTGTGAGAGTGAGGTGACCTGACTTTTCCTACCAGTATATCCACAACTATTTGATCTTCTCTGTGTTTACTTTAAGGACCTGTTTCCACCACATGCAAATTTGCGTCCATTTTCTGCATACAGATCCGCATAGCAATGTATTGCAACAGGTTTCCACATTACATCTGCAGTGTTATCAGATACCATGAGTGTGGTGTGTTTTGGCGGGACTAAAATTATATTCTTAGCAGTATTACCCCACATTAGTTGGCTGTCATTCTGGAGGGAATTGTCAGTTAGGAGCACAACACTGTATGTGTGTATGTGTATATAATATATATTATAATATTAATCTCATACAGGGGTTGGACAAAATGATGGAAACACTTTGAAAATCAACAAAATACATTTTAATATGGTGCAGGTCCACCTTGTGCGGCAATTACAGCCTCAATTCTCAGAGGTATTGATTTATACAAATTGTGAATTGTTTCCAAATGAATTTTACCCCATTCTTCAGTTAAAACACCCTCCAGTTCTTTTAGAGATGATGGCAGTGGAAATCGACTTCTTACTTGAATCTCTAATAACGACCATAAATGCTCAATAATGTTGAAGTCTGGAGATTGTAGTGGCCAGACGAGATGCTCAACTTCATTAGAATGTTCCTCGTGCCATACTTTAACAATTCTACCTGTATGGATTGGGACATTATCATTTTGAAAGATGGCATTCCCCACCGGAAACAGTTCTTGAACCGTAGGATGAACTTGGTCACCCAAAATAGTCTTGGCTGTTAATTCTTCCATGAAGGGAAATCATTGGCCCCGGCGGATTTCCAAGAAATAGCACCCCAGATCATCACACAACCCCCGCCATGTTTTACAGTTGGGAGAAGGCAGTCTGGATGAAATTCTTCTTTCGACTGTCTCCAAACGTACACTCGGCCAGAGGTCAGAAATGAGGTAAACGATGATTCTTCAGAGAGAATCTAAATTTTCCACTGCTCGCGGGACCAATTCTGGTGGTTTCTACACCACTCTAAACTCTTTGAAACATGTGTCTTTGAGAGCAGAGGTTTTCTAATTGCAGTTCTTCCATGGAATCCAGATTTGTGCAGCTCCCGACGAACAGTTTTTGTGGAAACTGGGTTCTGTAGGTGTTCATTCAGCTCTGCAGTGATTTTAGGAGCTTACAAGCTTTTCTAACAATTCGATTTAGAGTCCGATGGTCTCTCTCAGACAACTTCGACTTTCGGCCACAATTGTGCTTTGCTGAGGACGTTTTTCCTTCTCTTTAAAAGGCCGTCATTACTTTTGAGACAGTACCTCTTGAAATGCCAAGCATTTTGGCAGTTTCTGTTACAGTAGCGCCTGCCATACAAGCACCAACAATTTGGCTTCTTTGAAAGTCTGAGAGATCTGCCATTTTTTTTATAAATTTTAACCAACTTTGGTTTAAATATCTGTAAAAAACTATTATTTTAATTAAACATATCAAATACCAAAAATAATAAACGAATTTTTTTTTACATATTTCAAGTTTTGATTGCTTAAAACATGTTCAAAGATTATGATGCCAAAATGTTAGGCGTTTCCATTATTTTGTCCAACCCCTGTATATACATATACAATACATATATACACAGAATTTTTTTCCTGCTGGGTGGCATGAAAAGGTAGCCGGGTGGCATGAAAAAGTAGCCGGATGGGGCAAGATGAGAGAATGCAGGGCTGGTGCTTCTGTGTGCAACTCTGCTTACAGAATAGGAGGAGGTGAGTCGATGACAGCCGGGTGCTCGCCAAAACTAGCCGGGTGGAGCACTCGGCAAAAAGAGCCTGGGGAGAACACTGTACTTTTAGGCTGCCAATGACTAGCTCCGCAGTTTGCATCAGAACTTTTCCTTGCATTTTTTCGAAGCTTTAGTGACTTTTTTTATATTTTATTATTTTTTTTTTATTCATATATGTGTCTTTTTGAGACTTTCTTTTAATTATAGTGAATGAAATACTCTATCTTTAGTTGCCAGCTGTACTGTATGTCCTGAACATTGGTCCCCTCATTGTCTAGGTGTCCTCCATGATGGTCGGGTTTCGGGGGGCTCTCGACCTCATCAGCCCCATGTCTTTGTTCCAGTTCTCAGCTGTAACCAGAAGGAAAGACTCTCCATCTGCTGGAAGTAAGTGCAAGAAGGATTCTGTAACCCCTTACTACAACAGTATTAGTGTTATTGTACGAATGGGCGCACTCTATAGGCAGAAGCAGTGTTAGGGAGTCTTTCCCAAGGTCTCCTACTGAATAGTTGCTGGCTTACTGAACAGAGCTGAGATTCAAACCCTAGTCTCCTGTGTCAGAGGCAGAGTGGATACTTAGAGACCCAGAGATGAGATAATTGCTGTATTTTTACTTACCCGGGGCTCCCCCTCCATAAGCATGGATGTGTCCATTGCCGTCCTCCTCAGTTCAGCCGCAGTCAACTACCGGTAAGCGTCTCAGTCGGACTCAGTCTGACTGACTGACGTCACTGAACCGCTTTTACGATTGAGCCGATTGCAGTTGAAGAGCGGCGCTGAGGAGGACGGCAAGGGACAGATCCATGCTTATGGAGGGGGAGCCCCGGGTAAGTAAAAATACAGCAATATATCTCATCTCTGGGTCTCTTTAAGCCTGCAATAAAAAAAACTCACCCTGGGGCTTCTACTAGTTCCCTGCATCCGTCCTGTGCCCTCGCAGTTACTCACTGATCCTCCGGTCCCCCGCCGCCAGCAAGTTTCTTTTTGCCGACAGGCCTGGCCACGTGTAGTCTTCTTCGCGTTCCCATACGCAATAGCGTCCTGCGCAGGACTCTATTGTAGACGGGAACGCGAAGGAGATGTGTGGCCAGGCCTACGTAGGTGCAGTGAGAGTTTCGGCTCAAAACAAAACTAGCTGGCGGCGGGGACCGTAGGATCCGTGAGTAACTGCGAGGGCACGTGGCGGCTGCTGGGGGCTGGTAGAAGGCCCAGGTGAGTACAACTGCTTTTTTATTTTAACCAGTACACTATCCAGCCATAAAATATCTGCATTGCCTTTACTGGCCTTTCCATTTCCAGCTGTCATTGGTTGCTGCTGTCTAAGAGTCCACTCTAATGTCCCTGTACTTTTATTCAGGGCAAGCAAGCCATGAAATACAATTATGCACTTTGTACTTTTGCAATAAGAAGTAGTATTTATGCAATTAGGTGTGTGGTGAAAAACTTCCTCTTCAAAAGCTGGGGTTGGATTTGTGGCTTTCACTTTTTTTTTTTTAACTTCTTATTACTCGTTCTTGACTGTGTGTGTCAGGACAGGCTGGGAAATTGCAAGGTTATTATTACTCAGTCAAACCTAATCTACCAGACTGGGTGACGGATGCCTTTTTCTGTATGTACATTTAACTAGTAGTGATTTTAATTAAAGGTAAATATAGAGGAAGATCTTTGCCTCACACCCAGGGCTGTGGAGTCTGAGTCTGAGTCGTGGAGTCGGAGTCGTGGAGTCGGGCAATTTTGGGTGCCTGGAGTCGGAGTCGGGAAAAAATGCACCGACTCCGACTCCTAATGAATTTGTAACTGTAATTAAAATAGAAAATATGATAAAATGTTCTATTTCTCAGATAATAGTCATTAAAAATAATGTATATATACAGTAATAGCTGTGCTTAGTCCACAAAAATGAAATAAACCAATCAAAATTAGTTACTTGTGCTGCTTCAATAAAGCAGTCCCCGTATTTTTAAGGTCAGATATACATATCTGATTGTGACTGTATATATGATGCGTACACAGGAATCTCTTATATATACTAAATAACATCTATGCTGTAAGAATAAAGCCTGATGTGTAGCTGTGTCACTAATAGAGATGGTCAATGAGATGGAAATAATTCTGCACTGATGCTGATTTATGCAAATGTATGCACTCCCTTTGCTGATGAAATCAAATAATTTGATATGTTATTAAAATTTGGTTTGGTGACTACAAATTAAAGGGTACCTGAGACGGATGAAAAGTAAAGTTTTATACATACCTGGGGCTTCCTCCAGCCCCCTTCAGGCTAATCAGTCCCTCACTGTCCTCCACCACCCGGATCTTCTGCTATGAGTCCTGGTAATTCAGCCAGTCAGCGCAGTCCGGCCGCATGCCACTCCCACAGCCAGGAACATTCTGCACCTGCGCAATAGTGCTGCACAGGTGTAGTATGCTCCTAGCGGTGGAGTGTGTTCATGCGCACTACGCCAGACTGGCTCAAGTACCTGGACTCATAGCAGAAGATCCAGGTGGTGAAGGAGGACAACGAGGGACTGATTATCCTGAAGGCGGCTGGAGGAAGCCCCAGGTATGTATAACACTTTAATTTCATCTGTCTCAGGTTTACTTTGTTACACAGTAGTACTATACTCTACATATGCACTCCTCACAGAGCTGCAGGGAATCCACTGAGAATGCTGTGCACATTGAACACAGAGGTGTTGTCTGTTTACAATCTCCTCATTCCCCTGCAGAGTACCTGCACATCATTCTTACATGTACCCACACTTACATTGCCTAGGGCCTGATAGATGTTCTTTGTTCCGGTTTGTACCTTTTACAAGTACTATTACTAAGGACTAGTTTTAGTCTAAAGGGAATAAATATAGTAGTCTACATATCCTTCTCACTTCAGTTGTCTTGTAAAATTCCTAAGCGTTGGCAGTTATGAGACAAATTTCATGCTACATACTTTTAATCAACAAAATTGTAATATGCAAATTAGAGGAGTCGGAGTCGGTGGAATCCTAAACGGAGGAGTCGGAGTCAGAGTCGGAGTCGGTGGATTTTTGGACCGACTCCACAGCCCTGCTCACACCACAGTTACTACAACATGCTTGGAAGAAAATGCAAAGAAAAGTGCTGCACTCCCACAACTTCCAGCAGGCTGCCACCAGGTGGTGCTGTGACAGGACACTGGCCTTCCCAAACACTAATAGCTATAGGCAAAGTCAACACCCTTCCAGACATGAAGTAAAAGAGGTTCATTTTGGCACAAACTGTTAACTCGTAAAGAGACACTGAGGCAAAAAATTATTATGATATAATGAATTGGTTGTGTAGTACGGATAATTACTAGAAGATTAGTAGCAAAGAAATATTCTCATATTTTTATTTTGTTATATAGTGTATATTTTTTTTTTTTTTTTTATAACTTTGCATCATTCTCTAATATTTGCAGTTTACACACTACTCACCATTCTAAATGTTTTTACAGAGCAGTCTTGTGAACTATTGACCTGTCCTCTGGAGAAAAAAATAAATTACAGTGCCTGACAGTTGAGATAACAAGCTTCAGAAGACAGAGCTCTCTGCGACTTTGAAAGTCGTGGAGCTCAATTTTTTGCATAATAATACCAACTGGAGTTTCTTAACTCTTCCTGTACTAGAAACAATATTAGAATTATATCTCTGCTCCTAATGTTTTTATTTCTTAGCTGTACTACACACACAAATCATTATATCATAATTTTTTTTTCGCTTCAGTGTCTCTTTAAAGTGACACTGAAACGAAAAAAAGAAACCTTATGATATAATTAACTGTGCCTGAGCCCACTAACGCAGTTGTGCGCAGTTGTGTCTGCTTGTGTCCGCTTTTTAAAATCTGTAACATTGATGTGTTGCTCAAAAGTGGACACAACTGCGTTAGTGGGCTCAGGCCCTAATAGAACATTAGTAGCATAGAGTCTCATATTTTTATTTTCAATTATATTGCTTTTTTTTTTTTTTTATAACATTACATCATTCTCTAATATTTGCATGAAACAGAGCAGAGCTAATGACCCTTTGAACTTTTCTGCAGCAAAATCTAATCTGAAGTTGTCTTTCACTGTTTCTTTGAAGTACAAGTGCTTCAGAAAATAGCATTGCTCTCTCATTAAATAAGTCGGAGAGCCCAGAGACGCTATTTTGCATAGATAACTGAAGAAAAGGTGGCCATACACTAATAGATTTGCAGTAGATTCGACCATCAGATAGATTTCTGTCAGATGCCTGCCAGGTCAAATCTAACAGGAATCTATCTGATGTGTGCCATCCACTAGGAATGAAATCTATTGGAAAGCTATTGAAAATCGATCTAAAGGCATTACTGCACCATTAGATCCAATGCAACTCTATAGGCAATTGAACTGCTGCCAGCAGCAGATCCACCTAGATCTTCCATCCTGCCAGATAGATCAAATTGATCGAAATCGGCCGCAAATCGATCCATCAACCTATCGATCGGCAATCTAATCGAAGGCTGAAATCGACCAGTTTATGGGCCCCTTTACTTAGCTTTTCCTGCACTGAAAACAATATGAGATTCCTATCTGTGCAACTAATGTTCTATTTCTTAGCTGTACTACACTTACAATTCATTATATCATAAGTTTATTTTTACTTCAGGTTCCCTTTAAGGGTGTATACACACACTACAATAAAATGATCCAATTTTACAGCAAATTTCAGCAATTTTACAGAAAAATCCGTCTAATGGAATCTCCCACTTTTTCCATATGAGTGGATAGGGACTGGTGGATTTTCCTGATTTTTATGAAAACTAAATGGTGTAGGATAGATGGTCAATTTCTTGATGTATAGACCCAAGCAATTATTTCACAGTTTAGTCATTTTTTTTCACAATTGGGGAAATATTAAACACGTGTTACAATCAGTCAGGGAAATTGATTGTGATTCTTGAATTGAAAAGGAAATTAACAATTGTATGGTGTGTGGACAACTTTCGGGTGCCTACACATATCTAATTTAGATTGGCCACTCCCTCACCAATTGTATCACCTTCATGCAGTGTGAGCACCAACAGAATTTGAATACTATGAACAGTGTGGCTTCAACTCAATAAGACCTGATCGGGGAAAAAAATAATAGGGTGCTAAAATATGGCATTCAGTATTTTAGACTTTTTTTTATTCCGAATTCACTAGTTCGGTAATTTTTCCAAACATATGGCTTCAATTCACTAACACCTGTTCTGTAAAAAGTAGAAGTCTATGCAGATGTGGAGGAGGTCTCGGCAGCAAGCTGTGTTCTGCTACGGTGATGTTCTCCTACATCTGGCCAGAGTTGTGCTGATTCTTCTGGTACAAGTGGTCTGCGTCAAACATGAGCTGTTCCTGTACAAGTTGCTGCTTCTGTCCAAAAGGGGGTAAAAGGCATCCCCGGTGTCCTTCTTGATCTGCTTGCCACCTCTAGCCCCTCTGATTCTCTGTATCAGTCTTTACATGTGCATGTCTAAAGGGCTACAGGGGAAACCTCTATGAGGCTTTTTTCACATCTTAAAACGAAATCACTGACGGCAGCGATTTTCGATTTTAAATTTTTTGCACTGTTTTTTCCCCCTCCCAGTGCTTAACTGCACGCTATGATTTTATGCAAAGTGCTTTTGAAAGTGCTTTTGCAGAGCGATTCTGTTTTTTTACTTCCTGACGCAAGTGAGGAAGTGAACTTTTTGACCCGGAAAAGAATAAATACAATGTATTTATTCTTAACGCAATCGCCGCATAAGGCGATTTTGTGAGTATTTAGCGCTCATCCTATACCTTCCATTAGAGCAAAATCGGGTACTTATCCGTTAGCCGGGCGCATCCGGCAGGTGGCGCTAATTACAAACCTTGTCTGCACATTCTGAAGAAGGAGACCCGCCGTGGCTCCGAAACAATTGTCAATTCTTGTGTTGATGGAGCAATAAAGGAGAACGATTGCACTTTGAAGCAGGTGTGCTAGCCTAAACTTTGTTGAACAAATATGGACACTGGTACAAAATACAGAACTTGTGATTACAATGACAGATGTAACATGATGACTAAAATGTATAACAGATTGCGAGCTATGAAATGAATAACAAATTCCAAGACACAAAAGGTTGATAGAACCTTGCCCTTGTGAGCTTACAATCTAAAGGAATGGGGGGGACACAAGAGGTGGGGAAGTATGCAGTATACATAAAGGCAGTATGTGTTTAGGTTATCTAGTAAGGAGTAAAACTTGACGAGAATTTGAAGGGGGAATGGACTAAGATATGCATTGCAAGCATCTGGAACCGGTTAAACAATACCAGTTGCCTGGCAGTCCTGCTGATCTTTCTGGCATCAGTATTCTGAATCACACACATGAAACAAGCATGCAGCTAATCTTGTCAGAAACACCTGATGCTTGTTCAAGATCTGTGGCTACAAGTATTGCAGGCAGAGGATCAGCAGGATAGCCAGGCAACGAGGTGAGAGTGATATGCAGGTTGCCATATTTGTTTCCTTTTAAACAATACCAGTTGCCTGGCAGCCCTGCTGATCTATTTGGCTGCAGTAGTGTTCGATTAACACCAGAAACAAGCATGCAGCTAATCTTGTCATATCTGACAATAATGTCAGAGACACCTGATCTGCTGCATGCTTGTTCAGGGTCTTTGGCTAAACGTATTAGAGGCAGAGGATCAGCAGGACAGCCAGGCAACTGGTATTGCTTAAAAGGAAAAAAAAAATGTCAGCCTCCATCTCCCTCTTACCTCGGTTTCACTTTAAAATGAAATATCTCAGCCTCCATATCCCTCTCACTTCAGGTTCCAGCAGTAATGAAGTGGAAAGCCGGGCACCGCTACATAAAAGCCCTTTATTATGGCTGGGTTAGTGGCATACAGCAGTGGGGGAGAATGGTCTGACAGCTGTTTCGCAGGGTCTAGCTTTGCTTCGTCAGAGACATAAGGCATGTTTATGCCTTTAACTAAGTAAGGCTAGGCTTTGCAAAACAGCTGCCAGGCCTTTCTCCCCCACTGCTGTATGCCACTAACCCAGCCATAATAAAGGGCTTTTATGTAGCGGTGCCCGTCTTTTCTCTTCATTACTGCTACAATCATTGCTGGACAGGAGCACGCTACAGGGGAGCCCCCGTGGTGATTTCCCATCCCTGCTGCATTCTGATATCAGTTCTGTTCTTTTGTTTTTTATTTTTCACTTCAGGTTCCCTTTAAGCTTTGTCTATAACGTACTAAGTTACCGTTACTTAGGTATTGGCTAATACAGAGCTTCTGAAACCAGCCTAATAATGTGAATTCTCTGTTGTGAAGGTCTTCAGAACCTCCGAGTGTTGGGAATGGTCTATTTCCTCTACCTCTTCTTATTCTCTGGCCTGGAGTACACCATCAGCTTCCTGACTCACCAGCGCTTTCAGTTCAACAGGTGAGGCCAGTGCTGTTCTTTGTGTCTTAAAGTGGACCCAAATTAAAAATACAAGATTTCAGAAATAAAATCTATTTTCTAAGTTATAATAATAAATAGCAGCCTTTTTTCAGCTGCATGATGACAAATATAAAATATTTTACATTTATTGGAGGAACCCCTCCCTTCCTTTCAAATTGCCGGGACAAAATCCGGCAAACTGATGGAGTAAGTGGTGTCTGGCAATGGAGGAATTGCTAATGGCTGCCCCCAGTATAACCTTAGTTATGAAAAGAGAAGGGTGAAAAGCATGCACTGAAATGCTCATAGGTTTGAAGGAGTGTTTATTTATCTTTGTATGTGTCAGAGTGGTGCAACTAAATATTTTTAATTAAAAAAATGTTTGGTTTGGGTCCGCTTTAAAGTGTAACTGTCGGGCATAAAATCAAAAATCAAGTCTTTATTTTTACCTGGCAAACAAGTAATACGGATGCTAACCAGGCAATCCAAAAGTTAAAATCTCTATTACTTTTCTTGTTGATTAACGATCATCTCCCGATCTACCTGACTCTTATCTGGTACATTGCCGCACAAAGGAAGTTGCAGGGCATGCTTGGTTGACTTTTTTTGCTTCTTTATTTCCCCTCAGACTTAACGAATCCAGCCTGATTGGCTGAAGCCTCTTCCCCCCCCCCCTCCCCCCTCCTCCTGTTTTCCCCTCCCACACCTCTGTTCCTCTCTGATTAGCTTATATTTCTCATGCTGAGACAATGCACTTTCTGTTGCAGTGCTGGATGGGAGTACCTGAAGGCTGGGAGGAGGGTGGGCAATGCATACACAATCAGTTAGAGGAGAGTAAGAGAGGAAATTACATCGGGATTGGCTAAAAGATAGACACAGTTAAAATGGAGAATCCTAAGAAGGATTTTCTCTTTTTTATGATAGAAAAGTCAAATCGTGGACAGTGCAAAGTTATGTAAGTAGAGCAAGTATTTATCTAATATGTGGTTTTTTTTTCTGAGATAGTATGGCTGACAGCTCCTCTTTAAAGGGAAGCTTAAGTGATGTAACATGATGAGATAGACAAGACAAGACCCAGAACTAGGGCTGCACGATTTTAGGGAAAAATCGAAATTGCAATTTTTCTCTTAGAAATTGCAATTTCGATTTTTCCCCGATTTTTTTCAAATGCTGTGGGGGGGGGCGCACTGCCCGGTCCGCTGTCTGTAATACATTGCTTCTGGCCCCGCTGTGCGCGGATTGGCCAGAAGCAGTGAATATGTATGAGTGTTAATGAGTGGGGGAGCGGATCCACTCGAGCAAGCGGCCGGGCACATACAGCATTACCAATCACTGGCTAGCGATGGAATGACGGCAGCGGTAGGCGGAGCTGTATGCTCTGTACAGCTCCGCCTACCACTGCCGTCATTCCATCGCTAGCCAGTGATTGGTAATGCTGCTGTATGTGCCCGGCCGCTCGCTCGAGTGGATCCGCCCCCCGCTCATCAACACTCATACATATTCACTGCTTCTGGCCAATCCGGTCCGCACTGCCCACTTCGCTGTTTGTAATACCTTGCTTCTGGCCCCGCTGTGCGCAGATTGTCCAGAAGCAGTGAATATGTATGAGTGTTAATGAGCGGGGGGGGGGGGGGGGGGGGCGGATCCACTCGAGCGAGCGGCCGGGCACATACAGCAGCATTACCAATCACTGGCTAGCGATGGAATGACGGCAGTGGTAGGCGGAGCTGTACAGAGCATACAGCTCCGCCTACCGCTGCCGTCATTCCATCGCTAGCCAGTGATTGGTAATGCTGTATGTGCCCGGCCACTCGCTGGAGTGGATCCGCCCCCCCCGCTCATTAACACTCATACATATTCACTGCTTCTGGGCAATCCGCGCACAGCGGGGCCAGAAGCAAAGTATTACAGACAGCGGACCGAAAAACCGAAGGTACTGACGATCAGCAGATCGTCTTGCCACGAACCGCGGTTTCGGTTTTAAACCGAAAAACCGTGCAGCCTTACCCAGAACATTTGTATATTTCTCCTGGCAGACTCAAAGTGCTTCAGGGCTTCAGCCACTTAAAATGAGTGTCAGGCCCAGTGCACACCAAAACCGCTAGCAGATCTGCAAAACGCTAGCGGTTTTGGGAGCACATTTCTGAGCGATTCTAGGCATGTTTAGAGTGGATTTCTAAACATGCCTAGCGGTTTTGGCTGCATTTTTGTGTAGCAGGTTACACAAATTGTTACAGTAAAAGCTGTTACTGAACAGCTTCTGTAACAAAAACGCCTGGCACACCGCTCTGAAGTAGCGTTTTTCAGAGCAGTTTGCGTTTTTCCTATACTTTACATTGAGACAGAAACGCTTCTGCAAACCGCAAACGTGCAGCAGGAGGCACATTTGCGGTTTGCTACATACCTCAAACCGCCGGTGTGCACCATTTCATTGAGATACATTAACCGAGCGGTTTGACAGGCGGATGCGGCCGGCGGATTGCATCAAAAACCGCTCGGTGTGCACTGGGCCTAAATGCATAAGAAAAAAAGTCAGATATTTGCCTATGGAGAGGGAGGGCTCTGGATCTCATAGAACCTCCCCTGTCTTCTCTTGTACTCCTCGTTCCAGTGTTGTCGCCTCCATTGTGTATACTTAATCAATTTGTCAAATACACATCTGTGAGCCCTCGAGAGGCTTCGGAGACGCTCATGCCCCCGAGTACTTCTCAAGACAGGTGACTCCGTACTGCGCATGTATGAGTGCACTTGCGCATGCCCACTACAGAGCTGACTGTCTTCAGAAGCACTCGGGATCACCAAAAACGGGGATGACGGCGCTTGAAAGAGGGGTACAAGAAAGGAAAGGCTCTATAGGATCCAGAACCTCCCGATAAGATAATAATACTTCCCTGTCCATAGGTAAGTATCTATCTTTTTTTTGGGGGGGGGGGGGGGTTACACTTTAAGGCGCACTCCACGGGCGAATAGGATCATTAGGTAGCCTTGCTTAACCTCCCTGGCGGTATGATAACTTTCAGATTTTGTCTGAAAGCAATGCAATTTTTTCACAGGCTTTCGGATCCTAAAAATCATACCGCTAGATCTGTGGCAGCCCTGCACATTACACACCTTCCATGCATCCAGCTCGGGATTACCACTCTGGGCTACTGATTTCTGTCCCGAGCCTGACTCGGGGTTACTGCTAAGGAGGTTAAAGAGACTCGGAGATGAATTAAGATAATAGATTTATACATACCTGGGGCTTCCTCCAGCCCCATCCGCACAGATCGCTCAGTCTTCTGGATTGCCGCTACGGGATCTTGTAGCTTCGGCCAGTCAGGGCCAGTTGCAAGCGCAGTGCGCTCCCTCCGTACTGGGTAGGCACTGGAGAGACGGAGGGAGTCACTGGGCATGTGTAAAACTGGCCGAAGTTACGAGATCCGGCACTGGCAATAGAGAAGGCTGAGGACATCGGCGTGGGGCTGGAGGAAGCCCCAGGTATGTATAAATCTATTATCTTAATTCATCTCGTAGTCTCTTTAAAGACTGCTTACTGTTTTATGTACTGACTTTAGCCAGGATTCAAACCCTTGTCAAAGATCACCCATCAAAGGCAGCAGCCTTACCAGTACACTATCCAGCTGATGACGTGTATATACAGTGCCAAGCACACACATATGCTTTGTTGATTTTCTTCTTTCTCTGCCTGAATGTGTTAATATTTAGCTATGCAACTGACAGTTTGGGCCTAGTCAGACTAGTATGTCTCCCTGATAAGGAATTAGAGCCATAAAATACTTTCCCGGCAGAGATTTGGGTTTCTGACTGCAGAGGATAGATAAAAGAAGTCAATAGTTCATAGATTTTAGCACTCTAAGACACAGGACAGACTGTTTAATTGAGCTAAGAAAAAACAGTAAATCTAAAAACTAAAGTTTTTAAACATTATTATTATTATTATTATTAATAATTGTATTTATAAAGCACCAACATATTACTTCAAAACTGATGGATATCAAAGTAGGATAGCAATGTTTATCTTATCAGTTTATTTTCACTTTACGTGGCCATAGATCAGGCTACTGGGCGGCTGATTTACCATCTGATTAGATTATTATAATAAAATTGGATGAAAATAGGTGCCACTAAGTGCATGCCCGATTCACTATGTTTCCAATTTCAGGCCGTAATTGTTTACATGAATAGTTCGGATATGCTGCAAGATGAAGGGCCGAATTGCTTTATCGGGTGCGTGGCGTTAACGGTGAACGATATCTGGAAGAGCGACGAAACCCCCAATGCTGGCCCCCCTAATGTGCAGTGTGCCCCCCAGTGCCCAGTACACTTTACATTACCTGTCTGTGTCCGCTGCTGGCCCCGGGCACGATCCTTGCTCCATACATGTGCCCCCCCACATGGTTGCCAGAGTAAGGGGCGCATGTGACGTACGACGGTAATTACGTGGGGCGCATTTATGGAACAAAGACAGAGCCAGCGGCGGACACAGAAAGGTATTGTATAGGGCACTGGGGGGCACATTGAACATTGAGGGGGGCAGTGTCAGGCCGGCGAGGCGGCGGATACGACGTCACAAGGTCGATTCCTGATCGATTTCAGCATGAAATTGATTGCGAATCAGCCTGCAGTGTATGGGCAGCCGACAGTCAGATTTGATTAGCGAGAGATTTGTCTCTTGGTCGAATCTGCCCATTGCTAGATGTGTGGCTACCTTTAAAGGACTTCCGAGGCCAAAATCTGCCCCCAAAACGTAAAAAAAGTTAACTACCTGCATGACTTTGTAAGGCACGAAGGACGCCGTCCGCGCCCTCCGTGCTGTTCCGTCTGGTCCCCTCTGCTCAATAGCCCCCCGAAAGGCTGCGACCCCACGGTCCGGGTCGGTATCTGCAGCCTGCATAAAGATGGCCGGCTGCGCAGTCCGCATAGCTGTTACTGCGGCTGCGCAGCTCTAGGGCCAACCCTCCGATCCACGCTGACTGTTACGTGGATCGGGGGGTTGGCCCTAGAGCTGCGCAGCCGCAGTAGCGGCTATGCGGACTGCGCAGCCGTGGCCAGCTCCGGCGGCCATCTTTATGCAGGCTGCAGATACCGACCCGGACCGTGGGGTCGCAGCCTTTCGGGGGGCTATTGAGCAGAGGGGACCAGGCGGAACGGCACGGAGGGCGCGGACGGCGTCCTCCGTGCCTTACAAAGTCATGCAGGTAGTTAACTTTTTTTATGTTTTGGGGGCAGATTTTGGCCTCGGAAGTCCTTTAAAGAGGAACTCCAGTGAAAATAATGTAATAAAAAAAGTGCTTCGTTTTTACAATAATTATGTATAAATGATTTAGTCAGTGTTTGCCCATTGTAAAGTCTTTCTTCTCACTTATTTACATTCTTACATGAATCACGTGGTAACGTTTTTACTGCTGGCAAGTGATGTCACTGGAAGTAGATGCTGCTTGATTTTTTGGCAGTTAGAAACAACTGTAAACGGCTATTTCCCACAATGCAATGAAGTTCACAGACAGGAAACTGTCAGGACCACACTGTGGGAGGGGTTTCACCACAATATTAGCCATACAGAGCCCCCCGATGATCCGTTTATGAAAAGGAATAGATTTATCACAGGAAAGGAGGTATCAGCTACTGATTGGGATGAAGTTCAATTCTGGGTTACGGTTTCTCTTCAAGTTTCACTATGGGGAGGGGGTGTTTGGTTCCCAGTAAACTGACACACTCTGTTACTTACAAAACATTGACAATCACTGAACTGTTTATTTGTAATATTTAATTTGCTTCTAAATAGTTTCAGAAAAAGTTTTCTCTAGAATGTATTTATTTATTTTGCTGCTAAAATGTGCTCAAGAAAAAAAAACATGTTGCCTTTATGGGCACCACAGGGGATTTTTCTCCCTCCAGCATATTCCTGTCTAAATTGTATAAATGACAGTGAAGATATAAACATTCCGCCTCCATATGTGTGTGGGGCAGCAGCCGAGCTGTCATAGGCCAGGAATGTCTCTGTGAGAGCCTGTCTGGCCTCAGTATAGATCTATTCTGCACACATAGCACAATTACTGCCCTGCTGTCAGCTTTTTCCTGACATTACACTTCATCTCTAGCGACTAACAAGCAGGATTATGTCATAAAAAGTGTGAGGGTCCTCGGCCAGCAACGAATCACAACACTGCCGGTGCCAAGCATTCTGCTTTACGTGACTGTGTCACGGGTGCTTTTATGACCTGTTACTGTGTCACTGAAAACTAAATCCTAGACTTATGTTTAACTACTTAAAGACCGCATCACGCCAAGTGCCATGAACGCGACGGCAGCCCCAGGACTGCCTAATGCAATTGCCGCTAGGAGACAGACGGCGAAACCGCCTCTATTTACTGGGGACAGGCGTGAGTGCGAGCTGCTCTTATAGGCTGAGGTCTATGGGCGCAGATCGCTGGGATTGGCTGCCTGGGGGAGGGAGGGTGGGAAATTAAATAAATAAAAAATGCAAAAATGTATTAAGAAAAAACAACAACAAACAGATACAGAACAATTAACAAACACAGGAGCAGCGATCAGAGCCCACCAACAGAAAGCTCTTTTGGTTGTTGGTGAGCAGAAAAAGGGTGGGGTGGGGGGGGGATCACTTGTGTGCTGAGTTGTGCGGCCCTGCAGCGAGCCCTTAAAGCTGCAGTGGTCTGAATTGTAAAACATAGCCTGGCCACTAGGGGGTGTAATCCTCAAGTGGTTAAAGGACAACTAAAGTGAGAGGTATATGGAGGCTGCCATAATTATTACCTTTTAAACAATACTAGTTGCCTAGCATCCTGCTGACCTTTCATGCATCAGTAGTGTCTGAACAGAACAAGTAAAAACAGCACTAGAGATTTCGGCCCGACCAAAGGCCGTTGTAGGAATTACAGCTAAAATAGCGCTCAGGCAGTAATTTTGGCGCCGTCAAAAGGCGGAGCCCAAATTACTATAATTACAGTGTAATTCGGACACCAGCGATAGCTGGAATCCGAATTACTTATTTCCCCACTGTCCATGGTGATCTGAAGGGGGAATAGTAATTAAAGCTGCGGGGACTTTTGCAGGAGCAGGCGGAGCCGTTTTTTTTAGTGTGCAAACAGGTGGGAGGGGCAGGCCTGCATCTTTGTATAGATGCTCTCCAGGGAGTGCTTTTGTAAAGAATAAATTAAATACTGAGAATTGCCCATGAAGAGATGGACTAGTCAAAAAAAACTGTCAATTGCGTCAGATTTCTATGAACTACAGAAAGTAACCACAACATAGGAGAAATGTAATTTATGGCTCCTTTTACTCTGAAAGAAACATGCTTCTTATTTGTATGTGTTTACGTGCATTCTTAACCCTTTGGGGACTGACTGTCTAACCTTCCCTAAAGGATCAGGCCATTTTATATGCGGGGGGTGCATTTGGGAGGGTCAGGCAGCCAGACCTTCACTATAGATGGCTGGGCATGGTGTCCCCTGTGTGTGTCAGCAGCCTTTACTCACCTCCCAGGCTCCAGCGATGAGCAGCTCTAGCCCCCTCCGCTCTGGCCGGCATCCTCCCTTGCACTGCTGTTAACCACTTCACAACGGAGGGGTTTTACCCCTGAAACACCAGCGCGATTTTTACGTTTCAGCGCTGCTTCCATTCTTTTTTTTTCTGTGATATGGGGTCCCCATAACCAATCATTGCACTGCAGAGCAGGGGTGTGTGTGCGCTCGCGGGGGCGCGATCGCGCGCTGCACGTTTGTTTACTATTCATTGTTATGAATGAAGACTGCCTCTGTTTGAAGCAGTCTTCATTCTATTCACAATCGGCGAGTCTAATTGGATTTAGAAACGCTTGTTCCTAACATCCAATTAGTCACCTGCTGTGCTGGCTGGCTTGAGTGTGCACGTGAGTTCCCCGCCCACTCCCAGCCAGTAAACAAATGAGTGCGCCTTTCTTCGTCCCTGGGGGTGAAGCAGTGCGCAGAGGGACGGAGAAATTTAGCACTGGGGGGGGGGGGGGGGGGGTGTGAAGTGGTTAAGTTCCGGGTCGCGGCTTGATGACGTCATCAAGCCAGGACCCGACACTTACGTCAGAGCGAGCAGAGATGCCAGCCAGAGCGGAGCGGAGTGACGATCGCCGGGGGAACATCAGGAAGGTGAGTGGATCCTCTTCTTTACCCCCTACCGCTGCAGTTCTGTTAGTGATCAATACGATCCACCGTCGATCGTAGTGATCATGTTATAAGGAGCCAGTCGCGATGGTTCCTGATCACTGAGGGGAGATGTCAGCTGTCATGTGACAACTTAATCTCTCCTCTCAGGTGCGCATGATCGCATAAGGAGTGAAAATGGCGGGTGGCGTAAATCCTACGCCGCATCAGGCTTAGACAGTCACAAGTGCGGTGTAGGATTTACTACACGCGGTCCGCAAAAGGTTAAGAAAATCTTAAGTCTAATGAAAAAAATGAGTTTAACTTACCTGGGGCTTCTTGTAGCCCCCTGGAGGAGTTCTGTGTCCATGACGTCGGTCTGAGTTCCTCCGGTAAACAGCGGTGACCCCCCCCCCCCCTCCCCAACACTGTCCAGCCTATTCGCCTCCTTACCACGCTCATCGAGGCCGGTAGCATTCTATGCATGCGCAGTACGCGAAAATTGCTACTGTGCATGCGCAGTCAGAGTGCTCAAGGCTCAGGGCCACGCATACAGTAGCTGTCGGCGACTGGCCATCTTTGCCGGGGGTTGCCGCTGCTTGGCGGAGGGAGTCGGATTGACATTGTGGGCACAGGATGTCACCAGGGGGTTGCAAGAAACCCCAGGTAAGTTAAACTAATTTTTTTTTATTAGTCTTAAGTATTAATTTTTTAATTTTTCACAGTAGCGGTCCTTTGAAGTTTGGCAGTTGATGGAGGGTATAGTGTTAAAACGCATCATAACCAAAGCTTGAGAGTATCAGGAATTATGGTGTCCACACTGAATCCATGTCAGACTCCTATCTCTCTTATGGCAAGCAGAGAGTGGTGCAAAGAACCTGGAGCTAACTGTGCCCCGAGAACATGCGATATAATGCTTTTACTATAGTGACGCACCATGTGGCAAGTCAGGTTAGTCACCAGTCAATCTACCAGCATGTTTTTGGGATGTAGAAGGAAATGGGAGCACATGGAGTAAACGCACAGTCATGGGTAGAACACACAGACTGCGTGCAGAGAGACGTATGAGGTTAGGATCCACTGGCTGCCAGGCATGAGTGTTTTGGTGACGTGGGTGAAAAGCAGCCAAACATCCCCCACCAGAGTACTGCTGCTTATCCAGTGTTTAGTGGGCCGCAGTAAATTGGTTCACAAGTCAGCCCGTTACCAATCCACTGCAACCAACTGGGAAGATCTCTTGTTCTAATTTTTATTGGAATATGCCAAAAAAAAAGGAAAATGCTTGTGATGTAACTATGGATAACAATAATATATTTTCTCTAGAGCCAATTTATTTTGGTTTCTCTGCAAGTATGCTGGGTCATCTCTCAGCCAGTTCTGTGATGAGTGCCAGAGGCCTCAGTATGAAGTGGTCTGAGCTGAAGATGCAGCAGGCTTTCCCAGGCTCGCCAGTAATAACCGCGTATAGCCGCACTGTGGTCCATACATGCTGCCTCTGGAGAGGATGGTGGGATGTCCAGGGGAGGGTGCTGCACATCTGGATGAGATCAGTCCAGATGTAGAGTAGACGCAGCGCTGCTGACAGCATGGGCTGTACCGTGCTAAACGTTCCCAGCTGTGGAACCTGCCTATAACCCATATTGTTTATTTTTCCTTGGCAGCATGCAGCAGGGCAAGATGTTTTTCTTCATTGGAATTACCATGGCGCTGATCCAGGGCGGCTACGCTCGAAGAATCAAGCCAGGAAACGAAGTGAAAGCCGTAAAGAGGGTAACTATACATTAAAGGGGCTTGGATGGTGTAACCCGATTAGTCTCTGTGTTCAGCCCCGACTGAGAGGAATCCACCAGACACTGACTTACGGTAAATGCGAATATCAAAAATTTATTTGTGACCTAACAATGGTCAACTGGTAACTTCTCTCAACCAGTAACAACTCTCAACACAAATATTTATATTCTTGTCACATTAGGGGTCAGTATAATCTTCTCCGCTTCACAGCCGGTGCACCGGTAAAAGCTGCGGAATGAAAATCAGGTTACTTTAACACTTCATACAGATACATGAGCTACAACAGTTTTACTTTCTGCTTACAATCATCAACCACTACTCAATACAACACTTGTTCATCACAGTACCATATGCTGAGGTATAAGGACTTGGGCAAAACAGGTCTACTCTACTGAGCAACTTCAGTTCTACGTAGTCTCTGTCCCTTGATACCAAGGCCAATCTATATTGCTCAGCAAAGCCTTCGGTATCAGAGTTTTTGTTTCTTTGTGGCACTGGTGCAACTTTTACTCTTTGGGTGAGGCACTGAAATGAATTCCACTCTTTGGCTCAGAGGATTTCTCAGACTCTCTTTCTGAGAGAAACAAAACAAACCAATGCACCCTGATACAGCACCACTATCTCTCTTTAGCAAGGCAACTCTTTATTTATGCTGTTTAGATCTCACACTTTATGAAGCTCCATCTAATGCAATTGCAACACTTGGACAACCATCTCTGTTGACTCCTTCTCTCTATCTGGTGCTATGTTCATCCTACTGCAGCTTCTTTACTGTCACAGGATGCAGAGTGACTCCAGTACAACTTTTCTCTATTTCAGCAGCTGGTAGGTTAACATATACAGTATTGTGGTATTTAGCTGACAGATATTCTGTACCTTAAACTCTCTCTCTTTCTCCTCTCTCACAGGCTTTGCACTTAGGTAAAACAGATATCACTTAACATCGACTTTACTGTTATGCTGCTGGTATACACACTGAGGGACTGATGCAGGCTGACAGGCAAAATGTCTCAGGATCACAGGCAATACTGGCTGCTGAGCTTTACACATCAAATGAGGGGCTTGACAGAGGCCATTTACTTTCTGGCGACACAGTTCAATAACACTGGGCTGTAACCTGGGCACAGTCTTTGTTTCTTAGGCAATGCAGTGCTATATTGCAGAAATGTACTGTTTATCCTCGCCAAGGTTACTGTTTCTTTAATGGTATATCAGACAGGCAGATCCTAATCACACCACCTTCATCAGAGGATAGAATTTAGTATGCTGCGGTTAACTGTCACTTTTCTTGAGACAACCATCACTGAATTGTGGCTCTTTTCGTCTATCATGACTACTACTCTGATTACAGTCTGTGGCTTAATGAAGTTGCAATGCTTATACTCATCTGGCTCAATAATGTCTCTCTGTACTAGGCTTTGATCTGGCCTGATGTCTCTTTAGCTTTACCAACTGCCGCCTGGTCTCTGTCACTGCTGGTTACTCTCTCTCCTTTGCTGTGTGTGTCCGGTTAGCTGCCGCCGGGCCCCCTCTCTGCCTCATGGGGTGACTGCTGCTCTGCGGGCCTCCGCTTCCCTCGCTCACCGCTGCCTTACTGAACTGCGCGCTGTGAGGAGAACTGTTTATAACAAGTCTCCTCAGCCTTTGTCTTGCGCCACTCTGCCTACTGCGCCTGCGCTGACTCATGCGCTCTGATCGCGCGACTTCTTGAAAATTCACTGCTTTGTGTCTATAGTCGCCTACCAACACAAATACATGCGACCGAATGCTCGATTTAGTCCTCTATGCGCCGTTTTAGTTCCACAGTGCTAAATCTCAAGGCGAATTTTAGCATGTCATGCTAATATTACATTACACATGTTAACCTCTAGCCGACCGCGTCACGCCGATGGGCGTGGCCGCGGCGGCAGCCCCAGGACCGCCTAACGCCGATCGGTGTAAAGTCCTGGGGCTCTGTTTTGCAGGAGATTGCGCGCAGGATGCGTGCGCATCTCCTGCTCTCCACCTTCAGTCTCCGAGCGGCTATTGCCGCTCGGGAGACTGTTAGAACGGGGTAATCGCCGTCGAATTACCCGTACAGCGCTGCGATCAGCAGCAGCGCTGTACTGGGGACAGCCGTGTGACCCGGCTGTCCCCTCCTGAGCCACAGAAGTGATCGGCTGTCATAGGCTGAAGCCTATGACAGCTGATCACGGGGATTGGCCAGCGGGGGGAGGGAGGGGGGTATACAATGGATAAAAAAAACCACACACTTTTTTTATTAAAAAAAAACATAAATAAACACATACAAATAAACAAACACCTGGGGGGCGATCAGACCCCACCAACAGAGAGCTCTGTTGGTGGGGAGAAAAGGGGGGGAGGAATCACTTGTGTGCTGTGTCGTGTGGCCCTGCAGCTTGACCTTAAAGCTGCAGTGGCCAATTTAATGAAAATGTGCCTGGTCTTTAGGGGGATTTAACACTGCGGTCAAGTGGTTAAATACATTCCCTCATCACACTCCGCTCTCCCAAAGGGATACAATGGTTTCAGTTACTAGAAAATGAAATAAAAAATCCTGCCAGGTAAAAAGCCTGGGGAAAAGACAGAAATAAAAAAATCCTTTCCAAGATGTCTATGCATGGAGGACATCTTATGGTCCTATCAATAACCGACATTGCTGCATCTACATTATGATTGGAAAGGAGGAGCCAACATTCTACAGATTGTTTATTTATAAACTTTAACTGCAAAGGGGTTAATTTTTCCAGCTAATCTCTGTTCTATAGCATCATATACAGACTCCTTGTATTACGACTACAAGCTTATTAAAGTGATCCCGAGGTGAAAGCAGGTGGCCTTCCAGTACGTGGGCCTGGGACAAGTGTCATATGTGAGGTCTAGAGCCAGAGTATAGTTGCCCCCAGTATGGGTAGCCAGATATAGGTGCAGCCAGTATAGGTAGCCAGGCATAAGTGCCCCCAGTTTTGGTAGCCAGCTATAGGTCCCCCCAATATAGGTAGCCAACTATAGGTACCCCCAGGATAGGTAGTTAGCTATTCATGCCCCCAGTATAGGTAGCGTGGAACTTTGAACAATGGGCACACAGTGGCAGAGAGGGGGGGGCCTGACTCCCCCCCCCCCCCCCCTTCCTAACCTGGGCCCCTCCCTTCCTCGCTCCTCCCTCCACAGTTTAGCGCAGCAGACGGGGGAACGACTCCTCTCTTCCTGGTTTCAGGGGCCAGAGTTCTGCTTGTCACCGGTCTTCTCAGTCTCCAATGCTGATCACTGCACTTCCACTAATCAGTAGGTACAGTGAGCGGCGTTGCAGACGTAGAAGATCCAGCACGATGGATACTGACTGACGCCTGAGCAGGATGGATCAGCGACGCTGTACACACAGAATGATTGTCAGCTGAAATGGTTATCGGCCATTTCACCGGACGGTTATTGTATGTGTGTATGTACCTTAGTCTCTTGATTGTCATAAAAAAAATATAATAATGTCTTATTATTCTGGTTAGGTTTGCAATCTATAATGGCAGGCATTGTTAATCTAAAACTTTTTCTTCTTAAATGTTGTCATTAATGAGACTCCCTCTCCCTCAGGCTATCATCCTGCTCATCCCGGCGTTCCTGCTGATAGGCTGGGCGAATGGCCTCGTCGTGCTGGGGATTGGACTCTTGCTCTATTCTTATGGTGAGTGTTTCTGTTCTCTATATTCAACCCACATCAGCAGTTCAACAATTATGAGCCTAATGTGCTTTTATAAACTACAGTGAGTGGAGCAAGTTTACAGATCTCGAAAGACTTTAAAGTGTACCCGAGGCGACTTGTGACATGATGAGATAACCATGTATATGTACAGTACAAAACCTATTAATAACCAGGCTGTTTTACTTGTTTTATTTTTCTGCCTGAAAGAGTTAGTTTCTAGGCATGGATGTGACAGCTTCTGTCTTCTCAGTATCTTGTCAGGAATATAGTAAACATCACTGATAAGCAAAATACAGCCATAACATTTTTCCTGGCAGAATACAACTTCTGAGGGCATGGAGAGATAAAATACATGAACCTTTTTCTAACTCTGGGACACTTAATAGGCTACCACTGATTAGAGATAGTTAAACTTTCACCGTACTTTATAAATGGTTAACCTCCCTGGCGGTATTACTATTTCCGGATTTTAGGGTCTTTTCAGAACGTTTCAGACCCTAAAATCTGGAAAAAATCATGCCGCCAGAATGCCTGCAGCAGCCCCAGCACTCACTCACCTCCCTGGGCTCCAGTGCTGTAATTCTGCCTCCGCCCTCTGGGTGGCGCTGTAACTCTGTAGTGAGTCCACTGATGGCGATCTCACCAGAGTGATTCTGAGCCTTGGAGGACAGGAAGGAGAACGGCTACCGACAACTGGATACCCCGGGAGGTGAGTAAAAACGCCCTCTGCGAGCTATACTCTGCATTGAGCTCCCGGGGTTACCGCCAGGGAGTGTAAATATAAAAGGAAAACCTGAAGGAGTTGGGATTGGATTTCCAATTAGACACTCGGTACTCGGCCGAAGCAGCTGGTTGCAGAATCTTGTGTATAGCGGCCCTGATGTGTCACCACGTGATCCAGAGTGCTGTAACTTCTCAGCTAAACTCAGGCTGATCCCCCTACTCGCCATGGCCAATCAAAGCTAGGGATGATCAATGAGATGCAAAAACACTCTCCTAAGATTCAAATTTTAATGTAAATGATATGCAGCTTGAAGTTGTACCAATCAGAATAACTTCCTGTCAAGTCCAAGCTGCATAAGATTTACATGAAATTTGAATGTTAGGAGAAATGACTTGCATCTCATTAATAGTCCCTACTCAAAGCTGATCTACCTTGCACCGCACCATCACCCCGCCTCCATAGCAACAGAAAGCGTTGCTAGCCTGCATGTTAGTAATGCATCTGTACAGAACTCACTTCCGAACTGTCAATTGAGTCCCAATCCTAGTGGCTGACAGTAATTGTCCAATAGTAGCAATCCGATGCGGGGGCGGGGGGCTTGGGACGACAGCATACAGCAAAAAAAAAAAAGTCTTGCATGCAAATACCTATAGCTCTGCATGGCCAGATTAGAGGGATTATAATGAACCCTCACATTACAGTAAGTACCGGGGTGCAAGTCTATATAAGCATGAGGGACAGAAGCAGCATTCAGGTAGCTGAAAAAACTTTGCGAATATCTTTATGCATGTAGATTTTAAATAGTGTTTTATAAAACGCGTGTATAAAACTGGGCCTCTCTTGTCCCATCAGTGATGAGAGGCCGGACTGCTCGGCAGAGCAGGAGGGAGGCTGCATTTAAAGGACAACTGAAGTGATAAGAATATGGAGGCTGCCATATTTATTTTTAACCTCTTGAGGACCGCCTAACTCAATATGGCGGCGGCAGAGTGGCTCTGTTGTTCCATAGTTACTGCACTGCTCGGAGTCCCTTTAAAGTTGTGAAGTGCTGAATTGTAAGAAATGGCCTGGTCACTAGGGGGGTATAAACCTCTTGTCCTCAAGTGGTTAAACAATTCCTGTTGCCTGGCAGCACTGCTGATCTGTTTGGCTGCAGTAGTGTCTGAATCACACCAGAAACAAGCATGCAGCTAATCTTGTCAGATCTGACAATGACAGAAGCGCCTGATCTGCTGCATGCTTGTTCGGGTTTATGGCTGAAAGTATTAGAGGCAGAGGATCAGCAGGAAAGCCAGGCAACTGGAAATAAATATGGCAGCCTCCATATCCCTCTCCCTTTAGTTGTCCTTTAAAGGAGAACTGAAGTAAGAGGTATATGGAGGCTGCCATATTTATTTCCTTTTAAGCAATACCAGTTGCCTGGCAGCCCTGCTGAGCCTCTGCCTCTAATACGATTAGCCATAGCCCCTGAACAAGCATGCAGCAGATCAGGTGTTTCAGACTTTAAAGTCAGATCTGACAAGACTAGCTGCATGCTTGTTTCTGGTGTTATTCAGATACTACTGCAGAGAAATAGACCAGCAGGGCTGCCAGGCAACTGGTATTGATTAAAAGGAAATTAATATGGCAGCCTCCGTATACCTCTTACTTCAGTTCCCCTTTAATGTTCGGTTTCCAAGGACAAGATGCATGTTGTTAGGCAGCTGACATACAAACACCAGAATATTTCATTTCTTGTCCTATCAGCACAGTCAGCAAATTCTTCTCCAACTTTCCTGCCCATTTTCATAGCAGTTTCTCTGCTGCCTTTAATGAATGCCATTTGGAAGAGAGCGATCTCTACACACCCACGCTCTGCTAAGCCTAACAACCTGCCTCCGCTCCACTGCCCCTCCCCTCTCATTCCCCATAAGTTACTCTTTATGCTGTCAGATCTCACAATGGTTTCAGTCTGCTGTGAGTTATATTACAACTCTGGGCCAGGTCTACCAAATCTGCCATTGTGAGAAGAAATCTGAATCCTAGATTTACTAAGCAGAACATGCTGCCCTCGTGTGCCACTTGCTAGGGTCCTGCAATGGCTGCGGTCATCACCGCTGATATAGGTTTAATATTCATATTTGGATAATTAGTTTGTTTATACACCATGGTGGTTGCTAGACCAGGAAGGCGGATACTGTGATCTTATGGCTCCACCCCCTGACCAATACCAGCCCAGCATGGTTTATGACAATGACAGGGAATATCGTCCACCTCTTGCATAACTGTCTTATTTTAGTGTTAAAGGAAACCTAAACTGAGAAGAATATAGATTGTTCCTTCTAAAATAATACCAGTTCCCTGACTCTCCTGCTAATCCTGTGTCTCTAATACTTTCAGCCACAGCCCCTCAACAAGCATGCAGATCAGGTGCTCTGACTGAAGTCAGACTGGATTAAGCTGCATGCTTGTTTTTAGGTGTGAGATTCAGTCACTACTGCAGCCAAAGAGATCAGTAGGACTGCCAGGCAACTGGTATTGTTTAAAAGGAAACATCCATATCCCTCTGAATTTAGGTTCCCTTTAAAGTATACCCAAGGTGAGAGCTATATTTATGCCATATTTATTTCCTTGTAAGAAATACAAATTGCCTGGTAGTCCTGCTGATCCTCTGCCTCTAATATTTTTTACTACAGCCATAGACCCTGAACAAGCATGCAGCAGATCCGGTGTTTCTGATATTAGTGTCAGATGTGATTCAGACACTACTGCAGCCAAATAGATTAGCAGGGTTGCCAGGCAACTGGTATTGTTTGAAAGGAAACCAATATGGCAGCCTCCATATACCTCTCACCTCGGGTTCACTTTAAGGACGAGAGACTTTTTCCCAACTATGACGTGCTCCAACAAAGGGGTGGGGGTAATAGGACGGTAGGGAATGGGTACTTTTTTCATAACGTTAATGTTTTCTTTTGCATTAAACTTTTATAGGAAATGGGAAAGGGGTCATAAATGACACCTTGTTCCTATCTACCTGATTAAATAACTTCATATTAAAGGCTGGATTAGATGGCACCATAAGTTTCCCATATGCCAAATCATAAGCCCCCATACTAGTTCCCCAGATTTTTTGGGACATACAAGTGATAGGAGAGAAAAGGCTTCCTGTCTGTAACATTAGGAAATGAGTTATTTGCTAGGCGGGGAGACGAGATCTTTACCCCTTTGCAAGAGATTACCCAATGCTAAAACCCATAGATACTAGTATTGATCATGAGGCTAAAGTTTCTCATCCATGGGTTATGCCTTCCTGGGCACCCAACTGCATGGCAGCTAAGGGGTTACTAGTGCTTGAGATGGGGGGGGGGGGGGGGGGAGCTATACTGCTGTTTTTTTCTTAATTAAAAGTGAGTCCCGGTTCACACTGGATCAAACTCTGATCCGTGAATCGGGTCAGTCTTTATCGGGCATCAGTTTTTGTTCTGTCCCGTCAATGTGGCGCCTCCACTATTCTGGTATTATCACAGCCTCCCCAGACTTGCGATCTATTCTAACAGCAAGGTGAATGGATCCTGTTGATTGAACATAGGATCCGTTCACCTCCGTGGTCTGCTCTGTATTTTGTTTGTTCCACTTTTCGCATACTGTTAATGTACACATGCAGTGTCTGGAATACTGATCCCTGGGTATTGCAGTGCTGGATAGTGTAGTGGCTCTGACACAGGAGATCTGGGTTTGATTCTCAGCTCTTCCAATTCAGTAAGCCAGCACCTATTCAGTAGGAGACCTTGGGCAAGACTCCCTAACCACTGCTACTGCATACTGAGCGTGCCCTAGAGGCTGCAGCTTTGAGTCCGCCAGGAGAAAAGCACTATATAAATGTTATTTGTCTTTGTATGAGCAGACTGCCCACCGAGCAGTGCAGTGCCCAGCAATGAAAAGGAGAATGTGTACACATGTGCAATTTTTTCCTATTAACTTCAATGCAACCTGCCGCAGCTGCTGATTTATTTTTATGAATATATATATATATAATTTATTTATAAAGCGCCAACATATTACGCAGCGCTGAACATTAGTTTAGGTTACAGACAATATTTAGGGGTGACATACAGCAATACGACAATACAAGAATACAAGAAAACCAGATCACACAGCACAGTATGAGTACAAGGTAATGCTTAGTCACTGGATGGGAGCATGGGGATTAGGCCGGACGAGTTCACTCAGATCCATAGGATGGGTGTATGGTAATGGAGGTGCATGATCAGGTAGGAGACACAAGGAGGAGGTCCCTGCCCGAAGACTTACAATGTAGAGTGTCCTGATGTGCAGAACACTTCAGAAGACCGCAGTTTCTGCACATCGAAGGTGGGACGGCCACATATAGCCAAGGAATCCCAATCTGCAGTCCTTTGGCTTCATAAATCAGGCACTCTTCATTATTATGTACTAACAGCTTGGCCTCACCTTATTAATTCCTGTGCTCTATAATGTTTGTTTCCTTTCAGTGCCAGCAGGGGGCAGTATAGCCTGTATTTCAGCTGTCTGTATTTGCATTGTTGTTTATAGCAGCACTGGTGTTTTGTATTAGCAGTTTTATGAGCAGGAAATCCTGAAGAGTTATCACAGGAGATATACAGCTCTCTGTCACACATGTGCTGTCTCCTTCCATAACAGCATCAGGCGAAAGTAATAAAGCACAATGCAGAACAGAGTTCACTGCATGATAGACAGGATGTGTAGATTATTATACTAGCTTAATGAAAGTGTAAACACATGCGGCTACGCTGTTCTACGTAAATAAGGCAGAGCAAAAAGCAGGAACGGCATCAGCCAATCAGAAATAATATAACCTGGAACTCTGGTCACAGGTTTGATTTATTACATGGTATAGTCTGGGAGGAATTATTAGAACTTTCACATAGTTTCTGTTGCTGTTTTGGCCTTGTTGAACAATGGCAGTGTCATTTTAAATTTTAAAATGGGGCTAAAATCAGTAAAGCCCTAATGCTACATTATTGGTCAAGGCCTCACTTTAAAGAGACACTGAAGCAAAAAAAAAAAAAAAAGATATAATGAATTGGTTGTGTACTATGAATAATTTCTAGAAGATTAGCAGCAAAGAAAATATTCTCATACTTTTATTTTCAGGTATATAGTGTTTTTTCTAACATTGCATTATTCTATAATATGTGCAGATTACACAACACTCAGCATTCAAAATTATTCTTTCAGAGCAGTCTGTGAAGTAATGACCTCTCCTCTAGCAGAGAAAAAGTAAACAGTTCACTTACAGTTGAGATAATTAAAAGTCAGATAACAGCCCTCTCCACGACTAACTTTTAGTCGGAGAGCTTAATGGATTGTTTGCATAGAGATAACAACTGGAGTTTCTCAACTCTTCCTGTACTGTAAACAATTAGACTGATGTATCTGATCTTAATGTTTTATTTCTTAGCTGTACTACACATACAAATCATAATATCATAATTTTTTTTTCGCTTCAGTGTCTCTTTAAGTTGTATTAGCCATGCAGTACAACTATCAATAATGCCCCCACTCTGCCTCCTGCATGCCTTCTCCACGCAGATTCCCGGTACCCGCCGGCTGCTAGGTGGTGCTGTTAAAGTGAACCAAACACCATTTGTAGCACCCGGGGCTTCTCAATAGCACATTATAAATGCATGGCAATAATGTGGCTTATTATGGAAAAAAAAACATTCAGTTTTATATCTTCTTTTTACATTTAAAAGTTTAGCAGCGACTTCAGAAATTTAAGGCAGATAAGGACTGATGTAATTCTTTTATTGCACACATTAGCATGGAGCAAACAAAATCTTTCATCAGCAAGGGGGTGGGGACATTGGACACAGTGTTTCAAAAAGTTTAGAGAATTCACAGATGCTATCTTCACACCTTCCCCTGGATAAATAATGGGCAGCTAGAAAGGAAGGTACGGACATGGCAGCTCCTATAGCTGTTAGAAACCAGGAAAAAAAGTGGCACTTGGTTCCCTTTAAAGTGTACCAGAGCTGTGAAAAAAAAGATTTGATACTCACACGTGGCTTCCTCCTGAAGCATAAACACATCTGAGTCCCACGGCGTCCTCCTGCGGTCTGCCGTTCAGCCGCGATCAGCCCTGGTAACTGGCTCAGTCGGGTCCAGTCTGGATCTTCTGCGCATGCGCGGACCACAAACTGATGTGACTGAGACAGTTACTGGCACTGACGGCGGTTGAACGGCAGCACGCAAGAGGATGTCGTGGGAGACAGACGTGTTTATACTGCAGGAGGAAGCCACAGGTAAGTATCAAATCTTTTTTTTTTTCACAGCTCTGGTTTACTTTAAGAACAAAACAAATGGCCTTTCAATTCATTTAAATGGAGAAGGTGTCTACTTTCAATCTATTGCACTTTCTACTATCATTATAGACCCTGCAGCCAAGAGCAAATTGAACAGCATTGATTACATCATCATTTGATGCAGTTCAGTTTTCTACCTCTGGAGGGAAGAATTTCTGTTTTTTTTTTGTTTTGTTTTGTTTTTTTTACACCATATTACAGATGCCAGAACTGCCAAAGTAAACTTCTAATAGCAATGTTCTAAACATAAATACAGAGGTACTGCTTCTGCCTCATAACCAATACTTTGCAGGTCTGATTCTGGCCTACTACAAATTTATTTTGTTGCCTCTATATTCACACTCCTTACTTCTGAATGTAATTTCACCTGCTAACAGTTTACATAGGCAGAGAGAGCAGTGTGCGAGCTGATGAAATCAGTTCAATTACACACAAGGGCATCTCTGAAAAGAGAGAGAGGAAGGGAGAGTTAGGTCAGACCATGTGGTGCACGGCAACAGCACGTTTGCTGCAGCTGCTTTCTGAGGGGAGCACCACGTCAGCTGCAGCTGCTTTTTGAGGGGAACACCAGGTCAGCTGCTGCTGTTTTTTGAGGGGAACACCATGTCAGCTGCAGCTGTTTTCAGCTGCAGCTGCTTCCTGCGGGGGGCGCCATGTCAGTTGGAGCTGCTTTCTGAGGGGAGCATCATGTCAGCTGCAGCTTTCTGGGGAGAACACTGTAGCATGTTTCAAAATATCCTTTTAGGTACCGGTAAATGTAACATTTCAATGCTTTGCAAATCACCGCTTTTTGTTTTTATTTACATTTTACAAAGTGCCCAGCCAATTTTAGAATTGCAAAGAAGCCTATACTTATACTTTTAGCACATTGTAAGTTTGGGAACTGGTCACCCATGCTTATGTATTTGTAGGCCGCCGGTGAGCTGGGCGCAAGGTGGACCAAATGATGGCTAGCCCTGCTGCCGCTCAAATCCCCAGCAACTCAGAGGGAGAAGTAATTTGGGGTCCTGTAAATTACCCTTATATGCACCGCGCACTATAGCATAACTGTTATAGCGGTCCCTTGTTTCAGCGTTCGGTATTGAGTGTCATGCACTCAAGCATAACGTGCTTCATCATCTACACTGCCTTCTTGAGCCTCCTAGCTGCATTTGTTTATCTGTGAGCCTACCTCACTCTTCTTACTATTTTGGAATTGGTTGTTGTGTATCAATTTAAAATATATGACAGGTGTGTACTATTATGCTATGTTGTTGCATAGTTAATCAGTTGTTACTGGCCTGGATTTTTATTGTAGTAGTTGCATCTTCTACAGACCGATCTAACTCTTGTGTTTTAATCCCAGCTGCAGCTATTGTCGTTCCTTGCATGTCCTCCTTGGTCTCAACTTACGGTACGTAAAAAGCATAAGCTGTCACTTTGTTCGTTTCTTCTAAGCAATACTTCTCAGTATACAGATCTTGGCCTGGTAATTCTTTTTTAAATCAAACCTGTCACAGAAATGTGTAGAAAATGAAATATACGGTATTACCTAGCAATTCTTGTTCAAAGGTTACATCCCAACTAAAAGCTATACTCAAAGAGGAACTGTAATGGCACACAGTAGCACTTAAAGAGACTCTGAAGTGTTAAAAAATACCTCCTTTTTATTTCAGAATCCTGTTCAGCAGTATCAGCAAAGACGATTTGCCGCATCCCCACGGCTGTCCGAGGTCTTTATCCCCCCGAAATCCCAGGGCAAAATTCTACAACTTTCATAAAGTTGCCGATTTTGCTACCCGGGTGTAACGGATTGCGGAGACACCGCCGCGCGGTCTGACAGCGAGGCGGCTGAGGCCGCGTTCAGACCGGCGGTTTCTCCGCAGCAGCGTGCGCCTGGTTTGTCTGAGCCTAGTAGTGCACACAGATGGAGAGCTACGCGCGCGCGCTAACAGGCAAGCCCTTTATGCCAATAGGAGAGGGATCAGCTGATCTGGACGATCAGCTGATCCCAGCGCCGCAGGTGATTAACTGAATAGGACTGGGCGGCGCTGAGGAGCGCTCTGCTATATCTACTTCTTCCCTGTCAGTTGCCGTTTGTCTGCCGTTGCAAATGCTTATGTGTTAGCACTCAGACCATAGTCAGATCCTTCATTGTGGTGGTTGAACTAGGTGGACCTGGGAATCCACACTTAGCCAGATTACTGTGTTATTATTGTGTTATACTTCAGACTAGTTCCAGGGTGTTGAGACCACGGACCTCACACCCAAGACTAGGGATGCTGTGTTATTATTGTGTTATACTTCAGACTAGTTCCAGGGTGTTGAGACCACGGACCTCACACCCAAGACTAGGGCTTTGCTTGATATCTGTTATAACCTATTGCTTTCCTGACCCTCCTTCTGCTCTCTGATTCGGTACCTACGCATATCTGATTACTTGTTGCCAACCCTGCCTGTCCCTGGTTACCGAATCAGTCTTCTGTCTCTGTACCTTATCTGCTCATGTGTTACCGACCCGGCCTGGCCGACCTCTCTAACTGTCACTCACTCCTTGGGTGTTCAGTTCCTTTGTACTATCTGGAATACCCCCCCCCCCCCCCTGGGGTGTCCAGTTACTGCAGAGACTCCCTGGCTCTTAAAGGGACCTCTCTGCAACCCAGTCAGGGACCCCATCTCTTAGGTGTCCTTTGACTACAGTAGAGTCTGATTCCCAGCAGTCAGGGAATCACTGGCTCATATACTGTCACACCAAACACTTACACTTTGTCAGGCGTCCAGAGGTTAGCTATACTTGTATTATTGGTGATTCTGAAGATCATCAATAATAAGGTATATAGCTGTATTCTTGGTGATACTGCAGATCACCAATAATCAGATTCTCTCTGTGTGCTGACACTGATCGTTACACCGGGGGAGGCAGAGCTTTGTGCTGTAGCTCTGCCTCCAGTCCATTCAATCACCGCTGATCACCGCCTCCCCCCGCCCCTCTGTTTTCTTTCAAAGAGAGGGTGGGGAGAGGCGGTGATTGAATGGACTGGAGGCAGAGCTACAGCGCAAAGCTCTGTCTCCTCCAGGAAGTACTGGAGGATTTGGCCCCGGGCACTTTGGGGGGGATAAAGACCTTGGACAGCCGTGGGGATGCGGCAAATCATTTTTGCTGATACTGCTGAACAGGATTCTGAAATAAAGAAGTATTTTTTTAACACTTCATACTCTCTTTAATACATTTTTTTTTCAGTATACTCATTTTTACCCACCTGGCGGTCAATTAAAACCGCCAGGGGGCAGCACAGCACTATTTTTTTTTAATCATGTAGCTAGCCTAGCGCTAGCTACATGACAGCTGCTGAGCTGCGGCATCCCCCCACCCCCTCCGATCGCCCCCGGCGATCAGGCCCGTCAGGAAATCCCATTCGGAACGGGATTTCCATTGGGGCTTCCCCCGTCGCCATGGCGACGGGCGGGATGACGTCATCGACGCCGTGACGTCAAAGGGAGTCCCGATCCACCCCTCAGCACTGCCTGGCACTGATTGGCCAGGCTGCACATGGGGTCTGGGGGGGGGGGGGGGGGGAGGGGCGGCGAGGCGGGTAACGGCGAATCGGCACGGAGGTGATCGGGCAGTACACGCAGCTAGCAAACTGCTAGCTGCGTGTAATAAAAAAAAAATTTGTAAAGCGGCCCAGCAGGGCCTGAGAAATCCTCCTGCGCGGCATAGCCCGAGCTGAGCTCGGGCTTAACGCCAGGAAGGTTAATCGTCCTGGTTTCAGCATCAACAATGCTTCTATAGCAATATATTGCTGTATATTGATGTATAACCCTGCCTTTCAAATAATGCTTAGCCTAGGCTATAATGCAGGAAGCATTCTCCTCCTAGAGCATTCTGGGAGACCAGGAGATGTTCTTGTCGTCTGCTGGCATGTGCAAGTTTTGCATTAAGGTCCAGTTTAATGCCTTCTCTAATTTGTTTAAATCCCACAGTAATATAAACCATATGCAGAGAGTGGGGGGTTAACGCAGAGAGTGGGGGGTTAGTAGTGACGCAGAGAGTGGGGGTTTAGTAGCAGCACGGAGAGTGAAGGGTTAGTAGCAGTGCAGAGAGTGAAGGGTTAGAAGCAATGCTGAGGGTATAGGGTCAGTAGCAGCGCAGAAAGTGTAGAGTGAAGGGTTAGTTGTGGTGTAGAGAGTGGAGAGTGAATGGTTAGTTGTGGTGCAGAGAGTGAAGGGTTAGTTGTGGTGCAGAGAGTGAAGGGTTAGTTGTGGTGCAGAGAGCGAAGAGTTAGTTGTGGTGCAGAGAGCGAAGAGTTAGTTGTGGTGCAGAGAGTGAAGGGTTAGTTGTGGTGCAGAGAGTGAAGGGTTAGTTGTGGTGCAGAGAGTGAATGGTTAGTTGTGGTGCAGAGAGTGAAGGGTTAGTAGTGGTGCAGAAAGTGAAGGGTTAGTAATTGTGCAGAGAGTGAAGGGTTAGTACTGGTGCAGAGACTGAAGGGTTAGTAGTGATGCAGAGAGTAAAGGGTTATTAGTGGTGAAGGGTTAGTAGTGGTACAGAGAGTGAAGGGTTAGTAGTGGTGCAGAGAGTGAAGGGTTAGTAGTGGTGCAGAGAGTGAAGGGTTAGTAGTGGTGCAGAGGTTGTGCAGAGATTAGTAGCAGTGCAGGGAGTTGAAAGTGAAGGGTTAGTACTGGTGTAGAGAGTGGAGAGTGAGGTGTTAGTAGCAGCGCAGAGAGTGGAGAGTGAAGGGTTAACAGTGGTGTAGAGAGTGGAGAGTGAAGAGTTAGTTGTGGTGCAGAGAGTGAAGGGTTAGTTGTGGTGCAGAGAGTGAAGGGTTAGTTGTGGTGCAGAGCGTGAAGGGTTAGTTGTGGTGCAGAGAGTGAAGGGTTAGTTGTGGTGCAGAAAATGAAGGGTTAGTAGTGGTGCAGATAGTGAAGGGTTAGTACCACGCAGAAAGTGAAGGGTTAGTAGTGGTGCAGATAGTGAAGGGTTAGTAATTGTGCAGAGAGTGAAGGGTTAGTACTGGTGCAGAGACTGAAGGGTTAGTAGTGGTGAAGGGTTAGTAGTGGTGCAGAGAGTGAAGGGTTAGTAGTGGTGCAGAGAGTGAAGGGTTAGTAGTGGTGCAGAGAGTGAAGGGTTAGTAGTGGTGCAGAGAGTGAAGGGTTAGTAGCAGTGCAGGGAGTTGAAAGTGAAGGGTTAGTACTGGTGTAGAGAGTGGAGAGTGAGGTGTTAGTAGCAGCGCAGAGAGTGGAGAGTGAAGGGTTAACAGTGGTGTAGAGATTGGAGGGTTAGTTGTGGTGCAGAGAGTGAAGGGTTAGTTGTGGTGCAGAGAGTGAAGGGTTAGTTGTGGTGCAGAGAGTGAAGGGTTAGTTGTGGTGCAGAGAGTGAAGGGTTAGTTGTGGTGCAGAGAGTGAAGGGTTAGTTGTGGTGCAGAGAGTGAAGGGTTAGTTGTGGTGCAGAGAGTGAAGGGTTAGTTGTGGTGCAGAGAGTGAAGGGTTAGTTGTGGTGCAGAGAGTGAAGGGTTAGTAGTGGTGCAGAGAGTGAAGGGTTAGTACCACGCAGGAAGTAAAGGATTAGTAGTGGTGCAGATAGTGAAGGGTTAGTAATTGTGCAGAGAGTGAAGGGTTAGTAGTGGTGCAGAGACTGAAGGGTTAGTAGTGATTCAGAGAGTGAAGGGTTAGTAGTGGTGAAGGGTTAGTAGCGGTAAAGAGAGTGAAGGGTTAGTAGTGGTGCAGACAGTGAAGGGTTAGTAGTGGTGCAGATAGTGAAGGGTTAGTAGTGGTGCAGACAGTGAAGGGTTAGTAGCAGTGCAGGGAGTTGAAAGTGAAGGGTTAGTACTGGTGTAGAGAGTGGAGAGTGAGGTGTTAGTAGCAGCGCAGAGAGTGGAGAGTGAAGGGTTGTGGTGTAGAGAGTGGAGAGTGAAGGGTTAGTTGTGGTGCAGAGAGTGGAGAGTGAAGAGTTAGTAGTGGTGCATAGCGTGAAGGGTTAGTAGTGGTGCATAGAGTGAAGGGTTAGTAGTGGTGCATAGAGTGAAGGGTTAGTAGTGGTGCATAGAGTGAAGGGTTAGTAGTGGTGCAGATAGTAAAGGGTTAGTCGTGATGCAGAGAATGAAGGGTTAGTCGTGGTGCAGAGAGTGAAGGGTTAGTAGCAGAGCAGAGAGTGGAGAGTGAAGGGTTAGTAGCGGCACAGAGAGTGGAGAGTGAAGGGGTTAATAGCAATGCAGAGAGTGGAGAGTGAAGGATTAGTAGCAGCGCAGAGAGTGGCGAGGGAAGGGTTAGTAGCGGCGCAGAGAGTGGAGAGGGAAGGGTTAGTAGCAGCGCAGAGTGGAGAGTGAAGGGTTAATAGCATTGTGGAGAGTGAAGGGTTAGTAGCAGCGCACAGCGTGGAGAGTGAAGGGTTAATAGCGTTGTAGAGAGTGGGGAGGGAAGGGTTAATAGCAGCGCAGAGTGAAGGGTTAGTAGTAGCGCAGAGAGTGGAGAGTGAAGGGTTAGTAGCAGCGCAGAGAGTGGAGAGTGAAGGGTTAGTAGCAGCGCAGAGAGTGGAGAGTGAAGGGTCAGTAGCAGCGCAGAGAGTGGAGAGTGAAGGGTTAATAGCATTGTAGAGAGTGGAGAGTTAAGGGTCAGTAGCAGTGCAGAAAGTGGAGAGTGAAGGGTTAGTAGCAGCGCAGAGAGTGGAGAGTTAAGGGTCAGTAGCAGCACAGAGTGGAGAGTGAAGGGTCAGTAGCAGCGCAGAGTGGAGAGTGAAGGGTTAGTAGCGGCGCAGAGTGAAGAGTGAAGGGTCAGTAGCAGCGCAGAGTGGAGAGTGAAGGGTCAGTAGCAGCGCAGAGTGGAGAGTGAAGGGTCAGTAGCAGCACAGAGTGGAGAGTGAAGGGTCAGTAGCAGCGCAGAGTGGAGAGTGAGGGGTCAGTAGCAGCGCAGAGTGGAAAGTGAAGGGTCAGTAGCAGCGCAGAGTGGAAAGTGAAGGGTCAGTAACAGCGCAGAGTGGATAGTGAAGGGTCAGTAGCAGCGCAGAGTGGAGAGTGGTTAGTAGCAGCGCAGAGTGGAGAGTGAAGGGTTAGTAGCAGCGCAGAGAGTGGAGAGTGAAGGGTCAGTAGCAGCGCAGAGTGGAGAGTGAAGGGTCAGTAGCAGCGCAGAGAGTGGAGAGTGAAGGGTCAGTAGCAGCGCAGAGAGTGGAGAGTGAAGGGTCAGTAGCAGCGCAGAGTGGAGAGTGAAGGGTCAGTAGCAGCGCAGAGTGGAGGGTTAGTAGCAGCGCAGAGAGTGGAGAGTGAAGGGTCAGTAGCAGCGCAGAGTGGAGAGTGAAGGGTCAGTAGCAGCGCAGAGTGGAGAGTGAAGGGTCAGTAGCAGCGCAGAGTGGAGAGTGAAGGGTCAGTAGCAGCGCAGAGTGGAGAGTGAAGGGTTAGTAGCAGCGCAGAGAGTGGAGAGTGAAGGGTCAGTAGCAGCGCAGAGAGTGGAGAGTGAAGGGTCAGTAGCAGCGCAGAGAGTGGAGAGTGAAGGGTCAGTAGCAGCGCAGAGTGGAGAGTAAACGGTCAGTAGCAGCGCAGAGTGGAGAGTGAAGGGTTAGTAGCAGCGCAGAGAGTGGAGAGTGAAGGGTCAGTAGCAGCGCAGAGAGTGGAGAGTGAAGGATCAGTAGCAGCGCAGAGAGTGGAGAGTGAAGGGTCAGTAGCAGCGCAGAGAGTGGAGAGTGAAGGGTCAGTAGCAGCGCAGAGAGTGGAGAGTGAAGGGTCAGTAGCAGCGCAGAGAGTGGAGAGTGAAGGGTCAGTAGCAGCGCAGAGAGTGGAGAGTGAAGGGTCGGTAGCAGTGCAGAGTGAAGGGTCAGTAGCAGTGCAGAGAGTGGAGAGTGAAGGGTCAATAGCAGCGCAGAGTGGAGAGTGAAGGGTCAGTAGCAGCACAGAGAGTGGAGAGCGAAGGGTCAGTAGCAGCGCAGAGAGTGAAGGGTTAGTAGCAGCGCAGAGAGTGGAGAGTGAAGGGTTGTTAGCGGCACAGAAAGTGGAGAGTGAAGGGTCAGTAGCAGCGCAGAGAGTGGAGAGTGAAGGGTCAGTAGCAGCGCAGAGAGTGGAGAGTGAAGGGTCGGTAGCAGTGCAGAGTGAAGGGTCAGTAGCAGTGCAGAGAGTGGAGAGTGAAGGGTCAGTAGCAGCGCAGAGTGGAGAGTGAAGGGTCAGTAGCAGCGCAGAGAGTGAAGGGTTAGTAGCAGCGCAGAGAGTGGAGAGTGAAGGGTTAGTAGCGGCACAGAGAGTGTATTTCAAGCTGCTCTGTCTCCCTCTCTGTTAGTAGCTTCCTTGCTGTACTCAGTGCTCTCTGTATTGATGAATAGATGCTATTTATGGAGCTTGTGGCTTTTTATGATGCACCTTTGTCCTATTTTTCCCCTTGTCGGGGACACAGAATAAGAACAGAGAATCTTTGTAGGCTGAATACAGATGCTATTCTATGTACATTTTCTAAGAGATTGAAGTATGTGGTCATCTATTATTTCTATATTGCGTGGATTTATACAACCCGCAGTGCTTTGCTGAGAAGGAAGAACCATTATCCCTGCAGCAGAACAGCGCAGTCTCCCCATCACAGTCATGCAGGCACACGCAGGGCCCAGATTAAGGCCGTAGACTATACTGAGGCTACTGTGGAGGTGCCCATTGATGACCTTCTCTTGAATATTGTCCTTGTCTAGCTCCAGCTAGAGTTATGCAGGCATTAAGCATTACATATAATAAGGCGGCAGCGTTGGATGTTAGGGCTGGTGCACACCATGAGCGGTTCTGAGCGTTTTTAAAAACGCTTGCGGTTTGAAAACCGCTTGGCTTATGTATTTCAATGGGATGGTGCACACCTGAGCAGTTCATTTCTTCCGCAAACGCGGGTCCTGCAGCATTTTGTGGATTTTTGAGGCGATTCAGCTTCAATGTTAAGTATAGGAAAATTGCTCTGAAAAGCGCTAGATCAGAGCGATTTTCCAAGCGGTTTTGTTACAGAAGCTGTTCAGTTACAGCTCTACTGTAACAAAAAAATCTGCTACACCAAAACGCTCCAAAAATCACAAGGCATGTGTAGAAAATCACTGCACATACCTAGAATGGCTCTGAAAAAAACACTTCAAAAAACGATAGAGTTTGCAGATACGCTAGGTTTTTGATGTGCACTGGCCCTTACTCAGCTTTTATCCTGTCTCATATTTTACTATTTAAAATAAATGAATAAATAAAAAATCTAAAATAGTATGTCTGTACTCCTCCATACAGTATGTGATTATGCTGATGAGGTGTATGCTGGGAGCTTTAGGATTGGTTCAGTGATATGATGTACTGCTGACAGTCTGTTAGAGCATCCACAACCGCTTCATAGTGGAATTGTGTCATTCATCAGATGAATGCCAGTGCAGTCTGTCTGGAGAAATGCAGTCATTAGGAAGCAAAAGAGGCACCCATCTATAGAGACTAGTGTGCTCAAGTAATCAGTCTTCACACCCCTGCGACTGCAAAGTTCACCTCTCTAATGTAGGACAGGCACCTCCGATGAAAAAAGAAGAGAAATGTATTGGTCACATCAAAAAAGACAAGAACAGTGACACAGCGACAGCCTGCTGTTTCAAGCTTTATGCTCACTGAGCTTGTAACAGCAGGCTGTCACTGTGTCACTGTTCTTGTCTTTTTTGGTGTGACAAATACATTTTTATGAATTGTCCTACTTTTTCTCGAAAAATTAGATTTTTTCCATCATGGACTCAAACACAACGAAAGGATCAGTGATATCTTAAGAAATCACTAGAGTGCAGATTCCTGTTTTTCAGTTGTAAAATAGGAGGAACTTGAAAGGTTAATCAGACAGTGCAGTATGTGAGGCAATTTGCTGTTACTGAGGTAACCAATACATCCTTCTGTATTGATATCAGCAGGCTATGAAGTGGAATTCAACAGGGGGAGAAGCCCTTCACAAATCATGTCTAGCATAACATCTGTAGAACTGCTATTAAGCACTTCTTAATCTGCATTTAGCGATGGATTTGCGCTTTTCTTAACCCTCCTGGCGGTTTGCTAAAAAAATCGCCAGGGGGCAGCAAATTTTTTTTTTTTTTTTTCATGTAGCGAGACAAAGTCTCGCTACATGATAGCCGCTGCTCAGCGGCATCCCCCCAGCCCCTTCAAAGAACGGGATCTCCTGGAGGGCTTCCCATGGCGACGGGGCGGGATGACGTCACCGACGTCGTGACGTCAAAGGGGATTCCGATCTACCCCATAGAGCTGCCTGGCACTGATTGGCAAGGCAGCGCACGGGGTCTGGGGGGGGGGGGGGGGCTGCGGCGCGACGGATAGCGGCGGATCGGCGGGTAGCGGCGGCGATCGGACACTGAACGCAGCTAGCAAAGTGCTAGCTGCGTGCAGCAAAAAAAAATTATGCAAATCGGCCCAGCGGAGCCTGAGCGGTGCCTTCCGGCGGCATAGCCCGAGCTCAGCTCGGGCTTACCGCCAGGAAGGTTAACTGTAGTGCAGCTCTAGAAATTCATGCTAAACTGCTGATATTAAAGAGAATCTGTACTCTAAAATTTTTACAGCAAAAAGCATACCATTCTATTCATTATGTTCTCCTGGGCCCCTCTGTGCTGTTTCTGCCGCTCTCTGCTGCAATCCTGGCTTGTAATTAACAGTTTTAGGCAGTGTTTACAAACAAACTAACCAGCTTGTGATAGGCTTACATAAGCAGAGTGTGTGAGTAATACAGAGCCTGCAGGGGGCCTGCAGAGGGTGTGTATCGCTTCTATCCAATCACAAGCAGCCCTGCACATTCCACACATTCAAGCCTTAGCCCGACAGAGCCCACAGAAGGAAACAGATTAGATTATACTAGCCAACCCGCGGCGTAGCATACGCCGCATAAGAGGGTAGAGGGCAGGAAGGGGGTATTGGGCACAGCGGCGGGGAGGGGGGTTGGCCCCCCCTCAACTGGGTCCTCCAGCTTAAGCTCAGAAGGAACCCCCCCTCCCCTCACCTGGGTCCCCCATGCAGGGCCGGCGCTACCATAGAGGCAGAGGAGGCAGCTGGCCCAGGGCCCCAGAGCTTGTAGGGGCCCCCCAGTGGCTACAAGAGGAAAAAAAAAATTTCAAATCGGCCTTATAGTTTTTGAGAAAATCGATTAAGTTTCAAAGGAAAAAAAATACACATTTAAAAACCTGCCGACTTTAATGGTTGATAGCAAATCCACCTTAAATGCTAGAAACCCTAAATTTGCAGGATATGTTAAGGAGATTAGGAATAAGAGGAAAAAACTATTTTTCAAAAAGACCTTATAGTTTTTGAGAAAATCGATGTTAAAGTTTCAAAGGAAAAAAGTATACTTTTAAATGCGGTAAATGTCACTTTTAGTAGCAAACCTAATGGTAGTGTAATTTTACATGCATCAAATGAAAGCGCATTAAATTTGATGACAGGGTTTCCAGGGGGTCTATAAGCAGCCACAGCGCTTTGGCCAGGGATCGCTATACAGTCGCAATATGGCTGTATGAAGATCCCTGGCATTTTTTTCTATTTTCCTAATTTTTTTTTATGTTTAGAGTGTGGGAATTTAAAAAAAAAAAAAATTATGTGGGGTCCCCCCTCCTGAAACTTTTTAACCCCTTGTCCCCCATGCAGGCTGGGATACCCAGAATGTGGAGCTCCAACCGATTGGGACTTCACACCCTGACTATACCAGCTGCAAAAAAGGTCCCCTAATGCCGATTTTTGTTCCGGGGTATATGTTGGGGGGGCCCCCTAGGTTTATTTTGCCCTGGGGCCCCATTGTTGCTTAAACCGGCCCTGCCCCCATGTGCGCTCCCCCTCCTGCTTAAGCACAGTAGCAGCCGCCACTATTAGTAAGAGGCAGAGGGCGGGGATGACTCACCTCTTCCGCGTTCCATCGTGCGTTCCACTGTCGTCACTTCCTGCAATGCCGCACACTGTATTGGTGTAATTTGCCTTTTTAAAACAGAAGGAAATCTGCAATAATTCAGCTATAAGTGAACATTTGTGGTTATCCACAATGCACTGCTACTAAATATGCAAATTTCCCCTTTTCCCCCTTGGTAAGCCAAGCAAGCATCCAGAGCCGCTGGTGTATAGCAAGCCTACAGCTTTAAATTTTACACAGGCATATCAAATCCACATGTAGAAAGCCTGTTTCAGACTTTTGGTCCTCATCAGTACATGGCAGGGATTGATACGGCTGTATGAGATAGGGCTTGGACCAGTACAACAGAGTAACCAAGCAGCTCAGGGTGACCCAAACCACTCGGAATGTATAGGTGGATAAAAGGGACCAAAAAGACCTTCTACTAAAAAAATCAAAGCTTGGTGTAATTTGCCTTCTTAAAACAAGAAAATCTGCAATAATTCAGCTATAAGTGAACATTTGTGATTACCCACAATGCACCGCAACTAAATATGCAAATTATTCCTTTTCACCCTTGGTAAGTCAAGCAAGCCTATAGCTTTAAGTTTTAAAATCTGGAAGAGAGCTGACAGCACTCGGACAATCAGGGATTGGCTAGTCAAAGAAGCACCCAGTAAGCTATGTGCTCAAGACTGAATAGGAAAGTCCATACAAAAAATGCAAGAAAAGGAAAAGTCTGGCACTATAGTTTAATGTGCAGCAGGTTACCCACTGCACAAACTATAGTGCCAGACTTTTCCTTTTCTTGCATTTTTAGCTTTAAGTTTTACACAGTCATTTCAAACCCACATGTGACAGCCTATTTCATACATTTGGTCCTCATCAGTACATAGCAGGGATTGATAGGGCTATATGAGATAGGGCTTGGACCAGTACAACAGAGTAACCAAGCAGCTCAGGGTGACCCAAACTACTAAGAATGTATAAGAGGATAAAAGAGACCAAAAAGACCTCCTACTAAAAAAAAGCAAAGCTTGGTGTAATTTTCCTTCTTAAAACAGAAGCAAATCTGCAATAATTCAGCTATAAGTGAACAGTTGTGGTTACCCACAATGCACTGCTACTGATTATGCAAATTATCCCTCTTTGCCCTTGGTTTGATATGACACTACTTTTTCTTCTTGCTTGGACCAGCCCCTTCTTCTTGCTTGGACCGGCCCTGGGGGCAGGGCGCTACTTCTTCTTCTTGCTTGAAGGTTGAGGCACTTACTCTATTATATATATAGATAACAGAGATAACACAGCCACTGTGCAATTAGGAAAAGCTGCAGTAAGCCAGAGCACATTAGAACAGGCAAAGAAATTTATAGGATAGAAGAACTAAGGCTGAAAATTTAGTTACAGAGTCTCTTTAAAGAGACACTGAAGCGAAAAAAAATATATGATGAATTGGTTGTGTACTATGAATAATTACTAGAAGATTAGCAGCAAAGAAAATATTCTCATACTTTTACTTTCAGGTATATAGTGTTTTTCTAACATTGCATCATTCTATAATATGTGCAGATTACACAACATTCAGCATTCAAAATGAGTCTTTCAGAGCAGTCTGTGAAGTAATGAACTCTCCTCTGGCAGAGGAAAAGTAAACAGTTCAATTACAGTTGAGATAATAAAAGTCAGATAACAGCCTTCTCCACCTTAGTCGGAGAGCTTAATAGCTTTTTTGCATAGAGATAACAACTGGAGTTTCTCAACTCTTCCTGTACTGGAAACAATTAGACTGATGTATCTGATCTTAATGTTTTATTTCTTAGCTGTACTACACATACAAACCGAGCCGGATTAAGGCTAAATGGGGCCCTAAGCTAAGTAACTGATTTGGGCCCCCCCATCATGTCGTAATAGAATCAGAAGATGCAGCTGCACAGCAAAATGTCGCACACACCGGGCAGCCGAGCTACTGGTTGCTATGGGCAACAGCACGCTTTCCTCTGTGGGTGCACAATGCAGGGAATAGCAGCGGCAAAATGCAGAGTGAGAGATGAATGGCTGGGACATTTGCACTCAGGGGCTGGGGCACCCCTGTGAAGAGGGCGCCAGATATCACAGCAGCAGCACTTTCCCCCAGCATCTCCAGCCTGGCAATAGCAGAAAGCTCTGGACACCGCCAAACCGGAAGCCGTTCCCCAGACAGAATTACATAACCACTCCCACCACCGAACAACCAATTTCCTCCCAAACTAGACAGCCACCATGCAGCCTCCATCCCAGTGAATACGATAGTCCAGCAGAGAAGGCAGCCGCAGTGGGGGAGAATGACAGCACCAGATGAATCACATTCACCTATTGCGATCCAAGCAATAGAGGTCCCGTCATCCGGAGCCCATCTGTCTCCTCTAGAGTGCTGCCGCTCTGTTACTACTACTATTACTACTTCCTACTTCATGTCTGATCTGAGAATCAGGAAGTTCAGAGCGAGCGGCTGCACTGTAGAAGAGACAGATGGGTTTCAGATGACGGGATCTCTATCGCTTGGATCATGGATAGGTGAGTGAGCGTTTGCCATTTGCTGCTATCATTCTTGCTGCAGCTGTGGTTCTCTGTGGGAAGGGAGGGTGGAGTGGGCAGCGGCAGAGGGCACAGTAGCAGGAGGGGGACCTAGGAGGAGAGCCTGGCTCTGAAGACAATCAGCAGCGCACGGCATCATTTGACAAGACAAATAACATTTATATCGCGCTTTTCTCCTGGTGGACTCAAAGCGCCAGAGCTGCAGCCACTAGGGCGCGCCCTATAGGCAGTAGCAGTGTTAGAGAGACTTGCCTACGGTCTCCTACTGAATAGGTGCTGGCTTACTGAACAGGCAGAGCTGAGATTCGAACCCTGGTCTCCTGTGTCAGCGGCAGAGCCCTTAAAGGGACTCCAAGCAGTGCCTGTGGATATGCCTTTAAGCATACCCACAACTAATTCATTACATCCTCACACCTACCAGCATGATGTTTGTAATTATATCCCCCTGGGTTCCTTATATTTCATTGCATTGTGCTGAATCGAGCTGCCAACTTTGAAGAAAAGTCGTCCTGTGGCCGTGATTTCGATCGTGAAAATATCAAAAACTAAAAGGCATAGAGCAGCCGTTTGTATATCATTGGAAAGAGGAGAAAAAGAGCTTTAAAATGATATGCATCTTTCCATAGTTACTGCACTGCTCAGAGTCCCTTTAACCATTATACCATCCAGCCACCGCTGACTTTGGAGAAAAGTCGTCCTGTGGCCGCGATTTCGATCGCGAACATATCGAAAACTAAAAGGCATAGAGCAGCTGTTTGTATATCATTGGAAAGAGGAGAAAGAGAGCTTTAAAATGATATGAATCTTTCCATAGTTACTGCACTGCTCAGAGTCCCTTTAACCATTATACCATCCAGCCACCGCTGACTTTGGAGAAAAGTCGTCCTGTGGTCGCGATTTCAATCGCGAAAATATCGAAAACTAAAAGGCATAGAGCAGCCGTTTAGATATCATTGGAAAGAGGAGAAAGAGAGCTTTAAAATGATATGCATCTTTCCATAGTTACTGCACTGCTCAGAGTCCCTTTAACCATTATACCAACCAACCACCGCTGACAGGATGGCAAGGGCTGGTTTATGTGCTAATGGGGCCCCTTTGACTCTGAATGGGGCCCCAAGCGACTGCTTTTGTTGCCTGGTCGGTAATCCGGCCCTGCATACAAATCATAATATCATATTTTTTTTTTCGCTTCAGTGTCTCTTTAAGTAGGATTTAAGAAGTTTCTTATCATGCAGTACTGTTCCCCCTGCTGGTTAAAACTGCTTAAGAAGAAAAAACTGTCGGCAATGCTTTGATAAATCTGGCCCAGTGACCTTTCTGATATATCTATCCCTACATAGTCACGTCACTATTTTGTGTGCTATCAATGAACGCTATAATGTCCCTGTGCAAAATAGTTTATCTATTGTACAGTGCTGCATAATACTGTATGTTAGAGCTTTATAATTAATGTTTAATAATAATAAAACTATGCAGATCAGGCCTGCTGACCAAAGTTTTGCCACTCTAACCACATGCTTGTTTCAGGTGTGAGATTCATACACTACTAAATGTATAAGAGGAAATAAACACTGCAATCTTCAAACCACTTTTTGCTACAGGGTTACCTTAAAAATGTGCACATTTTGTGTTTGCAGTTTTTTTCTGGGAAAATGCTAAATAGAAAAGTAACCTTTATCTTTATGATGTGTAATCTGTATTGTCTCTGTATTGTTCCATGACTTTGTAAATAATGGCGGATACGAAGCATGCAGGTATTTGTAGTACATCAGAATGGGTGGGGCCCTCCTGACGTGTCTTTTGTCCTCTGCAGGTTCTGCCAGCCAGAAAGGGACAGTGATGGGCATTCTGCGCAGCCTGGGGGCTCTGGCCAGAGCGATGGGACCAGTCATATCAGCCACACGTGAGTGTCACAGCATAGTTCCCCAAATAACGTAACACACCAGCAATTCATGTCCAGGTGCTCAACAAAAGATGAGGCTCATCGTCCTAATTCCAGGAAACTCAAGAAATGTCAGCACATTGAGTTGAAGAGCAAAACTTTATTGTGCCATTATCAACATGAGAAACTGACAATTGTTTTGGGGGCCTCGCAGTGTCCCTCTTTATCAAGGTATATAGATATACCATATACAATGAATCTCATGCGCCTCTGCATATAAAATAAATGCACTCTTTAATAAAACCGGTCACAAGATAAATAGATCTGCATGCAGAAATATGATACCAGCCTCGTTCTTAGCAACAAACCTGAACACATAAACACATAAAGTTCCAGGGACAGCTGCCTAGAATACTAGCTGGAAGATATCACACGCATGCACATAAAAAATCTGTGTTTCCACAATCTCTCACGCCAAAGAAGGTGTATATATATATATATATATATATATATATATATATATATATATATTTTCCTCCACATAGGCCTTTAACAGTGCATGATCTTCTGCTACTGCAGTAGCAAACTCACAGTTTGTATGCTGATCAGCGCTGGTGATTCCCGCTGGTGATTCCCAGTCTCTTCAATGAGAGGAGGGGGGCAGAGGGGAGACACAACACTTCAGGAGTATTAAGATGTCGGATCCGCTTGAGTCCCGGCCAGCAACTCACTGCTGGATTGTTCCGTTACAGGCTTCACACGGACTTCCGGTTCTACAGGCTTTGTTTCACACGGAGTCCGGGGGTGACGTCACCACACTTAGGAGCCAATAGCCTACGCGTTTCAGTAGGATCCGCCTACCTTCTTCAGGATTCTATATTAACTTATTGCTGCCAATTTTAATTATATGCACTAGCGCTACAATCGCTTTAGCATTTTTTGTAATTATCCCATATAGATATACCATCCCAACGAACACCATTCTTGGCTATATACAAGACAAACTACCATAAACCACACCCCCTATGCGATCTAATTTTGACATATTCCTGCAAGAATCATGAAAAAAAAGTGTCATATAAATCGCTCCATCCCAATTAGCCTTACTTATCTTGAGCCAATCACGAGTAACCATGGTGGTTACTCATGATACAACTAAGTTGTAATTGCCGCATACAGCCGCTCAGCTGCACAATTACAACTCATTTGAATCACGAGTAACCACCGTGGTTACTCGTGATGAGCAAGGCTAAGGGAACCTGAAGTGAGGGACATATGCAGGCAGACATATTTATTTACTTTTAAATAATGCACATTGCCTGGCTATCCTGCTGATCCGCTGCCTCTAATACTTTTAGTCATAAACCCTAAACAAGCATGCAGATCACGTTTCTTTCAAAAATCTGACAAGATATACAATACAATAACATTTCTATAGCGCTTTTCTCCCATAGGACTCAAAGCTGCATGCTTGTTTCTGGTGTGATTCACTACTTGAGTCAAAGAGATCAGCAGGGCTGCCAGGCAACTGGTATTGTTTAGAAGGAAATAAATATGGCAGACTCAATATCCCTCTTCCTTCAGGCCTTGGAGGTAGTCCTGTGTACATTGTGTCATTACTATTTTCAGTTTCAATTTATATTGGAAAATGTTTTTGTTTCCATGATTCTGGCGGGAGTGATGTCATGATTAGGTCACGTGGGGGTGTGGTTTATGGTAGTTAGTCTTGTATGTAGCTAAACGCAATGTTTGTTGGTATTGTATATCTACATGGCTTGATAAGGAGGGACCCTGCGAGGTCCCTGAAACAATTGTCAGTTTCTCATGTTGATAATGGCACAATAAAGTTTTGCTCTTCAACCCGGCGTGCTGACTTGACTTGGATTTACAGATCAGTAAGTGGACACAGTGCTGGGAGCAGAAGCAGCCTCCATGCTGGGCGTGTTGTGCTGGATCTGGTCCAGAATCATGCAGAGTTCACAGAGAATGTAACCAGGAAACGCCTGTCATGCTCTGTGCTGTGTGATTCCCCCAGAGTCCTCCAGCATGATATGTATACATTGTACAGCATACACAGAGCCACGCCCTGCTGCAGCATGTCAACATCTTCCTATACAGGATCACTCACACATGCTAGCATTCATTTACTTCACTTTGTTTTATATGAATTACCGGTATGCCTTTTTTGGTAAAAATATTCCACTTTATCAAACTAGAATTAAATAGGCACTGTAATGACACATAGCAGATTCAGTAAATTATTCAAGATACCCACTTTTAGGCTCCCTGCACACACTGCAAATCTGTTTTGCGATTCTGCTTCCGATTTTCCCTGAATGCAATCAACAGAAAAACTGAGGAAAAACATGCAGCATGCAGTAACAATTAAAAATCAGAATTGGATGTAAAAACCGATTAAAAAATCGGGATCACATGCAGTTTGTAGGGAGCCTTAGTCATTTTTCTGGTTTCAGCATCAGAAACACTTCCTATATATTGCTGTATTGTGGTATGTAGACCCCCCCCTTCCCCAGTGATCTTTAGCCTAGGCCAGTGATGGCTAACCTTGGCACTCCAGCTGTGACAAAACTACAAATCCCATCATGCCTCTGCCTACCCGAATTATGCTTAGAGCTGTCAGAGTATTGCAATGCCTCTTGGGACTTGTAGTTCCACCACAGCTGGAGTGCCAAGGTTAACCATCACTGGCCTAGGCTCTTTAGCTGAGGAGACCAGGTATATTTTGTACTGGCTTGGGACCTCTCAGTAACCAAACATTCTGCAAAACTGCACCTAGCAGGAGTAAAGATGGCACCACCTGTGATAAATTTCAGAATGTAAAATGTAAAATTCTAAAGTGAATGTTATGTACAAATTGTACATATGCTTATAAAGCAAGACTCGGGCCTGAGTCATAAATTGTTCCCACCCCCTCCTCCCTCACTAAGCTGCTCCCATTGGCCTGCTGTTAGTAGACTCATGCCTTCAACTCAGACTTCTCTAGAGCTGCACCCACTCTCTGGAACTCCAAACCCCCATTAGGTGCCCCCCCACACCTTCAAGCAACCAATTTAAACACCGCTGTTCCTGCTGGCCTACCCTCCTGAACAAATGTCCTAATACTATCTGCTGAACACTGATTCAGTGGTTCCCTACCTAGTGTGTTCATTATAAGTCTTTGGCAGGACCCCCCCCCCCCCCCCCCCCCCATTATAGAGCACTCATCCCATTGACAGAATTATTTTGCCTTCATGTCCAACACTCCTTTGTGTGATACTGTACCCTTGTATGACCTAGTGCTGTCTGTCATTCCTATTTATTGATCTCTGTAACCCTACTTATTGTCCAGCAATGCGTAATATGTTGGAGCTTTATAAAAAAAAAAAGTCACCAATATCACAGGACTAGTGATGGCGGCAGTTGGTGAACGGGAGCAGACTAGTGAAGAATGGTTATGGTGGCTGGATAGTGTAAGGGCTCTGCCTCTGACAAAGGAGACCTGGGTTCGAATTTCGGCTCTACCTGTTCAGTAAGCCAGCACCTATTTAGTAGGAGACCTTTGGCAAGACTCCCTAACACTGCTACTGTCTATAGAGCGCGTCCCAGTGGCTGCAGCTCTGGCGCTTTGAGTCCGCCAGGAGAAAAGCGCTATATAAGTGTTTTCTTTGTCTTTAAGAAAGAGACAGGTGCCATTTATGACCCCGCCCTGAGTAGCCCTCCATGGACATTTGAACATAGGTTCACTGAACAAAAGGATAAAATGAGCATATTTGTTTTGTACATGAGATTATCTGTAATGGCGTCTATTGTTTCCTTGCAGTGTATTGGATGGCTGGAGCTGAAGTCTGCTTCACACTCTGCGCTGTGTCCTTCCTGATCCCGCTACTGTATCTGAGGAGGGTGACATCGCATGGAAAGGTCGAGTGACAGCACCCACTAGTGGCCGGTTATGTTTTGTGGACAATGGATGGATTTGGTTTTCCCGCCAGTCCAGTCTGGACTAGCTTTATTTCGTTTTTTACACGTAACTTATTTATCTGGGCGTTTCACCTGTATCAGGGTTGTGAGTAGATGCTGCTTAGTGCACATTGTTTACACTCCACACTGCTAAGTAGCTATCTTTATTTGATTGAACAAAAACATAGTATAGTCCAGGAATGATTAAGTAGGTGTAAATATATAACCAAAGTGTATTTTTGAGCTTGCCAAGTAGGGATGGTAAGTGAGGTTCACAGGATTATGATGCTGCTTGAAAATGGACACCCTTAGGCCTGGAACCCACTGAAATCCGCAAATGCAAAACGCAACCGCTAGCGTTTTGCCTGAGCGGTTTGCAAGCGGATTCATGCGAGTTTTCGGTCGCGTTTTGCAACAGTGTATTTTTTTCCTCAGCGGTTGTGTAGCGTTTTGCGTTTTTATCCTGATTGGTCCTGTGAATTATTTTTAATTTTGTTACAGTGTGCTGAACCGCAAAACGCTAGCAAAACCGCTCAGTTTAGGTTTTGCTGAGCGTTTCTGCTAGCGTTTCAATACTTTACATTGAAGCGCTAACGCTCCCAAAATGCTGCAGGTCCTGCGTTTGCGTTTCTGGGAAACGCAAACGCTCCTGTGAAAGTTGCCCCATCCATTAACATCAGCTGAGCGTTTTGGCAAAACGCTAGCGTATCGCAGCGCTGCCAAAATGCTCAAAAAAACGCTCTTGTGGGTTCCAGCCCTTAAGGTTGCATATAAAGTTTGCAAAATCATGCATCAAGTCAGGATTATTTGCATCTCATTGACCATCCCTATCATTGATTAGGCACATGTTTAAAGCGGATCTGAGATAAAAAAACGAACTATAACAAGTAACTTGTCTATATATCTTATCTAAAGTTTAGACAGTTTACACAGCAAACCTAGCTGCAAACAGCTTCAACAGAATATGATTATTCCACCCAGTGCCATTGGGCTGGGAATTAATCAGGAATATTCGTAGTTTGGATCAAGTGATTTTCTTTTTTTCAAAAGTCATTAGCAACAAAATTTCTGCAGTGTTCAGACTGTCTTAAAGTGGACCTAAACTCTTGCACAAGACACAAGGAAAACAATGAGAAATGCACCCCGTGTTGTTGTTGTTTTTTTTAGAGAAGAACCTGCCTAATTCCCCTCATCTGTAAATAATCACAATTGTAATTTGATCTCTGTCGTGTCAGCACAGAAATTTGGCAATCCTCAGCAGACACAGCTAAATTTGTAAACAGAGGATATTTACTCTTTGTCTGCTTCCATGGAAGTAGGAAAGTCGACACACTGCAGATTTCCTGTTTTTCTTTAAAGGTTATTATATTATTGCTTATCTTTTAGAAAAGATTTGTTCTGAGTTCAGGTCCGCTTTAAAGGACCACCATCCCAATAACGGTCATTTTAAAATATGTGTACACATACAGGAGAGGTACGTTTGTTCTAGATTGCACTGAGATTTATGATTTGTATCCTATCTAGCTTCCACTTATAGTAGGTAGTTTTGATCTGCTAATTATTAAACTCTTACCAACACTTTTTTTTCAAATAGTTCATCTCCTCAAGGGAGATTATCAATATACCTTTATTTTCAAGTAGACTCTCTGGATGGCATTGGTACAGTCCACCTGCCAGATTAGTGGGCACCTGAGTAGGCAGGCTGGCTGCATTATTTGTATAGATCATTGCCAGGGGATGCTTTTGAAAAGAATAGCGGAAACTTTGAGAACCTCCCATTAAGAGATATACTTGTCCAAAACCTGTGAGGATTTTTATAGCTGTCATATTAAATATCTACTGTAGATGGCAGTTACATCGGAACAATGAATGGATAGTATATTTTACTCTGGGCTGAATGCACATCTTATGTGTACCTGGTCCCATCATGAATGTGATGCTGCTGCACAGCCTGTTTATTTAATATAGTTATTATCTGTAGATTGCACTGAATGGTTTGGGCAGGTGCAGCAACATTCCATATTAGGTCTGTGAATATTCTTATCCAGTTTATGGCGTAACCAAAGGAAAATGGGGAAACTTCAATGGCCTCAATTCTGTTAGCTGTGTGTGGTATTTTTTTGTTGGGGGGGAAGAGTTGTATTTCATTATGTAGCAACCTATCTATGGAAAGGATATTTATAGGCATCCCTCCTCCCCACCCACAAAAAAAATTCCAGTAGATAGTTGGTGTTATTCCTACTATTCTTTTCTTTTACACAGCCTGAGTGGGAACTCCACTAAAATAGTAATAGTAACTGAATAGGAACTCCAACTAAAAACTGCAAAATGCACACTAATTGGCTTTGCCACCAGGTACAGGAAGGTTTTATGGTGGCCATACATGGTACAATTTTTTCATACAATCTTACCATTTCTATGTAATATAAGAGAACTGCCTAAATTATCCATTCAGTATATTCACTTAATGTACCCTTATACTACATAGAAATGGTAAGATAGTATGAAAAAATTGTACCATTTATGGCCACCATAGAAGTGATCGGTAAACAATTTTCTAAAATGCCCCTTATTTTCCATGAGAATTCCAATTTTCGGTAAAATAATGCAAAATACCGCATATTTTATGACCTGATTTACCACATTCAGTAATTTATGGCTTAAATTGATCAGAATTGCAAACTGCATTTACCAAAATGGGGTTAATTACCGCGGTAAAATGGACGCTAACCAGAATTGAGGTGAATGTGTTCCTTTGTACTACAGAACCTACTGAGGAAACTATATTCAGTTAGAACTTCCCTTATTTTGCTTTGCTTGTTCCCCAGTGTTGTGTAAATGAATGTAACATTTGTATAGTACGTATACCAAAGAGAGGGGAGGCTTTTAGGGGAATGTAGGATAGATTCCTAATTTCATTTTCCCATTCAGCACTGGCTGTACTTCAGACATTAACAAATAAGACTTGGTGAGTGTTTCCCTTGTTGTCTGCACATCCTGTTCATTTGTAGTTACTGATGAATTTGTCAGCATTGGGGTATTCAGGAATTGTAGGACCTTTCACCTACTTACTGTACCTGATGACAGTCATGTAATATATTCAGGATAATGCATAATTTCAGCCCTGCTGGTCTTCTGGCATTAGTAGTGTCTGAATCACACACCTGAAACAAGCATGCGGCCCATGCAGTCAAACATACGATCTGTACTATTAGAAAAAATATTAGAGGCAAAGGATCAACAAAACTACCAGGCAACTTGTATTGTTTAAAAATAAATAAATATGGCAGCCTCTATCTCCTTCTCACTTCAGTTGTCCTTTAACTTCCCTGGCGGTCTATTAAAACCGCCAGGGTGGCAGCGCAGCACTTTTTTTTTTTTTTAAATCACGTAGCTAGCCTAGCGCCAGCTACATGTTAGTCACTGTGCAGCGACATCCCCCATGTTAGCCACTGTGCAGCGACATCCCCCCACCCCTTCCGATCACCTCCGGCGATCAGAGCAAACAGGAAATCCGGTTCAGAACAGGATTTCCTATTTGGCTTCCCCCGTCGCCATGGCATTGATCGGGATGGCATCTGGGGGAGTCCCGATCCACCTCTTAGTGCAGCCTGGCGGTGATTAGCCAGGCTGCGCAAGGGGTCTGGGGGGGCCTCTAACGCAGCTGGTAGTGGCAGCGATCGGCTTGTACACGCAGCTAGCAGAGTGCGAGCTGCGTGTAACAAAGCAAAAAGTGTGCAAATCGGCACACCAGGGGCTAAGAAATAATCTGCGGCGGCTTACCCCGTGCTCAGCTCGGGGTTACCGCTAAGGAGGTTAAGCAGTGTTCTGCAACCCTGTCCTCGAGGCCCACCAACAGTACATGTTTTGCAGTAAACCACACACAATCACAGAAGATAATTAATGTCTCAGCAGAGCTGATTAACTACCTCTGTGGATTTCCACAAAACAAGCACTGTTGGTGGGCCTTGAGGATGGGGTTGGGGAACACTGCTTTAAAGGACACCTAATGTGAGAGGTATGTGGAGGCTGTCATATTTACTTCCTTTTAAACCCTGCAGAGTACCCTTCGCTGCCTTAAATACTTTGTCATAGACGCTGAACTAACAGATCAGATGTTTGACTGGATTAGCCACATGCATATTTCAGGTGTGTGATTCAGACAATACTGATGCATGAAAAATTGGCAGGACTGCCAGGCAGCTGGTATAGTTTATAAGAAAATATTAAAGCCTCCATATCCCCTCAGTTTAGGTGTCCTTTAATGTATAATGCAATGGTGCAGGGAGCCAAAGAACCTGCGAAAAGGAGTTTGTACAATTTTTGAAAGTGCCTGTGTCTAAGTGCCTAAGGCCCGGTTCCCATTGGCACTAAAAACAGTCCATTTAGCAGAACTAAATGGACTGGATCCTAGCAGCGGTGAATGGATTCTGTGTTAATCAATAGGATCCATTTGTTATGTTCCGCCAAACATAGCGCAAGGTTTTCCACTGATCAATTTTGCATCTGTGCAGCGTAAGCCGAGCCTTACAGGTTGTTCACGTTTGTAGATTTACATAGAAAGCAGGTCCTGTTTTTGCAACTATCCCCCCCCTCCTCTTTAGATAAGGCTCACATTCTCGTAATGGTTTTCCAGTGAAGGACAAATCTGTGCTAGTAAATTGTTAGGTTCTCTTCTAAGCACAATCTGTGGTAAAATATCCATATTTGCTGTAGTGATGTTGTACTTTTGCTGCCATTTATGTGAACACCACCCATTCTGGCCCATATGCAATTCACATTTTCCCCTGAGTTTTCTCCTAGGTGATAATTTTAAACTTGTCAATAAAATGCCCTTTAAGCCACCAGAAAGTAAGAAAATGCTCAGAATAATTTTAACCAGCTGAGCGGTCTGGACGAGCTCAGCTCGTTCAGTACCGCCGGAGCCTGCCGCTCAGGCCCTGCTGGGCCGATTTGGCTCAAATAAAAAGCAGCACACGCAGCCGGCACTTTGCCAGCCGCGTGTGCTGCCTGATCGCCGCTGCAGTGCGGCGATCCGCCGCATGCAGCGGCGAAAGAGGGTCCCCCCAGCCGCCTGAGCCCAGCGTAGCCGGAACAAAAAGTTCCGGCCAGCGCTAAGGGCTGGATCGGAGGCGGCAGACGTCAGGACATCGGCTGACGTCCATGACATCACTCCGCTCGTCGCCATGGCGACGAGGTAAGCGAAACACGGAAGGCCGCTCATTGCAGCCTTCCGTGTTATTTCTGGCCGCCGGAGGCGATCAGAAGAACGCCTCCGGAGCGCCCACTAGTGGGCTTTCATGCAGCCAACTTTCAGTTGGCTGCATGAAATAGTTTTTTTTTTATTAAAAAAAAAAAACCTCCCGCAGCCTCCCTGGCGATCTTAATAGAACGCCAGGGTGGTTAAGAGTAATTTTTCACATACTTTTTGGTACTTATTTAGTTGGAAAGTTATTTTAAATCCAAGATGAAAAATTATTTCCTAGGAGAAAACTCAAGTGAAAAAGTGAATTGCATATGGGCCGCTGTCCCTAATGCAGGAGGGTCGAGATCTCCCTTGTTGTTCATATTTGTCCTGATCTCTGGCCATGTGGATGTTGGATGCCAGCCAGCATAAAAGCCTCCAAAACAGGCTAAATGTAGGAAATCCATGGACTACTGAAGGGTTTCTGTGTTTATATTTCCATAAACCTGTACTCTGTGTTATTGGAGAGAAGCTGGATCCAGAGAGGAAACAATAGGGGAAAATAGTCTGAGTGATGATATAGACGTCAGTTAGGATGACCTACAGGTAACCTTGCAGTTAGGACAGCAGCTCTGCAGATGGGAGGGAACTATAAGTCCCAGGACAATAGTGGAGGAATTCTGCATCCATTGCTCTGCCCTTGTACTTATAAGAGATTGATTGGAATTGAATTCAAAGTCCTGTTGGGATGCAAAGATCACTGGCACACTTATTTTTGGTGCTGCTGTACCATTGAAGTTATAGGCATGCCAAAGAAATGCAGAATTGCTGACAGCTATCCTCACTTGAACAGGTCCTGTCTGGCAGGTTGTATCCCCGCTTCAGTGTAAGACTATTCTATGCCTCAGAACAATACTCAAAGAAATGGAGCATGCACTTGTGTGCTGCACATCAGTACAGTAGTATTGCCCTATGGGGGGGTGTATCCACTTAACAAAAAGAACAATGAAATAGGTCATAGTAGCACCACAGTACGGTAGCAGATGGTTACCATCTATACACACAAAAATCTGTGTGTATGTGGAGATATCAGCTTATATTTGAGTCAGGGATGTGGGCATTTCATAAACAGTACATGCATTAGAAGCTTGTCTGTATCTATAGTTCATACTCCTTGTTCCTGGAAGCCATATTCCTGTCCTTGCAGCTCTGTACTCACTGCTAGAGTTCCAGGCATCTTTATCTTCTTATTCTGGGCAGCCATCTTACCATCTCTCGTGCAGCCATTTACCGCACATACACATATATAAGCAGAGGTACCCACTTTCACCTCAGAAATCGTGTATAAGCCTCCTCCCCAATATAGCCCACTCCACAGTAGCTAGTTGTTCCCCCAGTACAAGTCAGTTCCTCTCCCCATAGCCAGATGTGCCCCAGGATCAAGCAGAGGCACAGAGCTGCATGGGAGACAGGAAGATGGCTGCCTGAAATGAGGACATAGTGAAGCCCTGGAACTCTAGCGGCAAGTACGGGAAGATGGCTGCCTGAAATGAGGAGACGTAACTACGTACAAGTACACTTCTAATGCACACTGCATCATACGGGAGGGGAGGGGTTTCAGCTTATAACCACATCTCACATAAAATGGGGGGAGATGTCAGCCTTTACTCAAGACAGCTTATATTGTGGTAGAGATCGCAAGTGCAATTAAAAATACTGTCGCTATGGGCCCTACCCCATGCCTAGTTTACCAAGAGGGTAATTATATGGAAGCTGCTGACATCATAAAATGATCAATTTTGCAAGGAGTATTGGCCCATGTAAGGCTACCTTATCAAATCTTATATGTATCTGATTATTATGAATTGTATATATTTTTATACTGTTTATATCTTGTTACAACTTTTTTCTAGCATAAAAAAAAAATTTTGCTTGTCAGAAGCGGCAAGTTGGTTTTGAACTTCCAATAAACTTTCTAATTCTTAATGGTCTGTGTGTGTGTCGTGCCATTTTATTATAAAAATCACAAAAAAAACATTTTGAAAATATTTAAATAATGAACTCTAAATAATAATGAGGTCAATGAGATGCAATTAGCTATGAGTTGAGGCAGGATTATGCCAGTTTATACAGCTTGAACATGTGGTATTCCATGGGCAGGCTTCAATTGGTCCATTTTCAAGCTGCATAAATTTGCATAATCCAGCTCAGAATTATTTGCATCTCATTGATCATCCCTAATAAGGAATCGCATAAAGCAGCAGTTGCAGTGCTGTCAGTGTTGCAGCTGTTTTGGCAGTATGGCCAAATCTGGCCTTTTTAGACCATCCATATAGTTGGGAGACCCAATTGTAAGGCTAACCTCACAGTGGGTATTGACTTCCCTGTAAAAGAAGGAACGCAATAGAATGGGAAAGTTGAGCCACAAGTTATCCAAGCGTTGCAGTCAATGAAAAGTATGCTTTACTGTGAACTTGCATTTAGTGTCAGGGTGCGTTTCCACTAACGCAAATTCGCATGCGTTCCCTGCATGCAAATTCGCATAACCAATAAAAGTGAATCAGCCTGTGTCCACTTGTCAGGAAAACGGAGCGTTTTCTTGTGCAGGAAAAATCTGCTCAGCAGAGTCATCCGAATTCGGACACCGCACACACGCATGCGATTCGCATACAATGTATTTAATAGGGAATTCGCATGGTGTTTTTTCATGCGAATTCGCATACGATTTCACATGGAATCAATGAAAAAGCACACAGGCACTGACATGGTTAAATTCGCACACAGCGTCATCCATGCGAAATCGTATGCGAATTCGCGGTAAAATTCGCATACAACCGCATGCGATTTTGCTACTGCATGCGAATTCGTCCGCGGAGAATCCACGGCGATTTCCCACCGCACTAGTGAAAACGCACCCTAACACTGCATGCAGCGCATTGGGATACAACATACCATTACACCGCACCAGCCGCACTCTGATCTCATAGGTGGGGTGCACTGTAATACAATGGTTACATTATGCCATTGTGAGCGTAGCCCAATCTGGGGAACGCTTGCTTGATTTTTTGCTTTTTTTGCCATGCTAAGACATGCAGGCCCATAAGCAACTCACTTTTTCTCCTAGGAGATAATTTTTCATCTTCAATTTAAATGAACTTTTTAGCACTTTGCAATTAAAAAAAGTACCAAAGAGTAGGTTAAAAAGTACAGTCAAAAATGTTTTGAGTATTTGTTTGCTTGCTGAGGTTGTAAAGGGCATTTTATTTACATTTTTAAGTTCTGAAAATATTACCTGGGAGAAAACTCAGGTGAAAAAACAGCGCCACAGAATATGTTGGCACTTTATAAATCAATATTAATAATTGCATATGGCCCCCAGAGTTCTGCAACTTTATTGCTCCACAGAAAAGTGAAAATTGCTGGACTGATGCACCAATTAAAAACTAAGCCTTCCACCCATCGTCATGGTGACAAAGACTATGCAGAGAGGAGACTGTTTTCTTTCTGAAGTAGAGCTCGTCGTTGAGGTTAGTAATTCCAGGTTGCTTGCAAATGAAATGCATATTATAAGCGGCTTAAAAATGGGCCAGTCAAGATCTGCAAAAAGTGCATCTGATTGGCCAATCTGAAGGCCTTCTGGGTAGTAGGGATGGTCAATGAGATGCAAATAATTTCAAGTTAATGCAGAATCAAGCTAACTTGTATGCAAATTTATGCAATGAGTACAGAAGACCCAGCCGGTCACATAACGTCAATGGGGGACAGTGCAGGAATGACAGGATGGTCAGAGGGCTGGGAAGGTTCTGAGGTATTCAGAGCCTTCCCTCTACTTAGTTATGTATCCAACCTGAAGTGACTTTCCTCAAATCAGGTTTACCTTTAACCTCTGGAGGAGCAGAGGTTTACACCCACCCCCTAGTGACCAAACCATTGTTTACAATTCAGCATCGCACAGCTTTAACAGTTTATTGCTCAGTCATATAACTTAGCATACATATGAATCTTACCTCCTTTTCTTGCCACCAGCAGAGCTTTCTTATAGTAGTCTCTGATTGCAGCTTTTTTTTTTTTTAATTTATAAAAGATTCAGTTTTTTTTAATTAACCACCCTGGCGTTCAATTTCCCCAGGATTTCTGTGCAAAAAGTGGTTCAATTAATTTCAAATAATTTTCAAGTTTTTTTTTTTGTGTAATTTTTTTTATATTGAAATCAATATATGTTATTGTATTGAATTCCATTAAAAAAAAAAATAAAAGTGTTTGCATTGAGATGTTGATGATGTTGTGTGACCCTGGTGTCATCAATGCCGATCGGCGGGGGACATGTCATTGCCGAGGGAGAAGAAAAATCTGCCAAGGGACATGGAAGAAGGCACTAGGGAAGCTATCAGAGGTTTGCGACAAGGGATCAGCACGCCAATGGTGAGTATAAAACCCAGATGTATAGCCAGGTATACAGGGAGCCAGATGTGCAGCCAGGTATACAGGTAGTCAGATGTGCAGCCAGGTATACAGGTAGTCAGATGTGCAGCCAGGTATACAGGTAGTCAGATGTGCAGCCAGATGTATAGTGAGCCAGATGTATAGTGAGCCAGATGTATAGTGAGCCAGATGTATAGTGAGCCAGATGTATAGGGAGCCAGGTTTGTGGGTGGGGGATCCCCATTCTATGTGTGCAGATGGCCTTGCCAGGTGGGGGCTCCCCCTTCTAAGGAAGGGGGGGGAAATCCCTATTCTATGTGGGCGGATGTTCAGGTGGGGGATCCTCCTTCTAAGGGGGGGGATCCCCCTTCTATGTGGGCGGATATCCGGGTGGGGGATCACCCTTCTAAGGGGGGGAGAATCCCCCTTCTATGTGCGTGATGTCTGTGCAGGGGCTCCCCCTTCTAAGCAGGGGAATACCCCTTTCTATGTGGGCAGATGTCCAGGTGGGGATCCCCCTTCTATGCGGCGTGCTGTGGGTGTCCCCCTCCTCCCATACGATTCCCCCCCCTTGTCTGAAGCACCTTGAGGTGGGATCTACTCACCCGAAGGCTCTCTCCTGCGGCGGCTGGCTCACTTCCTCCTTCATTGCCGAAGTCTCGTTCTCTGTGTAGTTACAGTACGAGGCTTGGTGACGTCACCAAGCCTCGTACTGTAACTACACAGACCGGGACTTCGGCAATGGAGGAGGAAGTGAGCCAGCCGCCCCAGGAGAGAGCCTTCGGGTGAGTAGATCCCACCTCAAGGTGCTTCAGACGGGAGGGGGGGGGGGGGGGGGGGGAATTCATATGGGAGGAGGGGGACACCCACAAGTAGGGGGATCCCCACCCGGACATCCGCCCACATAGAAGGGGTATTCCCCTGCTTAGAAGGGGGAGCCCCCACCCGGACATCGCGCACATAGAAGGGGGATTCCCCACCCCTTAGAAGGGGGATCCCCCACCCGGATATCCGCCCACATAGAAGGGGTATTCCCCTGCTTAGAAGGGGGAACCCCCTCCCGGACATCGCGCACATAGAAGGGGGATTCCCCACCCCTTAGAAGGGGGATCCCCCACCCGGATATCCGCCCACATAGAAGGGGTATTCCCCTGCTTAGAAGGGGGAACCCCCTCCCGGACATCGCGCACATAGAAGGGGGATCCCCCCCCCTTGGAAGGGGGAGCCCCCGCTCGGCCATCCGCACACATAGAACGGGGATCCCCCCACTCACCTGCATAGAAGGGGGAGCCCCCGCTCGGCCATCCGCACACATAGAAGGGGGATGCCCCCACCCGCCCGCATAGCCAGCGCATACTCTGCCCTGCTGGCTGCACAGGGATTCCCCAGGGTGGCTGGATGCTAGTTCTGCACGCTGGGGGTAGCACAGATCGCTACCCACAGCGTGCAGACAGGCATCCAGCCATCCTGGGGAATCCCTCTGATGAGGGAAAAGTGGAGCTGGCGGCGCAAAGAAACAGGAAATCTCCCTGGCAGTATTGACGAGCCTGGCTCATCATTACCACTTTCAGCAGGTTTCTGCTGGACGAGCCAGGCTCGTCATTACCGTCAGGGTGGTTAATAAAAACTGTTTCTTTGATTGCCCCTCCTCCCCCCTAAATTGGCTGTTGGCTCCCTTGCCATCCTCCTTGGCTGCACTGATTATCCACTGGCTGACACCGGTCTCTTCTTTAAAGGATACCACAACTGACATGTGGCATAATGAGATAGACATGGGTATGTACAGTGCCTAGCACACAAATAACTATGCTGTGTTCCTTTTTTTCTTTCTCTGCCTGAAAGAGGTAAATATCAGGTATGTAAGTGGCTGACTCAGTCCTGACTCAGACAGGAAGTGACTACAGTGTGACCCTCAGTGATAAGAATTTCCCCCTTTTTTATCCCTTTCTTGCTCTCAGAAGCCATTTTCTTCTAGGAAAGTGTTTTATAGTTGGAATTTCTTATCAGTGAAGGTCACACTGTAGTCACTTCCTGTCTGAGTCAGGACTGAGTCAGCCACTTACATACCTGATATTTACCTCTTTCAGGCAGACAGGAAGTGACTACAGTGTGACCTTCACTGATAAGAAATTCCAACTATAAAACACTTTCCTAGAAGAAAATGGCTTCTGAGAGCAAGAAAGGGATAAAAAAAGGGGGAAATTCTTATCAGTGAGGGTCACACTGTAGTCACTTCCTGTCTGAGTCAGGACTGAGTCAGCCACTTACATACCTGATATTTACCTCTTTCAGGCAGAGAAAGAAAAAAAGGAACACAGCATAGTTATTTGTGTGCTAGGCACTGTACATACCCATGTCTATCTCATTATGCCACATGTCAGTTGTGGTATCCTTTAAGTTGGCTCAGTCATGCTTTTCTACGCAGGCGCTGCCCGGCCACGCGCGCCCCATTAGGCTTCTGATGCCTAGAGCATTCTGCTCGGGTGACTAGAAGAAGAGACCGAGCCAGCCAACTGACAATAGGAGCGGCCTGGGAGGATGGTGAGGGAGCCAAGGAAGATCCAGGAAAGTATAAATGCTTTAATACATTTTCATCTCAGGATTCCTTTTAGGCCACATTTCCATAAGGCCCGGGTACAATTCTTATTGTGTTCCAGACAACATGCATGTTTTTCTGTAATACTTTTCTCTCTTAACTTAAAGGGAACCAGAGATGAACGATTCACACAAAATAAACATATCAGTTGATAGCTTGTAAAGAATAAATGCTCTACCTGATAATTTCGCCACTCTGGTGTGCCTTTTTGAGTGTTTTTTATCCATTATTGCTCCAGGAAAAATCCAATATGGCCGCCAGCTCATATCCCTTCTGCTTCCGGGTTATGAGTTGTTCTGGATGTGCCGTCTAGCCTTTATGAGACTATAGACAAGCAGGGCTGCTGCAGCCTTTCATCTGTCTGCTTTCAACTATTATTCTGGTATGCTGTGTGGCTGCCTGTAGGAAGTGTCTCTCATAGAAATGAAACTGCATACAGTAGATAATGACTGGCTGCACACTGCACACAGATACACTTGTGTGTGTCAGAGCTTCTTTCTCGGCAGCAGCAGCCCCTCCCATGTCAACAGCTCTGAGTATGAAATCTGAGCCAGGAGGGGGCAGGCTTGGGCTTGAAAAGACTCCACAGAAGAGTGACTCCGCTATAATGATTCCAGGTCAAACCTAGACTGAATCAGTCGGTGGATTCTTATCACAGTTGATAACAGATAGATTAGACTGAGAAGAATAAAACTAAAAGCAGGGTAGGTGTTTACTGTCATGTTCCCACTGATAAATGTAATAAAATACATGAGGGTGCTTCGTCTCTGGTTCTCTTTAATAAATCAGTCTCTTGAGCCTGCACACAAACATATGAGGACAGTTACCTGCAGCTATTGTGATTCAATCCCTTAGGCAAAAAACGTAAAGGGGAACTGAAGTGAGAGTGATATGGTGGCTGCCATATTTATCTCCTTTTAAACAATACCAGTTGCCTGGCTGTCCTGCTGATCTATTTGGCTACAATAGTCTGAATCACACCAGACACCAGCATGCAGCTAATCTTGTCAGATCTGACAATAATGTCAGAAACACCTGATCTGCTGCATGCTTGTTCAGGGGCTATGGCTAAAAGTATTAGAGGCAGAGGATCAGCAGGACAGCCAGGCAACTGGTATTGGTTAAAAGTAAATAAATATGGCAGCCTCCACAGCTCTCTCACGTCAGTTGCCCTTTAACCTCCTTGCCGGTTATCCCGAGCTCAGCTCGGGGTAACCTGCGCAGGAGGATTTCTCAGGCCCCACTGGGCCGATTTGCATAATTTATGTTTTTATTGCACGCAGCTAGCACTTTGCTAGCTGCGTGCATATTTCGATCGCAACTACCCGCCGCGCCCCCCCCCCCCTCCAGACGGTGATGTCATCCCGCCCAGCAGGAAATCCCGTTCTGAACGGGATTTCCTGCTTTCAGAGAGCGCAGGCGGTGATCGGTTTAGGTAGGGGGATGCCGCTTGTCAGCAGCTATCATGTAGTGAGCCCTAAAAAAAAAAAAAGTTTTAAAAGTGCTGCGCTGCCCCCTTGCCGACACAATTGGAACGGCAAGGGGGTTAAGGGCTCTGTCCAGTATAGAGGTTGCTACGGAGAGTAATGCTGGGTACACACGTTGCGTTTTTTGGTCATTTTCCATCCGATCGATTTCTGATTCGATTCAGTAATCTTTTCTTATCTATTTCCATTCACTTCTTTGAGAAATTGATCAGACAAACGATCGAAAATAAGATCGGGCATGTCGGAAATTATCTATCGAACCATCTATCTAATACAAAATTGTATGGTGTGTACCTAGCATAAGAGGGCCAAGACAGCAGGCAGGGCGAGTAGGAGAAAAATACCCTTAGACCTATGCTCAGGCTGACCCGATCCACTAGGGCTGATTGCTTGCTGATGTATCAAGGGGAATTGGGGGGCCACTGTACACACATTATATTCTCTGGCATCAGGACACCAGATTCTCAAAAGAATTGCAAATCTGCTGGCTCTGTCTATTCTGAGCAGCGGTGGAGTGTGAGATTTGCACCACTAGCTCCGGTGTTGCGAGACTAACAATTCAACCATCTCAGCTGTGCGATGAATATGGGACATAAAGCTGGCCATACACTGGCCAGATTTGTGGCCGTTTCGACAGCAGATTCGATCACTGGGATCGAATCTGCTGCCAATCGTTCGCGCTAAACGCACCCGCCGATCCAATTTCCTCCCGAAATCGGATCGGTCCGTCGATCGCGCCGTGCGGGAAATTACCGTCGATCGCCCGCGGGTAGGGAGCGCGTCATTACCGGCGGCCGTTCCGATCAAGTATACATTACCTGAGGCTGGCTCCCGGGCATCTTTTCCGCGCTGCACCGCTCTGTTCCTGCTTCCATCCCAGCGTACATGCACTTTCTGTGTCACTCCAGTGACCAGGAAGTTCATATAAAGGGCGCTCTATTTGAACTTCCTGGTCACGGAGTGACACAGTGTACGCTGGGATGCGGTGCAGCGCGGAGAAGAGGACCCGGAGCCAGCTTCAGGTAATGGGAGGGGGGGGGGGGGGAACGACACAGGCGGCAGGAGATGCTCAACAGATTGTGATCGGTTTCAGCCTGAAACCGATTCACTATCTGTTTGCAGTAAAGGCAGCCATACGATCCCTCTCTGATCAGATTCGATCAGATAAGGATCTGTCAGTTGGTCGATCTAATGGCAAATCGACCAGTGTATGGCTACCTTAACTCTAGATTCCTCCAGTTATTCCTTATGCAGGCCACCTGTAAGTATGACAACACCTAAATTCAGAGTAAACAATTTTTATTGTGAGTAAAATAACAGTACAAGGAAATAAGAGGAAAAAAAAAATACATGACCCTTTTGAATGTATCAATACATTACTATACTAAACTGTGGTACAAAGACCTGGAATTCAAATCAATGCAAAAAAAGTAGGGAATAAAAGGAGGCTAGTTGTCAACCAATATAAAACAAAAGCTTCCACGCTACAATCTTACAAGGCCGGCAACATTGTGATGCAGAGTGACAAGCTCGGGGCTTCAGTGGTTAGGAGGAGGACGTGTATGTTACTTGCAGGATAAGAGAAGCCATTTTGTTGAGCACGTTCCAGAGAACATAGTATTCACTAAGAACTGGCAGCAACACTGTGGATTGTTGCATTGTGCTTCATATCAGTGGTCTCTGAAGAATTCATTGGCTGAAATGAGGCTGGACAAATTAAAGGGTTTATTCTTAAAACATTCACGTTAATAGAGTTCTTGTATTTTTTGGGTGCCTATAGAATAGCTCACCACAAATGCCTCTGTAGCCCCACTAGTCTGGCAATATATACAGGGCCAGCTCTAGTAACAATGGGGCCACCAGGCAAAGTTAACCTGGGGGCCCTCGACCGCCACCACCAACCAACAGCAGCATTAGGGGCTCTTTGTTGCCAACCCCCTCCCAAGCTAGATTCCATGGCCCCCAGGGTAGCCGCCAGTGTTTGATAGTAATTACACTGGCTCTACTTAATTTGGCCATTGGATACTAGATGGCCCCAGAGAGCCATTTTCCCCATTTGTCCTCACTTCTCTTCCGCCATTCTATTCTCTTATGAGCCAGTGGAACGCACTTCGCACTCCCACCACTCGCCGCACCCAAGCAGAGGGGTGATGGGGAATACTGGGGGTTACAGACTCTGGGACAATTGCCCCCTTTGCTTCTGTTGTAGTGCCAGCCCAGAATATATATGCCAGTTAAGTGGCAGGGACCCTTTAATATAGTCCACTCTATAAAGCCAACATGCACCAGTGCATCCGTTGATCCAGAAGCAAAGGAAGATATTCCTCCGCTGACAGTAGAAAGCGGTTCTAAATAAAAGTCAGCAAAGTCCTAGCCAGGATAATGGATCAATAAAAACAAAATGGCCACCGTTACCGAGTACAGAGACAGGCACATTCATTTAAAAAGTGTAAAAACAAAGGTTTGCGTAGGATTATTGGCGCAGGTAAGTTTTGAGGGGGAGGGGAGGAAACAGCTGCAGGAAAATAATGTATAAACCAAAACAACAATCTTTTCTTACATTGCTCATTCATATATTTAATGCAGGCTAAAAATCGTATATAAATAAGGGGAAAAAAATCAAAATAGTTAGCAGTACAAATGGAAAATGCTTGAAGCAGTGAAAGTCCATAAAGAGATTCATCCTTCATATTGTAGGAATATCAGATTTTACCAGGAAATAATGTAATTTGGGGAGGGGGGGGGGGGGAAAGAGTCCAGTAAATGATCAGAGAACAGAAACTTAGATGTCCAGGAGATTTCCGTGAAAAGCTAACCATCAATGGAGAACTATGGTCACCTCGCTTCTCGTTACAGCTAAGAACACACTGTACTCTCCCTCGTGTTCTCGAAGTACAACAGATAAACGCGACATTGTTTTATGATCCTGGTAGAATCTACGCTCTACAAGGGCCCTTTCCACACATACTGGATAGGGATTTCTGGAAATCTCCTTCACATTAGTGCCAAGTGGAAAAATCACTGCCGTTCACCGTAACAGCATTTCTACTCAAAACATACAAAACTGGCAAACATAGCTTAATAGTTGGGGTGCACAGTGCATTACCAGAGAAACAGGTGCAACTTGATATACAGATCTAGCCCGACATGTAAAACTAACTCATCCCTGTAATACTTTCAATTCACAGTTTATTTCAGATCAAATACTTCAGGGGAAAAATCTTACAACTGACCGGAACTTTCTTTGCTACATCTGAAAGTAATCGCCATACTTCTCATGTTCAATTCATGCTACAATTTTAGGAAATTTGTCACAATGGCATGGAAGACTTAAATTTGCAGACTGGGTGTCACTTTCCGAAGAGACTGTCTTTAGATATGAACAACTATGCCTTAATAAAGAAGCATTATCGCTACCATACATTGAGAAGTTCAGGTATTAAAAATTTGAAGGGTTAAGCGTAATGGACCAATAAAAAAAATTAAAAATAATGAGCAGAAGTTATTAGCTAAAAGGCAAGTGAGGTGTCTGCATGTTAAGGGCTGATTCTATCCAGCACTCGTGTTTCCAGTGATGTTACAAGGGAATTTACAGGCTGCTGTTATGGGTGTCCAATTTCAGGAAAAAATTCCAAACAGGACACCTGCCCTTCTATTTTTGTCTAATTAACTTGCAATTCAAATTATGAATTTTCAGCTGGCTTGTCAGATCACTAAAGATAGACGAGAGGTACAGAGTGCTGAGTCTTACCTGCCTGCCACAACTTATGCCGCAAATAAATCTCAGAGAAATACCAAAAACGGACTCACCACCCAAGTAAGATAAACCGTTTTGGGTTGAATGAATTATTAGTACGTTCTGGGGCTAGGTCTATAAAAAGCTGGTCAGCTGAAATCCCTAACAACATTTCCCTGAATTTAATTTCCAGTTTAAGAGGATCCAGTCAAAATGCATGTTTTTGGTCATATTTTTATCCAGTCCAGGAAATAGCAGCAGTTCTGTGGCAGTGAACATCTTTTGTGTGCCTACTCCCGGGAACCAGGACCACATCCAGAGGCATGCCTATGCCCAAAAAAACAGGACAGCATCCTTGGCATCCAGACACATGCTAACCCCTGTAAACTAGGACAATGTCTAGAAGCTTTCTTAACTCAAAAGTATTAGGACTGTGTACAGAAGCATGCCAACCCAGAGTACCAGGACTGTCCAGAAGCTTGTGACCCACAAAAAAGTAGGGCTCTGTCAAGGAGCAGGTCTACCCCCGAAAAAACCAAGACAACTTCCTGAAGCATGTCTAGTTCATAGTACTAGGCAAGGGTCCAGAAGCCTGCCTTTCTTTGCAGAATTGGGACCACACCCAGTAGCATGCCTACCCTCAGATGACTTGAATCACATCCAGAAAGATGCCTATTCCTTAAGGACTTCAACTGTGTCCAGAAGCATGTCTGCCCAGAGGGGCAATAATGGGAGTCTAAGCTAAGACGCATGATAGGTCCTGATGCATCCTCTCGAAGAACAGCTGAAACTGGTATATGTATGACTTGATGTCAGAAGCATGGAACCTCCTCACCCAGTCTAACTGCAATGTTCATGTTTTGAGATGTGCAATCAACTTCTGGTTATATAAACCGTGTTCTGCTGTACTTTCCCTACTAGGGCTGCTTCATTACCAGAGGAACATTCCCCACTATCTGTACAGAATTTGGTTAAAGCTGCAAGATGAGCACTCACAGAGTCCAAGTTAAACCTTTGTTCTTCTAGGCCTCTGTTACAGAAGGACCACTAGAGTGAGGGGGTGAGGGAAAGGTAGTGTCTACATCCACTTAAGTGGGAAACATTTTCAAGCCATTCCCTTTTAAAAGGATAGTGAAATTTGTGGTGACAATTTTGGGGAGCAGTAAAAATCTACAGAAATAAAAAACGGATAGCAGAGATGTTAACAAAAAGGTAGATGTATCCAGTTATACAGGATGTGCACAGTGGTGTGTTGTGGGTGAATGCACTATTTATCACAGATCCTATTCATTCATCTTTGTGACCAGAAGAAAATAAAGAATAAAATACACAGCGAAAAGGAGTGGTATGGACATCATTCCATGTTATTAAGGCAGCAGCAGGTCCTAGTGAGAAGAAGCTTAGGTTACACCAACAAACAGCAATTACTTGCTCTGATTCCGCTACAACCAAAGACACCCCCTGCTGGTTAGGGCAGGGACAGGTGACTGTTTAAAGCAGCTCTGATAATGCACACAGGGTGACTGTACACCACTCGTGCCACAAGGGCGCAAAGTTTCACCAAGCGGAAAGCGCTGGGCTGATGTATACATGCCTGTTTCCTACAGAGCAGAAGCGTAAGCCAACTATTTACAAGAGTCATGCTCAAGTGTTAAGGTGGTGGAAGTGATGAGCACAAGGTATCTGGAGTGCATTCAATTATTTAGCTGGGCTGTACAATCAAAAAAATTAAAAACCAAGTAAAAGTTGACATACTGTTTTAGGAACAAAGTGAACAGTTTGTGGTGTTAACTGCTGAACACTCAGGTTAGCACCTCACATGGAAGTTATTATCAAGGTTTAACCTTCACAATCAAGCTACGACTTAGCAGGTTTGGTGTTTTCTGGTATTCTTTTATATAATGAAGAGATATACAATAAGATCAGGTACATTCTAGTGGTTAGTGAAAAACTGACTCTTAGAAACATGACAGTGTTCCTGCAGCTCTCTACGACTCGCTCTTCTTCTTGTTTTTCTTCAGGAAGGAAGGAGTACGGAATTTCTTCTTCTTTTTGGAAGGGGATTTGCCGGGGGACTCGTCACTGCCAGCATCGGCCTGTGCATTGTCGGCATGTGCAGGGTCTGCCTGAGGTGCCGCTTCCTCTGCAGGTGGGGCAACAGCAGGAGAAGAGTCAATGTTCTGCGCTTCAGGCTCCTTGTGTTCTTCAGGAGCAGTTTCTGGGTGGACCTTTGCAAGGTCCTCCTCAGCAGAAGCCTTCTCTCCTTCCTCATTTGGTTTGGCCGATGCCGGGAAGGCAAGGGATTCGGATGACTCGTCTGGGGTAAGATCTGGAAGAGTTTGCTTGAAGGTTGCAGCATCACTGTCATCTCGGTAGGTCGGCTCCTGCTGAGATTCTAGAGGAAATTCAAAGAAAAACAAAAACATCAGTGTTTGGTCTGCCAAAAAGAACAGATACCTCTGACTATTAGACACTTGTGTATACCTTCCACTAGTTTTACACCCCTATAATAATAACTACCAATCAAAAGATACCAGGTAGTTCACAAAACAACTAAACTACTCACAAATATCCAAGTAAAAGTCTCAATATGTGGTTCAGGGAACCAAAAAGTTTTGTAAAAGTGTTAATTCAGTGTGCGGTAAATCAAGGGGAAAAAACCCCAAGGCAGCTTTATTTGGATTTTTTGTGTTCTGTAAAACATTTGTAATGACTGAATAATTTAACCACTTGGATGATCAGTGCTGCGCGGGCTCTCCAGCCCACAGCACTGATCGGGTAAAAGGCAGGGCGATCAGACTACCCCCCCCCCCCCCCCCCGTTTTTTCCCCACTAGGGGGGGGGATGTCCTGCTGGGGGGGTCCGATTGCCGCTGTTCCGTGTGGTCTTGCGGGGGGGGGCTCCTCAAAGCCCTCCCTCCGCAGCGATATTCCGATATTCCCACCTCTGCCTTTTTCTCCCTCCCCTCCTTGCTGTGGGCTGCGCAGCACTGCCTAGGATAGGCTTCAGCCTATCAGATGCCAGCCATCCCCGGCCAATGAGAGGCCGGGGATCGCCGATCTCCTTTACGGCGGCGTATTGATGTAAACAGCAGGGATTTCTTCCCCGCGTGTTTACAATTAGCCAGTTCACCCTCCGTGAACTGACATGGAACGGCAATGGGAACACCACTTCGACCTTCCGACGCCTATCGGCATTAGGCAGTCGTTGAGTGGTTAAAGAGACACTCAAAAGATCATTTAGCCAGAGGACACCCCCTTACCCCCAAAAGGTAGCCTGTAGTAGCCCCCTGATAAGGACCCCCAGTATAGGTAGGCAGATGTGACACCTCCCTCCTTGCGCCAAGTATATATAGCCATAAGGATCCTCAGTATAAGTAGTCAAAGGGCCTCCAGTATTGGTAGCCAGAAGTAGCTCCCCCATATAGGTAGGCAGAATGACTCCCCAGTAGCTAGATGTAGCCCCTTCCCTCCCATGCAGAGCATCGGCAGAGAGAGCATAAAAGTAGTGACTACCCTCTCCGGGCTCCACCGATAATCCTCTCCAGGCGTCTCTGTCTTTAAGATAGAGTGCCCTCTTGTCATATAATGTGACAGACAAGGGTGCTGTAGTAATCGAGATGGGGACACCAAGAAACTGCAGATCATCGGTGGAGCCTGGAGAGGGGAGTCACTTCTTCTATGCTCCTGCTGCCGATACTCCGCAAACCCCCATTTTGCCACACAAAACAGACCCCCAATGGCTAAAGGCCCCATAGCAGCCTACTATGGCTGCTATGTAAAACCCAGAAAGCTCATGGTGACCCACGAGCACTAGGGAAGCATAAAGGGCCAAAAGAGATCAAAAGGACCTCTATTAAAAAGCAATGCTGTGGCGATGCCTAAACCACTGCTTGGAAACCCTCTAAATCTTCCAACAAGAACCCATCACTAGCTTGGCAGCACACTTGGACCAAGGCTTAACCTCAGATTCTTCTTCTTGTTTGAGCTAAAGACAACCAATGGTACGTAAGCACATTTTAACATCCTGGTAACAGTCAGAGACTAAGCCAAGCAAAAAGTGGAAAAGCAGACTTCACACTGTACTCTGGCCCCAGCTGGAATAGTTTTCATCATTAAATGAGTCTTGGTCAAGCTGATCCATTTGTCTCTAACCACCTCCTGCCAAGGATTCAGTACATCCCGTCTGCAAATTTAAATCCCTCCTGTGCCAAAAATAGGAGTAAAACACAGTACTCCAAAAATCCACATCATGTCAAAAATATGACGCAACTATCCACTGGACATTCATATCGCAGATTCTCCCAGAGACCAAAACCCGGACAAGAGGACACCCTATCTTGCCATACTGGAAGATAGGTAGGTCCTCATTTTGATTTGGGTAGGCAGGAATTATGCGCTTCACACATAAGATAAAATAAGGTCTACTGAAAAACTCCACAGCCAGTTCTCATCCTGCCCTAAAACAGGAAACGTCAGAACTAAAGGCATCCTGATGAGACTTTACTAAGGGGACACCAATGAGGCTTTAATTTTATAGGGAAGGTGTTAGAAAAAGCCTGACCTCATGTCATCTGTCCTGGAAAAAACCTGGGGAAAGGTTTGTTCAGTTACTATGGCTACTAAGAGCTAGGTCACACTGCAAGTGATTCCTGGCCGTCACTGACACTTTAACTCAGGTGCTGGCCGGCTTTGCTAAAACTCCTGCAGCAGGCATTCTGGCAGTACTTATACGACCTCTACAGAAGTCAACAGAAAACCGTCTGCCAGCCATAATGAAAACACTAGCATGAGCCAGTCTCAACCTGTTATAAGTGACTGTCAATGCAGGAGAATGCCTGGAAAGTGCTGTTCAAGTGCTTGTCATTGTAAGTGGTTTTCACTATTCCCAGCACTGCCTCTGTTATTGAGAAGTCTTACACTAATCATGGACAGAACACTTTCATATGCAAGTGCAGTGAAATTAGTCTTACTTCATATCATGAGAACTTAAAAAGTTTTTAGATCAGCATACGTCTTTAGCAAAAGAAGAGCGGCATGTGATTGCCTATAAAGGTCTTTAGTGAAATATCAGGACAAGATATGAGACTTTTACATGCATACCAACTGTGAGTATCCATCTGTTGCTATTCAATTCATTTCCTTGTGCTACAGAGCGGTCGTGTCGCACACCCCATGTGGCAGTGCAGAGTACATGCAGGCAGAGCCATCAGCATGCATGCGGTGTGTAATGGGTTACAAGGCATCACAAGTGTGTAATATATTCAGCAGGCACTGGTTCTCTTTTCGGAGACAAGACAGATAAAACCAAACCACCATCTCTCCCACCGGTTTTGTTAAGAAGCTGTTAAACAGGTCAATACAGAAAGGAAACAGTATTGGATGCATTTTAGAATTTATATTAGATATTAGCAAATTGTTAGAGAATTAAATGTATGATTTCAGTTTACGATCACCCTCTTCAGCATGACGTGTGTAAAAGAACATTATTTAGTAGTGAAGCATTCTCTGTAAGCTTTGCAAGCAACGCTATAAGTGCAATCAGCAAAGTGATGTGTGAACGGAATTTATAGGTTATTTGTAAAACTAAAAATGCTCACAAATAAACGTTACTTTTTATGAGTAAATCTCTTTGTAAGACATGCAGAAGCAAACACATCAATAAAACAATGTATAAAAATAGAATAGATCCAAATTTATCAACTCAAGACAACCTCAGCTGCTAATCATTAAAAGAGTCCAGATAAGATAAGAATCTGTAGTAGAAAATAAACTTATGTCCCAGGGTACATTTACTGTTGCCAACCGTTGTATTTTGTTAAGGTGTGAAAGTACCTGTGGTAAACTTTCCTTGCAGTTTGAATACCTGTTTGAAATCATAGCACTGACACCTGAACTGAGAGCGATATGGAGTTAGCCATATTTATTTACCAGTTGCCTGGCTGTCCTGCTGATCTCTCTAGCTGCAGTAGTGTCTGAATCACACATCTGAAACAAGCATGTGGCAAATGCAGTCAGATTTCAGTCAGATGACCTGATCGGCATGCTTGTTCAGGGTCTATAGCTAAAAGTATCAGAGGAAGAGGATCAGCAAGATAGCCAGGCGACAGGTATTGTTTAAAAGGAAATAAACATGGCCGCTAAACTACGGAAGGAGGGTCTCTCAAGGAATCAAGCTGCGCTTTCTGTAATGACTGGATGAGAAATATACAGGAACTACATCAGGTTTTAGACTCCCACCTTCCTTATGTTGGTCAAAACACCACGTGGTGGGCAGATTCTCAAGCCAAATCATATAGGCTATTCCCACTCCATAAAGAAGCTCCCGTCACCCAGGATAAATAGATGAAACTAAGCTACAGATCAATAATAGTCCATTGCGCTCTACCCACAAATGCTTATGATAGAAGGGCAGATGTGTGGACAATAATTATACTGCGTATATTAGAAAGTCCATGGCTAAGCCGGAGTTCTACATAAAATGAACATGTGTTGCTCTCTCACTATTACGCAAGGTGAACAAAGTTTGCCCCACCTTGATTTACTTTTCACCCCTAAGTTGGATCTCTCTACCACGCCAGCAGTATAAGCTGCAGGAAGTGCTCTGTGTGAAAGTGTAAACACATTACCCTTGTCCTAAAAGAAAAATATTTGATAGGGTAGTACAGTGTCCCCAACGGTGCATGTTTTGCAGGCAGCCTCACCTATGCACAGGTGGGGTAATTACTGTCTCAGCTACATGGAATCAACCTAGATGGGACTCTAATGACCTCATCTGTGCATAGGTGAGGCTGCCTGCAAGACATGCACTGTTGGGGAGTCACGAGAACAGGTTTGAGAAACACTGGGGTGGCACTTTAAATGAAATTTTGTCAACACACCGACTTGTATTTGTGACATCCAAATTTAACGTTGCCACAGCCTGAGGATAGTGCAACTGTTTATGAGCAGATATGGTCCATGAGATTCTACCAATCCCGGTTTACATGTAAATATAATGCAAACTGCTGTATGCTGTATTAAAGTGGACCCGAACTCTTGCACAGGACAGAAGGAAAGTAGATATTATAGAAACAAAGGGCAGCAATTGCCCGTGGCATTTACTCCTAGATACTCAGCCATCTTACCCATATAAGAGGATGATGGAAAACAGAAATATACCCTGTTTGTATTTAGATAGTTTAGCCATTCTAATTACCTCCCATCTGTGACTAAACACAAGTTGCAATTAGATCTCTCCCATGTCACCTGACTGCCACAACAGGGCAGCTAATAGTTAAACACAGGAGGTTAACACTATGCTTCCTGCAGATTTATTGCAGGATTTGTATCAGCTGTAACAAAGACAGGTTTTTCTTTAAAGGTTATTATGCTATTGTGTATCTTTTAAAACAGAAAGGACATTCTGAGTTCAGGTCTGCTTTAAAATTGGGCCAAATAAATGCATTTTCTAACAATTTTGATTGGTCCAATTACAAGTCACATAATATTTGCATGCAAATCAGAACCACTATCATGTTGAGCATGTCTATAAGAGCTGTGGAAAATACCAAACAGTCCTTTCTCTTATTATCTGCGTGTGGACTGCAGGGAAGACTGGTGCAAAAATTCAAAAGCAAGTTCCAACAATGGGGATTCTGATTGGTTGCTCTGAACTGCCCTTCTTGCGCACCCATTTAGCAGCAGTTTTGCTTGTCATGGGTCTAACAAATCTGTTGCAATGTGTACGAGTATGGCAACCATAAAACAGGCTCAGAAGATTCCATGGAGCCAAAGCATTAGGGAGTTCTCCAAAAACGATGCAAGGCCCTGGTGATGGACATTAGCAGAGCAAACTATGGTAACCAGTTCCTTTCTACATAAAGATTCTGGGTTGCATGGCAGTAAGACAAATGAGGTTGTGTTATTGGGTCAGAAGTCACCTCCTTCCCTGTGATAACCTTATTTACATAATATTGTAATAGGTACAATTAAGCCTTTTAACAGCCTATTTATTCAGAAGCTTGCAAGTGCTCCTGGCCAATTTATTTTAGCACTTTTTATTTCTTATATTTCCTTGCTACTAATTAGTACTGCTGTAATGTGTATTTATGGCCACTTGTCACTAGGGGGCAGTGTGAGACAATAACAGAGGACTTCTGCTTTCAGTTTCTATATCTTCTGCTAGCAGAGAGACAGCAAAGCATTCCAACAATTTACAAAGCAAGTTCTGCTGGTTGAGGTCAAAAGTCGTGCACTAATCTGAAACGAGTTAATTCCTTTGAAGCTGCTAATGGGTTAATACATATTTTGATTATTAAAATGCAAAAGCCCATTTTAAAAAAAATCATAATTCAATAACCGTAAGAAACAAAATCATCATAGGCACAATTACAAGGATTATTTCCAAACACATCCTTCCGTGTCTGCTACTGGAGGCTGCCTTTAGTCCTATATAATAAGCCCTGTGACTGCGTGGGATGCTGACATCTAGCATTAAAACGGAGGTCTGGATCACAGGTAATCAAACTTAAAAACAAGGACGCGATAGAATGAAGCAAAGCACACAAGGATTGGAGGAGGAATAAAAAGGAAGGAAATAGAATGAGATGATACTTACTATGGTAACAGGTACTCTTTAGCATATCCATCTCCTGTTTTGGCAGCCACAAGAAAAGAAGCACAAGTAGAAAAAAAAAAGTCTAATGCATTCATTGAAGCCGTTTTAAGTCAAATGAATAGCTGGCAACAATCTAGAGATGACACAGGCAAGAAGAGCTGCAGTGAATGAAGGTAACTCAGACATATGGTACCATATGGAGGAGAGGGAGCACAGACAGTACATGCTCAGGAATGGCCTAGACACACAGGGCCGTCCTCTACACAGGTTCCTGCCTCTCACTATTTTCTGCCTAACCTTTCATATACATCTGACTTGTAGCTGTATTCCTTTAGTTCCATATACAAAAAAATTCCAAGTTATAAGGCTTGTTCTCACTAGATGCAACTGAACAGTGCACAGCATTAAGCCCTGCAGTTATGCTTATTGACATGCATTTTAGGCACACTGCTTTTCTGTAGGTGATCAGTCTATTGGTTTAAAGTGACCCTTAGAGGGCAACTGTCTCCCTATCTGGAAGTAAGGTTGTACAGCATACATCAACAGCACTTACTGCTGCCACAAACTCAGTGTGTCAGCAGAGCGACAATGCTGACTGGACTAAATCTGGCCCACAGAGCCAACAATTTTGGACTGCAATTGTTTTGCCACCTGGCATTAAGTTTGGCTCTCTCAAGACCATAAGGGAAGTTATATTGGAGGTGAAGTCCTAGATCACTTGGGAAGCAATATTGGGGGGGGGGGGGGGAGCACTAGATGCCAGGGAAATGTATAGAGGAGGGTGAAGCACTAAATACCAAATACCTAGGCAGCCGAGAACTCTACAGGGGAGGGAGGTGCCATTAGACAGCAAGGTATTGTATAGGGGTGAATGGGAGGGCTACTAGACTCCAGGTAACTGTATAGAGGAAGAAGGAGGGCCCCTAGGTAGCAAGGAATGCTACAGGAGAAGAAGGGAGGGGCCATTAGACACCAGGGAACTGTATAAGGGAGGGAAGGGCCATTAAACACCAGGGAACTGTATAGAGGAGGGAGGGGGCCATATTGGACACCAGGGAACTGTATAAAAGAGAGGTGGCCACTAGACATGGAGGTTTGCATATAACTTGGTCCCAGTGTTCAATTTTGGCCCATTTTAAATTTGAGTTTGACATCTCTGGTCTACAGGAATAATCTGAAGAAGGCTCATTAGCTTACTCGTTCTTGTAAGCTAGCTAATAAGTGCTATTATCCCAATTCAACGTTAGTGACTACTCAATTTAACAGGAACATTTCTGGACAAGGCACCCAAAATGCAGTATTGAGGAACATATCACAGCAACTTACTATGCAGTGCACTGATAAACAAGGTCTATGTGTTAAGGCCTGTGTATATTGCCTGCTTTGTAACCTCAGCAAAATACACAGAAATGCTTCTGGTAAGAACAAGCCGTACAAGTACACATTATAAACATAAGCCATAAAATTCCATCTAGAAAACAATCACAGCATAGTAAGTAAGGTTACCAACATGCAAAAAGACATGCGATAAATCCAGCATCTAGCGTTGCCGTGTCTAGCAAGATTTACAACCTGCGGAAGAACTGCAAATGTAAAGTAATGCTACAAACATACACACAGCTATATTGTGCTATAGCAAGGCTTATTCATACAGAAATGAAAAGTAAAGTGAACCAGTAGCGCACAATGGCCACAGAAGCATGCTTCCCGATCAGCAGGAGTAGCTGCTCCCATTTCCATTGCTCCAGTATTAGTGGAGAACCCAATAGGACCAACCATTTCTCACCATAGGAGGTACAGAGAGAAAATGAGCAACTAGCAGGACATGGTTCATAGTATAAACCCAAATATGGCATTAATAGGTCAAATTCATAACATGCTTATTGTTCATAACTCATGATTGCAATGTAAATATGTGGACCAACAGAGGCATGCAGTTTTGAATGCATGTTGTGTATTTTAGTCCACAATTGTGGAGCTCTGCACAACTATTGCAGGTAGTCAATTCGGGTGCAGCATCTATTTGGAAGCGCTGCCAATGTCTCCTGCTGTACAAAACTCATGTAAGTATACTTATGGCTAGCTGCATCCATGTGCATCAATTTGCATTCAAATTATAGATTAGGACTAGTACATGATTTGCATCTGATTTGAATTCAAGGCATGTATTTAACCCTGTGGGGCTCTGCATGCCTCTGTTGGTCTACAATTCAGTTGCAGCCTATGAGCGCTGTCATTTGTTTGATGTCTGTTTGAGAGAAATGTGTATACCATTTTATGACTAGCAGCACTAGGAAAAAATCGTGTTTTTATCGTTAGACTAGCGGTAGGTCTTCCCCGAGAGGACCAGTCACCGCCGTGGGGAAGTCTAGTAGGGAATAATTTGTGCACATATTATTTATACTGAAGCTAACGTCCTCCTTTGCTGTACCTGTTTTGAATGCATGTTGTGTATTTTAGTCCACAATTGTGGAGCTCTGCACAACTATTGCAGGTAGTCAATTCGGGTGCAGCCTCTGTTTGGAAGCGCTGCCAATGTCTCCTGCTGTAATGTAAATATGTGATCACCATTAACCTAAGGGCCCTTTTACACTTAAGGCATTGGTATGCCTTTTTCCCCCATAGCAGTGCATTGTGAAAAAGCTTTCAGTTAAAATGCATATAGTGGGAACTGAGCCATAGGGAAACATGGACATTACTTTGAAAATCAGTTGTCCTTTCAGTTATAACTGAGAGCAACTGATTAAGTGTAAAAGGAATCTAAAGGGTTGTTTTACACTCATTTGCTCTCAGTTATAACTGAAAGGACAACTGATTTTCAAAGTAATGCCCATGTTTTCCTATGGCTCAGTTCCCACTATATGTGTTTAAACAAAAGTTTTTTTTCGCTCAGCGGATCAGTCAGAAACAGTGTTATCAGTCTGCCGACAGACTGTACACACGCTCTACTATCGCTGGAACGCCCGCAGAGCGGGAGGGTCTGATGGACCCGTCGTTTCTTAAAGTAGTGTGCGTGCGTGCACCTTAAGTGAACTGAAAGCATAAACTTTTAACTTAAAGGACAGCTAAACTAAGAGGGTTATGGAGGCTATAATGTGTATTTCTTTTGAAACAATACCAGTTGCTGCTTGTTCAGGGTCTATGGGTAAAAGTATTGAGGCAGAGGATCAGCAGGACAGGCAAGCAATCTGCATTTTTTAGGAAAATAAATAGGTCAGTCTCCATATACCTCTTACTTCAGGTATGGCTAATAACTGTAAGACAATATCAGGTTGTTCTCCCTAGGGCACCTGAACAAAGGTGGTGCCACTAGCAGGCTTTGCAGATTAGCATGGCTTTGAAGCCCAGGACCCTTCATCTATAGGTGTCCACATGCATATTTGATTATTTCAATGCTCATTACAAGGTCTTGGGATAATGCTTCACTTACCTGTGAAAAGCCAAAGTGAATAGACTTGCAAAGCAGACATCAGGTTATCCAGAGAAGGTTTTTTGTTGCATCATTGCTTCTCCATACAATTACTGTTTAACCTCCCTGGCGGTACGCAGTTTCAGTGGATGCATCCGCAGGAGGGATTTTTTTTTATAAAAAAATGTTTATGTGTTAGCTAGCACTAGGCTAGCCAACTATGTCCCCCAAGCCCTGCCACCCCTCTCTGACCCCCCCCCCCCCCCCCCGATCGCCGCCAGCAATATTTACCCCTCCGCGATCCCGCTAGAGCCGAAGCTTCACCAATCAGCTTCAATCATCGCTATGGCGACGATCTGACAAGACGTCATCTACGTCATGCGCAGTCCCAATCCTCCCCATAGCGAATCTTGGAGCTGATTGGGAGGCTGTGCCATCACAGGATCCCTGGGGGGTATGTATTAAAGTGGCGATCGGTGGGGACCGGAGGGACTTGGGGCACATAGTTAGCTAGTCATTTTATTTTAAAAAGTCCTCCCGGGGCCATGTGATCCCCTGCAGCGGCTAGCCAGACCTTAGGTCAGCCTTACCGCCAGGGAGGTTAACGGACTACCAATCAATGGGGTGTTGGCATGCTTATAATACCTTCTATTGTAGGGCTTGTAGTTTCTGGATTTTGTATACTGTACAATAAGTATCCCTTTATGAGGTTGTGTACACACCAAGATGGGTGACTTAATATTCCAGTCTTTGTGGCATGATTTCGTACACTGGCAAAAAAAACCTACCAAGTACTGAATTCACAGCTAGCTATTGGAAATAGCTCCAATGAAAACACAGTATGGAAGTTGCCAAAAATGATGTATTCAATAGCTGGCGTGGTAGCGCCAAGTCCCAAAAAGTGTCAAAAGTCACAAGTATGATCCCAAGCATACTGTTTCAATATAGAATACTAGCTCTAGGTACAGTACCACTTTAACCAGGGCATAAGGATACAAATGCAGCAGCTATATATGCACAATAATGTAAGGGGGGGGGGGGTATTTTCTTGGCTCTTTCGGAATAAGCAGCTTTAAAGGCAATGTATAGCAAACTAACATGGAATTAAAAACAATTTTAAAGTCAAATTTAGAACACAAATATTTTCCCTGAACAGTAATTTAAAATATTCCTAGTTATGTCACATCTGTGGTGGAACTAGTATGGTTTGTAAGTAGAAAGGTAGTTGGTAAAGAAAAAAAATCTCCCCAGTGTACCCCTCAACTTAAAGGAATCTGTAGGAAAAAAATGCCCAGGTTGGGCACATTTTCCTCAATAGAGCAAAACCCCTGGATGATCCTAAGGCTTCCCCGTCCCTTCTTACCGGTCCTCTGCCAATCAGCTTGCAGACAGCTTGCACATGTGCAGTAGTACAGACCTGCTCAGGCATTGATGGGATAAGCAGAGCACAATAGAGTCCATGCTACGGCACATGCCATTTGCACATGTGCAGTAGCATGGACCTGATCAGGCTCAGTGCTTCAGGAGTGCGTCAGGAGTCCCTGCCTGAGAGCTGCTTGCTGGAGGAAGACAGGAGAAGCCTCCTGAGGATCCAGAGTCTTCCTCCTCAAGTATTTGTTTTTCCCTCCCCAAACTCAAAGATTTGCTTTAATTGTTGCTCTTACTTCCAATTTTACAGAAAACTTTCAGCTCAGTCATGAGGTGGCAATTCTTAACGTGTAATGTTTTATGTTCTCCAAACTTATATTAAATACATTTAGTTTCATTAAAAAAATACCATACAGTCCCTTTAAATATTTATTTTGTCCTGTGCGCAAGCAATGGCCCATGCATGTGCAGCCCAGGACATACCTTCTTGTTTGATTGGCGTGCTGGGAGGGGTGCGCACAAAGGAGAGGTCTGGTGGAGTTCCCTTCAGTTCTGCTGGCTCCTCCGGAGGTTCTGCAGAGGAAAGACAGAGAAATGCATTAGGTATTGCATGAATAGTGCAGCCTCGGTGAAAAGACTTTAGAAAAGTGCATTTTAAAGCAAGCAGAAATAATATCAGTAGCCGCTCCTCAAACTCCAAAGTATGTAATTTGTAAAATACATGAACAAACATAAAAAGTACATTTCTCTCAGGCGTATAATGTACTATAAATGTATTTTCTCCTATGTAGCTGTTACTCACAGTACGTGGTAGAAAACTGACAGGTTTTGGATCTGCCCATCTTCTCATGGAGGATTCTCTGGGTTTTCTTTATTTTCAAAAGCACTTAGTGAACAGCTGTTGCTAAGTCCAACTGCCACAATAGTGTACAAACAGGTGGGTGGGCGGGGCACCTGCACTTTTGTATAGATCCATTCCAGCGAGTGCTTTTGTAAAGAATAAATTAAGTACTGAAAATTCCGCACGAAGAGGCGGACCAGTCAAAAATCTGTCGGCTCCGTCAGATTTCTACTAACTACTGTAAGTGTCAGTAACCTAGGAGGCGAGTTATTTATAGCTTATTTTACTCTGGAAGACACATACATTGGGTTGCAAAAGTATTCGGCCCCCTTGAAGTTTTCAACATTTTGTCATATTACTGCCACAAACATGAATCAATTTTATTGGAATTCCACATGAAAGACCAACACAAAGTGGTGTACACGTGAGAAGTGGAACGAAAATACATGATTCCAAACATTTTTTACAAATCAATAACTGCAAAGTGGTGTGTGCATAATTATTCGGCCCACTTTGATCCGAGTGCAGTCAGTTGCCTATAGACATTGCCTGATGAGTGCTAATGACTAAATAGAGAGCACCTGTGTGTAATCTAATGTCAGTACAAATACAGCTGCTCTGTGAGGGCCTCAGAGGTTGTCTAAGAGAATATTGGGAGCAACAACATCGTGAAGTCCAAAGAACACACAAGACAGATCAGGGATCAAGTTATTGAGAAATTTAAAGCAGGCTTAGGCTGCAAAAAGATTTCCAAAGCCTTGAACATCCCAAGGAGCACTGTTCAAGCGATCATTCAGAAATGGAAGGAGTATAACACAACTGTAAACCTACCAAGACAAGGCCGTCCACCTAAACTCACAGGCCGAACAAGGAGAGCGCTGATCAGAAATGCAGTCAAGAGGTCCATGGTGACTCTGGACGAGCTGCAGAGATCTACAGCTCAGGTGGGAGACTCTGTCCATAGGACAACTATTAGTCATGCACTGTACAAAGTTGGCCTTTATGGAAGAGTGGCAAGAAGAAAGGCATTGTTAACAGAAAGCATAAGAACTCCCGTTTGCAGTTTGCCACAAGCCATGTGGGGGACACAGCAACCATGTGGAAGAAGGTGCTCTGGTCAGATGAGACCAAAATGGAACTTTTTGGCCAAAATGCAAAACGCTATGTGTGGCAGAAAACTAACACTGAACATCACTCTGAACACACCATCCCCACTGTCAAATATGGTGGTGGCAGCATCATGTTAGGGGGGTGCATCTCTTCAGCAGGGACAGGGAAGCTGATCAGAGTTGATGGGAAGATGGACGGAGCCAAATACAGAGCAAACTTGGAAGAAAACCTCTTGGAGACTGCAAAAGACTTGAGACTGGGTCAGAGGTTCATCTTCCAGCAGGACAATGATCCTAAACATAAAGCCAGGGCAACAATGGAATGGTTTAAAACAAAACATATCCATGTGTTAGAATGGCCCAGTCAAAGTCCAGATCTAAATCCAATCGAGAATCTGTGGCAAGATCTGAAAACTGCTGTTCACAAACACTGTCCATCTAATCTGACTGAGCTGGAGCGGTTTTGCAAAGAAGAATGGGCAAGGATTTCAGTCTCTAGATGTGCAAAGCTGGTAGAGACATACCCTAAAAGACTGGCAGCTGTAATTGCAGCAAAAGGTGGTTCTACATTGACAAGTATTGACTCAGGGGGCCGAATAATTACGCACACCCCACTTTGCAGTTATTTATTAGTAAAACATGTTTGGAATGATGTATGATTTTTGATCCACTTCTCACATGTACACCACTTTGTATTGGTCTTTCACGTGGAATTCCAATAAAATTGATTCATGTTTGTGGCAGTAATGTGACAAAATGTGGAAAACTTCAAGGGGGCCGAATACTTTTGCAACCCACTGTACTTCTTGTTGGTATGAGTCTCCGTGTCATTTACAATTTCACAATTATTGGCGATAGTGGTCCTTTAAGAAAAAGAATTAGCTAATTCTGATCAATCATTTCCCAGACAGCAAAGGAAGCAGGAATCGGTTTTGTCCAAAGGTTGAAGAGCGACCCATGAGAACACTAATTGCTTGCTTGAAATACAGTTATTAGCCACCACCTATAGATTAGAAGGTATAATGGGATTCTTGCAAAACAGCTTGTGATAACCAGAAATGTAATTGTTGTAGATTTTGAATCAATATCCAGCTTTTTTGAAGCACAGAGTATTCAGCAAATTGTACACGTCAATAATTTATGAGAACAATCAAAGAGCAGAATGTGTGTAAGAGCAGGCATGTGCAAAAAGGGAACCTGTAATGAAAGGCAGATGAAGGCTGTGATCTATTCCCTTCTGGAAAATGCTACCTAAATGACTAATGTGCTGATCTCTCTACCTCTAATACTGTCTAAATCTAAACTGCTAAGCCTGTACAAGTTTGCAGATCAGGTGATCTGGCTCCGCTGGCTGCATACTGGCTTCACATGCATCCTCACACTCCTAAAATTACTTTCTCTTTTTCTTCAAATCCCTCAGTTTCAGTCTCTGTATCAGCTAAAAATGTAGTATCGTCTCCGTTGAATGATACAGACATTCTCAGCCTATAAGAGAGTTCTAAGTCAAAATATATGACTATTAACTTTTTTTTCTCCATCTATACCCTGCATTTAGAAAATGGTCTCTGCCAGGAAAAAAATGCACTGCTGTATTCCTTATCAGTGAGACCTCGATTCTGTGAGAACTAGTAAAAAAATTTTCCCCAAAAGACCTTGTAGTTTGAGAAAAGTGATATTAAAAAAAAAAAAAATCAAAGATAAAATGGTTTTAAACTCGGTACATTTTTGCTGCAGTTCGCTATACTATATAGTGGTTCCGAGTTCTGCAAAATGGGCATATTACAATCACTAGTACAGAAGGAGGCACAGAGGGACACACACAGTGGATGCACAGAGGTGACATGGGGAGACAGAGTAGGGGGGCACTGAACACTGAGGCCACAGGGTAACAGTGGTGACAGGGAGAAGGACACTGGAGGCACAGGGGACAGAGATGACACAGTGTTCCGACTTAAAGGAAACCAGAGACAGCGATACCTAAAGATTTGATACTTACCCAGGGCTTCCTCCAGCCCCATAAGCAGTCCCTCGCTGTCCTCCCCCAGTCTGCCGTTCAGCCGCAATCAGCCCCGTTAACTGGCTCAGTCGCGTCAGTCAGGGTCTTCTGCGCATGCGCAGAACATCCCAACTGAGCCAATTACCGGGGCTGATTGCGGCTGAACGGCAGACCGCGGGAGAACAGTGAGGGACTTAGATGTGCTTATGGGGCTGGAGGAAGCCCTGGGTAAGTATCAAATCTTCAGGTATCGCCGTCTCTGGTACACTGTAAGAACAGATTCAGGTTAAGAACGTTCGTTAACTGGGGACTACCTGCAGTCTCTGACTGGGTTCCGACTTGAGAGAAACTGTCATTGACATACCTTATGTTAAACTCTTTCAGGCAGAAAAAGAAGGAATGGAATACAGCATAGTTATTTGTGTGCTTGGCACTGTACATACACGTCTACCGCATCATGTCACATGTCATCTAGGGTACTCTTTAAGCAACTGGCATTTGGCAGCCTCCATTTCCTTTTACTACATGTTTCCTTTGGCATTAGTTTGAATTGAGTTTACCATCAGCCCATGCCCAAGCTGTAATACATACTGACAAACAGATGATCAAAAGAAATCAAAATGTAATTAAACAGAAGTCAACAGCATGTGTACAGTAGCCCAAATTTCTGAAATCAGTGTTGCAAGTTGAGAGAAATTTGAATAGGTAAGAATGTTCTGTCTTGTTCACATCACCAAGAGATTGCCCTTCACCAGATTCCTGTGTGATCACCAAGAGCGAAGATGTGCCCTTTGGCAGATACCTGATGCACTCAGCAATAGAGCAGGGTTGGTGTTGAATGCGTGGATGACAGCAGTGTGGACTTCTCTATGTGGGGACTCCCGTTTATGTGGTTTATTCACAGGAACACCCGCTGCCTCCAGCTCATACTCTGTAGCAGACGCCTCCAGAACTGGTAACGTTTCCACCACTGGTTCACTTTTCTGGGTAAGCTTGGTTTCTTCTTCGTTGACCTGAACTTGGTAATATCCAGTATGACCTGCTGGTTCTTGAACACCTGTATACCTTTCCTTCTGACCTTTTTCTAGTTGGGGAGATGAGCTGGTGTCTTCATGAAGGCTCAGTCCTGGCACACTAGCATCTCTTCCCAAAGAGGGCGACTCACCCAGATTGGAATCTGGAAATTGTGTTATATTACTCAAAAGATAAAGTGCATGCCAATGATAAACTGCGCACCACAACTGACTGTTGGCCATGTAACATAACTCTGACCAATGCAAACAATATACGACAGTAGGGATTGTCAGTGAGATGGCAATAATTCCAAGCTGAAGTAAATGTTATGGAGCTTGGAAATGAAACCATGAAAAGCAGCCACTTCAAAGATGCATACATTTGCTCCAACTTAAAATTACAAAAATAATAAAAGCACAACTAAACTGTCAAACCCATCTCCCTACCTCAACCCCCCCCCCCCCCCCCCTGATTTCACCTTAGCTGGGGCTACTTCCAGCCCCATAATCTACTGGAACACCCTCCTCAATTGGGCTCCCCAGCGTTCCATGCATGCACGGTTACAATTTTCTTGGAACCACACATGCACAGAATGCTTCCAGCCATGGCTGCCATGCGCAGCTACTTGGGAGCACGATCAACGAGGCATACGGATAGGACAAAGCATGCGCTGTAACTGTGACCCAGCTGAGGGGCACTTTAAAGGACAACTGAAGTGAGAAGAATATGGAGGCTGACATTTAACTCATTTTAAACAATATCAGTTGCCTGGCAGCCCTGCTGGTCTGTTTGGTGGCAGTAGTGTCTGAATAACACCAGAAATAAGCATGTAGCTTGTCAGATTTGACAAGGTTAGAAACACCTGATCTCCATATGCTTATTCAGGGTCTATGGCTAAACGTATTGGAGGCAGAGGATTAACAGGACAGACTGCTTATTCAGGGTCTATGGCTAAACGTATTGGAGGCAGAGGATCAACGGACAGACAGGCAACTGGTATTGCTTAACCACCCTGGTGTTCTATTAAGATCGCCAGGGCGGTTGCGGGAGGGTTTTTTTTAAATAAAAAAAAAACTATTTCATGCAGCCAACTGAAAGTTGGCTGCATGAAAGCCCACTAGAGGGCGCTCCGGAAGCGTTCTTCTGATCGCGTGTTTTGCTTACTTCGTCGCCATGGCGACGAGCGGAGTGACGTCATGGACGTCAGCCGACGTCCTGACGTCAGCCGCCTCCGATCCAGCCCTTAGCGCTAGCCGGAACTATTTGTTCCGGCTGCGCAGGGCTCAGGCGGCTGGGGGGACCCTCTTTCGCCGCTGCTAGCGGCGGATCGCCGCAGAGCGGCGGCGATCAGGCAGCACACGCGGCTGGCAAAGTGCCGGCTGCGTGTGCTGCTTTTTATTTCAACAAAATCGGCCCAGCAGGGCCTGAGCGGCAGCCATCGGCGGTGATGGACGAGCTGAGCTCGTCCATACCGCTAAGATGGTTAAAATGCAATACATATGGCAGCTAGAGTTGGGCGAACTGTTAGCGCAACTGCAGCCGAACTGTTCGGCTGCCCAACCTGTCATGTGGCTGTGGCTCTTACTACTTCCGGGTCGCAATGACCCGGAGTAGTATGTCTGCGCTGGCCCGGCGGAGCGCGTCCTAGATCGCGCTCCCGTTGCCGGGCACTCTCTGCGCATGTGTGTGACGTCACTCATGACGTCACACACATGCGCAGAGAGTGCCCGGCAACGGGAGCGCGATCTAGGACGCGCTCCGCCGGGCCAGCGCAGACATACTACTCCGGGTCATTGCGACCCGGAAGTAGTAAGAGCCACAGCCACATGACAGGTTGGGCAGCCGAACAGTTCGGCTGCAGTTGCGCTAACAGTTCGCCCAACTCTAATGGCAGCCTCCCTATCCCTCTTCACTTCAGTTGTCCTTTAAGTCTTCCTTATAGCTTGATGAACTGACTTGCACTTAGAACACTCAATTCTAAAGGCTTCAACAATGCCCAATATTCAAGAGAAAAAAAATCTAACTCTTCGATGAAGACAGGGCCTCTTGGCAGTGCAGTATGTACTTAAGTGCGGTGTACATGCTAGGCAAATGCTCATTGTGCTGTCAAATAAATGTGCCTGTGCTTTTGTGAATTTTCATAAAGTGATACGTTTACTTTGAGAGTATCTGCCACATCTTAAACGTTCGTAAAATCCAGTGACTTCTGGTTATGGTAGTGGCAATCTTGGATTCCATATGCTTAAGTATTCCCCCTGGCATCCCCTCTCCTCCCCGCACTATTACAGAGCAGAGCGGGGAGTGATAAAGGCAGCACAGACCGACTCATCTACTAATAGTTCCAAGCACAGACGTTCACGTGCATAATCTCTGCACTACCACCGGAGGCAGTGCAGAGAGTATAGACAGGAACTCCAGCGCGTGGAACCATAAGGAGGTGAGTGTGTGTGCTGGCTTTATCCCTCCCCGCTCTGTAATAGTGCAAGGAGGAGAAGGGATGCCGAGGGGGCATACAGGGGGAGAAAGATGCGGACATGGCACACTGCAGGAGGGGGGCCGAGGAAAGTGTCAGCGGACAGCTTCTGGTCCCCCTTCCTGCGCCCTAACAGCTGGCAGTGACGAGAGTGACAGAGACTTCAGCAAATCAAGGCTGAATTTGCATGTGACGTCACTTCTCTTTTGCGGCTGCTACTCTGCGTACCACATTAGAGCCGGGGGCATGAGGAATAAAAATCAGACAGCAAAAAAGGTGAGATTGGTTTTAGACTTTTATATTGCCTCTTTAGCATCCATTTTTCTTGTAGAACAGCTTATAGAGAATTGATTTTAGATTTTATGCCTAACAGTTAATCTTTAAGCAAACTATCCTTTCTGAATCCCAAAACCAATACCTGTATTGGAATGGATACATCAGTGAAGGGTAGATCTCTAGAGAAACCAGTGAATAATCTTACCCACACCATGCATTACAGCTGTTCTCTACTGGTTGCAAATTATCTTTTTGATTTTTTACTTATTACAAGAAATCTCACAGCTTAGAGTCTGGGACTAAGTTGGCTATAGCTACTCATGGTTAAACAGACTTCTCACCTTATTTTGTTGATTCTTCCTGTGAGTGAGGCAAACAGGCTCACACTGATTGCTTCCAGCATTGCTGGTCTTATGCAATACGTGACAGATCGTGCCAGTAGTTTATTGCATAACACATGGCCATATAAAAGCAACAGTGTCTTACAAAAACTGCAGCTATTCATGCCTGTGGCTGCTGAGGTTTCTGCTGCAACCCATGTGGCCTGAACTTCCTGCTGGACTCTGCACAACTGGGTGCGCCCAATACAGTGAGTGAGAAATAAAGAGGGTCTGTAACAGGCCAATTGTGTAATTGCAAACAAAACCTGTCTGCTGGTCACACAATGGCCAGACAAAAAGTTGGACCAATGTTACACTGGTGCTCAAATATTTGTTAATCTTCATAGCAGGCGCAGGCTACATAGTATAACAGTGCAGGTCAGCCGCCGCAGGTGTCCCTGGTAATAATTAACTCATAAGTATTATTTAACACCAGGCAGAGATACAAACCTTCAGCATCCTTTTGTTTGCGCTCTACTTCCTTGCGGTACTCTTCCAGCTCGCGATCTGTCAGTTTGTTGAATGGGTTTGGACCGGCTGTACTGACTATGACATGTGGCTGGTACTCTTTCTCAATGATGGCTTTTGATGCTGTAATCAGTTCGCCCTACAACAAGGAACATAAAAAGGATTTTTTTTTTATTAAACTTAGATCAGAAAATATACAGAAACTACCTCAATTGTTTAAGATTACTCAATTGGTGTAAGATATAGGCCTGGAACAAACTAGCAGCACCTTTCAGAGAGCTTGTGATTTGAAAAGTTTTTGCTGATGCAATGCTGTGTGTTGTCTCACACTTGAAGGGTGCAATGTTCTAAGAACAATCCAAAGCAATACATAAGCAAGCACTTTAAAAATCACAAGCGCTGAGAAAAGCGCTGCTAGTGGGCTCAAGGCCTTAAAGTGTACCTGAGCCGAACCTAGGTGAAAAAAAAATCCTAAAAAGAAGGAAGTCTCTAGATCCTAACAGAGGCTTCCAAGGGTGTCCCCTCTGGTCCCCCGTTGCCACTCGCAGACTCCTCAAAGATCACTAGAAAGGGCTTGTTGGTAATGTGATTGGGGCCCCACTCCTCCTTGTACTGGGTGAGCATGGCAACGCCTGTGCAGTAAGCTGGAGTTGGTCGTCCACAAAAGACTGTGTGTGGCAATACTTGTAAGGCTATAGCACAGCTCATGCCAGAAGAGGAATGCAGCCCCAATCAGCGGCAGAGGACAACGTGGGAAGGCCCTGGAGGATCCATAGGCTTCCCTCTCCTTGGGCAAGTATGTGATTTTTCACCCAAGCTTAAGCTTATGTTCTGTTCTAGAAGAAAATAAAACAAAACAATGTCCTATTCATTAGAGCTTGTAACAAGACATGAAGATCAGAAACGCTGCAACAATGTGTCAATTATTCCGTTACACAACAATTCATCAATGTCATACAGGCATTTCTGTATCAGTATCACGTTATATGTAACATGAGAATGAGCAAGGCCAACTCTGGGAACTCATAACTGGAAGGGGTGGACCATATACAAACAAAAGGCCGTTCCGGCATCATTCAGTCTCCAAAACGGTCAGAAAGACCAAGAACACGTTCAGCATCAAATCAATGAATTATTAGACCTTCGTTCCTGTCAACTACACCTGTACTTCTCCACATAATAAAATTAATCCAGATTAGTTAAAAATGATTGTTTCAAATACAGTAGTACCAAAATCCCCCCACTGCCTAGTTTCCAGGACTAAATGTGCATACCCACCTACAGGCCCTGACCAGCAACCTCTGCAGAGAATCTAATGTGTGTACTGCGGCCCCAATGTGTCACCAAAACAGCCAGAGTGCAGGAATCTCTTGGCCAAGCGCATCATTCCCCTCCTTACCCTTCCAATTGGATGCTGCCGCATCACCCCACCTACCCTTCCATAGCAGCAGAAGGCATTGTTAGCCTACAGGCTAGCAACTCATCTGTATAGCACTCGGTCTCAATTGGTCGTCTAATCTAGATCTCTGCAGGAGACAGATCATTGTGTGTACACACCCCACGGCTAGGAATACACTATTAAATGTGGTAAAGGATTGCCATCTACCAGATACCCATCATTTACCTGCTTCTCACCTTGCAGCATTTGATATCAGGTGAGACTCAAGATAATGTATCGATCTCATCACTGCTTCAGTACAAAATTAAAAGCCTGCACACATGTATGATTGATGTCATCCAATAGGGATCAGGACCCAACCCCTTGGACAACATCGCTGGTCCATGGCTGTACAGCAGACAACGCGTTCAGTTGAAATTTGGCAAGGCTGAGGGCCGACTGAGCAGTGCGGACGTGACATGATGAGCCAGATGCGGCGAGCACACAGGTATCGGCCATCGCTTGAGCAATTTGATCCACCTGGCAGATTGCTTGCTGAGCATCGGTTGCTGTACACGGTGGATTATCGACTGAGGCAGTCGTTATCTACAGCAAGTGTAGCTCTAAATAAAGATCACATTTTCATTTCTGATACATTCAATTGACAATAAAACAAATGAAAAATGGCCATGCATTTCCTTTTAACAAGCGTTTCCCAGGCTATGAACTTGGAAATATCTGAGAACATCCCGTAGCGAATAATTTTATGAAGTGTCAAAACACCCATAAAAGCATATTCAATAATTTTGGTAAAGGAACGTATAAGCATATTTTGTAACATTTTAAAAAGATCAAGTATAAAAACATCGGCTTTTTAAAAAAAAATAAAAAATTTTTATACTGCTTTCTGTGAAAAGTTCATTATATACATTTTATACAGAGTGCATCTGGTTTCTTAGCAAAGAAAAATGGAAATTCTAAGAAAAAACGCTCAACATGGCCTTCAGGAACACGTATGGCGACAGAATCAATGCTAGCCTATGAGAACAGATTGTGTCCATTCTCATTACGTACATTTTGTGCATTTTACTCAACTGCCGCCGTACATTCTGGTCATGGAAGAAACACTGGTATACAGAACCCAGAGTCCTATCAGAAGCATCAGGCTACAATTGGTTTGCAATAGACCAATGGAAATCATCCCTCCCCAGGTAGGATTCTCACAGGTTCGCCGAGTAGTAGACCAATGTAAATCCTCCCTGGTGCTCAGGAAGCTTTCCTATTAGTCTTTTGCAAGCCAATGGGAGACTGATGTTTTGATAGGGTTCTGTATACTGGCATTTCTAGCGTGCCAAGTATTCAGCGATACCAGTGGTGGCTGAGGAACACGAAAGAGATGGTGGCAGGTCCCAAGTGGGTAGGGATGCATCTAGTACAGTGTGCACCCAGCCTTAGACAAGATTTTTGCTCAAATGTCTAATTCCTAATGGTGCAAAGTCATACAAAGAGTAAATAACATATCGGAAAGATCTTTTACATGATCTACCACTCATACAATTGTGTTTGGGGATTTACCACGAATATAATAGTGTATGGGTACCATCATTTTCAAGTTTAGCCTCAGCAACAGCAGACAGGTTGTTAATATGTTAGTGAATCAGGAGTTATGCGATTGCACTTGTGTGCACACCTGTACGGAGGACTTTGAAGTGAACCCAAGATTAAAATAAACTGATGAGATAAACCATTTGTCTTCCTACTCCTAAAAATGACTTTATTTTATTCTTAGATATACCGTGGTTTTATTTTATATTTAAACATTTACAAAGTAGAATTAATGTTTTGTTGTCTGTGCTCAATGGCAGTCTATCAAGTGTCCCTAAATGAAAATACTTGAACTACTGACCCTTCTCTATCTCTCCCCAGCACTCAGAAGTTGTATTCTGCCAGGAAAACCTTTTATGGCTGTAATTTATCAGTGATGTTTACTATATCGCTGACAAGGTACCCACAAGACAGAATTTTTAGGCATGGAAGTGACAGCTTAGCTTTTTCATGTAGTAAAATAAAACAAGTAAAACAGCATGGTTATTAATAGGTTTTGCACTGTACATACATGTTTATCTCATGTCACATGTTGCCTTGGGTGCACTTCTTGGGTCCAGTTCTCACTGCAAGTGCTTGCTACAACCACCACTTGACTAGCCTTTTTCATAGCCCTCGCTAAGCTATGACCAAAGTGAGCATTGCAAATGTCTACCGCCCAAGGGCCTATTTCCACTACACGCATATTCTGGATGCAGAAAACTGATTCCAATGAATGCCTATGGGAAATCTGCATCATAAAAATTGCGTTTAGTGGAAGCAGGCCCATAGACATTCATTGGAGTCAGGTTTTCTGCATCCAGAATCTATATGTAGTGGAAACAGGACCTAACAGACACCTTTGAATAAATGCAGAACTGGTTTGCAGGATTGCTTTTGTTTTTCAAAGTTGTCCTGCCTGGGAGACTCTTAGAAGGACTCTGTAGTGGGTAAATGCCTCGCTATCTGGTAGTAAGACTGAACCTTACAACCTTACTACCTCAGTAGTCCTAGCTTCTGCCACTAATTGGGTTCTGCTGGGCCCCTAAGTGACGGTAGCTTGGCTGGACTTACAGGTTACACCCCTTCTAATCCCACATCCTAACAAGGTCTCTAATTATTTTATGGTTTGGCCTGTGCACTGACAATGAGGCCAGGGAGATGTCATAGATGGGAACGAGACCTAAAGCTGGCCATACACTAGGCCGATTACCCGCCGATCGACAGCAGATTCAATCACTGGGATCGAATCTGCTGTCAAATCGTTCACGCAACACGCTAATTTTCGATCTATTTCGGCCCGAAATAGATCGGTCCCGTCGATCGCGCCGTGCGGGAAATTACCGCCGTTCACCGCGGGTAAGAAGTGCATCGCTAGCGGCGTACGACTGACACAGGTATACATTACCTGAAGTTGGCTCCCGGGATCTTCTCTGCATCACCTCCCGGCTGGCATCTTCTCCGCATCAGCTTCCGCATCCGGCATAACTTCCTGTGTCACTGCAGTGACAGTGGAAGTACAAATAGAGGGCGCTCTATTTGAACTTCCGCTGTCACTGGAGTGACAGAAAGTTATGCCGGATGCCGGGATGCGGAAGCTGATGCGGAGAAGGCTTCAGGTAATGTATGCGGGGGCCTGGGGGGTCGGGGCGACAGCGGCAGCTCAGCAGATAGTGAATCGGTTTCGTGCTGAAATCGATTCACAATCTGTTTGCAGTAAAGGCAGCCATACGATCCCTCTCTGATCAGATTCGATCAGAGATGGATCTATCTGTTGGTCGAATCTGATGGCAAATCGACCAGTGTATGGCTACCTTAAGTCAAATTATAGTTTCTGAGATTCTGATCTGATATAAGGACTTCCTATGACTTAGTAAGGCTCTATGTGATGGCAGCCAATGATGCTGAAGTTGTAAGGTTGCCTAGTGTGCAGTCTCACCACACAAGCAGTGACCCACTACATTAAACCAGTATTTCTCATTTGTTAGATATTTAGACCCATAGACGATTCACTTTGGGCTGGTGCACACCAGAGCGGTTCTGCTGCGGTTTTTAAACCGCTTGCAGGGGGGAAACCGCTTGGCTAATGAAAGTGAATGGGCTGGTGCACACCAGAGCGGCTCGTTTTTTCCCCCAAATGCAAACTCCCAGGCTGCAGCATTTTTTGGATTTCTGAGGAGTTTCTGCCTTCAATGTTAAGTATAGGAAAAACGCAAAATGCTCTGAAAAACGCCAGATCAGAGTGGTTTTTCAGAGCGTTTTTGTTACAGAAGCTGTTCAGTGACAGCTTTACTGTAACAATATTTGAAATCTGCTACACAAAAACGCTCCCAAAAACGCTAGGCATGTTTAGAAAACGTCTCTAAACATGCCTAGAATCGCTCTGAAATTTGCTTCAAAAACCTGTAGCGGTTTGAGGATCTGCTAAAGGGTTTTGGTGTGCACTCACTGGGCCTTTATCTCCTAGGAAATTATTTTCAGTCTCTCAAATAATTTTCCAGCATCTTACAATTGAAAAAGTACCCACAAGTTGATGAAATAGTGCCATCAAAATTATGTTGAATATCTTGCTGGTGTAAAAGGAATTTTATGACAAGGTGTGAATATCACCTAGGAGAAAACTCAGGAGAAAAAGTGAATTGCTTATGGGTCCCAGTGTAGTTTTCTAGGTATTTCAGAGCACAAGGAATAAGCAGAAGAAAATGGCACTTCATAGTTGTTTGCCAGATAGAAACACAATGTGTGAGTTTTTATAAGATAAATATACTTCTCCGGTATGTTAAACCGTAGCTCAGAGCTCAAATCCCAGGAGACAGTAGCCAAAGCTCCTTTAAATGTACAACTGTTTCTAACTTTTAAAGGTAACCTGAAGAAGTGAGAGTAATAAGGAGGCTGCCATCTTCATTCTCTAATAAACAACGCCAGCTACCAGACTTGTGAGCTGATGCTCTGTCTTTAATACTGTAAGTCACTGGCCTGGAATGAGCATGCAGATGAAATGCTCTGACTCTGGTCTGACTCCACTGGCTGCATGCTTGTGTCAGGTCACACTCAACAGCAATTAACCACTTAACGAACGCCTAAAGCCAATTGGCGTCAAGTCCTGGGGCGGGGTTTTGCAGCAGATCGGCTGTCCCCCTGAAACACTCAGAGCGATCGGCTCTCAGACTGATTTCTATGAGAGCCGATCGCTGTGATTGGCTGGTGGGGGGAGGGAAGGAGGGGTTTAAAAAAGATAAATAAAAATGGCAATATTTATTTAAAATAAATAAATGAACAAGGCAGGAGGGATCAGAGCTCACCATCAGAAAGCTCTGTTGGTGGTGGGTGGGAGGAAGGGGGGGGAAATCACTTGTGTGCTGAGTTGTATGGCAGCGAGGCCTTAAAGCTGCAGTGGTCTAAATTGTAAAAAAAAAAAAATAGCCTGGTCACTAGGGGGGGTGTAAGTATACGGTCCTGAAGAGGTAAAAGCCAAAAGTTCAGCATAAAAAGCCAGCCAATGGCATGGTTTAATAGGGAGTTAAGATGGCAGCCTACATATTACCGTCACTTAAAGGGACTCCGAGCAGTGCAAAAACTATGGAAAGATGCATATCATTTTAAAGCTCTCTTTCTCCTCTTTCCAATGATATATAAATCACCGCCCTACGCCTTTTAGTTTTCGCTATTTTCGCGATTGAAATTGCCGCGGCTTCGAAAGAAAGAGGAGAAAGAGAGCTTTAAAATGATATCCATCTTTCCATAGTTACATTGTATTACACAGGGCGACTTTTTCTGCTGAATGGAGCTGCTGACTTTAGGAAAAAGTCGCCCTGTGTAATACAATGTAACTATGGAAAGATGGATATCATTTTAAAGCTCTCTTTCTCCTCTTTCTGACGACCCCTAAATCGTCGCCCTACGCATTTTAGTTTTTTCTATTTTCGTGATCGAAAACGCGGCGCGGCAATTTCTATCGCGAAAACTAAAAGGCGTAGGGCGGTGATTTATATATCATTGGAAAGAGGAGAAATAGAGCTTTAAAATGGTATGCATCTTTCCATAGTTTTTGCACTGCTCGGAGTCCCTTTAAAAATCCCTTAAAAATCTCTTTGTCTAATTATTATAAAGGGATCTGGGTTCCTGAACATTTTCTCATGATTCCTGGCCTGGACAACTACTAAATTATATATTGGTTTGGCTGCTTCTGCTTTGAGGGAATTACAAGACAGAAAGACTAATGGCTGGTTGTTCACTTATATGCTTCAGCAAGTAATGGGACCTAGCAAGTCTGCACTGCTGTATTCTCATTGTGAATATTTCTCTCACTTCCTGTCCAAGAAAACACCAGAAGAAAGTGAAAAAAAAAAAAAAAAAAAATCACCCCAAATGGGAGAGGATATTTCACCTTTAACAAACGACAGCAGAACAGGCTTTCCCACTGGAAGGGTTTAAGAGTACCTGGAGTTAAAAAAAAAAAAAAAGTTCGATACTTACCTCAGCATTGGGAGGTCTCTGGATAGCTTCCCAGATGCTCCTACAGCCCACTTTTTCAGCACAGGAACCCTCTAAACCTATTCAACAAAAAGTAAATGGAGGTTTCCACGCTCCTGCGACAAGATGGGTGCTTCCAGGCTGGACATGCACAAAATAAGGCCCCTGCATGCCCAGCAAAAGGAAGTCCCTGTACACGAGCGCTTCATTCTAATTGACATTGCTCATACATCCAGTCCAAATGTGATCGCCCACAGCAGGGAGCGTGGCTAGACGATGGGCTGGAATGGAGGGCTATACAAGGATCCTGGAAGCCTCTGGACCATCCAATGACTTCCTAATGCTGGGAATACACCATACAATTTTCTGTTAAGGGGTCCATACACTTACCAATTTTCCTGCCGATATACAGCCGATTCGATCACTGATCGAATCGGCTGAATCGGCTGTGAAATCTTTGCGCAAACGCTGACCAAACGATCAATTTCCGTCCGAAATCGATCGTTCCCGTCTGTGCAGAAGATTTCGCTTGATCGTCGGCGGGTCGGGAGTGCTTCGATAGCGGCGTTCGAATGCCCGACGCTATCGGCCATACATTACCTGATCCGGCCGGCGCGAGTCCCCGCTGCTTCTTCTCCGTGCTAGGCTCCGAGTCCGGCAGGCTTCACTTCTTCCTGTCCCGGTAGGAAGTTTAAACAGTAGAGCGCCCTCTACTGTTTAAACTTCCCTGGACAGGAAGCACAGTGAAGCTGGAGCCCAGAGCGGAGAAGACAGCGGAGATCGGGGGTCTCGCACGGGCCAGATCAGGTAATGTATGCGGGGGCCCGGGGGCGGCAGCAGCTTTACAGATGGTAATTCGATCTCATGCTGAAATCGATTCACAATCTGTTTGCAGTAAAGGCAGTCATACGATCCCTCTCTGATCAGATTCGATCAGAGAGGGATCTATCTGTTGGTCGATCTGATGGCAAATCGACCAGTGTATGTCCACCATTAGATTTTTCTGTTAGATTTACTGTAATTAGATTTTTTCCTGTAGAGACTAGTCATCTCTGGTGCATGGTCTTCTGGTTATCTCCTGCTGAGTAGAACAATGCCTAATTGCTAGGCAGATAGATGGTTAGATAGATAATTTCCAACATGTTGGACTTTACCTGGCAGGTAAATCTAAAGCCCCATCTACACGATACGATTCTTTGTACGATTCTAATTACGATTCGATTAAATTCAACATGTCCGATCGGGATTCGATTCAGTTCGATTTGCCATTACAAAACAATGGCAAATCGAACTGAATCGAATCCCAATCGGACATGTCTGATTTAATCGAATCGTAAATAGAATTGTACAAAGAATCGTATCGTGGAGATGGGGCTTTAAGGTGGCCATACACAGATAGATCCCTCTCATAGATCCCTCTCTGATCAGATTCGATCAGAGAGGGATCTATTGGCTGCCTTTACTGCAAACAGATTGTGAATCGATTTCAGCATGAAACCGATCACAATCTGTGGAGCTGAAGCCCCAGCATACATTACCTGATCCGGCCGGCGCGAGTCCCCCGTTCTCCGCTGGGCTTTGAGTCCGGCAGGCTTCACTTCCTGTCCGGGGAAGTTTAAACAGTAGAGGGCGCTCTACTGTTTAAACTTCCTGCCGGGACAGGAAGAAGTGAAGCCTGTCGGACTCGGAGCCCAGCGGAGAAGAAGACAGCTGTGACAGCGGGGACTCGCGACGGCCGGAGCAGGTAATGTATTGCCGCTGTATTGAGTCGGTCGTCGGGCATTTGAATGCTGCTATCGACGCACTCCTGACCCAGCGGCTATCAAGCAAAATCTTCCACACGGACGGCTCGACGGGAACGATTGATTTTGGACGGAAATTGATCATTCTGTCAGAGTTTGCGCAACGATTTCACAGCAGATTAGATCAGAGTGATCGAATCTGCTGTTTATCGGCAGGAAAATAGTTAGGTGTATGGGCCCCTTAAAGGTTCGTACACACGCTCTTATTTGCAGAAACGATGAGTCCATCAGACCCTCCCCGCTGGGTGGGCGTTCCAGCGACAGTAGAGCCACTCAGCGGATCGTTCAGAAACAGCCTCATTAGTCTGCCTGACAGACTGTACATCTGCTCTACTGTCGCTGGAACGCCCGCCCAGCGGGAGGGTCTGACGGACCCATCGTTCCTGCAAATAGAGTGTGTGTACGAACCTTAACAGAAAACTGTATGGTGTATTCCCAGCATAATACTGAGGTAAGTCAAGCACCTATTATCTTTTAACAACCCCCTCCTCCTCCAATTACAGGTTTGCTTTAACTCTAAGGGACCTTTTCCACTAGGTGTGTTTAGACCTGAAAAGCGGACTGCTCATGTTTGCTACAGCACTGTGATTACCATGTAAATCGTGGTGCTGTTTTTCCACGAGTGAGATTTTTTTTTCAAAATTGCGATCGCTGGCCAGCTGCACTGTTGATGCATTTGCGCTCCAATATTTTGTATAGGGGCACAGAAAAGTTGCAATTGCACGGCTATGCGATTTTCCCTGTAATCTGATAATTTACAATATTTTCCAGCAGGGTTCTTTTTCTCTCCCAGATCTCTACAAAAAAAAAAAATCACAGTAGTGGAAATAGAAATAAAACTTGACCACATTGCAGCGTGATTGCATTACCTAGTGGAAAAGCACCCTAAAGCTGGCCACTAACGGTCCAATTTCTAGCGAAAAATCGTTTGAGCGATCAGAAATTCTGATCGGATTGGTTGTAAATAATCTCCATTGGTGGACACAATCGATTATGAACGAGTGAAAAAAATGTCGCCCGAATGAATTTTCGGCGAACGAAAATTTGGATTTTCTTGGTGATCGTGATAGATAGTAGCAATGATTGGTTAGTTGATAGTGTAGTGAACGATTTTTCGTCCGATCAGAATTTCTGATCGCTCGAACGATTTTTCGCTAGAAATTGGACAGTTACTGGCCACCTTTAGTCTTGCTCTGGAGAAAACGATAAAATGTTGGAATTTATCTCAAATTTTGATATAATAAGTAGTATGTACCTTTCTAACTGTGTAGATTTTAGCTGGACTAAAAGCAGCCTGCTCTGACAGATCGAACCCATCAAGAGTTTCGGAACAGTCTGAGAGAGGCACATCCTGCAACAGCAAACTGAGTAAACACAACAAACCAGACCTGACAAGAACCGCATAAAATACAGAGAACATGAGACGAACATGCAGCTCAAAACGGAATGGAAGGCAGAACATGCATGTACAATGCAGCAACAGAAATGGAAGATATACGTGATTAGACTACATGAGGACGCAGAAGACAGGATTGCACCCAATACTACAAGGGAATATAAATGGGAGGCCCACACACACTGAGCTCAGCAATACATAAACAGTGAGATTCCCAGGTCTATGGAATACACACAACTGTGTAGCTTCAAAAAGTGACATCAATGGCTTCAGGTGACAAGTGGATTCACCAACATGGCTTAGTATGAAACCAAGCAGTTCAACTTCAGTGAGTTTTGGAAAATACCATGAAGCAATACAATGTTTTGACTATATTGATAATATGCGCCAGTAGATGTTAAAGCCCAACTTCAGGAAAATGACATTCTAATTCTGGATAGTGAGGAAAGATCTCAGAACATCTCCATCTGGGGACATTTTCTATATGCGGCATATATGTAAACAGATACCCCAGTAAAAAAAAAAAAAAGGGTATTGGAAATAGCTAAAAAGTAGAATATCGGTAAAATAACCAATATTTTACTACTTCATTCCAATAGTAAAATATTAGTAATCTTTACTGATATCTTACTATAATCTAACCATAGCCCAACACTACCCCTCCCTCTCGATGCCTAACACTATCTGATTCCCCCTGGTGGCGCCCAACCCTAAGGACTCCCCTTGTGCTGCCCAAATCCTAAAACTCCCCTGGTGGTGCCCGACCTTATCTTTGCCCAGAAATGTTAAGTCATAATTAGCGCCTATTAACAGTAAATTGGGTACATTTTCACCCACTTCATCCTGTACTCCCCGATCTGGTAGGGAGTAAATGTCTATAACAAGATAAAAACAATAAAAAAGGACTGTATATACGCATATGCGCTTACCCCCAACTTTTGGCCTAAAAAAATAAAATAAAATTAGGCCAAAACTATAACGAGCCGATAGGCTGACCTTTCCAATGTGTAGAGTGCGCTACAGAATGTATTAGTTCTTGCTCTGTCTTGCATCTCCTATTGTTCCCAGTAGCTCCAGGCTCAGTGTCATGTTACCGCAGTGAGCCTGGAGCTCTAATGGCCAATTTAGAAAGCTGCCAGGAACACTAGAGGATGCAAGCCAAAGCAAGGAGAGGTAGCTACGCATATTGAAGCACGCTCCGCAATGTGCTTTGCATACGAGCGCCCGCACAAGTCATCCATGGTGATATTTGGTAAATAAAACTCCGGGAAAAATTTTTTTGGGCAGCGTGAGGAAGAGCTACAGCTACCAATTTTATTTGTTGTCCCTTGTTTTCCTGTTTTAGCACCATCAGTGTACAAATAAAAGTGTTAAAGAACCAATGGAGTCCCAGAAGAGGATGTAAAGTGCATCTCCACAATTGAACCCAAAAAGCAATAAAAAGCTAAATCTTTTCCACAATGTCCATAGCTGAAGTTCCTGGATTTGGGCTTTAAGTTCCAGCAATGCGTCACTTGCAGGCAGTGTGTTATGTGTATGTAATACAAGCTCAATTCATGATGACCATGATGGAACATGTAGTTTAGGTACAATCGTGCTGTGAAGATTTCAGTGGCTGTAGAGACAATGGTGTTCATCCGTCGTTATTGTCTGAATGTTCAAAGCAATAGCAGAATAAGAACGTATTAGTATCCAAAAACTGCATGATGCTCCCCTTTACTCAAACAGATCTTTCTGAAGGCCTTTCACCACCGCAAGGCACTGAGACTTGGTTAATTTTGGCATTTATTGAAAAGCAGGAAGACCATAGAGGGTAGATCCACACTGCAATTTCAGGTATGGGTAGATGCCAGCGGAATGAATCATCCAACAGCTTCTTATGCCAGCCAGGAGCTCTAGCAATGACATATGCGCTGCGTGTCCAGCCTTGCCAATCCTCCACCAGCTGCAGTAAATACCCTTTCCCTTTACTTCTTTTTATTCCTTACAATAGGCAGTATCTAGTTGCTGCCAGGCATAAGAAATTAGTAAGAGATCTCATTCCACAGAAAAAGCCCATAAATGAAATTTGTTTTTTTTTGGTGGACTGATCCTTAAACCTTGATCCATAGGTACAGTATACGATCAATTATCTTTCAAAAGACTATTTTCCAAACCTAATGAATGGGAAATACAGGTTCCTGTCCACCAGGGGAGGTCCTAAGAAGCACTGGCATGCATGGCAATCAGCAATGGCACCAGTAGCACCTGACACTGCCATGCTTGTACCACACACACGCACTAAAGCAAATTGTGTTACTATTTCAACTATGCAGATTGGCAAAGTAAAGAAGCCACTTGTTTTTAGCACTTACCTTAAACACTGACAGTTTCTGTCAATTAAAGAATATGGTTAGAGCAAGTTACAGAGGGAGATACGACATTGCAGCTATAGAGGTTAGACACTGACCTGCACCATGCTTCTGTCCACCACAACGCCACTCAGAACCTGAGACTGGGGCCCCGCCGTTTTTATGTCTTGCAAGTTCTGCTCTCTTATCTGAGATATAAATAAGGTTGTAAGAATACAAATATAGTGTAAACAGCACCTTTTCCTCAACTAGTCATAACTGTAATTAGGTCTCAGTAGAAACTATTCATTCTGCTCAAATTAAATCAACAAAAAAAGCTTCACCTCAAAGAAAATGAGAGGGAATATCTGTCCAACATTGTGTCAGAAAACAAGAAGAGTCGGCATAGATCACATCTTTCACCAAATAACTAATCTAGCGAGGCCTACCCTATCACATTACTGGTGACATCTGGTGACTTCGTAAGGTTTTGAGCCTAGGGCTAGCCCACATCACCCACCTTAGCAGAGATGACAGGTGTATTTTACCTACGCACAGCCACAAAGTGGCCACTAGATACCCCTACCCAGGAAATCCATACTTCATAGATAGATAGATAGATAGATAGATAGATAGATAGATAGATAGATAGATAGATATATAAAAATATATAAGAGAGAGAGAGAGAGAGAGAGAGAGAGAGAGAGAGAGAGAGAGAGAGAGAGAGAGAGAGAGAGAGAGAGAGAGAGAGAGAGAGAGAGAGAGAGAGCGAGAGAGAGAGAGCGAGAGAGAGAGAGAGAGAGCGAGAGAGAGAGAGCGAGAGAGAGAGAGAGAGAGCGAGAGAGAGAGAGCGAGAGAGAGTCTCTCGCTCACCCCAGTCGGTCTGTTCTGCGCATGTGCAGAAGAGCCCAACTGGCGCAGCTGAGCCAGCTACTAGAACTGCTAGCAGGAGAACTGAGGCACTCGAGAGGACAGCAAGGGACTCAGCAGTGCTTACGGGGCAGGAGAACGCCCCGTGTAAGTATCAAAACTTTTACTTTTGTCGTCTCAGGTTTTCTTTAATTCCTGTGAAGTGTTAAACAACTTTCTTTTAACAGGAACCAGACAGAAGGCCTTCCTCAACATTCCAGAATCTGGTGTTGAGCTTTGTACATTCCTTGTCAAAAAGAAGTCATGATCAGCTCAGTTCGGAATCTGGAAACGTGTACAGGTGTTCCCAGCCCCCCACCCCCATCAAAACACACTGAGTTATCAGCAATGTACTCAACAAATTAGAGAGGGGCAGATCTATTGTCTTGAATACACACCGTGCAATTTTCCCATCAGATTGATCAATAATGTCCAGCATGTTCGAACTGCTTTCAATTGAGAAAATTATTGATTCTTTGCAGTACTGATTTCCAAATTTCTCGATCAAATTGCCAGAAATTATCGATCCATCTGCAAAATTGCACTGTGCGTATACACAGGATTAGGCTTTGAGGTACTGAAAAGTTTGGCTTATAAGGAGGAAATTCAGGGAATCCTCCATAATAAAACCCTACTGTCTCTGCGTCCCATGTCCCAGTGTGTGTCCCACACAGGGACGCAGAGACATTGAGGGTGAGATGCGGCGAGCAATGACGGGCGAAGGGGCGGACGGCCGTGCGCGGGTGGGCGCGCCGTGCACACGTGCGGCAGAAATGTGCGTGTGCGGCAGGCGCAGTGACAGACTTAGCCCGTTTTTAAACGGGCTTAGGTCCACTAGTATTAAATAGAAAGGAAAGGGTGGGGGGGGGGGGGGGGGGGGTTTGTTTCTTTTTAAAGGAAATTGTCAAACATTTCAACTGCTTAGCAACAGCTTTTAGAGGTACACATCTTTCTAGTATAGCATGGGTGTTTAAAAAAACAAAAAAAACAAAAACAAAAAAAGATATAAATATTATACACACACCTGACTGAAGCGCTGAACTAGTGAGACCCTTGACTACTGTACACAGGAAATTTATTGGAGGTAAAAGCAATGTTCCAGTGTGCAACAAAAAATACCTAATAAAGTTTTTTTTTAATCACTGCTGTACAGCATAAAATGCATCCACAGATTATATACCTTGTTCCTCATTTCTTGTACTTCCTTGGGGTCTGTGTTCAGCGGAACAAACAGGCTAGGGACAGCAGAGGTGGCACTTCTCAGCCCATCCTCTTTAGTCCACTGCAAGATGAAGAAAAGGTTACTTGGTCAGATTAACATCATCACAGTACTGATCTATGTACACAGAACGAACATGCATTTCACAAGTTTACAAGGGAAATGAACCAACGAATGTGCTGCAGCTGGAAACTTGTGTGACCGGTGAACTGTCAAAACAGGAAACAGAAAGAAATGTAATTTATGCTGGCTAGCGGTGAACCCTCTGTATGAATGCTCAGATTGTGATCCCCGGGCCCTGGGTGGGGCTCCTGTTAGAAAGCTAGTGTCGTCCAATTATTCATTTTACAACTTGCTGATGAATCATCCCGTCACTGCAGGACTGCAATAGTTTACGATAAACATTCTTTACTACCATACGACAGTTACTGAATGGAAGGCTGTAGAGGAATTTATTAAAAGGAATACCAAGGTGACATGAGGAATTAGACATGTGTACCTACAATGCGAAACACACAAATAACTACCGTATGCTGTGTTTTTGCTTTTTCCCTTTCACTGCCTGAAAGAGTTAAACATCAGGTACGCAACTGACAGTTTGGATAGTTTCCCTCTAAATCAGGACCTGGTCAGACTAAAGCTACCTTCGCTGATATGGCATTAAAGCCATAAAACACTTGCATGGCAGAAAATGGCTTCTGAGAGCAGGAAAGCGATAAAAAGGGTCAATAGTTCACAGATTTTAGCTCTGGCATACTTCAGTGAATGTGTCAATAAGCAGAGACAGTGAAACAGTAAAAACTTAGAAAAAGTAGATTAAATTATGAAATTAAACTGTGGGATCTAAAAAGGGTCACTTTTTAGGAGGAGGAGGATAGATACAATTGTTTATTTCATCAGTTTATTTTCACCCTCACTATTCTTTTAAACTGGATCCAATAAAATTTAGTGCATTAATATTCACATGGACACAGCACAAATTAAAAAAAGAGGGAGTTGGCTAAAAACTTTGTATGCAGTAGGTGCAGATTGGTATTTCTACTGGGAGTGAATGAGTTTATAAAATTGGGCATAACCTATACAGCACAAAGATCACAATTCTGTTCTAGAGTCAATAGTATAGGTTTCAATTAAAACAACTGTAGCTGTAGTAAAGCTTGCATATTAAGATATGCGCATCAAGAGTTCATTAACTGCTAGCACATTGCAAGTGAAATCTGAAGCCACAGCACCATAAAACCAGTGCCAGATTTAGGCCTAGGCCATGGCACCACAGGAGCAAGGGCATCAAAGCAGCAGGCTAAACTGGCACAGCATTTGCAAGCTTGCAAATGGTGCAATGCAGGGAGATCGGCTGAGCGCTTGACCGCGGTACTCTGCTGCTAGCTGCCTGTGCAGCAACCACCTTGCTATCTGTGCATGTGTGCATGTTTGCATTGTGGCTGGCGGCTATGGACTTGGACAGCATTGGAGAAGGAAAGGAAAAGGAAGGTTCTGCACTGGAGACAAGCAGAGAAATGACTGACACAGATGGCAGGTGTGGTGTGAAGGTGAACTGGCTACCTATACTGAAAGGTGGGGGGTGGGAAAAGGAGGGATTAATGTAGTCATCTGGCTACCTATACTGGAGGGAAGGGGGGGGGAGGAGTTATCTGGCTATCTATACGGGGGGGGGGGGGGTCATCAGGCTACCTATACACTAGGGGGAAGGGGTCATCTCACTACCTATACAGAAGGGGGGCAGCTAGTGACAGTGGCCTAGGGTGGTAAAGAGTACGAATCCGGCCCTGCATAAAATGGGCAAGACATGGGCGAAAACCTCCCCAGTGAATAAAGCTACTAGTTGGGAAAGGGTTTTCAAGGACCAGACTGTCTTTAGGTATGCTATATAACAACATTTATCTCATTAGTTCAACTAGTTAGTTCTACGCACATGCAGTGGCTGGATAGTGTACTGGTTAAGGGCTCTGCGAATAACTGTTCTTCCTGTTCATTAAGCCAGCATCTATTCAGTAAAGAAACATTGGGCAAGACTCCCTAACACGGCTGCCTATAGAGGGCGCCCTAGTGGCTGCAGCTCTTGTGCTTTGAGTCCACCAGGAGAAAAGCACGACATAAATGTTCTAAATCTTGTCTACGCACATCATTGATTCAGTCCCCTTATAAAACAAAAAGAAATCTTGGAGGCAAAATGAGAAGCATAAAAATGTACAGGCTGCAGAACACAATACAAAGTCACTCACCGGATTCTGACCCTTTTGCAACAGGTGGTCCTGGGAGAAACTGTAATTCAGTGTCTGGCGGGACCCTCTGTGACTCAAAAGGGTCTGGTACCATGATTGTGTTTAGCGAGTGGGCATCACCAAAGTTGGCATAGAAAAGAAACAAACAAACAAGCTACGAAAACAGCGTGGTATATACTTCATTTTCCACAGGAAAATAAGCTGCCAAATCAGAGCAACAAAAAATTCATTTAAGCTACAGTTCAGAGAGTTTGCCTTGAAGTTTAAAAAAACAAAAAGGGAGCAGATGGAAGTAATGAGTTCAAAAAATAAATAAAAAGGCAGCAAAAGTCAATGAAAGATAAGTGTTCTGTAAAATGTCTATCACTTCTACACAAACCTCATGAGATAATCAAAGACAACAGAATTCTAAGGCCACCTACAGCACTGCAAATCTGTAAGCAACGTCTCCGCTGTCTGCCAATCTTTTATAGTCTGAATGAGTTTATTGTGTCACAGATTAAAATAATCGTATCTGTGCCAAAGAGTTACAATATTTGCTTTATTCAAATTAAGGGCTAGTTTATAATGCTCAGTTTCATTGCAGAATAATTCTGCAGGTCAACTCACTGCCCATACAATCCTATGGGCCTGTTCACAGTGCTGTGATGTAACTAACTGATCACATTACTCTAACTCGCTGCATGCAGGCTTTGGATTAAAGTCTATGGGCTTGATTCACCAAGCGGTGCAAAGTGTTTGCACGCTGGTGAAAAGGCCCTTATCACGCCTAAACTCACTTTAGGCATGATAAGAAGAAACTCGCGCGAAGTTACCGCGCGTAAGTGCGCGCGCAGCACCCGACGCTTCGCGCGAAGCTCCCATTAAACCCTATGGGACTTTGCGCGCGCTCTCACGCGCTTACGCGCGTACGCGCGGTAACTTCGCGCGAAGAGCAGGAAAAAGCTGTGATAACTCAGTGGTGAAAAGGTCATCACGCCTAAAGTCTTTTAGGCGTGATAACTGGGTTATCACCGCTTTGTGAATCAAGCCCTATGTCCCTCTCCATTGCAGTTCACACTCATAACTCGTGCGGTATGCAACTGACCACTGTGAACCTAGCCTGAGGAATGCAACTGACCACTGTGAACCTAGCCTGAGGGACACAGTCCTTGTCCACTTTATAGCTGAGCCTGCAAGCTATTATAGGTCTGGGATACAGGACTGATAAATGGCAAATGTTCTGGTGATACTATTGCATAATGGTGTAGCAGTTCTCTATAATTAGTCCTGCCATTCTAAAGCTATGTACACATTCAACAAAAGTCATTTGAAATGTCATACAAACAACAGATTTTGCCACATCCAATGGCAATCATGTAAAAAAATAAATGAATAATGTAGCCAACCGACAATGACAAGATACCGGCAGATCAACTCAGACGACTGTTAGGCAGGTATCTAGCAGTCGGCCATATTCTTCAAAATTCGTGCGTAACCTCACTTACACTTGTGGGCACAGTGTATAAATTAGTTGGTTGTTTGTTATATTGATGTGCAGACAATGTAGTTGGAAAAACTAGTTTGTCTTTGGTGTCAGGTCTGCGACATTGGTTGTTTGCGGCAACTTTTGTTGAGCGTGTCTACGGACCTTAACAGTGCCAATTTCATAGTTGCCTGTGAGGTTAAGGCAAACGATCACAGAGAAGCAAATCATTACCTATGGGGTGCAGCTATCTGAAATAGTTATGGTCAGTCAGAAACTGTCATATGGCATCTGTGGACAACATGAGGCTGAGCAGCTGACAAAGCAGCAGAATTTAGAAACTCAGAAATTCCAGAGTATTTTTTAGAGAAAGTAAAGGCAATTACATGCCAGCTATATATAAAAGTCAACTTGCATAGTTCTAATTTAAAGTGGGAGTGAATTGACCCCTGCATTGTCAGGAGTTCCTTAGTGTATCAGAATGGCTTATTATTTCCTTGGACATGTTTTGTCCTGCTTGCAGTCGCCATTTTACAGTGCTGGTTTTAAAATGAGACAAGGAAAACAATGGATTGCTACAAGCAACAAGAGCAAATCCTTTCCACGCGAGTCCTGTCTGTGGTTAGAACAGTTTTGTCTCTGTCCACAACAACTATAACCGAGATGGGTTATACTTTATCATAACCAATTATAATATGCATGTTGTACAGGTGGTCCCCTACTTAAAAACAGGTTCTGTTCCGGGAGATTGTAAGCCAAATTAGTTTGTGAGTCCTGTGTTATACATGGTGAAAAATGATTTCCTTCTGTCCCTAGTGTGTCCCCTCCTGTGTCTCCTGCTCCCCCTATTAGTAGAAGTGTAGCCGCTGTGTCTCTTACCCAATCCAATGCTCCCACCAGGATCGCAGACCTCTCCTGTCCTGTGCAGCTCCCCCTAGTTATGGCTTCTGCTGATGACGCAATCAGCAGAAGCTGTTACTAAAGTGGAAGTGTGGGAGAGAAGAGGTCTATGATCCCCATGAGAGCCATGGATTAGGTAAAAAATGCTTCCGCTACACTTCTACTTACAGGGGGACCAGGAGAAAGGAGGAAGGGAGCGAACAAATGAAGGGGGAGGGAGCAGAGACACAGAGGTGGAGCGTACAAACAGAGGGGGAGGGTGAAGAGACAAGGAGGGGCAGTGGACAAACGGAGAGGGAGGGAGCTGAGACACAAAGGAAGGGGGCAATGCAAGGAGTCCTCGTCATGGTGGCGGTTTGCATAAGCGGACGTTCGTAAGTCAGGGATTTCCTGCATTCACCGTATATGACGCAGGAACCTTTTCACCCCATTTTTTGGGAAGGGGGGGGGGGATGCATTTGATATGGCTGCAAATGATTTTGATTGTTTTTAAACTACTTATAACAGCTTATAAAATACTGCATAAACAGTATGGCATATTTTGTCCATAAAGACAACTTTGTATCGCTGAACCGTAACTCGAGTTGTTTGTAAGTAGGGGACTGTCTGTATTTAATTTATGGCCTCATAAATGGAAACCATTCTGCACCCCTAATGTGGGACTTTCAAACGGTTTCCATAAAAGACTATAGGATACCCGAAGTGACTTGAGACATGATGAGATAGACATGTGCATGTACAGTGCCTAGCACACAAATAACTATGCTGTGTTCCTGTTTTTCTTTCTCTGTCTGAAAGAGTTAAATATCTGGTATGTAAGTGGCTGACTCAGTCCCGACTCAGACAAGAAGTGACTACAGTGTGACCCTCACTGATAATAAATTCACCTTTTTATCGCTTTCCTGCTCTTAGAAGCCATTTTCTGCTAGGAAAGTTTTATAGTTGGAATTTCTCATCAGTGAGGGTCACGCTGTAGTCACTTCCTGTCTGAGTCAGGACTGAGTCAATCACTTACATACCTGATATTTAACTCTTTCAGACAGAGAAAGAAAAAAAGGAGCACAGCATAGTTATTTGTGTGCAAGGCACTGTACATACACATGTCTATTTCATCATGTCACATCGGGTTTCCTTTAAACAAGAGGGGGAGAAATATCCTACAGGCCTAAACATCAACGGAACCAACATCCATTCTCCCTTACACTGAGGAACTAAGATGCATGGCGCTGCTTCCTTCTAACATCAGTTCCATGAATGTCAAACAATGTAAAATCTGCACACCAGAAAAATAAAGCCGTCCTTTTCCCTATTATACGTCAACAATCATTTAACCATTTGTTTTTAACTTAATGTTCTCTTTAGGATTCATGTTTTTTTCATGACTAAATTGCAAATGTTTCTCTAGAGATTTGTACATTTGTAACTAGTGAAAAACCATATGAGGCTGTGATGAACTTTGCCAATTTGGAAAGTGCAGAAGTAAAATGAAAAAACAAAAACAGTTTAAGAAGAACATTGGTGCAGCCTGTTCTGTAACCAGACACCATTCCAAAGAAACCAAGAAAGTGGGGAAAAGGAAGAGAAAACATAGCAAGTCTAGATCCAAGAGGAAGAGAATGATGGATAATGGGTAAGTTTATACTCACTTGTAATCTTCACATAATAAATCACTGCACCTTACAATTTGTTTGTATAAAAAGGGCACAAACAGACAGACCAATAAATAAGATGTACATGGTGAAAACAGCGAGTAAGGAAATGGGATTTTTTTTTAAGCATGGATGATGAGGTCTTTAAAAAAAAGAAGGGGCATTATCTGTACCCTAGAAAGGTATACAGCTGTATTACAGTCTATGGCATACAATATAATCCTGAAGGATAAATAACCAAGACAAGACATAAACCTTATCTTAGCATAAAGTATAATAACCCTCTAAGTAGGGCCTACAGGAATATAAATAAAGCACCTTCACTGAGCAATACAGGGAGTTGCAGCACAGCAACAGTGGCCAGTACTATTTTTCACTGGACAGGCACTACTCCCTCCAGACCCTAGAGGGCGTGCCATGATGTATAAAAACTATTCAGCATCATGGGCAGCCCATCTCCCATACACCACATAGTCTAACTCGGGGAGGAATTTTATATATCATGAAACCAGAGCTTCTGATCCAGTCAGTCCTCTATTCTGTTATATACATGCATAATACTGAATTTATTCTACCACAAAGCTCTGGAGTTTTCACGTTCTGATACCCAAGCTAGCAGATTCACACTTTAAAGAGAACCCGAGGTGGGTTTGAAGAATGTTATCTGCATACAGAGGCTGGATCTGCCTATACTGCCCAGCCTCTGTTGCTATCCCAAACCCCCCTAAGGTCCCCCTGCACTCTGCAATCCCTCATAAATCACAGCCACGCTGCTGACAAACAGCTTGTCAGAGCTGGCTGTGTTTATCTCTATAGTGTCAGTCTGCTGCTCTCCCCGCCTCCTGCAGAACTCCGGTCCCGGCCTGCATCCCTTCCCTCCCTGCTGATTGGAGGGAAGGGATGGGGGCAGGGACCGGAGCTATGGAGGAGGCGGGGGAGCAGCCGAGACTGACACTACAGATGTAAAAACAGCCTCACAGCACGGCTGTGATTTATGGGGGATTGCAGAGTGCAGGGGGACCTTAATGGGGTTTGGGATAGCAACAGAGGCTGGGCTGTATAGGCAGATCCAGCCTCTGTATGCAGATAACATTCTTTAAACACACCTCGGGTTCTCTTTAAAAAAAATAAAGAAATAAGGTTGGCTGGGGAGCTGCTTGTAAGCGTAAATCTTTAAAAGTACATTTAGAAAGGTTCCCATTAACGGTACATTCTATCGATCGTTCTGTCAATCCTAATTCTTGTAGTCTGATTGCTTACCATTTTCCCCTCCATTGGCGGGCCTCGAAAAGTGGTATCTGACCTATTCCAAGGATCTGATAATCAATTGTCCTGGAAATTGAAATGCTAATGGGAACCTTAAAGAGAACCCGAGGTGGGTTCTAAGAATCCTATTAGCACACAGAGGATGGGTCTGCATATAATACCCTGCATCTGTTGCTATAGAGCGTCCCCCAGGCCCCCCCCCCCCTCACTCTGCTGTCCCCATAAATCTAATCCGCTCCCCGCCTGCGTCCCTTCCCTCCAATCAGCGGGGATCGAAGGGACACAGGCGGGGAGCGGCGAGGCTGACACATCAAGAGGTAAAAAGCCGGATAGCGATGTTTGATTTACGTGGACAGTAGTGCACGGGGGGGGGGGGGGGGGGGGTGCGATTGAAGCCTTGGGGGACGCTGTATAGCAACAGAGTTCTAAGTGGCAATGGGCAAGTCTGTGGAGCTCATGATGGACATCAGGAAAGAGCGTGGACCATTTAGGTAAACCAACCTCTCACAAGGTGCTGTATTGTCTCCCATTTTGGAATTTCTTGCACAAATGTAGAAAAGACTTCTGTCTCTATCATAATATTCAACCTATACCTGAGCCAGTAGCCTGCCAACTCATTATTTCACACTACCTAAAAAGATCTTCAACAAAAGAACATAGTTATGGCAGTTACATAAACATACAGACCAAGGGCCAGCAATCACATGGTTGGCAATAACCAAGGAGTGTTACACTGAACACAACCGGACATGGTAAACATTCTATATGGTGTGGTCACTGCTGTTTGGATGACACCAGGCAGACAAAGACAGTCTACAAACCAGACAGACTATGAGGATTTGTAAAACAAGTTTTCTTACAGCAGTATCTATCGGTAAGTGCCGGCAGAAGGCCTGAGCTGCACTTTAGTTATGCCACTCCCCGCTTTTACCAATGTTTGTCATATATAAATATATGGCCATCTACTGACATGCAACAATTCATGCAGTAGGAGGCTGGCTAAGGAGCTTGAAAGCTTTGGGAAAGAGGCTCATCCACACATAGCAGAGTAGGAGGAGGTGAGGACAGCTATCAGGATAATACGCATAGTGAACTGCTTAAGAGGTTAATTGCTCTTTAGAAAATACTGTTAAATTTATGATAGTATTTGGCATTCATACTCTTTAACAGACTGATAAAATATTAGTATTAAATAGTGGCGCTAGACTAGTTTAGGGGACCCAGCAGGAAACCTCTGCTAATGTGATTGGGTGCACAGCACCCTCTTAACGGCTAGGTTATCTATGCCCACACTATTCAGCCAATCACAACGCTTTGTGCTGTAGAGGGTGCTGTGATTGGAGAACTGTTCCCTATGAGGTTTCCTGCTGGGTCCGCTAAACTAGACTAGCACCTGAATAGTCACATAGATTAAAAGAAGGAAAAAACAGCAAAGAAAGAAACAGGTCATCTTAAGCAGTTTCAAGCAGACTACAAGGATTGATCTACAGATAATCAGTTGTTTGGAAGAAAGTCAGTGAGAAGGTAATGTAAGGCCCAGCAGATGGAGGAGGGCTCTTGGTAGTATTCCCAAAACTTCCAAGTGCCAACCACCTCAAGTTGCTCTATATCAACTATGAACAGTAAGGTAGGCACAGACCAAGCAGTTGGTTATACAGCTTGGCACGCAGACACCGGACGAGAGAGACTGCAGCAAGGGTTTCACGTGATCGTGTGTAATGTTCGTCCACACCTTAGTCTTCGACTTGGGGCTGCCTCCGTTTTGACCTTCATCTGAGGCCTCATCGGCTCTACCAGAGTTCAGCCATTTTGTCTTCTCCCGCTGCTGTTTCTGAAAACTGTGTCTGAGAGGGGAACACGTGCCTGAGTCACCATCACTGCCAAAGGAATAGCCAGTGACGCTGGCGGGGATCTCTACATCACTGTACTTTTTGGCCTTGTCTCGCAGGGCAGGGCATCGATATGGGTAGCCAGTTCTATAACCCTGTGCATGGGGAAAAAGAAAAGGTGTTAAAGCAAGTTTACTCTCAGTTTGATGCATGTGTAAACACAAAGTTCCTTTTGTTGAAATTGGGAGTAAGACCCGATTCATAATGAAGGTTGTAAAATGCAAAAAACGGCACAGTAAGTAACAACACTGGGTTGTTCATATACCTGCTCTTTTGCATTCACTGCATTTGGGTCACCACCCGACTGCCGCTCATCCCGGAACCGATCGGAGCCTGGCTGATCCATGGGGTTCCCAGATGGATTGTAAAAATATCAACAGGAGATTTACCTAGCAACACTGAAAATTCTCACTGGTCCGCCTTGAACCAATGAGAATTTTCTCTGTTAAAGCAGGATTCCCATTGTTTCTTTGCTAACCAATGAGGTGCTCCATGCTTCTGCTGGGCTCTGATCTGCTTGGGACCAAGTGGCGGCAGAATCAAATCCACTGGACAGGCGAGTCAACGTTTTGCATGTGGTGATCAGCCTAGTTGGAACATACACTGCCCATTCCCATAGGCTTCCATTGCATCAGATTTCCATATTTGCAATCCAGTCCGTGCACCTTGCATTCGCATCTCAATTGAGCGTGTAAATCGCAGGGGTTTTTTTTTTTTGGGGGGGGGGGGTTAAAATCACAATGTGAATGGGCCCTTACTGCTATTTGTACTTCTCAAAGTTGACAGAACTCTGAGAAGACCTCCCAATTTAGCTAATGCCATTATGACTAAAGAAAGCAGCACATCCCCACCTCTCAAACAGAGAATAGTTGCAAATAGAAGTATATACATTTTAAAAGTTAGAAAATACGCACAATTTACTATGACAGTGGGGTACAGATACAAATGTCAAATCTTGGAAAAACTATTCATATACTTCAATCTCAGTTTACAAAATTTGCAAGGCAACTTACGCTGTTTACAATTCACAATTACTAAATTATTAAAAGAGATGAAGAGCCAGGTGTATGACTACATTCTTATCATACTCATACTGTAGATTATGATGGTGAAATCTAAAGCATTGTGTATTATACACAATTTAGGTAACTTATTAATTAAAAAACTGAGTTTTAAGACAATGAAGACTTCACTACGCTTGTTTTCACACATTTCTGTTGCAGCCTATTAGGCAAACATGGTGAAAATATGGGCAGCTCAGTGGCGTAGTGGTTTGCACTCTTGCCTTGCAAGCGCTGGGTCCCCGGTTCGAATCCCAGCCAGGTCAACATCTGCAAGGAGTTTGTATGTTCTCCCCGTGTCTGCGTGAGTTTCCTCCGGGCACTCCGGTTTCCTCCCACATTTCAAAAACATACAGATAAGTTAATTGGCTTCCCCCTAAAATTTACCCTAGACTACAACAAATACACTACACGATACATACATAGACAAACGACTAAGGTAGGGATTAGATTGTGAGCTCCTCTGAGAGACAGTTAGTGACAAGACAATATATTCTCTGTACTGCGCTGTGTAAGATGTTGGCGCTAAATAAATACTAAATAATAATAATAATAATATTATTATTATTATTATTATCTGACAAATGTCAAGCATAGCCCTGAAATGCAGTTAAAAACTCATGTACAGCAGGTATGACTGTTTGACATGGGAGAAAAATGTTAATCTCAGAGTTCTGGTTGTAATTTACAACAGTCTATTATTAGAGTTACAAGGCAATTTGTTTTTCCAGGTCCAGCATAAGGCGTGTGCTACAGTTAGAGCTGAAGTGACTACGTTTGTTGAGACCTTGCGTAAACTGTATCTGAATGTCTGAACTGGAGATCAACAATTCAATTATTCATGACCACTATGGGTCTTCATACCAAGTTATCCAGCATTCTCATGAGGGCTTCAAACTCCTGCTCCCCAACAAGCCACTTTGGGTGGGTCACTCCTTCTCCAGATGGTGACTCAGGTGAACGGGACTTCTTGTATTTGCTGGGATCTAGCAGCACTAAGTTGTCTGGACCCCCAGCACTGGCCAGGGTGCGTACCTTGAAGAGCAGAAGACAGAGTTAGCAGGAAAATCTACACAATGGAAGGCGAGAACAAACTGAGATTTGTGTGTGTGCATGTGTGGGGGATGAGGGGGTGTGGGGGATGAGGGGGGGGGGGGGGGGGGCGGGGAGATACTTACCTCAGGAAGTCTTCCTTCACCAAGCCATTCAGGAACAAGGACCCACAAAGCGTGGCTGCACTGCACCTGTTCAGGCTTCAGCGGAAATGGTTGAGCCCAATCAGGATGCTCTACTGCACAGGTAGCTTGTGCTTGCACAGTAGCACTGCCCAAATTAGGCTTGACTCTTTCTGCCGAAGCATGATCGGGGTCCGTGCTACAGTGCATGTGCAAGGCGTCAAAAAGTGGTTTTGCGGAGGGGACAGTGCCTGGTGAAAGAGAACGGAAGAAGCCTCTGGAGGATGCAGAGTAAACTACCGGCCAGAATAAACTCTCTGCCTGTGTCAAACCCTCCTTCTTCTGCTCAATAGACATCACCAAGGCAACAGTTGAATCACTTCAGGAGAAGGACAGACTGCCCCCAGCAAGCTCATGGTGAACCATAACTCCTAAGAGTGTGTAAGGGGCTAAAGAGGACCCAAAAGCCATCGTACTAAAACACTATGAAAAACAGAAATGTGCCTTCTTAAAACAGAAGGTATTTGCCATTATACAGGTTAGTGTGAGTATATCATGCCTCCCACAATGCATCACGGCTTTATATGCAAATAGTCCCTTCTGAGAGACATCATATGCTTACTACAACCTGAATAATTGAAAATACCTTCTGTTTTAAAGTGGACCTGAACTCAGAACTCCTCTCTGCTCCAAAAGATACACAACAGCATAATAACCTTTAAACAGAAAACATTTCTTTGTTAGAACTGAATCAAATCCTAAAATAAATCTGCACAGTGTCTACTTCCTGATTCGTGGAAGCAGACATATTGTTTACAGCTTGCACTTTCAAATGGGCTTATCTGCCGTGACACACATGTGACACAGGGGTGCGATGGGCTGCCTCTGTTGTAATGAATACAAGTTATGCACACCCCCTGCAGGCTCTGTGTGCTTGGTTTACTCCTCACTCTCTGCTCTCAGTTTCTGACAACACTGATGCAGTTTGTGAGGCTGAGGGGGGAGGGAGCTGCCTGTCACATGCTGTGAAAGAGAAACTGTGTGAATCCCAGACTGGAGTGCACTATGTAATAAAAACTTGTAGTATACTGTAACATGAGAACACATACATTACACACACATACATACATACATATATATATATATACACACACACACATATACATATATATATATATATATATATATATATATATATATATATATATATATATATATATATATATATATATATATATATATATATATATATATATATATATATATATATATATATATATATATATATATATATATATATACATATATACACACACACACACACACACACACACACACACACACACACACACACACACACACACACACACACACTATACACACACTATACACACACTATACACACACTATACACACACACACACACACACACACACTATACACACACACACACTATACACACACACACACACGACTCTGGCACCCCGATTTCTGAATGACATGTAAAAGTTGCTTTCATCCGAAAAAAGTACTTTGGACCACTGAGCAACAGTCCAGTGCTGCTTCTCTGTAGCCCAGGTCAGGCGCTTCTGCCACTGTTTCTGGTTCAAAAGTGGGTTCATGCTTCCATCTGCTGAAAAGCTTTATGGAGATGAAGATTTCATTTTTCAGCACGACCTGGCACCTGCTCACAGTGCCAAAACCACTGGTAAATGGTTTACTGACCATGGTATTACTGTGCTCAATTGGCCTGCCAACTCTCCTGACCTGAACCCCATAGAGAATCTGTGGGATATTGTGAAGAGAAAGTTGAGAGACGCAAGACCCAACACCCTGGATGAGCTTAAGGCCGCTATCGAAGCATCCTGGGCCTCCATAACACCTGAGCAGTGCCACAGGCTGATTGCCTCCATGCCACGCCGCATTGAAGCAGTCATTTCTGCAAAATGATTCCCGACCAAGTATTGAGTGCATAACTGAACATAATTATTTGAAGGTTGACTTTTGTTTTAAAAACACTTTTCTTTTATTGGTCAGATTAAATATGCTAATTTTTTGAGATAGGAAATTTGGGTTTTCATGAGCTGTATGCCAAAATCATCAATAAGAAAAACAATAAAAGGCTTGAACTACTTCAGTTGTGTGTAATGAATCTAAAATATATGAAAGTCTAATGTTTATCAGTACATTACAGAAAACAATGAACTTTATCACAATATGCAAATTTTTTGAGAAGATCCTGTATATACACACACACACACACACACACACACACACACACACACACACACACACACACACACACACACACACACACACACACACACACACACACACACACACACACACACACACACACACACACACACACACACACACACACACACACACACACACACACACACACACACACATCACTTCCTGGTTAGTGGCCATATTTTTTTGTTTGTAAACACTGCCTAAAACTGGCGATTAAAATCCAGGATTGCGGCGGGGAGCGGCGGAAATGGCAAAGAGGGATCCACGAGATCACAGTGACTCGATTGGTATGTTTTTTATTGTACAAATTCTCTTTAAGAAGGCATATTTCTGTTTTTCAGGAGAGGGAAAGCGTAAGAGCTGAGTGAAGAGACCAGGCAGAGGTCTGGCTGGTAATGATTACATTTGAAGATAAGCACAGCAATAAAAACTTTTACTTCCATCTGCACTGAAAGTAAATGTTTTTATACACAGGAAATGCTTTACAATGTTTTTATGCACCTAAGAGTAGGTACAGTACTTCAATTTTAGTTTACAAAGTTTCAACCCACTTTAGGTGGTGCTTATGTCTTGTTACATTTTGTGTGCCTCTTTGTTAACGTTTTAGCCACTATCATTAATGTAGAACTGCAAACCATTTACTGAAATATGCAACCCGAAAAATCACAAATACTTAAAGCTACAGTAATACTTTTTTTCCCCATACAAAAATGTGCTTTTAAAAAAAAAAAAAAAAAAAAAAATTGTTTTAATTCCTGAGTGTACTCTAAAAAAAAATCCACATGATGTGAAAGAGCCCTCTGTCTTTACACACAATATATTATTGTTATGATCATCATGTATTTATAATGTGCCACCTAGCTACATGAGCTTGTACATTAAGAACAGGTACAAAATGATTTCAGCATTAAATTACCTGAATTTCGCAGGCAGACACGAGATTGTGTATATAATAAAAAGCTTCTTCAACTGTTTCTCCCATAGTTACCAACCCGTGGTTTCGGAGAATTAGTACCTGAAATCAACACGGATTACATTACATTAAAGATGAAGAACTAAGAAAGCAGAAGAAGCAGAGGAAACTATCGCCAATCACTCACTCTGCTTCTAGGTCCCAAGTTCTTTTGTATTAATACTTTCTCCTCTTCATCCACTAGAATGCCATGATAGTCATGATAGGTCACCTCTCCAAGACACAGCGCCTCAGGGGACAGAGGCAACAAGCCACACTTCATTGCTGACACCTAAAAAGGTAAAGGCAGCGAATAAACATTCTGAAAGGTCTCAAGGGGAGAGAAAAAAAAAAAAGTATCCCTGACCAACTACGTGATCAGCAAAATTTAAATGACAAAAATCTGTAGTTTTGCGCTCCCTTATACCGTATGTGGCAGTCAGATGCGAGCACAGGTGTCCCACAGCATTAATAGCAATCTACTGTGCTAAAGTCCACTCATTCAACCACTTTTGTATCCCTGCGTTACTTGCTGCAGCAGGATGCTTCCTGTTTATACTCCTTCCCATTCTACAAAGCATAACAGTCTGCTCGGCAGATAGCAGGGCATCACAGTGGTGTAGTAGTTAGCGCTCTCTCCTTGCAGCGCTGGGTCTCCGGTTCGAACCCCAGCCAAGTCAACATCTGCAAGGAATTTACTATGTTCTCCCCGTGTGTGTTGGTGAGTTTCCTCCGGGCACTCTGGTCTCCTCCCACATCCCAAAAATATACAGATAAGTTAATCGGCTTTCCCCTAAATTGACCCTAGTCTATGATACATGCACTACACGATACATACATAGACATAAGTATGGTAGGTATTAGATTGTGAGCCCCTCTGAGGGACTGTTAATGGACAAAACAATATACTCTGTACAGCGATTCAGAATATGTCAGCGCTATACAAATACTAAAGAATAATAGTGCAGTGCGACTGTTCTTTAACTGTCACCCAAAACAATTGGGAATTTTTGAATTGAGACTTCCTATTGCTGTTATATGAATTTAGCCCAACGACGCTTTGAGACAACGATCGTCATGGTGGATTGGATCTTTAACATCCCCAACGAATCCTGCGCAAAGTTGAATTCTAGTTTGTGCACATCATGTCTGCCTGTCAGCGGGAAGATGGATCAGTGAAACGCTCGTTGTTGGGGGACATTGCCGTGATCCATCTTCCTGCGTCATTAGGTGAGTAGCCTCCTCAGAAGCAGCAGTAAGCTGCAACCGCGTAAGGCGATCTCCCGGGACCCCAGCCGTATCCCCGCCAGGTGAGCAGGACCATCTTATCCCAGATAACACACACTTATAATTGGCACTACTTAGCACTTTGACACGAAGGTATGAGAAGCGCTCCTTATTGTATTGATGAATTTCATGTATTTGATGCACATTGTTTCTGCGGTTTTGCACATTGTAACGTGGGCTCTTAGTGTACACGCTGGCCACCACTAGGTTTGGGTGGGTGTCGGCGTGCACACATTTGCCCAAAGATATTTTGATTTTGAGTTTTGATTGTTAATTTGGCACTTTTGATTGCACAGGCGATATTGTACATGTGTGTATGCGCACGTGCCTTACTTTTTGTGAGGACGTGAGCATGCAAACATTCCCTCACTGGATTGTATTTTTACAGCACGTAGCACCTTATCTGTGGAGGGTGCAGTTAGACACCCATACAGTTTGCACATTATTAATGCATTTTTCAATGTCAGCCTGCATTGGGGAGGTGGATGATTAATTTGTGAATATACCTAAATATAATAATTAGAGATGGCAGGAGTATACACCGATTATTATTTGGTGTTTTTCAGGAGACCTTTTATGTTTTAATTGTTTTTATGTATGTAGCTTGTGTACAATAAAGATAACTTATTTTCTTGACAGGTGATTGTTTAATATGGGCCCTGATTGGCTTTGTCTTTTTTGGTTGTGTTTATGGGAATTTCTCCATGGCCAATGGGCATAATTCATGTGCACAAAGGCGCATCTTACTGATCGTGCTCAATTTCTTTTGTATGGTTAGGTGAGTATTCACCTTTAAGTCCAATTTGGCAGTCCCCCAAAGAAAGGGATTTCCTGAAGTCAGTGGGATTGTTTGGATTGATGTCCAGCTACATTAGTCTTCCGTCTCCCACCATATCCTATCATACAGTCAAATATAGTGAATTCTGTATCACATACTTTTGTGTTTTGTAATGTAAATGGACATCTCCCCATGAAGTTAAAATATTGCTACAGCCATATTCTGTGCCTCTATTTCAGATAGAGTGGAATTATAGGTTTCCTAGACAGCAGACGGCAGCTCAAGCCTCTATACTTACTGCAGCTCCAGCAGGGGTGTGGATGTGAACAATACATTTCACATCAGGCCGCGCAGCGTAAATTGCGGAATGTAACATGAAACCAGCTTTATTCACTCCCAGGTTGGTGCTGCCGCGGTCAATCATTTCACCTTGCAGATTGATTTTAACCTGAAACACAAAAACATATACAGCATAAACAGAATGCATTGAACGACGCAAGCGTTCTGCAAATCTGCTTTAAAGAGAACCAGAGATGAAGCAACCTCATGTATTTTACCTTATAAATCAGTGGGAACATGACAGTAAACACCTAATCTGCTCTTTGTTACATTGTTCTCTGTTTAATTTGCCTGTTATCACCTCTAAGATAAGAATCCCGACTAAGCAGTCGGTCTGGCTTTGCTACAGAATAATTATAGCTGAGACTGTGTTCTTTGCTGTCTTCAAGTCCAAGCCTGCCCCCTGCTGGCTTTGCTCAGGAATCATTATAGCTGAGTCATTATAGCAAAGCCAGAATCAATGCTCAGTCCGGGATTCTTATCTCAGCTAGATAACAGACATTTTTAGCAGTGAGGATGGAACAGAGAGCATGGTAAATGTTTTCTCTAATGTTCCCACTGATTTCTATGGTAAAATACACAAGGGTGCTTCGTCTCTGGTTCACTTTAAAGACAAATTACATTTCATGTGCAACAAAAAGAAAAACAAACACAGTGATACAAAAGTTAAAAATAACTTCCACTGTTTTATTAATCTCATTTCTTTTCTGCTTTCTTGTAAATACAAAGCAGCAAAAAGAAGGAGACAGACACGGCAATGCTGCAGAGGATGGTAGAAAGTGGCCTGCAGCTATTTTTAAAACCAATGACGAGTCTGTAGTCCTTCTGAACTGTCCCACAGGACTGTAGAGTTGGTATAAAAAAAAAAAAAAAAAAATCTGAATCCAACTCTTCAGTTTATTTAACCACGGACTCCAGAAACCCAAAATTGCTCAGACTCCTCGACTCCTTAGTCTAAGGGCTTGTTTCCACTGTTGCGACGCGATTCGCCGGCATTCCGACGCTTGTAAAAACGCATGCGGATGCGTTTCTGCATGCGTTTTTACCCGCGATTTTGCGTGCGATTTCGCATGGCAGGGTGCCATGCGAAATTAACCATGACACTGCCAGGGCAAAATAAAATTGAAAAAGGTGCGAAATCGCGGGTAAAAACGCATGCGTTTTTACTATTAAATACATTAGCGGCGATTCGCACGGATTCCCGATGCAGGCGAAATCGTTGCCTCTTTTGTGCGTTTTTTCTCCGCAACAAAAAACGCACAACGCCACCGCAGGAGTGGAAACAGCCCCATCCACTCACATTACATGTGCGAATCGCGATAGTGGGAACGAGCCCTTAGGCTGCATTTCCACTTGTGCGGTGCGAAGCGCCGCGGTAAAAATTCGCATGCGGATGCGAATTTCGCATGCGGGTCTATACGAATTTTCATGCAAATTCGCATGCGAATTCGCATGGATGACGATGTATGCGAATTTAACCATGGCAGTGCTGGTGTGCTTTTCCATTGTTTCTATGCGAATTCGCATGAAAATTTGCATGAAAATTCGCATGCCCAAACCTCATGCGTATTTCCTATTAAATACATTGTATGCGATTCGCATAGCGGTATGCGGTATGCGAATTCTGATGGCTCTGCCATGCGAATTTTTTCTGCACAGAAAAACGCAAAGGAATCCTGACAAGTGGAAACAGTCCCATTCACTTGTATTGCTATGCGAATTTTCATGCAAAAAACGCATGCGAATTCGCTATAGTGGAAATGAGCCCTAATACTTAGCAGGGCTGTGATGTTGGTACAAAAAAAAAAAAAAAAAAATTGGTCTGACCCCTTGACTCCACAGCCCTGCTGCGCCACATTAACTTGCACCTCCTGAAGGTTGTGGCAGTAATGGGAGGAAAGGACAGCAACTGCCTCACTCCTACCCTTATCTCACACAAGGTGTATTTTTACTGCCCTTTTTACTGCTATTTATTCCCAGTGAAGATTATTTTTTATTTTTTCGCCTTTGTACTGGAAACACATTAAAAACATGGCAATAAAGTATTTTTAAAGAAGCAGTTACCACTGGTTTATAAACAGGACCCTAAAAATATATTTTAATCCCCATTCCGGGCATGGATATCTTCTTACATACGTGTTAACAACTGCCAAGCTTGTTTTAATTTGTTTTAAAACTCCATGGTTGATGGATGCCTAATAAAACCACTAGTAAGAGTGCCCATACATCAATTGACTTTGGGGCGCCCTTTCGATCGGACAGCTCCCCCAATGCAGTGTTTAAGATTTACCTGTCATGCTGGTGCGAATCCTGGCCTCCTCCAGTATCCAGCGTCTTTGTGAGCGCCTGTACCACGGGACATTGGTGCATGCAGCGACATCGTTTCATGCAGTGGTCATGTGATACAGGTGCTTGCGGTGATGCCGGACACTGGAGAAGGCCAGGATTTGCGCCAGCATGGCAGGTAAATTTTCAACACTGCACGCAGGTGGACCTAGTACAGGGGGGAACTTGGGGGCGGCAGCAGGATAATTTCCAACCCAATTCGATCAGACTAAGACCAGATCAGAGACTGGCCACTTCCTGCACCACAGACTGCCCAGCACTATATATAGTACTATAATGTTCACAGAGATTCAGACTGTGCCTACCCCCTTGCAGTCTGAATATTGGACATGATGTGTTCTAGATACCAGGGGAAGCCTCACACTCAAAGAGCCTGAAATCTGACTCACAGCAGCTTTTTGGTCATGTGGTCAAAATTTATCGACAAGACCTTTCCCTACAGATTACACGAACAACATTTCAGCACTGCAATTACTAGTTTGGTGTTTATAGACCGATGCCTGGAGATAGGTTTAATGTGAACAGTGGTGTGGACAACAATGGCAAATAGCACAGGAGGAAAAAAAAAGACCATATAGGAGAAAAAAAAATGAAAAACATTGTAAGGAACGGGAAAAGAAAAAAAAAATTATAAAAAAAACTTAATTAGAAAAATGTCACTGGGAAACAGAAAAAAAAAAACGAAAAAAAAAAATACTAAGCACATACTGTACATCATGCCCTATATACAACCACACAGATAGGGTAATTAGCAGACTTAGCTAGCACTTACCAGACTAGAAGCAGTAACCTCACTGTAGAGCAGCCCAAAGGGAACAATTAGGAAGTGTTCTTGCTCTGAACTCACTCTGACCTGTACCAAATACAGAACAACAGATCATGAGTATTCCACATTACCCAGAGGACTCCAATCAAACAGAATGAATACGTCACATAATGTTCTAACTGAAATAGTCTGAACTAGTCCCAAAACGGCTAATGTAGTAATTTGATTTTTCATAGTACAATTATAACCATTCAGGCTACCAATGTGGATACAGTAAAGGTCTGACCCCTTATTTAGCTTCAGTTATTCTTGACTTAAAGGACACCTGTAAGGAGAGGTATATGGAGGCTGCCATATTTCCTTTTAAACAATACCAGTTGCCTGGCAGCCCTGCTGATCTATTTGGCTCCAGCAGTGTCTGAATGAAACCAGAAAAAAAGCAGGCAGCTAATCTTGTCAGATCTGACAATAAATGTCACAAACACCTGATCTGCTGCATGCTTGTTCAGCCTTTATGGCTAAAAGTGTTAAAGGCAGAGGATCAGCAGGATAACCAGGTAAGGGCTAGTCCACACTAGGTCCGGAAACGTATCCGTGGCTCCGTTTTTCAGCCCAGATGAAAAACGGAGTCCCGGATACTAATGTTAAAAATAGCAGCCGTCCTTACCCAAGAAAGAAACGGATCCGTCTGCGTTTGCGGGGACCCGTTTTCAAAACCTGAACGGAAGGTCCGGAATTGCTGCATTTTTACAGACCACGGATACACAGATGGGTAGTGAAAAGCAATGGGAAAACGCAACTCCATCTCCACAGGCAAAATAGCACCAAAAACTGATGAAAAACGGATAGCCTGACCTTTATTATTGGCCCAAAAACTCCTCCCACTACCTTCCTAATGATAGAGACGCTTTCTGTCCTTTTTGTCCTTTTGTAAAAAACTGAACAGAAACTGATGCACTTTTTTTGAAAACTGATCAGTTTGCAGTCTGGTGGTACTTCCCCTGATCCCAGACTGCAGCGTCCGTCCTGCAACCGTGCCTAGTAAGGACCTAGCCTAACTGGCATTGCTTAAAAGGAAATAAATACGGTACCCTCCATATCCCTCTCACTACAGTTGTCCTTTAATACATTCCAGAGTTGTCATTAGAAAGACAAACTGCATTTATAGAAATAATTCAGACTGACAGAGTTCTCCACACTAGCGTGATGCTGCCCAGACAAAATCCTTTTCAAGCAATCTGAGCACCAGAAAAACACTTAAAATGAACTTCCAACAAGGCGAATTTCTAAATGGCTAAAGTTCTGTGACTACAGGCAAGTCTCCATTTGTGTGAATCCCCTCTGTTTCCTCACATGCCAATATGGATGCAGAATTACAGCCCAGTGAAATGAATGGGCTGCTTCAAAGTTACGTGCAAGGAAAACCGCCTACTGCATTTTTTCAGTCATTGCATGTGAATCATCATAGCCATGCAGTGGTACAGGTACTGAATTTGGAAAAGTTTTGGCATCAGCATGGGTCTGTTTTGGAAACAGACATGACACCCTAGAACAAACTCAAATACAAAGGGGGCCGAAAATGTACACTGGGACCTTAACACGGGCCAACCTCCGTGTCTACTGGCCACCTTCCTCTCTTATAAAGTTATTTCGTATCAAATAGCCCCCCTCCAACTCCTATACAGTTCCCTGGTGTCTAGAGGCCCAACCCTCACCTATACAGTTCCCTAGTGTTTAGTGCTTTCACCCTACCTCGCCCATGTGGCTTCCCTGGTGTTCTAGGGCTTCACCGCCAGTATAGCTTTCCAGGTGGTCTAGAGTGGGCCAAACATATTGCAAAGTGGGTAAACTACTTGAGGGCCAAATAATGCCCTACTGGATACATAGACAAGGGACAATAGCTGCTTCAAAGGTAGCAAAATCATTACGTGTGATATCTGCAGATCTTTGCAATAACCTAGTAGGAACAATGCTGTCTGACTAAAGAATGCAATTACATCAGACTGCGTGGAAGAAACAATGTTTTTGTTTCATAATGGCCGCTGGCTTTGTCCTTACATGCTGTTCTGTCAAGAGGACTTTGCTTTTGAATGTATTAAAGTCCTTTTAAAGCTCCGCTGGCAGCAATCCAGGTTGTAAAAAGGATAATTGTGGATCCTCTGGTATCATTTATTTCCTGATTAAACGTTTATAACCATGTATCCAACCGAAAGGTGTGGTAAGGTGAACGGGAAGGACAGTAAGATGTTCCCGTCAGTGAAAACCGGAAGCAAACAAAATCCTACATATGGACTTGCCAAGCGGAACTAGAGGCATTAACAGAGGCCAGCATGTTTAAAATCTGCAGTGGCTGCCCAATTCTCAACACTTCGGTTTCTGAGAATGAAACTTTCAATCTGCTAACAAAACCCCCCCAAAACCAAAACCCTAAAGGCCCATACACGCTCAACAAAACTGATTTATTGTTGGCCGACTTTAGTCCGTTTTAGACTGTTGGACGACAATCAGGCATGTATACGCGTGCAAACTACTTGACAAGTGGCTGATAACAGGCGGTGCGCCCGATTCAACTGTTGGAACTATGTTGGTCTACGGTCGTCTGATATTGTGCAGGTAGTCCGTGTGTAGGAGTAGTTTGAACCACTATTAAACGACTTGTACTTGTTTTTAATGTGTAGTCCGTTGTTCCGCTATCGTGCGCAGTATGTAAATGAGTTGGTCGTTTATCCATCCAGACGTGTGGACATACAGGTCGTGCGGTACGTCAGGTCGTTTGGTTCGTAGTGTGGGTGGTCATTTGCATGTTATGCGCTTGCTGTACGTGTGTATGTAGCTTAACTCTGAAATTGCCAGGACATGAATTTATGAATAGTGTGGATAATCCCCCTGCATGCATGGTTGTATTTACTGGCAATCAGGAAGGAGCACGTATTATTTTTCTTGCGCATATCTTGGCGATTTTATACCATCTACACTATTGGCTCCCTGTTTTCTTTTGTGTTTTTCTGGTTTCACCTTTCCCCAGCATCTCCCAAGTTCAAGTGAATAGTGACAAAGCACTCTATGAGGGATAGCTGGCAGGGATGATCAATGAGACGCGAAAGCAGAGTGAACAAGCAAGAGGCGACTTGCCACAGGAACTACAATAGGACAGATCAGGTGTAAGTAGGTAGAACTGGTTCTTGCAGTTTAATACTCACAGTAATATGATTGTAGATCAACTGGGACCACCCGAAAAGATCAGCTAATCGATAAAATGCTGCTAGCTTACATCTAAGCAGTTTTTCCCCTTTTTCATATGCTATGGAGTCAGATCCTCTAAGGTCGTTCACAGGTGTGACCATTCCCAAACCTGGAAAAAAACAAACAAAAAAAGCACTTTATATTTCAATTACAGTAAAATGTGTCAATTACCAGTTATTTTCTGGAGTGAGACTTGAGTAAAGGTGCCCATACACTCGTCAGATTGGCAGCAGACAGATAAGAAATGCATCTGATGATCTATCTGATGCGTTTTTAGAACATTTTTTACCAGGATAGAATTCCAATAGATTTCAGTTTGAAATCTGTTGAAATTCGATCTGATGGCATTTTTTTGCCATCAGATTTCCATTAAGGTCAATGCAAACTGATAAGCAATCTCATCAGATCGACCTAAATTTTCCACCCTGCTAGTTCGATGGAAATCCATCGAAATCGATCGAAATCGGCCGTCGATCGGTCGATTGGCCAACCGATTTGCGATCGATCGATCGATCGATCGATCGCGATCGATCGGTCGGCCAGAAAATCGGCTGAGTGTATGGGCTGCTTAAGATGGGTGGAGGGTGGTAGATCAGTAGACTATACAAAACATCTAGAAAAATGAGAGATCTCTTGTTCTGCATTTGAGATGGGACATACAAACAGACAATCAAATTCTGGCTAGCTCAGCACAAAGTTCTGATAAAAACCTATCGCCCCCAAAATATCTGATCAGCCAACTTTAAACGGATTGATTTTATGCCTAGTACACACAATGCAGTTTTTCGCCAGACTGCCGGTCAATTATTTCCGACAGGTCCAAGCTGATTTCTGATTGATTATGTATAGAAGTGAACAGAAAATTGGAAATCTGATTGGACCTGTCAGAAATAATCGATTTGACGGACAAATCGGATTTAAAATTGCACTGTGTGTACTAGGCATTAGGCAGTTTATTTATGGCAAGTGTGATCAGACCAGTCACATGACTTATGCTTAGGTGGGACGGGCCCTCTTCACTTGCTCAAAACAGTAGCAAAATGACAATTTAAAGCAAAACCTATGAGCACAAAAAGGAAAAGCCTAGAAACATGCCTAATGCTTGGAACACACGATGCAATTTCATGTCTGTTGGACAGTTGATCGGACAGGAAGTTGTAGCATGCGTACATTTCCAAACGGCTCCCAATCGATAAAAAGGGATCAATTTTCTGATGATAACGTCGCAAAATCGATCCCTTCCTCAATTGGAAACAGATCGGACATAATCACACGATTCCTGCCAATCTGACGGGAAATTGCATCGTGTGTTCCCAGTAGGAAGCCTGTGCATGATCCAACCCTACCGCTGTTGGCTGGGGCCCTCTTTTCTTCATGGGCTTGTCCATGTATCCGTGCAGCCACACTGCGCAGGTGCCAGTATGGACCACACCTGCACACACCTATTCAGAGAAAAAAGGCATGCACGAGTGGCTTTATGTTATTGTGCAGGCCGTACTCGGGCATGCACGGTACAGCCACAAAAACATGTTCAACAAGCCCTTGTTGAATATGTTCAGAGGGTCCTTAACCAGGACTGTGGAGTCGGTACAAAAATCCAGGGCTGTGGAGTCGGTACAAAAATCCACCGACTCCTCGACTATGACTCCTCTAATTTGCATATTACAATCTTGTTGATTTAAAGTATGTAACATGAAATTTGTCTCTTGACGGCCAACGCTTAGAAATTTTAAAAGACAACTGAAGTGAGAAGGATATGGAGACTGACATATTTATTCCCTCTAGTCATAGACTAAATCTAGTCCTTGGTAAGAGTATTTGTTAAAGGTACAGAACAGAACAAAGAACATCAATCAGGCCCTTGGCAATGTAACTGTGGGTACATGTAAGAGTGATGTGCAGGTACTCTGCAGGGGAATGAGGAGATTCTTCCTCTATTACACATTCTTCATGCACAATCTGAACAAGGTTTATGGGTGACAGACAACACCTCTCTGTTCATTGTGCACAACATTCTCAGTGGATTCCCTGCAGCTCTGTGGAGAGTGCATATGTAGAGTATAGTACTACTGTGTAACAAAGGAAACCTGAGACAGATTCAATTAAAGTTTTATACATACCTGGGGCTTCCTCCAGCCCCCTTCAGGCTAATCAGTCCCTCGCTGTCCTCCTCCGCCACCTGGATCTTCTGCTATGAGTCCAGGTACTTGAGCAGTCTGGCATAGTGCGCATGCACACACTCCGTCACCGGGAGCGTACTACACCTGCGCAGCACTATTGCGCAGGTGCAGAACGCTCCTGGCTGTGGAAGCAGCATGCGGCCGCACTGAGCTGACTGGCTGAATTACCAGGACTCATAGCAGAAGATCCAGGTGGTGGAGGTGGACAGCGAGGGACTGACTAGCCTGAAGGGGGCTGGAAGAGGCCCCAGGTATGTATAAAACTTTTCTTTTCATCCTTCTCAGGTACCATTTAATTCGTAGTCACCAAACCAAATTTTAACAACAGATCAAATTATTTGAGTTCATGAGCAAAGAGTGCATACATTTGCATAAATCAGAATCAATGCAGAATTATTTCCATCTCATTGACCATCTGTATTAGTGACACGGCTACACATCAGGCTTTATACTTGTAGCATAGATGTTATTTAGTATATATGAGATTCCTGTGTACACATCATAGATACAGTCACAATCAGATGTGTATATCTGACTTTAAAAATACGGGGACTGCTTTATTGAAGCAGCACAAGTAACTAATTTTGATTGGTTTATTTCATTTTTGTGGACTAAGCACAGCTGTTACTGTATGTATAAATTTTTTATGATGACTATTATCTGAGAAATAGAACATTTTATCATATTTTCTATTGTAATTACAGTTTAAATTCATTAGGAGTCGGAGTCTGTGCATTTTTTTCCGACTCCAGGCACCCAAAATTGCCCCGACCCCACAGCCCTGCAAAAATCATCCGACTCCGAAGTTTAATGCTGAATACACACGTTGAGATTTCCCGCACGATCCGCGGGATCTATTCGATTATTTCCAACATGTTCAATCGTGTTTCGATGGATACAGCCGTCGATTTTGCATACTTAATATGCAAAATCGACGGCTGTATCCATCGAAACACGATCGAACATGTTGGAAATAATCGATTCAATGGAATCGATCCTGCGAATCGCGCGGGAAATCGCAACGTGTGTATTCAGCATAAGAAACCTCAAACTCCAGGGCCCATATGCAATTAAAGTGGTCTGTAAGTCAGCATTTCTACTTTGCTCTAAAACCTGGGTGCCCAATAGGTCGATCGCAGCCGTGTCGCTGCGTCCTGTCAAAGCTTGCTGCTGCGCAGCTGCGGCTGTCAAAATTTACTACCTAGCAGCCGTGGCAGCAGGGATGAGAGAGGAGAGTGAGGTCCGGAGACGCACCTTATACGGCAAACCCAGGAAGTGACATCACTCCTCACTTTCTGGGTTTGAAGTTTAGGCACATCTCTGGACTTCGCTCTCCTCTCTCATCCCTGCTGCGTGCCGCTGCTGATCTGGAGGTATGTGTGTGTATGCAGGCGGCCAGCACAGCGAGGGAATGAGAGGACCATGTGCGCAGAAGGGAAAACTAGTAGATGTACATGTGAACGAGTGGACGGACAGTGCGGATTCAGTATATCCAGCAGCAGCAAGAGAAAGGACTGACACACAAAACAGCAGCACCCCAGGCTTCCCAGCTGGTGGTGGTGATACGGTACTGGAGTGGGCTACCTATATTGTACTGGAAGGTGGTCATCTGGCTGCCTATACTTTACTGGGCCGGGGGAGGGAGGGGGATGGGGATAGGGATGCTATTGGTCAGGGGGCAGCTTGTTATGGTGGGCTTTGGGTGGCAAAAAGTATAAATCTGGCCCTGGATGTGTGTGTGTCCAAGAGATCTACAAACATTTCTACCAACATATCAAATGCTACACTTCGCATTTATAATGTTGGTTTATTACTATAAGACATCAATTAGTTTCCATCAATTAAATAGATTTTTGCACCAAGCACCGCTTATGATTCCCATATAATGAAAGTCAGTGGTCCTGCATGCAAATTGTTAAATCGCATGTGTTGGCACAATAATACATATGTTATGGTGAAAAAATTGCATTCAAAACATGCATTAAAAACACATGCGTTCTCACAAATTCATATTAAAACTGCATGTCCACAACAGCACCGTAAATGAGCCCTAAGTGCACTAAATGACAATTTGTGACATAAACAGAGCTCAGAATATTCCAGAATTTTGTACTAAAATATGTTTTTTGTACAATAGGAATGTTTCATAACCTTGAGTTCTAATCGTGCTGTTGCTGAATGGACAGAGGTGAATTATTTATACTACAAGACTGTAATTAGCCTCTGCTATTGATTCCATCAAGTGACCTTGCCTTAGCCGTGTCTGTCAATACCGTAATATAACAAAATCCACCAGCACCGAAACCCGAATGTGAAAGCACAAGGCTGCAGACAGCAGTGTGCGCACAGCACAAACTGATCTCTTACACAACAATGTGACACTTGTTTGTCTCTGCAAAAGTATCTGTGTTATGTCAATACTCGTACCTATTAAAATACAAATCTGCCTAACGATGGCTTCCAACTACATAAAGTGTCACTCACATAGTTACAGTCACTGAAGACAAACACTGTGCATCAAGTTCAACCTGCAGAGCTGGGCAGAGCCCTCTTCTCCTCCCCTGTCACAGTGTGTACTCGTTACATATGGAAATAATCATCCCTTCAAAACATATGGTGCTGCATAACATGTTAGCACTTCATAAATAAAATGAGAACAAACAATGCAGTCCATGCAGAATTAAAGGTTTTGCCTTCTTGTAAGGCCCATAAAAAAACAATACAGGACGTATGCCAGCTGAAGTGATTGTTCAGGAAAGATAATTAATGAGATGCAAGTAAATCCCATTGCAAATTATGTCAAGCCAGGAATTGGGCCAATCAAAATTACTTTAACAGGTAAGTTTGGGCAGTGGGAAATTAAATAGTGGGACATACATCACCTGACAATATAAATAATTCAAATCAAAATAACTTCCTGTCAATTAGGACGGCCCCCAATTCCTAGCTGCACAGAATTTGCATGCGAGTCATATTTGCATCTTGATGACCACCTCTACTGTTCAGGATTGTTTCAGCATTCACTATGGCCCCCTGCACACCAAAAACCTCTAGCAGATCTGCAAAATGCTAGAGATTTTTGAAGCAGATAGAGCGATTCTAGACATGTTTAGAGAGGTTTTCTACACATGCCTAGCGTTTTTTGGAGCGTTTTTGTGTAGCAGATTACAAATATTATTACAGTAAAGCTGTTACTGAACAGCTTCTGTAACAAAAGTGCCTGCAAAACCACTCTGATCTAGCGTTTTTTAGAGCAGTTTTACACTTTCCTATACTTTACATTGAGGCAAAAACGCCTCGGAAATCTAAAAAATGCTGCAGCCCCCGAGTTTGCGTTTGTGGAAAAAACGAGCCACTCTGGTGTGCACCATCCCATTCACTTCCATTAGCCAAGCAGTTTTCCCCCTGCAAGCGCTTAAAAAAAAAACAACACGTCTGAACCGCTCTGGTGTGCACCAGCCCTCTAGCAGCCTTTCACAACCTTTCTACCCTGGAGGAACCCTGCACATAAACTTTTGGATCTCAAAGAAAACCCTGCATTTATTTTGCAGGAGGCATGGTCTTTAAAAGTAGCCGTGGCTGTTTCACTACCTCCTATTCTTCCACTGAAACTTATTATACCGTCTTCATACCCTAGTGCTTTTTATTAATGTGCACATTATTATGAGATCCCCCTCCCCCCAATTTAAAGGAATACTATTAAAGTATCTAAATTTCTGGAAGCAGCATTAATCAATATGGCAATATGATTCAGAACGAGCACAGCATATGTTTCTGCTGTGCAGTGTGTCTTTTTTTTAGTATACCTTGCAGACAGCGTCCCCTGAACAAACTGACGGCGACGGGTTTTTGGGGCAGACCATTATGCTAGAGGTGATGCCTCTTGCTGAGTGCAGCTGTGAATTATACTGTTTTATGCTCCCCAACGTCAGTGCAAGTTATGCAGCATGTTACTATGAGGAGGGAGAGACAACAGCTCTCCCTCCCTCTCACTCCAAGTCTGCCCGGCCAATAACATCATGCTTACTCGTCCCCTTCTGTTTGCGTCCCCTTCTGTTTGCGTGTGAAGAGAATCGTCAGAAGTTTCCCTTCACACTAGTGAAGCCCGGTTCATGAGGGATTGGCTCATTTGAGCCGGTTCTTTCCTGTGAGTCGAGTAATCCGACTCATCACACTGAACCGAATCAGTTCAATGGATGAGAAAGGATTCCTTTCTCATCCACTGGACTGATTCGGTTCAGTGTCTTTCTCATCCACTGAACTGATTCGGTTCAGTGTGATGAGTCGGATCACTCGACTCACAGGAAAGAACCGGCTCAAATGAGCCAATCCCTCATGAACCGGGCTTCACTAGTGTGAAGGGAAACTTCTGACGATTCCCTTCACACGCAAACAGAAGGGGACAAGTAAGCATGATGTTATTGGCCGGGCAGACTTGGAGTGAGAGGGAGGGAGAGCTGTTGTCTCTCCCTCCTCATAGTAACATGCTGCATAACTTGCACTGAAGTTGGGGAGCATAAAACAGTATAATTTACAGCTGCACTCAGCAAGAGGCATCACCTCTAGCATAATGGTCTGCCCCAAAAATCCGTCGCCGTCAGTTTGTTCAGGGGACGCAGTCTGCAAGGTATACTAAAAAAAAGACACACTGCACAGCAGAAACATATGCTGTGCTCGTTCTGACTCATATTGCCATATTGATTAATGCTGCTTCCAGAAATTTAGATACTTTAAAAGTATTCCTTTAATGCTTCATTTTACATTACCCCCTATTATAGTGTGCTCTGTTCTACTTCCCCTACGATGGGGAAAATGCCAAGGAACTCTGGTTGAGAAAGCCTGCACTGCAGTGACAGAAGCAATAGCTCATGCACATTCCACTCTGCTGAGTCGCATTACTATGCAGAGTGGAGTGGGAGGAGAGGCAGTGGGGATCAGCAGCACCTGGGAATAAAGCAACTAGCTGCTCTGCTATGGTTGTCTGTTCCTGGCCTGTCTTGACTGGTGCATTACACCTGCCTGTACAGACATTGAACTGAGATCACTACAATGCTGACAGGTTCCTTAAAGGGACTCCGAGCTCATCTAAAAAATAAAAGTTGTACTCACCCGGGGCTTTTTCCAGCCCAGTGCTGGTCGGGAGGTCCCACGACGGCGTCCTGGCTCCTCTCCTACTCCCCGCTCCGGAATGGCTGACAGCCCGCAGCCCGGGCGACAGCCGGCTGAGTGTCGGGCTGCTCCTTCCGCGTATAACGCGGCTGACGTCACACGCCGGCCGCCTCGCGTCATCACGGCGTGAAAGTACCGCGCATGCGCGATTAAAGCGCGCATGAGCGGTACTGCCACGCCGGCCGCGATGACGCGAGGCGGGCGGCGTGTGACGTCAGCCGCGTCATACGCGGAAGGAGCAGCCCGACACTCAGCCGAGTGTCGCCCGGGCTGCGGGCTGTCAGCCATTCCGGAGCAGGGAGTAGGAGAGAAGCCAGGACGCCGTCGTGGGACCTCCCGACCAGCACTGGGCTGGAAAAAGCCCCGGGTGAGTACAACTTTTATTTTTTAGATGAACTGGAGTCCCTTTAAGGTCTTCATGTAACAGTCCACCCTCCCGGAGCAGTGCTTTTCAGCGCTGCTAGATTTGGGCGCAGCCAGCGCCGCCATAGACTGTAATAGAAATCAGTCTATAGCGGCACTCAGTGAGTAACGTCGGCGCTGTCAGAAGACGGAGCCGAGGTTGCTTGAAAAAACACAATAATTCGGCCTACAGCAATCACTGGAAGCCGAATTATTTCATTCCCCCACTATCCATGGCGGCCTGGAGGGGGAATAGTAATTAAAACGGCCCAGACTTGTGCAGAAGCAGGATCAGCCGTATAACAGCTGGATCCTGCGCCCAAGTCTACCGACGCCGATTTCAAATGTACTCCACCCTCCCCCCTGCTGATATCTGCCACTAAGAACTGGACACTGTGACCCTGAAGAGAGGGCAACTCGATTTACACATCCGGTCACTGCTCAATTCACCTTGATAGACTGGAATAGACAAGATCTGTAAGCTCTACAACTGCTGTGTTCCTTCACAAGTACATTCCCACCAATACATGATAATTTTCATTTAAAGGGATTAACAACTCTGCCTTGCAATCAATTGCTTCTAAATAATAATAATAATAATGACCGCCCCCAGCAGATAATCTGGCACATGTACAGTGGCCCCCCGACCAGCAACCACTGCTCAGCCAGGCGGATGAACAATTGCTTTGTCCCTGCACTCGCTCACTGCATGTCATCACAGTACACTTTATTTGCTCTGAAAGCGCCCACAGCATTTTTATTGCACAGCCGTTATACAGGTATTTATGCATTAAAATCTGTCTAGTGAGCATTTCACCCTTTTTCACCTTCTGCTAAGTGTGCAGCTGAGTTCCAGCACTGCTAAGAAGGTTTATTACTGTATATACTTGAGTATAAGTCTAGAAATGTAGGTTTGATTCACTTCATAAAAGTATAGGGGTGGACTTATACATGAATCACGTGCAACACTGAGTAATGTGTGTACTATCTGCGACATTTCCATTTGCATTTGCAGCAATGTACCTGTGGTAAGTGATACTTTGAGGAACGAAAATGCCAAGAAAACACAGGTCTGAAAGTCCTGGGCACAACAATTATCAAGGAAAGGGGGGGGGGGCAACCATACTGGGCAGCATAAAAGCGAGTGAATAATTGTAGCACTTGGGGGGCCTGGAGGAGGTGTTGGCTGCACTGAACAGTAGGGGTTAATGGCTGCAATACTGTATGCGGTGCAATAATTAATCCCTCCTGAGCCCCAAGTGCAGCCATTAACTTTACTGGGTAGACTTCTACTTAAGTCAATAAAAAGTTCCAGCTTAAGAGGGTTAAATATTGGAGTAGACTTATACACGAGGTTGACTTGTATTCGAGTATATACGGTAATTGTGGCCGATAAGAGATGTAAACAAAAGACAATGTAATCACTTCCTTGCATCCAAAATAAGCTTCCCACAGCAGAAGAAAGTGCTGTGTTTAACCATTTACCGCCATCCTAACGTATTAAAACGTCATGCTTACCGCTATTAACAGCAACATGACGTTTTAATACGTCGCGCATTCCCGCCGCTGCTACCGCCGTGTGTCCGCCGCTACCGCCGCCATTACCGTCGGGATCCCGTGCTGGGCGATTGGGGAAGAGGACTGAACAGTCCTCTACCCAATCGCAGTGCCTGGAGTGAATGGACGTGACCGCGAACAGCGGCTACGTCCATTCACATAAACAGGAAATGTAACAGTTTAATAAAGTGTGTAAAAAAAAAAAAAAAAAAAAAAAGTGAACACGTCCTATGAGTGTTCACCAGCGCCATCTTGTGGCCAAAAAGTATATTACACTTACAAAATACATACATTTTCAAGTATATACACATCATTAATAAAATTACACTTCCAACCCTCCCCCCCAAAAAAAACACTTGTAAAAAAAAAAATCAGCTTAAAAAAAAAAATAAATAGTTGCCTTAGGGACTCAGCTTTTTTTATTCTATATTTTATGGGGGAAAATTAATTTTAATTTATTACATAGGGGCTTGTAATTATGGCCAGAACAAACAGAAAAATAACCACTTATATTTCAAAATAATATACTGTCGCCATACATTGTGGTAGGGACATAATCTAAACGGTTTAATTATCGGGACCACTGGGCAAATACAACGTGTTTGTTTTATCCACAGGAGAATGTTTAATTTTAAAACTATAAAGGCTGAACACTGAGAAATAATGATTTTTTTTCTTTTTTTTTCTGTTTTTCTCATTAAAATGCATTTAGAATAAAAAAATTCTTAGCAAAATGTACTATCCACAGAAAGCCTAATTGGTGGCGAAAAAAACGAGGTATAGATCATTTTCTTGTGATAAGTAGTAATAAAGTTATTAGGGAATAAAAGGGAGGAGCGCTGACAACTGAAAATTGCTCTGGTCCGTTAGGATAAAAACCCTTGGGGGTGAACTGGTTAAGGGCTCGTTTCCACCATAGCGAATCCGCATGCGGCGCCGACATGCGGATTCGCTTGGTACATTGAAGTGGCCGGGGCTGTTTCCATATGTGCGGCGTGCGGGAGCGATTTGGCGGCGGGCCAAATCTGCACGACGGGACCCACAGAATTCGCCTGCGTCGGGAATCCATGCGAATCGCCGCTAATGTATTTAATAGGAAAAACGCATGCGTTTTTACCCGCGATTCGCGTGCGATTTCGCACTTTTTTCAATGTTATTTTGCCCTGGCAGAGTCATGGTTAATTTCGCATGGCACCCTGCCATGCGAAATCGCACGCGAAATCGCGGGTGGAAACGCATCCGCATGCTTTTTTACAAGCGTCGGGATGCCGGCGAAATCGCGTCGCAACAGTGGAAATGGGCTCTCACTGTTTGAATGCTGTTCTGCATTTTTTTTCTGATAGTAGGTTTTATGCTGTAAATCTAAGTAAAGAAATGCTATGTTTTTCTGGTTGAACTTGATGGACGTATATCTTTTGTCAACCCAAGTAACTATGAGTGTCATACCACTTTAAAGTTTCATAGGCTGACCAAAACGCAAAAAAACATAAAATAAAGATATCGAAAAAAATAAGGGATGGTAGCAGCACCACCACAGTGTACACTTACTTAGATTTAATGCTGCCATTCCCCCTTGAGGAGCTGATGGATAAACACTTGGAACAGTGGTCGTCATAAAGTCGGCTATCTGCTGTAGTGCCAACAACCCAGTTGGGTTTTTGCCTTTTTTAAATTGGTCCTGAATCATAGTTTCCAGTTCTTCACAAAAGGCCTAGAACAAAAAAAAACAAAAAAAACAATGGAATGAATACCTGGAGAGTGAATCAATGTATTGTGTTTCATATATCGAAACAAGCAAATTTCAATGGGACAGTTTAGTATTTATATAGCGCCAACATCTTCCACAGCGCTGTACAGAGTATACCGTATATTCTTGTCACTTCACTGCCCCTCAGAGGGACTCGCGATTGAATTCCTACTATAGTTATATGTCCATCATAGTCTAGGGCCAGTTTTAGGGGCCATGGAAAAATTTATCTGTATGCTTTTGGAATATGTGAGGAAACTGGAGTGCCAGGAGGAAACCCGCATAAACACTGGGAGAATATAAAAACTTGGTAACAATGCTTGATGCTCACAAGGATCTGTATTAAATTCAACTTTGGGTAGATCTGTTGCTCCACATCAGAGATGGATTAAGATGAATTGAGGCCATAGGCAAAAAAGTAGCTTTGGCTCTACCTTCTGGTCTTTTTGGTAAATTGACGTGTGAGAGGGAGAAGAGAAGGTAACAGCTCTGCCCCTTAACAATTACGCGGCCCCAGGCATCTGCCTAGGTTGCCTTGTGGATTATCCTGCTCTGCTCCACATGAAGAATAATTCCTGTGGGCAGAATTAGAACTTTATTCAACACTCATCAGGCTCAGAAACAATTTATTTTACAACGGATTATTCAATCAAGCTGCCAGGCATCAAATATTAGCCTTCTGATTCTGATGGGAAATGTGCAAGCTTCTTGCTCAGCTCAGGGGAGATCCTGCTCATTGGAGCGCATTCCCGACCTGAATTATTGCAAATACTTTCTATTTTAAGAAAGCATACTTTTGTTTTGCAAGAGAAACTACCCAGTCGAATTTCACTTATCACTACAAAGTGGAGAGCTTTACATAACATGATATAAAGCAGACATGTAGAGGACTGCATGACAGCCTCACCACCTCAGTAGTGGAGGCTGCTGCCACTAGAAATGCTCTACTAAGCCCTGAGAAGTCGAAGCATTTATCTAAACTTCCTGTTTAAAGGGAATCTGAAGTTAAAATAAACCTGTACAGATATGAATCTTGTGGTCTGTTAAAACATACTGAATATTGGTACATTGAGAAACAACAGGCACCTTTCCCTTTAATCGCTTTATTTGGTCACCCAGACCGGTTTCGTAAAAGACAAGCAGATTGCCATACAGTCTATAGGAGATACATCAAACCTGCATCAATAGTCCGTGGTGAAGTGTATGAGAGGCCGGTGACCAGGGGTGGAACGTATGGCAAGTATCTAGCCAGAAATAGAAGCAAGGTTGCACAAGTTGGTGGTTATATGTAAAACACTTACAGTTTAATTCAGAAGGTTTATGTTTCACTAATGTCTTGTATGAAACAGGTCTGGGTGACCAAATAAAGCGATTAAAGGGAAAGGTGCCTGTTCTTTCTCAATGTACCAATATATAGTATGTTTTCCACCTCTTTAACCAGATGCACGCCCCGACGCTGAGGGCCCGGACCTACATTCAGGTGGGGCAGAAAGAAGTGTGATGAGACAATAGTTTGGCAGGTACGCAAGGAATACCTCCTCCACCTCCATTGCCGGGTGCCGGATAATTTTCTTCTACAGTGTACTTATTAAAACCTACTGAGCAGGGGGGGGGGGGAAGCCATTTAAAAGCATTAGACAAGTATTGTCAGTGATGAGATGCCAGTAGTGCAGCAATAACCAACAGGAAGGTTGTCATGAGATCTTTCCCCCTTTTAATTACTGCATCGGTAGGTTGGTGATATTCATGCACAGCAGTCAACACTGCTTTGTCACTAACCTTTATTATCAATATTAAGAATTTCCAAATGCATCATACAGCACAACCTCCACAGAAGCCTTGGTTACTGTGTTTATGTGAAACGCTATTAAAGCGGACCTGAACGCTCAACCTCTCTGCTCTAAAAAGATGCGCAACAGCATAATCTTTAAAGAAAACCTTTCTATGTTACAGCTGATACAAATCCTGCAATAAATCTACAATGTTTCTACTTCCTGTTTCATGGAAGCAGACATATTAACATCCTGTGCTTTCAAATGAGCTTATCTGCCGTGGCAGTCAGGTGACATGGGACAGATCAATTTATCAACTTGTGGTTAGACACAAATAAAGGGAAATTAGACAGGCTAAACTCTCTAAATACATACAGAGTGCATTTCTCTGTTTTCCTTCTGTCCTGTGCAAGAGTTCAGGTCCACTTAAAGCGGAATATAACCCTGCATTTCAACTTTGCTCTAAAACATTATTTACAGTATATTATATGCAACCAGCATTTTTTTTTTTTACTAGACCAGCATTGGAAGGGTTACACAGGGCTTTAAAGTCCCTGGAGATTTTTGCAGACGCATCCGAACTTGAGTTAGATACTTTTTGTTTACACAAATGTATCTAAGTGTTTATTGTGACTCATCTCTCTCACTGAGAAGGAGTTGGAGGACAGCCAAAGAGTGTGTAACATTTCTAAATATATACATATAACTAAATAGAATATAACTATCTGAACGTCTGCACGGAACTTAAAACCTCTGTGTTTAACCCTTCCAATGCTGGTCTAGTAAAAAAAAAAATGCTTTTTGCATATAATATGCTGTAAATAATGTTTTAGAGCAAAGTTGAAATGCAGGGTTATATTCCGCTTTAAAGAGACACTGAAGCGAAAAAAAAAATTATGATGATATAATTTGTATGTGTAGTACAGCTAAGAAATAAAACATTAAGATCCGATACATCAGTCTAATTGTTTCCAGTACTGGAAGAGTTAAGCAACTCCAGTTATCTCTATGCAAAAAAGCAATTAAGCTCTACAACTTTCAAAGTCGTGGAGAGGGCTGTTATCTGACTTTTATTATCTCAAGTGTTATTGAACTAATTACTTTTTTTTCTGCCAGAGGAGAGGTCATTAGTTCACAGACTGCTCTGAAAGAATCATTTTGAATGCTGTGTTGTGTAATCTGCACATATTATAGAATGGTTCAATGTTAGAAAAAACACTATATACCTGAAAATAAAAATATGAGAATATTTTCTTTGCTGCTAAACTTCTAGTAATTATTCATAGTACACAACCAATTCATTATATCATTTTTTTTCGCTTCAGTGTCTCTTTAAACGATAATGTCTTCATTGCCAACGTATCCCAAAGATATGCAACACTAACCCAAAGTTAGCATGAAAGAGTAAAGCTGGCCATACACTGGCCCGATTTGCCGCCGTTTCGACAGCAGATTCGATCACTGGGATCGAATCTGCTGCCAATCGTTCGCGCTACCCGCCAAATTTCGATCCATTTCGTCCGATCCCGTCGATCGCTCCGTGCGGAAAATTACCGTCGATCGCCCGCGGGCAGGGAGCGCGTCGCTAGCGGCGTTCGAGTACCCGCCGACCGACGCAATAGAGCCGCATACATTACCTGCTCCGCCGGCACGACTACCCCCGGTCACCGCTGCTCTGTGTCCGCGCTGGTCTCCGGCATGCTTCAGTTCCTCCTGCCCGGCAGGAAGTTTAAACAGTAGAGGGCGCTCTACTATTTAAACTTCCTGCCGGGCAGGAAGAAGTAAAGCATGCTGGACCTGGAGACCAGAGCGGAGAAGACAGCGGAGAACTGGGGACTGGAGTCGCGCCGGCGGAGCAGGTAATGCATGCGTGTATGCGGGCGGGGGGAGCGGCGGCAGCAGCACCACCACAACAGATTGTGAACGGTTTCAGGCTGAAATCGGTTCACAATCTGTTTGCAGTAAAGGTAGCCATACGATCCCTCTCTGATCAAATTCGATCAGAGAGGGATCTATCTGTTGGTCGAATCTGATGACAAATCGACCAGTGTATGGCTACCTTTAAGGTGGCTATACACAATCAGATTGCCATACAATGTGGCAAACTGATCACATTCAGATCAGAGAGGGATTGATCGGATCAACTCCTCCCCCATAACTGCACACAGATTTTTAATAGACATCACCATAAAATCTATTAAACTGCAGCTTTGCACTGCTCAATATAGTGCAACGTCATGGGCCGTCATCGGTTTACTTCCCCCTGCCATATCTGATCGACCAAGATATACCATTTGGTCCAATCGATTTTTTCCATGAATTGATGCAGCGCGTTGCATCACAGATATGCTGACCAAATCTGCCTGTAATAATTGATGTGTATAGCTAGTTTAAAGCTAACATGAGGTGAGAGGGATATGGAAGCTGACATGTTTGTTTCCTTTTAAATAAATAATGCACATTGCCTGGCTGTCCTGCTGATCCTCTGCCTCTAATACTTTATCTATAGACCCTGAACAAGCATGCAGATCAGATGTCTGACAAATCTGACAAGATTAGCTGCATACTTGTTTCAGGTGTGCGATTTAGACCTTACTGACCAGAACGATCAGCAGGACTGCCAGGCAACTGGTATTGTTTAAAAGGAAATAAATATGGCAGCTTCCATAGGTCTCACACTTCAGGTTCCCTTTAACTGCTTACAGACTGTGTTACTCGAAATCTAGGTCCTGCAGGTGGCTGCACAGTTCTGATAGGACATAGATTTCAACTTCTTAGCCTTGTGCTCCCGCCGCTCTGCACCAGACAAGGGCCCTCTTTCTGCCCGACGGCGAGATACGTAGAGAGCGCACTTCTCTTGCGCAGACTGGCCGAGGATACAGGACCCTTTAACAGCAATACAGAAGGTGGAGGATGGTAGCGTGGGAACGATCCGTGCGCATAGGGCTGAAGGAAACTCTAGGTATTTATAAAACCTACGGTATTTGATATCGTCTTTGGTACACTTAATATATAAATAAAGCTTAAAAATTGTAAACTTGTAAATGCAAACAACTGATATTTCCCTAGCCCTATACTGCGAAATGAGAAGTCAGAACACAATGACTAACCTTGTGCAGGTTAATAATCTCTGCCTTCTGTGTAAACCTAATTCACTAGCTCATTATAAAACAAGCACTCGGAAGTCTTAACAATGGGTTGGCATCAGATCAGCTCAAGGTGCCACTAAACAACAAGTACTTAACAAGCACAAAAATACAGGGCCCCAATGAGAAACTACCTGCAGGAGGGCAAACTAATTAAGATGCCTTAGATTCCAGATTTCATTCTAAACTATAAATAGCAAGGCTGCTATTGCCTAAGAGTAGGAACACTAGTCACACTGACACTACAAGGAGAACAAAAAGCAGGTGTTCAGAGTGGATACATATGTAGATGTCTGACAAAACTATTCTTTTCTGGGCGGAGAAGCCCTGTAAAGTGATAATGCAGGTCATGTTCCCTGTTGAGAAGGTGCCCCCCACCCCTATTTCCTGTCTTTGATGATAGCAGCTAATCCTGCCATTCTCTGACATTACTGAGAGATCTATCAACTCTTGTAAGGCCAGGTTCCAACCAGAAATCACCAGTCTAAACAAAGCCCACAGTTTTTCTGCATGTCCGCTACGCGACTTTAGGTGTAAAGTTTTATTGGAACTTTTCTGTGTTTTTTTTTTTTATATCTTTAGATTATACTGAATGGGACAAACACAGTCACGTCAAAAATATGCAGTGTTTATGATTCAGCAAAATCAAATCCTGCTTGTGGATGCGGAGTACCCCAATTTACATGATAAAAAGCATGTCTTTGCGATCGGCAAAATGCAAGCACTTGCAAAATCAGGCTGGAGCACATCTAGTGAGAACCAGGCATTAAACTTTGGAATTTGCTCTTAAAGCAACCCTGTGACTTTAGAAAGAGAGTAAGTCACACTTACCTCAGTAGAGGGAAGTCTCTGGATCTTCTAGAGTGCTCCCCACATCCTCGAGACCACCGATCCAGCGCTAGGACCCTCTGGAAGTTCACATTGGGCTCCAGTCTATGGACGAGCAATGCCGCATTGCGCAGGATGCCACACGCCTGCGTAATACCAAGGAGCAACTTATGCCCATTCATCGATGGGAGCACAGCCTTACGTACCTCTCCACAAGCACTTGTTGAAGAGGCTTAGTGAGGTGGGTGGTTCCCAGTGCTGGATCGGTGGTGGTGAGGGGACAGGGAAAGCCTCTGGATCCAAAGGGGTCTCTACTGAAGTATTTTTACTGGCCACTTTTTTCCCTACAGGTACTACGAGTAACCTGTATTGCTTGTGCTAAACATAAGAACAGGGTGTGAGGGATAATCTCCCAGTGGGAATATTAGACAGTAAAATTATAAAAACTTTCCCTACACTGGTCAAAATTGAAAGGTTTTGGCTGAAGTTAGTGTTTTTTAAAAATGTTCTTCAGTTAACTTACAGGGCTTTGCAGTATCATGGAGACTCTCTTCTTCTGCTCCATCATGTTGAAGTCTTGCCGGAGGTCCGGTGCCATATTTCGTTCTCGGAGATACTCTGGGTTATTCTCATCTACCCGGTCAAAGTACTTCTCTTTGTGGGGAGCATTTGTAGGGGGTGGTGAGGTCACCACCCCTGCACCGGAATCACCATTCATGGCACAACTTCAACCAGTCCTAAAACATACAAGAAGAAACCATTAAATGGATTGAAAGATATTTGCTTCAATAGAACAAAAGCACACCTGAAGTAGAAGCAGAAATTTTACAAAGAATAATGAGGCACAAGTTCATTTTGCCAGGACCATCCTCTGACTGCTTGCTGTCTTTGGGGCGGTCACCATTCCCCATTTCAAGGATGCTTCCCCGTCTCCCAGATGTTCATTCAAGTGATAAAGCAGCCACTATGAATTGCCAGTGTGCAGTGGAGGGACGACAAGCGGCACGTATGTGATGTCAAGCGGCAGGCAGGGAAGAGAGAGAAGAATGGAGTTGGCTGTCGCTCAGGCAAGTTGATCTGTCAGATGGATTGCTTGCAGAGCTGGCGCAGTACACATACATGATTATAGGCAGTTTTAGATGACCTTGACCCTGCGTGTGTACAAGCCTTAAGGCTCATACACACTTCCAAACCGAACAAGTTGTTTACATGACAAGTATGTACACACACGCCATTCAACTAAACAACCATCTCACTTAAATACTGTGTGTGTAAGCGAAACGACAAACTGAACATGTCCGCATTCGAAAACAAAGTTGTTCAAAAGAATTGTACACACGTCAGATCTGACAATGTCAGAAACACTTGATCTGCATATGCTTATTCAGAGTCTATGGCTAAACGTGATAAAGTGGACCCGAGATAAACTTTTACTCATTGCATAATTGTGTTCCTTTCATATAGTTTATATGGCATTTCTCAAGCCAAATACCTTTTTTGTTTTGTTTTAATACTCTAATTCCCTATAAGCTAAACAAGCCTCACCCACAGCTTTTTCAGAGAGCCTTGGCACTGTAGCAAGGGCTTATGATAGATCAGTCTGGGCAGGGGGAGGAGGAGGTTACTAACCAGAGATTTCAGAGGCAGAGGAGAGGAGGAGAGCAGAGTGAATTTGTCACAGGCTGAGAGCTGGAGATGCTATCAGCTGTGCCTGTGTGTAATGTGACAAACAGAACATGGCTGCCTTCATTGTATCACAGGAAGAAATAATCATATTCTGTTGAAGCTGTTTGCAGCTAGATTTGCTGTGTAAACCATCTAAACTTTAGATAAGATATATAGACAAGTTACTTGTTATAGTTAGTTTTTAATCTCGGATCCGCTTTAAGTTAGCCATACATCTAGCGATGATGGGTAGATATGCCCAAGAGACCAATCTCTCTCTAATCGAATCTGATTAGAGAGATCTGTCTGCTACCCATACACCGCAGGCAGATTTCCAAACAATTTCATGCTGAAAAAGCCTAGTAACGTGGCCGTGTTCATGCCGTCTGACATTATACATGTGCCCTTACTAGTAAACCATGTGGGGCGCGTGTGTATGTAGAGCAGAATGTGCCCGGGCAGGGGAGGACAAGTGGAGGCCGCAGAAAGGTAATGTATAACATGCACGGGGCACACGTAACATTAAGGGGGACAGAGTTGGGGGTTTCGTCGCGTTCGATCGTCCCAAAATTGCTTGCCATTACCGCCGCACACCCAATTGTGCAAGTTGGCCCAACATCTTGCAAAATTTACTTATGCGATCAATGTCGTCCTGAAATTGGTTGCATTGTCGGTCGGGCATGCACTTCGTGGCACCGATTTTTCATCCAATTCAATTATATTTAAATTGGATGGTCGATCGGCCGCCAAGTCACCTGATATTTGACCACCTTAAGAGGCAAGAGGATCAGCAGGAAAGCCAGGCAACTGGTATTGTTTAAAGGACATATGAGGCAAACACCGAAATGACTGCCAAGGGCTGGAGGAAAGTACCAGGTAAGTAAACAGATTATGCTGCTCACCCCGTATGTCCTTAACCTTTTGGGGACCGCCCATAGTAGATCCTACGCCGCACTTGTGGCTGTTCTAGCCTGATGCAGCGTAGGATTTACGCCGCCCTTTCATATGACAGCTGACATCTTCCCTCAGTGATTAGCAGCCACCGCGTATGGCTGCTGATCACTACGATTACCGGTGGGTCGTAGTGATCACTTACAGAGTTGCGGCTGTAAGGGGGGGGGGGGGGGGGGGGAAGAGAGAGAGAAGAGGATCCACTCACCTCCCTGCCATTCCCCATTCCCCAGACAACCGGCGCCCCCCTCCGCTCTGGCCGGCATCTCTGCTCCCTCCGATGTCAGGACCGGGTCATGGCTTGATGGCGTCATCAAGCCACGATCCGGAAATGAGCGGCAGTAGGAGCAGAGATGCCCACCTGAGCAGAGGGGTCTACTGCGGCTCATCGCTGGAGCCTGGAAGGCGAGTGAAGGCTGATGGCTACAGGGCGGACACGCGGCTACAGGGGGGACACCACACCCATCAATTAGCACTCTCCTCCCCCCCTCTTTCCATGCAAAAACGTCCGGTCCTTAAGGGGGGGGGGTTAGGCAGCCGGTCCCCAATAGGGAAAATAAATATGGCAGCCTCCATATCCCTCTCGTTACAGTCGTCCTTTATGTTTTTCACATGACTCATCTTACCTATGTATACAACAATTGTTTCTGTACCAGACCAGCGCTCCACCATACACAGTAGAACAACGGTCATCACCACCAGGAACACCCTAAAGGATCCACACTCACCAAATGAGTGGTCATTTGCCGAGTGTGGATCCCTTAGGATGTTCCTGGTGGTGGTGACGTTGTTATACTGTCTATGGTGGAGCGCTGGTCTGGTACAGAAACTATACTTACAAGGATCAACTCAAGCCTTTTCCCAGAAGCGTACCCATAGAACTTTGTGTAATATAGGAATTATATTTGCCTTGCAGACACACCAGATTGGTGTGGGATTGCTATATAGAATAGCATATGTTGTGGACTTTATGAATCATATTGATTGTATTCAAATGCATTCTTGAACCATATTGGTCGTAATAGGTATATGCATCTGAGCGCTGTTTAATTTTTTGATTATGTATACAACAAGTTTACAATAAGTAAGCAAGACTATACCAAGGAGAAAAAAAAATAGTGATCTCAAAATTATTTCACTCTAGGAACCTCTTTTTGTAGTGGTTTGCTTGAGATGTAGTGAAAGTTAATTACATGTAAGGTGATTGGGGGGGGGGGGGGGGGTGGATTGATAGGATACATTTATGTCAGGCCCTTATACACTTTTTTTTCTTTCTTCTTTTTTTTTTTTAAACTACACAACACAAATTAATTTTGAGGTAGGATGGAGATGTGGCATTACTCCCTCAGGATATTATATTTCAAACAATGTTAAGGTAAATCCCAACAAGGTCAAGCATCGGTTGACATACACTTGGCTAGATTTCATTAGTGAGCAGATACAGAAAGGAAGGCTGAGCGCACAGGCTCAACTGTTGTCACCCAAAGAGGTCGGGACTCAATCCCTCATGTGAGTGACAGCTTGGGGGTGTTGTACAAGGAACTTGTTAAGTTGTGAATCCCCGATTTTATAAATACTGTAATGTTAATTTCTAAATAGATCAGGGCATTCAAAACCGAGTACGTGGCTTTATAGCACCTGGTTAACTTCCTTTTACAATGTAAAAATAACCACTTCCATTAAGCTCTACCACAATGACATGCCTGTCCATGTGACATTGTGACACCCATAATAACATCCTTTGAAAACCTGCAAGTCTGCGAACTGGTACATTGCTGTACCATTCACATCAGCCTCAGCTCAAAAGGAGACTACCCAGCATGCTCACATCCATCGGTTTTGTAGGTGTGTTCTAAGGAGAAAGAAGTTTTGGATCAGGATTAAACCATTTATAGGCTAATCTTGGCATCATCCAGATTCAAAACTTCTTTTAGTGCCCGATTCCACTACACGCTGATTGGATGCAGAAAAACTGACTTCAATGAATACCTATGGGAAAATCTGCATCAGAAAAATCGCATTTAGTGGAAACAGGCCCATAGACATTAATTGGAGTCAGTTTTTCTGCATCCAATCTGCGTGTAGTGGAAACAGGGCCTTGCTGATAGCTGACACTATGAAATATTCCACCTCTTACTGCCTGTGGAAAAATTACAGTCCTTTAGGATTGGTTCATATTGGGGTTTCCTGGGTTGCTTTTAACGGCCAGAACAAAAAAAGTATGTGTTACAGAAATCTATTGCAAGAGTTGGTTCATACGGCGGTGTTCACCCTACAAACTAACTCCAACACTACCACAGATTCCCATAGGAGACTTACCCAGGTGGTTTTCCCCAACTACTAGTGCTGCCCGTCAGGACTTAGATCGATCCTGCATGGAATGAGCACTGTTCAGACACATTGCTCTGGTATACAAGAGAAAGGGTATTGTAGCTACAAGGAGAAGATGGCAGTGCAACACAAAATAGAACAGCTTCCAGCGGCTGGGAAACCATGCGCATGTGTGGCTTAAAAAAAAAAAAAAAAATTAAACTAGCTTGTCACTGGATTCTCAAAAACAGCCCAAAACCATAAGGCCTGGTACACAGAAATTCAATTTCCACATCAGAACCAAGTCATCAGAACGATATCCAGATCAGACATCGAGCAAATATAGTAAAAATCCAGGGCTGTGGAGTCGGTACAAAAATCCACCGACTCCTCAACTCCGACTCCTCTAATTTGCATATTACAATTTTGTTGATTAAAAGTATGTAACATGAAATTCGTCTCATAACTGCCAACGCTTAGGAATTTTACAAGACAACTGAAGTGAGAAGGATATGTAGACTACTATATTTATTCCCTTTAGACTAAAACTAGTCCTTGGTAAGAGTACTTGTAAAAGGTACAAACCGGAACAAAGAACATCTATTAGGCCCTAGGCAATGTAAGTGTGGGTACATGTAAGAGTGATGTGCAGGTACTCTGTAGGGGAATGAGGAGATTGTAAACAGACAACACCTCTGTGTTCAATGTGCACAGCATTCTCAGTGGATTCCCTGCAGCTCTGTGGGGAGTGCATATGTAGAGTATAGTACTACTGTGTAACAAAGTAAACCTGAGACAGATGAAATTAAAGTTTTATACATACCTGGGGCTTCCTCCAGCCGCCTTCAGGATAATCATTCCCTCGTTGTCCTCCTCCACCACCTGGATCTTCTGCTAGGAGTCCAGGTACTTGAGCCAGTCGGGCGTAGTGCACATGAACACACTCCGCCGCCAGGAGCATACTACACCTGTGCAGCACTATTGCGCAGGTGCAGAATGTTCCTGGCTGTGGGAGCGGCATGCGGCCGGACAGCGCTGACTGGCTGAATTACCAGGACTCATAGCAGAAGATCCGGGTGGTGGAGGACAGCGAGGGACTGATTAGCCTGAAGGGGGCTGGAGGAAGCCCCAGGTATGTATAAAACTTTACTTTTCATCCGTCTCAGTTACCCTTTAATTTGTAGTCACCAAACCAAATTTTAACATATCAAATTATTTGATTTCATCAGCAATGGGAGTGCGTACATTTGCATAAATCAGCATCAATGCAGAATTATTTCCATCTCGTTGACCATCTCTGTTAGTGACACAGCTACACATCAGGCTTTATTCTTACAGCATAGATGTTATTTAGTATATATAAGAGATTCCTGTGTACACATCATATATACAGTCACAATCAGATATGTATATCTGACCTTAAAAATACGGGGACTGCTTTATTGAAGCAGCACAAGTAACTCATTTTGATTGGTTTATTTCATTTTTGTGGACTAAGCACAGCTATTACTGTATATATACACTGTATATATACATTATTTTTAATGACTATTATCTGAAAAATAGAACATTTTATCATATTTTCTATTTCAATTATAGTTACAAATTCATTAGGAGTCGGAGCATTTTTTTCCCGACTCCAGGCACCCAAAATTGCCCGACTCCACGACTCCGACTCCACAGCCCTGTAAAAATCCGATCAGATTTCTAATTGGATATAGACTGACAATGAATGAAAAGAACATACACATGGAACGATAGCCAGTATTTCAATTGATATTTACTAGAATGTCGGCTTCCATTCAAAAAAAGAGCTTAAAGTAAGTGTCCAAGCAAAAAAATAAAAAATAAAAAAAAATAAATTCACTTACCTGGGGCTTCCTCCAGCCCGTGGCAGCCGTCCTGTGCCGCCAGCGCAGCTCTCTTCTCTGCTGCAGAACCAGACCTCGCCAGATCGGGTTGCGGGTTGGTGTCTTCTGCGCTCCACCGCACGGGTCTCATGGTCCGGCCGACGTCATCAGGACGGTACGATCGGTCGCTGGCTCTGCAATTTTTTTATTTTTTTTTGCCCGATCTGATCATTTACTTGATCAAAGAGAAGCATACAGAAATCGAGTCTGAAGAAAGCTCATCAGCCAAAAGCTTACCCTTTTTCTTCCAAGTTAGCCAATATACGGTATCATCCTGATTCAAAACATCTTGCTTTTACTGATGACCAACATGGTACAACACTCTCCTGCTTGATCAGAAATAAGATCCGAAGTGCAAATTGCACTGTGTGTACCAGGCATAAACAGTGTGCCTCATGTGTGACTCACTGGGAGGCTGGCTTTACATCACACTGCAGAGACAGCTGAGGAATGTGAGGTCTGTCAGCATAAAACAAAACAATGGGCTAAATACTGATAAGACTGGTGAAGGGGGTGAGTGTGAAGGCACAAGGCAGCTGTGGGAAGCATTCCAGCAGTGCACAAGATTACAGTCCACTTGTAACATTGTTTTTACTATGTACAAGTCCTTGGTAGTGAGCTGATAAGAATCCTGTGCATTTTTCATAAAAGTTTAGCTACGTACACACATCCAACAAAGTGCTCAACTCCAACAAAGTGCACAACCAATCCCACGACAAACTGTTTACACAACTTGTATTTTCCGCACACCAACAAATTGGACAACCAACTTGCATGCTGCGCACAAGCTAAACGACGCACTGAATGACATGGCCACATTCATAACAAGTACGCCCTTCAAACGACGTTGTACACACATGGCCGACTGCACGATATCCCCCCCCAATCGTGTGAGTAGATCCGGGTAGATCGGGAAAACCGCCCGTTATCAGTCATTCTTTTAGCTGTTTGCTACATATACACACGCCTGACAATCATCCAACATCACCAAAATCAGGGGACAATTAGGGCCCGTTCAGATCACAAATGCGGATGGCCATGCGTGCGGAACGCATGCGGAAACGCAACGCGTACGAACGCATGCCATCCGCGTTTGTGTGCGTTGCGTGGCTGATCCCATCACTGAAAAGTGAATGGGACAGCCACGCGTTTTAGCAAAATCTGCGTGCAGCATGCGTTCCCGGACCGCACAGGTCCGGAACGCATGCAGTGTGAACATCAGACATTGCACTCTATGCAATGTCTGATGTTGTGCGTGTCCGCCACCTGCACGCGTTTCCAAAACGCGGCTGGAAACGCGTGCAGTGTGAACGGGCCCTTAGGCGATTGGGTTGAGCGTGTGTATGTGCCTATACTCAACCAGCTGGCTGACCGGCTGCACTACAACTAGACAGAGCCATGTAGAAGTAAGGAAATATATGCAAAAACTGAATCCAAAAGGGTGTAATGCTGAAGTACACACTCTACATAAAATGTTGTTGTGCAATGCCTGTTACACACAATACAATTTTCTCATCACATCGTCATTCACTGATTCCCGACATGTCCAATCTGCTTCCGATGGAGAGCAGGATCGATTTTGTGCAGTACTGACAATAGATCCCGTTTCCCGCCAGGGAGCAGATCGGACATGCCAGAAATCATCAATTGACCCGTCGATCTGATTGGAAAAATAGCATTGTGCGTATCAGCCTTAAGGTGGCCATACACTGGTCGATTTGCCATCAGATCGACCAACAGTAGATCCCTCTCTGATCGAATCTGATCAGAGAGGGATCTTATGGCTGCCTTTACTACAAACAGATTGTGAATAGCATGAAATCGATTCACCATCTGTGAAGCTGCCCCCCCCCCCCCCCGCATACATTACCTGATCCGGCCGACGCGACTACCCTGGTCTTCGCTGTCCTCTTCTCCGCTCTGGCCTCCAGCTTCACTGTACTTCCGGTCCGGGGAAGTTTGAAAAGTAGAGGGCGCTCTACTTTTTAAACTTCCTGTCGGGACAGGAAGAAGTGAAGCCTGCCGGGGCCCAGCGGAGAAGGAGCAGCGGTGATAGCGGGGATACGCGCCGGCCGGATCAGGTAATGCATTGCCGCTAGCGTCGGTCATTTGAACGCCACTATCGACGCACTCCCGACCCACCGGCGATTGAGCAAAATCTTCCGCATGGACGGATCGTCGGGAACGAACGGACGGAAATCGATCGTTCGGTCAGCGTTTGCGCAACGATTTCACAGCAATTCGATCACAGTGATCGAATCTGCTGTATATCGGCGGTAGAATTGTTAAGTGTATGGGCCCCTTTAGGAAGGATTACAAACAAAACTGATATTTGCAAATGATGCGATGTACAACGATTCTGTACACACACTGCAATTATACACTGTTCACAAGGGTATACAGTCTGCAGAGAAACACATTGGGGATGTTCAATCAACATTCCTTTATCGATCCAGAGAAGCCGTGTTTGTCGTTATCATACAAGTGGTTGGGCTGTTTTTCAAAACGATTGTCTAGCAAACAGTCATGGAATGTTCATCTCCAGCGACTTTCAGGAGGCTTAGATAGTGTATGTTTAAAAGAGCACTATCTTGAAAATTGCTAAGTTTTAAATACATGTAAAAAAAAAAAAAAAACCATACAAATAAGTACGTTACTTACATAGTAGAATGAGCCATAAATTACGTTTCTCTTATGTTGCGGTCACTTGAAGTAGGTAGTAAAAGTCTCTAGCGACAAGATGCAGTTTTGGACTACCCAGTCTCCTCATGGGGGATTCTCGGGGGTTGTATTTATTTTCAAAAGCACTTAGTGAATGGCAGTTGCACCATCCAACTGCCAAAAAAGTGTTCAGTGAACAGGGAGGCTGGCCGGCATCTTTGCATAAATGCTTTACAGGGAATTTCTTTATAAAGAATAGAGGCCATGCTAAGAATCCCCCTTGAAGAGATGGACTAGTCGAAACATGTCGGTTCTGTCAGATTTCTAATGCCTACTGTAAGCAACAGGAACATAGGAGAAATGTATTTTATGCCTCATTTATGTGTTATGTATGTGTTTACATGCATTTTAAATGTTACCATTTTTCACGATAGTGGTCCTTTAAAAAAACGGAGTTGCGTGTGAATATGGGTGCTGATAGGTAGAATATTAGTAATGTTCAGTTACCAATATTGAATGGTTGGCTTCGTGATGATAGTTTTGTTGGTGTTTTTTTGTGACTTGTTTTTCCCTTTGCCTCTCATATTTACAGAAATCACTTCTACTATGAGCCCAGCCTAAGAAAATCTCTAAGCTACAAGGCAGCTTTACCAGGGTATCCATTTTTTTTTTCCAATTCGCGCCAGTTCTTTGGAGCACAAATCTTTCCTATTTCTACAGGTTGTGTTTGGTAACATACACACACACACACACACACACACACACACACACACACACACACACACACACACACACACACACACACACACACACACACACAATTAGCATGTCTAGCAGACTGGCTCTTGATAGGCTATCAAAAAAAGTAAATTGCTATCAAAAGACATTGCTGCAATAGCAATCCTACCATCATGAAAAAAGCCAACTGATGCATTGCCAAGCTGTAAATATATGAGCCAAGAACTTTGTCGAGCAAAAAGCCTTTAATCAAGTGCCCAGAACATACTGGCCAGTACTCCCCTGAACTCTCCATTGCCATAACGGAAAGGATCAGCTTCAAGCAGATTCGATCAGATGTACTGAAAATCTGTTCCCTTATCCTGGTCTTTTCAAGAAACCATAGCAGCTTGCTGATTGACAGCATACAGTGGCGTAGCTAAGTAACTGTGGGCCCCAATGCAAGTTTTACAATGGGGCCCCCCAAGCATTCTGTACATAACAATTGATACAGCGCACCAAAACCTGCCAATGGCAACTACAGTGTCAGAGGTGCAAGAAGGGGATGGGGAACAGTCTGTTAATGATTACCACAAATCAAAGTATCTATAGAAGTGATTATTAGGAGCACAAGACCAATAGAGAGCTAAAACTGTAGTTGAGGGAGGGCCCTTTGGGGCCCCTCTGGCCCAAGGGCCCTGATGCAGTCGCAACCTCTATTGCTACTCCCCTAACAGCATAATTAGCAGTGGCTGAAAATTTGGAGTGAGCAAGGTGATGCATGGCTGAAGCCCCATCTACGTTACTTTATGGAAAGGACTCAAAGTTTACCAAAAAAAAAAAAAAAAAGAGGAAATAGAATGCCGTTTTTCTGGTACAAAAATTTCTTCATATAAACTACACATATAGCAAAAACAATTTTAAAACAGTATCTTTGGTTCCACATAATCAATCTTCAGCGATTTCAAAAGCTAAAACTGGTAATAGCAATATTCTGGCTTGACTTGATATTTGGCCGTGACACCTGGTAGATGTATGTATTAGAAGTGGCAACGACACATGTTCGTTTCGGGCAATTCTACAGAGCAATTATGCCCCTCATCAGGCCGTAACACAACTCTGCGAGGCTCAGTTTAGAAGGAAAAAATGCAAAAGATATATAGACAACTGGGCATCTGCACCAACCAGATGCACACCAGGGCTTTCCAAGGGCGTTACACACAGGACGCTGCTAGGTTGGAAAACCTAAAGCCCCATCTACACCATACAATTTTTTTGTCTGATTCGATTCATTGATTTGATTCGATTCAATTAGCCATGTCCGATCGGGATTCGATTCAATTTGTCATGGTTTTGCATGACAATCTGACATGTCAGATTGAATCAAATCGAATCAATGAATCGAATAAAAAAAACTGTATGCTGTAGATGGGGTACACGGTAAGATTTTCCGTGCGATTTTGCGACCCGATCGGTTTTCCCGCACTCAATTCTGTGCTCGATTCTCTTCTCTTCATTCTGCTTATCTTTTTCCATTCACCACTATAAGAAATCGAGCGCGGAAACGATCAGGAGCAATATCCGACATGACATATTGTATCTATCGGATCCATCTGTCGCACGGAAAATCATACCGTGTGCATTAGGCCTCTTTTCCAAGGACAGTTGGTAGGCAGTGAAATGCCTCTCAAACTCACAACGGTTTGTTGCTCCCTAGCAAGTGCTCACTGCTGCCTGGTAGCTGCTGGTAACTGCCCACTGCTGCCCGGTAACTGCCCACTGCTGCCCGGTAACTGCCCACTGCTGCCCGGTAACTGCCCACTGCTGCCCAGTAACTGCTCACTGCTAAGCATGCAAACACAAAGGGGTTTTTTGAACCAAGATTCTTGTAGTTTATTCTTTTTCTATAGTCTCTCCAGATTGTGGACTCATTACATGGGCACAAAGACCAGACTTCCACTTCACATACAAAGAGCGTCCTCAGCGTACACAGGAGTGTGCAGACACCGCCGCTGAATGTAGTCTCCATTTGAAACTCCAGATCGTGGTGTTAACTTTCTCTAGTTCACGGATGTTTGTAAACGATGTGCCTCTGAGGAAGCGACTTTAGGTCGCGAAACACGTGTCAGGCAGTCTTTGTATGTGAAGTGGAAGTCTGGTCTTTGTGCCCATGTAATGAGTCCACAATCTGGAGAGACTATAGAAAAAGAATAAACTACAAGAATCTTGGTTCAAAAAACCCCTATGTGTTTGCATGCTTGGTATTGTTAGAATTTGATAGGGGTGGACCATACTACGAACTTTTTATTGTGTTTATGAGAACTGCTCACTGCTGCCCGGTAACTGCTCACTGCTGCCTGGTAACTGCTCACTGCTGCCTGGCAATTCCTTGCTGAGCACACAGTTCAACTGTCCGTGGAAAAGAGGCCTTAATGCTACGTGATGTGTAAGGCCCCGTTCACATTACAAACGCAGACGGCCATGCATGCGGAACGCAACGCACGCCATCCGCGTTTGTATGCGTTGCGTGGCTGATCCCATCACTGAAAAGTGAATGGGACAGCCGCACGTTTTTTGCAAAAAAAAAGTCTGAAGTCGTGCGTGTCGGCCTCCTGCACGCGTTCCCAAAACGCGGCTGGAACCGCGTGCAGTGTGAATGGGGCCTAACACTTTGCAGAGGGATGGTGTCACTAATTATCAGATTTCTGCAATAGTAGATCAAGTAAAAACCAAATGCCACAGTGCAGTGAACGGACTGCTATTCCTCTGTTCAGTATTTGAAACATGTGAAAGATTTTGCCTTACCGGACAACTGTGTATAATAAAAAATAAATTAAAAAAAAAAAAAAAAAAAAAAAAGGTAGTCAAACGACAATGACAAGCATCCGATATCAGGCATTTTTCGTACAATACAGTACAACTTCACTGTAGATGACAAAGGGTATTCTAATTCAACTATCTACTGTGCATTTTTAATCATTAATAAAATGCATAAAAAGCTCCAGGGCCCCAGTGCTACAATAGAGGCAAAGGGGGCAAAAGCCCCAGGGCCCCAGGCTTCCCCTTTGCCTCCTTAACCTCTACAGGACCACTCCACGCCAGTGGACGTGGCGGCAGGAGATCACGTGCGCCGAGCGCGCACATCTCCGCTCTGTCATCAGTCTCCCAGCAGCGATTGCTGCTAGGAGACCGTTAGACATTAGACAGCGAAACCGTCGTCTATTTACAGTGTACAGCGCTGCGATCTACAGCAGTGCTGTACTGGTCTGGGGACAGCCGTGTGACACAGTTGTCCCCCTGAGCAGTAGATAAGTGATCAACTGTCATAGGCTGAAGCACGCCAATTGGCTGCGGGGGGGGGGGGGGGGGGAATAGCCTGGTCGGTCTGATACTGCCCTCTATTTTGCCACAGCCACCTCAGACGTGCAGATCAGCAACTATCAGACCTGTGCGACGCATGACAGACCTGCAGATCATCGCGGGACCAGAGGCAGAGAGAGCAGCCACAGTACCAATTCATGAGACGTCACTTCCTACATTTGAAGTGATGCGCACGGGTACTAGGTCTGCTCTGACTCAGGGGGGAAGCTGACTTTGCCCTAAAGTAAGAGGCCCCCAGGTTAATTTTGCCCCGGGGCCCCCGTGCTGCTTAACCCTCTGGGCGATACAATTATATCGCCCAGGAGGTGGCGCAGCACAATTTTTTAAAATCATGTAGCGAGCCCAGGGCTCGCTACATGATAGCCGCAGCGCAGCGGCATCCCCCCACCCACTCCGATCGCCTTCGGCGATCAGAGTAAGCAGGAAATCCCGTTCAGAACGGGAATTCCTGCTGGGCTTCCCCGGTCGCCATGGCGACGGGGCGGGATGACGTCACCGACGTCTTGGACGTCGTGACGTCAGAGGGAGTCCCGATCCACCCCTCAGCGCTGCCTGGCCTGATTGGCCAGGCTGCGCAAGGGGTCGGGGAGGGGGGGGGGGGCTGCGCGGCACGGCGAGCGGCGGCGGAGATCGGAAGTTACACGCAGCTAGCAAAGTGCTAGCTGCGTGTAACAAAAAAAAAAAATTATGCAAATCGGCCCACCAGGGCCTGAGAAATCCTCCTGCGCGATATACCCCGAGCTCAGCTCGGGATTATCGCTCAGGAGGTTAAACCAGTCCTGAAAGCTCCTTTAATAAAAAGCAAATAACGGAGTGAAATTCATGTGAAAATTTGAAAGTGAAATATGATCAATGGGCAAATGCAGCTTAATTACAATGAATTTTATTAAATATAATTGAAGCAATTACAGGGCTTCATCACCTGAAACGTTTTAGATAAAAAGAAAATGATACAAAATTGCGGGTAAATTACAAAAGGCCAATCAACATGGCAAAGGATGACTGACGCCGTAACCCTCTCAGCAAGCAAACCAGTGAAAGAATGCATTCAGCTGAAATAGTTGGCTTTACTACATCACATATCATAGCTTTCTCAATTCAGTCACCACACGCAGCAAATGTGGTACACAAAACGCAAAGGTCACAGAGGCGTGCCATAAACATGTAGGACTTCTGAAAGCAAGGATCAGAATTAAACCACTGTAATGCCTAAATAGTTATACGAGTAAAAATAAATGCCAACATGCAACAAGTATATGGCAACCTCAATTTTCTTCTTACTTCAGTTGTCCTTTGAAGGGGTCCCCAACCACCGGGCCGCGGCCCACTGCCGGTCCGTTGGCCGCGGCGCGTCTGTCATCTTGCCCATCCGCCGCTCCGGTTATCTTATGAGCGGGCGGCCGCTTCCTTTCTTACATTCCCCCAGGCACCGCTCTCCTCTTATCAGCATCTCCTATTCAGCAGCGCGTCTTGCGGCTGCTGTAAAGAGGGAAAGAAGCAGGGCAGCGGTTCCCATGGTAACGGCGATGCATATCGCCGGTACCGGAAGCCGCTGCCTTGCTTCCTTCTCTCCTTACAGCGGCTGGGGGGTAATGCAAGTAAGGAAGTGTCCGCCCGCTCATAAGCTAACCGGATCGGTGGCCGCAGGGGTGGGGGGTGGGTTTGGGGGGGGGGGGGGAGGAAGGAGGGGCACCACCTACCCATACTAGGGCACCGTGCTAGCTGTATACTGGGCACCGTGCTAGCTGTATACTGGGCACTATACTAGCTATACTGGGGCACTACCTACCCATACTGGGCACTATACTAGCCATACCTGGCACTATACTAGCTATACTGGGGCACTATACTAGCCATACTGGGGCACTATACTAGCCATACTGGGCACTATATTAGCCATACTGGGGCACTACCTACCCATACTGGGACTATACTAGCTATACTGGTCACTATACTAGCTATACTGGGGCAACTATGCTAGCTATGGCGCCGCTCCCCAGCCCCCCCCCCCCCCCCCCCCCCAATAACCCGCTGCGCACGACACTGTCCACTAGGTCGGGCGCAACCGCAACACCACCTGGGGGGGGGGGGTAATTTTTTTTTTTTTTTCAAAAAGTGGTCCCCGGGCCGGAAAAGGTTTGGGACCCCTGTTTTAAAGCACACCTGAAGTGAGAGGTATATGGAGGCTGCCATGTTTATTTCCTTTTAAACAATACCAGTTGCCTGGCTGTCCTGCTGATCTTTCATGCACCAGCAAAGTCTAAATCACACACCTGAAACGGCATGCAGCTAATCTAAAACTTCTGTCAAACATGATCTGCATGCTTGTTCAGGGTCTATGGCTGAAGGTATTCGAGGCAGAGGATCAGCAGGCCAGCCAGGTAATATGAACAATATGGTAGCCTCCATTTCCCTCTCACTTCAAGTGTCCTTTAAGCAATTCCAAAGAGCAGAATGCCTTTTGCTCCAGAGAAACGAGCAACACAAGAACGGTTTTCAATGTTAGGAAACCAGATTTTGCGATACTCTTGTTAAATTTGATAAACTATCAACTGCTACCCAACAGCAATTGTTTATCGCACTCCACTGCATATTAGAGAAGTTCAACACAGATTTAATCTAATATTTGTCTCCTTGCTAGTGGTGACATCTTTGCCAAAACAATCAATCAAGGGGGCCTAATTTATTTTTTATCGCTAGTTTCAAAATTTACATTGAACATCTAATCCATTAGTTGTCTTGTGAACCATATCTCCATCAGACTGAGTGTGGAGGGAAATGTCAGTCATGGATTTACACTGCATGATATCAGGCACATTCTTCAGAGATAGTGTGTATTATGCTGATGGGAACCCGCCTCATGGGCTGAAGAAGGTTATGGTTTATACCGCCGATATGTAAAGATGACAGAGCCTCTTTTATATCTGCTTGTCTAAATGTCATCAGTAATTACAGTGCAGAACAGCTTAATTAAAAAAATAAAAAACGAAACAATTGTCACTAGCCTGAAGTCAAAATAGAACTACCCAATACTTCTGATCTGGTGGATCTTGAGCAGAATTGTCAGGCCAGGTTCAGAATGTAAGAACATATATAACGATTGGAAATGTTAAAGGTAACCAGAAACTGCTGAAATGCAAGATTTGATACTTACCAGGGGCTTCCTCCAGCTCAATAAGCACTTACGAGTCCCTCGCCGCCCTCCCGTGGTCTGCCGGTCAGCCCTGGTAACTGGCTCAGTGGCGTCAGTTGGGGTCTTCTGCATATGCCTGGGAGGTCCACGTATGCACAGAAGATCCCAACTGACGCCACTGAGCCAGTTACCAGAGCTGATTGCAGCCGAACGAAGGACCGCAGGAGGATGGCGAGGCATTCAGGCGTGCTTATGGGGCTGGAGGAAGCCTCATATAAGTATTAAATCTTGCATTTCAGCCGTCTCTGGTATATTTTAAAGCAAACCAATATCACATATGGCAATTTAGAGATCGGCACAGTGTTCAAATGTTTCTGCAACAGTTTGCGAACCCCACTGTATTTAATGGAGTCTAGCGCAAATGAACTGTCGCGGCGATGCTCAAACATGTCAGTTCACAATTTTTGCCCATCGCTACTGGACATATTAAAATGCATTTGATTACCGTAAGTCTTCCTCAGTCATGCAAGTATGATTGTTGGTCCCAATTTTTTTTCCCCACAAAAATAGAGAGTGTAAGAAGGAGGAGATATTTATTGATACTCTAAAGGTTCATACCCACCAGAAGATTTTTGTGAGAAACCTTTAATGGCAAATGACCGTTTGCACGATATAAAAAGTTCATTAAACAATGGTCAAAGAAGACAGATTATCTGGGACAATCATTAATTTTGAATGAACGTCATGATGGATCCCGTCGTGGATGGTCGTTACAATCCCCATTGACCTCCTTGTTAATTATTCAATGCCCATCGTTTGTTCCCGTGGTACATGATTGCAGAAGAATGGTCGGAGAACGATCATTCATTGCGTATCCCCTGATCCATCTTCTGAGGTCTTGTGGAGGGTATTCAGCTTAAGGCCTCTTTCAGAAGGGCTGCTGACAGGCAGTGAACTCACCACCTGTCTGCTGCTCTCCTGAACCTGCCAGGTGCCTGCTAGCGCTGAGTACAGGTGCTGGACAGGAGGTCCCCCATGGAGTCACATAAGTGCAGCCACAGCCTCATCTGCATGTCGAGCGCTGACACAAATGGTGTTACAACCACTGCCATTTGGCTGCATTTTAACTGCACCTGAATGTTTTCTTGGGGAGCAGACAGGATGCTGAACTTGCCAACAAGAATGCAGTTCAGCCTCCTATCTGAAAGAGGCCTAACCCAGGCTAGCATCATGAGGTCCATCTACAAAAAGTGGTTTAATAAAAGTCAGTTTTCCAAACTAAAGTCTGGCTTTAACTGCATTACTGCAAACGATGTCTGATCGATTGACTTTCATCCGAAATCAATTTAACGGGTTGACCCCACTGGATTGAAGATATAGCTCAATTGGCGGTGGATTGAGAGAATAGTAGTGTTGGCGTCTGCCAAGAGTTCCTCCCTGCCTTTTCTATCCCGGGTAGCCCGTGTCCCGTGACAAATGCTAGAGGCCGAACACTAAAGCTGGCCATACACTGGCCTGATTTGCGGCCGTTTTGACAGCAGATTCGATCACTGGGATCGAATCTGCTGCCAATCGTTCGTGCTAAACGCACCCGCCGATCCGATTTCCTCCCGAAATCGGATCGGTTCGTCGATCGCGCCGTGCGGAAAAATACCGTCGATCGCCTGCGGGTAGGGAGCACTTCGCTAGCGGCGGCCGATCCGGTATACATTACCTGACGCTGGCTCCCGGGCATCTTCTCCGCGCTGCACAGCTCTGTTCCTGCGTCCATCCCAGCGTACATTAACTTCCTGTGTCACTGCAGTGACCAGGAAGTTCAAATAGAGGGCGCTCTATTTGAACTTCCTGGTCATGGAGTGACACAGTGTACGCTGGGATGCGGTGCAGTGCAGAATGCTGGGATGCGGTGCAGCGCGGAGAAGAGGACCCGGAGCCAGCTTCACGTAATGTATACGGGGGGGGGTCAGGCGGCAGGAGCAGCTTAACAGATTGTGATCGGTTTCAGGCTGAAACCGATTCACAATCTGATTGCAGTAAAGGCAGCCATACGATCCCTCTCTGATCAGATTCGATCAGATAGGGATCTGTCAGCTGGTCGATCTAATGGCAAATCGACCAGTGTATGGCTACCTTAAAGGCCTGGCGTGTGTGGTCACGTAAGGTACGTGCCACCTGGCCTCTAGTGTTTGTCATAGGACACAGGCTGCCCTGTTGATAGCCCAATAAAGTCGATTGGTCAATCTCTTGATTGAAAATCAAGTACTGTATGGGCACTTTAACAACAGAAGCCAGGTGCAACCTAGAATGCAGGAGAAAATACTTCTTCACTAGACAAGTCAAAAACCATATTTTTCACTCAAGACAAGAGTTTATTTCTTTCAGATAGACTGTGATCAACACAAAAAGAGCATATTAAAAACAGAACTCATCTCATCAGCCATGTCATTTTTTACTGCATTATGCAAGATGGATTCATGAAAATCCCAGCTCTGCTATTATCAGCACTTTGCAATCTTCCTATTGTCCAAAAAATTGCAGGTGGGATTGATTAGGAGAGAGTGGAAACAGCTGTTGAGAATACCACGATACAATGGTCAAGTCTTTCTCAAATGCCTTCCTACAGGGGAGTTCAGCAAGAGTTTATCTACACATTTGAAAGATTTGCCTTTCAAATGTATGATTCTGAGCACAGGCCAGGAACATCAGCCTCTAACGAGCAGTAAAATATGAGATCTTGGTGTTTACAATCTTTATGGGTTTTCATTCTTTATCAGTGTTTTATTCCACATACGCAACATGCCAAAGTGGCAACTACCAGCTTTTTCCAGATCTACACTGTCCACTGATGGGGGAGGGCTCAAAAAGAAGCCATGTGGTCAATATCTGGCACCCACTCAAATGTCCATGCAAAAACTATGAGAGCTTCACAGCCATAAAAACACTGAAAAAGTGCATCAATAAATTACAATATGATCAAAAAGTTACATTTATTTCAGTAATTCAATAAGTACAATATCAAATATAGATTTACTAGTAAAAAGGCTCGGGCGTTAAAAAACGGGCGCTAGGTCACAGCCGTTACCCCGCCCACTCCCCCGCCCAAAATGTGCGCACATACGCGTCCTGCTTGCTCGTTCCCCACCACTGTCTGAAGTATATGCACACAGGGAGCCGCTTGCTTGGCAGTTGGAAAAAACTGTTATTTCCCACAATGCAATGAAAACCTCTGAACCACAGACAGTAAACTCTCAGATCCGGCCCTGTGTCCTAACTGCCCTGGCTGCGCACATGCTCAGTACAAAAAAAGCCAGATACACAACCATTCAGTTGATGCAGGGACACTTGCATTTTATTGTATAGGATCATACAGGGGCCATGAAAACCACAAATACAGTAGGTTATAAAATATTGTAGACTGTGGCTAGAGTCAGAGCTTCAAGAGCCTCCACAGACAGACGTATCTGGGACATGGGCTACAACTCTGCATCCCTTGTGACAAGCCACTCCCTGAACCAGAGACGGCAGAGGAGTCTTACCTAGGCTAGAGAAAATGGACTGGACTTCAGCTCAGCGGTCCAAAGTTCTCTTTTCAGATGAAAGTACATTAAGCATTTCATTTAGAAATCAAGGTCCCAGAGTGTGGAGAAGGAGCAGACAGACAGCAAATCCAAGTTGCATTAGGTCCAGTGTGAAGTTTCCACAGTCGGCGATGATTTTTGGAGCCACGTCATTTGCTGGCATTGGTTCATTATGTTTTATCAAGTCCAAAGTCTGCGCATTCATCTATCAGGAAATTTTTAGAGCATTTAAAGCCCTCTGACACAGGAGACCTGGGTTCGAATCTCGGCTCTTCCTGTTCAGTAAGCCAGCACCTATTCAGTAAGAAGTCCTAAAGCTACGTACACACATGCGACAACGATCGTTCATTGTCAACGACGAACGAACTTTTAATTGATGAAAGAACGACCCAAGTAAAGTCAGTTTTAAAAGGTGTGTAACGATCAGATCGTTAGAACGAACGTTACATCACGTAAAAGTAACTATTGCGCCTGCGCATAAAAATGAAAAGTTCCATGGAGAAATAGTGAAATGCGCATGCCAAGCCTAGTACGAACGATCGCTTCCAACGATTTACTACTTTTGCAAACGATCGTCGTTGGTAAAAATCCGCCAAGCTAGATCATTTGTTTTGAACGATCTAGCTCGTCCGTCAGACTTCATGGTCGTTGGCTGCTTTTTTTCAAACGATCGTCGTTTGAAAGGATCGGGGAACGATCGTTTCTAACGACTATAGTCGCATGTGTGCACGCACCTTTAGGCTAGACTCCCTAACACTAACACTGCTATAGCGTATAGAGCAAAGTGCAATAAAAAAATAAATTTGTATTGTTGCAAATGACAAAATGCAAGGTCATTTGCAAAATTTTAATTTTTCACAGACATTGTTGGGCTTCATTTTTGCGCGTTTGAGCGTGTGTTCCTAGAATTCAATGAAAAACGTGCACATAAAGGAGTACATCACAAGACCAAACCTTCCAATAGTTCCAGACCACTTTAGCATGTAACAGAAGCAGAAAATGAGGCACTTCCCAGACATATATGGCAACTGCTCAGTATCTAATTAGTACGTGTGTGATACGCACACAACGGAAGGGGTGATAAACAAAATGTACACCAAACCATACAGTGAAAAAAGATGGGAAAATAACACAGTTACACCATTTTCATGAGAAAGGAACAAGCCGTCATGTTATTTCCCATTTTGCTTTCCATTACAATTCACAGGCAACTATTATTTTCTAGAGCAAAATTATACTTCTCTGCAACCATGACGATAGCTCATGCTTTAGGATGCAGTGGAGTGTTGTACCGTGGTAGCCATCAGTAAAAGCAAGAAGTTTTGAATCAGGATTTATTGGCCAACTTGGAAGAAAAGCAGTAAACCAAAAGCTTACTGCTTTTGTTCCAATAAATGGCATCATCCAGATAAAAAAAATAAAAAAATCTAGTCTCAAACCCTATTAAATGACTTTCTGCAGTAAACTATTGCACTATTCTGCAGTAAGTATTGACTAACTAAACTATGCGAGTATTGACATCTATAGGAATATCAACATTTTAAATGTCATTGATTGGAATTTGCAAATGGGCTAACAAGCCTACCAGCTGAATTATACAGAACAATACACGAAAGTAACCTGCTTTAACAAGGTTAAGGCCCGGTTCACACTTGAGTTAAAAAATGGTCCATTCACAGAACGGATACGCATGGGAACAGATTCAATGTTAACCTATGGATCCGTTCAAAAACGGATCAGTTTCGTACGATCCACTGAACGGAATGCCAGTTTTCTGCTGCAGCTATTTTTCCGGTCCACTAAGCCCAGCGGAATGGAAACGGAAGCGCTGCATTGGGGCAATGAGAAAAGGGAATATTTCTTCACACTAGTGAAGAAACGGACAGTTCTAAGGGACAAAATCCACTTTGGGGGTGGGTGTCTAAAAGGAAACAGAGTGGAAGCAGCAGAACAGAAACCGAGTGAAAATAGATCCGATGACCACATCTGTTTTCACGGATCCAATTGACACTGTAACGCAAGTGTGAACTGGGCCTTGCTGTAGGTTTGGGGTCACACACTGCGGGCAGAAATTGGTTGATGGATTCAATGTTTTCTACAGGATCTGTTCAAACATGTGCAGCACAGTGGCATGGCGACTAATAATCTCGCCTTGCAGCAGTGGTTCAAATCCTAGCCAGGACAATATCTGCACAAAGTTTGTACGGTCTTCCTGTGTCTGCATGGGTTTCCTCCAGACACCTTAGTTTCCTCCCACATCCCAAAAACATACAGATAAGTTAATTAGCTTCCCCCTAAAATTGTCCCTAGATTATGATACATACATTACACACTTTGGACAGATCCATCCCTTGCCTGCCATCCTCCATTATGTCTCCTGGTAACTTCAGGAGTTGGGGCTTACTGCATACATGCCTCTGCCAGCGTTCTGCGTCTGCACAGGTGCAGAACACTCCTGGCCGCGAAACCGCATGTGGCCTCACTGCGCCAAAGTTACTGTGACTGTAGCCGAGGAACAAGGCAACAGAAGAGGACTGCGACAGAGTGACACGGCCACAGGGGGCTGGATGAAGCCCCAGGTATGCATAAATTAAAAAAAAAAAAAAAAAAAAAAAAACTTTTGCCTCCATTCATCTCAGGTACACTTTAACCAGTGTGAGGTTTTATTGCTGCCTGGGCAGATATTCCCTCTTTTCCCTTCTCAGTGACCCTGAGGGGCCTTTCACACTGACGCAATGGCGCAAAGGCAATGGTAGTAGTCAATGGGGTAGTTCACAATGCATGCGGTGCGCCGGAAGTACCCCAACGCGAGCGCATACGTATGTTACCGTGTGACTCCTGCGGCGAACCGGAAGTCAGGCAAGTTTATGGCGACGGGCATTTTTAAACGACCACTGCAAGCGTTACGTGTCGTGCATGTGTGGAAGCGTACTTTATCAATACACTTCCATGCATGTCATCGAATAGGCCACAGGAAGTAAGCGCTAGAGTCTCACTTCCTGCGTGGCCTGCTGCCAGACGGGGATACCGCATACCAATGCAGTCATCTCCGAAGGCCTGTTTTGGAGGTGTGGTCCTTGGACCAAACCACTACCACCAATGTGCAGTGTGAAACTGACCTGAGGAAAATGTTCTCAACAGGTAGAAAGAGGTCCAACACTCCCTTTAACCAACAAAGTATATATTGTTACTATCCTCACTGTTGTGATTTTACACACTCATAGCAAAAACAGTAACACTAATCTTTCCATTCTACTTTAAACTCTTTTTTTTGCTTGAGTTCTACTTTAATATAATTAAAATAAAACAGCAATGCGGAGGGACAGACCTTCAGACTAAAAGTGCAGCCTTCAGCGGTACTACAGTAGTAATACTCTTCAGAGTGGCACGCTCTCATTACATTTGACAGGTCTGCCTTAAAGCATCAAAATATTTGATATATGACAGCGACACTCACTACACAGCAGCCGGCTGGGGTGAGAAGGCCACATAAAAAGATGTTTTGCTTTTGCTCCTGACTGCACCTTATGCGTAGCCAGCTGCAGCTGAGATCACATCACAAGAGATCTCATCTGGTCCGAGGATGAAGCTAGTAAAATAATGCCATGACATTCTGGACAAATTTAGAATGAAATGATTCTTCATGGGCTGCCACAAGCTCGGTTACTGATACAACATACTGGAATCACTCAAAGCAAATACCAGGACTGAGGCATTAATATCCATAGCAGCAAGAACAAGATGTGCTAAACTTATTAGCTTATTCCTTTTGAAGCCCCAATTCGATGTATGTTTTTAAAATTGCAATCATTGATGAAAAAAACCTCACTAATAAACAGAGCACGACTCCCTTTCATTCTCTCCTTTCTGCTTCTCTGACAAAGCCTAGCCTAGCCTACACGGCGCGATAGTTGTATCAATCGAGCCGCTGATGGCTCGATTGATAATATTCAACCTGTCCGATCACCGCAGCGGATCGACTCCACGCTCGATCCCCGCGGGCGGACAATGGAAAAAAAATGGGAGCGGCTGATAAGGAACTGCCCGCGGGGAACGAGCGGGAATCGATCCACGCGGGCGAGCCGGCATCGAGCCAGCAGCTCGATTCCGGCACAGAATCACAGACACAGACTGGTGGTTGCCACTGTCAACCCTCTCTTATCAAGAAGTGGACTAGATCACCGTGGTAACGTGAGGCAGCATACTATTGGGACTAGCAATGAAGTAGAGGCATATGAGAAGCCACTGCAGGTTGTCGGCAGTGTGGAGCTGGGTACCAGTGATCATCAACAGCAAGTACAGTATAATGCTCTTCTATTTCTGGGTTTTTTTTTTTATTTTTGCTTAGCACCTTCACTAACTACTTTTCTATAATACAGTCTACAGGGAAGACAAAGTAAAAGCATGAAACTGCATGAAAAAATGGCCCATGCTTAAAATGTATCCTTTTAACCTTTTTGGTAAGAAAAAAACCCAAAACAAAAAACACATACTTGCCTAAGAAGCGGGAAACCTCTGGATCCTAAAGAGGCTTCTCACGCTGTCCTCTGGACCTCGGTTGCCGCTCGACCCAAAGAAATCAGATAGTAACTTGTCAGATTGAAGATCTGGGCCGCACTCCTCTTCATGTACGAGTGCGGCCGTACTGTGGGAGTGCGGCCATATTCCTGTGCGGTAAGAGGAAGCCGCTTGTGCATGATTGGCTCCATGCTAGTATTGTGCTCATGCATGAAGAGGAGCGTGGCCTGGATCTTCCGGAGGGTCCCAGCGAGTGGCAAGGTGGACACGGGAAGTCTACATCATATATGTCAAACTCCGGCCTGTGGGCCAAATCTGGCTATTGGAGCCATCAGATTTAGCCCTCAGATGGTTTCCCCACTTTTCATTATGTTTGGCCCACTCTAGACCACCAAAGAAGCTATATTGGAGGGTAAGCACTAGTTCACCAGGGGAAGGGGACAGTACTAGATACCAGAGAACTGTATAGGGGATGGAGGGGGGCTTTTAGACACCATTGAACTTTTATAAGGGAGAGAAGTGGCCAATAGACATTGAGGTCGGCCCGTAATTTCATCTTAGAGCTCAATTTCCGCCAACTTTGTATTTGAGTTCGACATCCCTGCTTTACATGATCCAGAAGCTTCATTCTTCTCAAGTATGTGTTTATTTACCTAAGGATTGTCTCAGGTTCACTTTAAAATACACCTGAGCAGAGGTATATGGAGACTGCCATATTTATTTCCTTTTAAAGAGGATCTGCATCGAAAAAAATGCCCTTGGAGGCTACTCACCTGGGGAGGGAGAAGCCTCTGGACTATATCGAGGCTTCCCCCGTCCTCCTCTGTCCCAGGGCGGCAGCGATAGAGCTCCCCAAATGGCGGCCATGTAAATATTTACCTTCCCGGCTACAGCGCAGGAGCAGTAGCGACTAGGAAATAGGTGGAGGTAGTCAATCTCAGTCGGGTACACTCTACTGCGCAGGTGCAAGTCTCCTGCGCAGTAAAGTGGACCCGAATGCAATCGGCTATTTCCGAGCGGAGAGCCGCAACAGCGCCCCCGCTGGAACAGGGAAAAGTAAATATTGCACAGCCTGACAAATTGTCTGCTGTGCATTCAGTGGGCTGCAGCGAGACCGCTGTGGGACAGAGGAAGACGGGGGAAGCCTCGATACAATCCAGAGGCTTCCCCCTCCCGAGGCGAGTACCCCCCAGGGGCATTTTTTTTTCTGTACAGAGTCTCTTTAAAAATACCAGTTACCTGGCTGTCCTGCTGATGTCTTTGGCTGCAGTAGTGTCTGAATCACACACCTGAAACAAGCATGCAGCTAATCCAGGTAGAGCACCTGAGCTATAGGCTTGTTCCTGGTCTATGGCTGAATGCATTAGAGGCAGGGCTGCCAGCCAACTGGTATTGTCTGAAAAAGAAATAATACTGTCAGCCTCCATTCTCCTCCGTGGGAAGGACATCAGCATAGATGTAAAAAAAGTTTGTGAAACTGTACAGCAACTTAAAAAGTGACTCTACAGTCATTCAAACCGTGGGTAAGGTGATTCTTCCCTGCATGCTTTCCGATCAACACAAGCTGAATAGCAGTGTGACTCCTATACAATACGTACACATTGTAATACAACTGGATGGAAGCCAGACTGCTCTTCAGCCAGGTATAGAAGTCCATTCAGCAGACTACTGCTCCAAAGATGCACTTCCGATGCCTACATCTCTGCAGCAACACACATTTTACACAAGAATGCACATTTATCCAGTTAGGGCTTGCTCACACAGGCTTCTGTGGGCATCCATCATTTCCTGCCAGGATTAACCAATGTCCACACTGAGTTAGGGCCTGTACACACTGCTGCGCTTGCGTTGCGTTTTTAAAAACGCATGCGTTTTTAAAAACGCAAGGTCTATTGAAAAATAATGAAAATCGTGATGACTTGTACACACTGGTGCGATGCGTTTTTAAAAAAACGCAAACGCAGTGCCTGCTGCGCTTTTTTAAGTGCAGCGCATGAAAAACGCATTAAAAACGCATGCGCTTGCGTTTTTGCCTGCGTTTTTCAGAAGTCAGTATCCCAGAAGACTCTGCAATCTCCTGATTCCTGTTGAAATGTAAACTAGAAAAAAAACAAAGGATTCTTTAGCCAATCAGCAATTACAAGAAAAACGCAAACGCACAAAAAACGCAGGCAAAAGCGCATGCGTTTTTAAAACTACAGGCACTTTAAAAACGCATGCGCTTGCGTTTTTGCCTGCGTTTTTCAGTGTGTACAGGCCCTTAAAGTGTTCATCTCAATGCGCTTACCATCGTTTGCTGGCGAAAGTGAAAATGTCTCAGTCAATTGAAATTTCTGGGATGCTGCATGTAGCATTCCACAGCGGTTGCATTCAATGGTTCCATGGGGCTCAGAAAGCAATGACTGATTGCAGAAAAGCATTTAGCATCGGCTAAACACTCTGCCAGCAGAAGACTGTGTAAATTGGCCCTAGGACCTGCTATAGTAGGTATGGTTTGTGGTGAGCAAACTCCAGCAGCAATCTTTCTGCAGAGTACACTTGGGATTTGATCTGGTCTGATTTTTTTTGAGAACAAGATATTAAGGCGAGGAATAAAACTAGGTGGGGGTTCAAAATCAATCTCTACAAAATGAGGTTTAGGCTCTCAAGCTAATACCTACCATGGTAATTTATCCATCATAATCAAGGCCAATTTGGTTTTTTCAGGGTGTTGCAGTGAACCAGTGCCTTGAGGAAACTCATGCAGACAGGGAGAGTACATACAAACTCAATGCAGATAGTGCCCTGGCTGGGATTTGTGCTAACCACTACACCAGCATGCTGCTCTCTCAGACTGGACAGGAGGGAAGCGCCCTTTTTTCCCACTGCAAATCGTGATTGCATTTGCAACACGGCACAATTCTCAATCACAACGTGACTTACCATGCATAGTGGCACAATTTTTATGTGCAATTGATTGTCATCATCTATGGTGCGATTGTGGCTTTTCAAAGGTAAGGGGAGACGCTTTATTCCATATAGTTGAAAATGCATAGCAATCACGGTACTATGCAACTTTCTTGTGATTTTTAAGCCCTCCCATAGACTACAACCTAAACGTAAAATACAGGGAAGTTGCAACAAGCTTGATCGCCACAGTAGGATAATTAGAGTCACTGCAATTTACTCAGCATTGCATAATAGAGTCTGATCCGATTTCCGGATAGGAACGCAGTCAGTGGAAAGGGGATCTGACAGAAATTCTCACAGAAAAGGACATATTACAACAACTGAAATCAAAGCCGGCTCTAATGCTGGGAATACACCAGAGCAGATAGATGGCTCAATAGATAATTTCCGATAGGTCCAATCGATTGTTTTCTGATCCATTTTCTCATAGAAGTGAAAGGAAATCGATCAGAAAAATTTCTGATCCATTTTCTCATAGAAGTGAAAGGAAATCGATCAGAAAAATGAAAAATCTTCCCAAAAACCTCATTGTGTATTCCCAGCATAACCCCTCACCACTAGAGTTGGTCAAGGAGATGCTAATTTTTCTAAAGTAATGAAAATGTCGCTGCCATTTGTATGCAGCTTGAAACGTTTCCAGATATAGTTGCTGCCAATAAGGATATATCCAGTTTTAAACTGCATCCAGATGGCAATATAAACCTCAACTCAGATTAAAAAAAAACAAAAAAAAAAAAAAACCTCAACTGAACGAACATGTCTACTTATCACACGGTCTAAAACTACAGCCAAACGTGCAAAAGCATCTCCCTGATCTCAATGCTGGTCATTCTTGAAAAGGCTGGCAGAGACAGAAGCCAATGTTCCACTTTGCATCTAGATCAGTTCATACAGCACATTGTTCAACTAGTCTTTTCAGCTCCTAAGAAACTAAAGTCAATTTCATCCTGCCCTACTTCCAAGTGTCTCTGCAGCGGAGACAAATCACTTACCCCAAATACAATCCTCATGACCTGTAGTTAATTATCCTATGAATCAAGCATTGTGGAAGGAAAGGGTACAACAGAAAGAAATGCAAATGTGTGCAAGCAGAAACACACAATGCAATTACTGTTAGATTGGTAAGTCACCGATGCCATTTCTGCACATTAAACAAACTCTCAAAAACATGGGGGTCTGAATTAACGGAAAGTTAAAAACACACAAAAAAAAAAAAAAAAAAAAAAAAAAGAAAAGAAAAGAAAAAAAAAAGAAAAAAAAAAAAAAAAAAAAGAATACAGTATGCAGAACTCATACCAGCAAGATTCGGCATCAGTTCTCTCCTGCAAAGATTACGTCTCTCCATACTCCTTCAAAATCCTACTTCACTCTCTTTTAGGCTTTGTTCACATTAGAGGCGGTTTTTGGAAAGTCTAAGCGCAGACGTTTTCCAAAAACGCTCAGAAAGCGATTACACCATGTTGTGCTATGGTGTAGTTCAGACTAGAGTGTTCAGTGTGCTGTTGGTTTTCAAAAGCAGCGCTTGAGCCATTTTAGGGCGTTTTTGCTATAATGGGAGGTATAGGAAAAACGCTCACAAAACCGCTTTGTGGAGCAATTGCGTTCGCGTTTTTAAGAATAAATACATTGTATTCTTTTCCAGATCAAAGAGTTCACTTCCTGACTTGTGTCAGGGAGTGAATTACCAAAAATGCTCGGGAAAAACCACTAACCAAAAAATAAAAACGCCCACCCAAGCGCCAGGAATCGGAAAGAAAAATCGCCTCAAAATAAGCCCACCGTGGAAACGGACTCACGAGCCGAACGCAGTGTGAACAAGGCCTAAGGGAGCAATACATATAGTCCAAATGTTTATGTTTGCCTGGGGTGAGGCTCAGTTCACAAGGCACAGATCAAAAACTGATCCGGTGAAAACTGACCAGTTTTCAGTTTTTTCATCCGTGTATTCCGTTATCCAAAGCCACCTGCTCGGGAAACCTGCGATGCATCAGTCAATCCACAGTTATCGCAGACTCCCTATACCTGTATTCCGTTCGACTGCTTTACATAGGATCCGCTGCGGTAAGGCTATATTCACAGTGGTGCGTTTCGGAGTGACTTTAAGGAAGCATCTTAAACTGCAATAGTAAGTCTATGTTTAGAGAGCATGCGATGCATTGAGGTCCAGTGCACTACAGTATCCCAAACGACTCTATAATGCAGGCATTAAAGCTTACTTTTTAACCACTTTATCCACCACTACAGTATATCTACGTTCCTCTGTGACATCTAAGCTAGTTGGACAGCACTCATGATCATTCCAAATAACTTTGGAGCACCCCAACACTGTTATAACTGTGATGGCACCGACTGCCCAAAATTTTCCATAAACTAACTAGAAGGTTCAGTTGGCTTCCTGGCATCAGTGCGTGGCCTGGACTACAGAGCACTGCCATTGGTGTAGCCATACTTCAAGCAACTTAATTATTATAATCAGATTGGATGGGGGGGAAAAAAAAAAAAAAAAAAAAGTGCTAGCATGCTCCATCGACCGGAACTGGTTGCATGTATCGATCAGACATGTTGCAAGATGTAGAGTCGTAATGCTGGATCGGGTGCGCAGCGGTAATGGCCTGCAATATCAGCAGAGCGACGGAACCCCCGGCGCTGCCCCCTCCCCTTGTAAAAGTTTAGAGGTTGAGAGAAGAAAGTGCCGGGCGCACCGAGGTGGCATCACAATGCCGAATCCCAAGAGATTCCATGCTGAAATCGATTGGAAATCAGCCTACAGTGTATGGGCAGGCAGCAGATCTCTCTCCAATCAGATTAGATCAGAAATAGATCTGTCTCTAGGTCAACCTGCCCATACATCGTCTGCTATATAGACACTTTTATTCTCACAATAGTAATTTGCTGAACAGAGCATCAAGGGAGTGTCTATCATCCTTTTTTCCATCTCTGGTCTACAGAGATCATCCTGCCAATAACCTAACTAATCAAGGTGTGTAAAGAGTAATCAGGATCCGTGCCACTTACTGACGCAAGAGCATAAAGAACTAAGCAGATCTGTAAACCAGTATAGTTGCCAGGGTTCCAAAGAAGTACAATTTGTGTTTGCCGTTAGTCTAAAAAATACATATCTGGGCACAAGCTGAAATGGTTTGGACTGAAATTTTTATTAGCATTAAAATTACAAAACCATTTAGCGAAAGTGGAATCTCAAATAATCTGTCCTGTGATTCCACACATGAAATTGGGACTTTGAAGTTTAGAAAGTGGACAATGACAAGTTAAAAAGTTTGCTAAGGTTTATGGTTAGTTCAGAGCCTCAGATTACATACAGCCTATATAATTATGCATAATACACATCAAGTATTCTTCAAAAGGTTCCTTACTCAAGTACCTCTGACAGGTCAGGTTTCCATTGCCGGTAAATGCGGATAATTACGGGCTCAGCGTACCAGGCTATTTTCTGTATAGGCAAGCTATTTCAGACGTCTAATTTACACAATATGTCCTTCCAAATACGTATCCTTCGGGTTTATTTAAAACATGCAGTCACGTTTATTACGGCATAACAATTAAGGAGCAAAGAAACAAGGCAAGCTAAAACAACACACACCCACCGCCTTCCCACATGAATGTAGCAAGACTTAAACGACTATTTATTTCAGTATTGCGAGCCAACAAGTAATACGGAGCAGCTGTGTAAAAATTGGAGACGATTCCCCAATCATTACTGATGCTCTTGCATGTTACTAGAAAAGTAAATTGGTAATACATTGGTCAAGTAAATTTCATATTGACCTCAGAAACTAAGGGAAATTCAAACAAAAGTCACCAATCAGGTCTCTAATGCTGCATCCATTTCAAGAACAATTCTATCCGAACCATAAAGTACTTCGCTTCCATTTATTAGCAATATTCCATTTCAAATCACCTTGGACCAAACATCAGTGCAGGATACATTATGAAAAGTCCATAGGAAGATCCCACCCAAAGTAAATTAAGGGCTAGTTCACACCAGAACTTTCCATTCAAATGGACAGTTCCATTTTCACATATCTAACCCCCCCCCCCCCCCCAGACCCTCATCACCAAAGTAAAGTCTTGCTGGCTAAAATGGTCCTTTATTTAGCTAGTAGGTTTTTAGGATCAGTTTCTCATTGTCCCCAATACAATGCTTCAGCGTCTGTTCCCGTTGCGCTGGGTTACGCTGTCGGGATAGCTGCAGCACCACACTTGCAGTCTGCTCAACGGAGCATGTGGAAAGGACCTGTAGGTTTCTCTGTTTGCATCCGTTCCTGGACTGTTTTTTAGAACCAGTATGAAACGGGCCTAAGCCTTGCTCAGAGATGTGACTGAAATGTTTCTTTGGCAAAAAAAAAAAAAAAAAAAAAAAAAAACGACAATTATGAATGTTGCAAATGCTAATCCATTCTAAAAATGTGCATTCCTCAAATGTCAAGGTAATAACTTAGCTTCAATACTTTAGAGTCATGGTGAACTCTGAATATTCAATTTACACAATCCGTCTATAGATTCAGCAGCAGAAGATACGTATGTAATTACTGGAGTCCTAAGTCACAGATAATCATCATAAAGTACAGTAGCAGCTCTGCTGTAAAAATAAAGCCCAGTGTGTAGTAGTTTCACCAGGGTGAAGTCTAGCTAATCTGTTACGCAGCCTGACATTCATACATCATTTTAGATAACATAACAAAAAAGGTGTTTACATTTTGAGTGTAAAAACTTGTAACTATTGTCAGCTCTAGGGCCAGATCTGCAAGTTTAACTCACCTGGTATTTGAAATAAATTCTGATATTATTAAAGTTGAGCTTAGTGTTTGTGTAATTTATTCAAGATTAAATAGTTTCACTATACTCTGCACATTGAAAGCAGAGGTGTTGTCTGTTAGGCTTTGATCCCATCAGAGCGGAGAACGGACTTTTTTTTTGTCCGTTGGTTGCGAAGCAAAGAGTGTTATTATTATTATTATGTAATATTATTTTTAGTATTTATATAGCGCCGACATATTACGCAGTGCTGTACAATGTGTGAGATAGATATATATATATATAGATATAGATATATATATATATTCACTAACTGTGCCTCAAAGGAGCTCACAATCTAATCCCTACCATTGTCATATGTCTATATTATGTAGTGTAAGTACTGTAGGCTAGGGCCAATTTTAGGGGGAGCCAATTAACTTCTCCGTATGTTTTTTGGAATGTGGGAGGAAACCAGAGTGCCCGGAGTGTGTTATGCGGATCCGAAGGATCCGTGGCAGTAGACTGCCTGCACTTCTGTGTAGTCCATGAAAATCCAGAACCAGGAGGATGCGCCCCCCCATATATCCTATGAGGGAGTGCATCTGCCCCAGCCGGATCACTGTGCACCATTGGAGCAGACTCTATACTGTCCACTCCCGCTGGCCACATGTGATGTGGAAGTAAGTCGGAACAGAGCCTCACTCAGACATCGTTTAACAAGAGTTTGCTTTCTTAAAAAACAGAATTTGCGATAATTCAGGTTGGAGTGAGCTTGAGCTCACTCCAACCTGAATTATCGCAAATTCTTTCTGTTTTAAAGAAAGCAAACTCTTGTTTTCCTTAGTATTTTAGTAAGGGGGCTTTTAGAACCATTGTAGCCTCACACACTCCAATGAGTTCTGGTTCACTATGAGCTTGCTGGTTAGTCTGTACCTCTCAGGGCCTTTTTCCACTAGCCTGCGATTTGCTTCTGATCACAAATCGCAAGGTACATTAAACTAATGGAAACTGCAGCAGCAATTTCCATTAGTGCAATCCGATTGCGATGCGATTTTGGTCAAAGCGCAATCGTCGTCCTGCCGTGTTTTGTATGCGATTGAGCTGGACTATAATGAGTATAGTAGCTCAATCGCATGGTGGAAATTGAAACGCGATTGCGATCGGAATCGCGATCGCAATCTCGATCGTATTTCATAGTGGAAAAGAGCCCTCAGACATTGTTTGAAATAGTTCATAAAGACTGTAATAGAGGAAGATTGCCCTCATCATCTCAGCAGATTAACTTGAAAGTACAACTTGTGAGGGGAGGACTGGGACCGTGGCAGGCCCACTGTGTAGTGTGTGGAGGCAATCAAGCACATAGATTCTATCTCTGATAAGATAATACATTGGGGATGTATCTATTTGCTGGCTATATTGACCAGTGTATGGCCACCCTAACAGTATCCTCATCCATGCTGGCACCAAACAGCTAAAATAGCCAATAGGTTACTGCATCGCGTACGAGGAGACCTGGGCGCAGGTTACAGCCTGTATGGCTTATCCTGCTCCTGCACAAATTCCCATAGATGTTAAATACTATTCCCCCTCCAGGCCGCCATGGATAGGGAGGGAATGAAATAATTCGGCTTCCAGCAATTGCTGGAGGCCAAATTATAGTGTTTTAGAAGTAACTTCAGCTCAGTCTTCGGACGGCGCTGAAGTTACTCACTGCTGCGCCCAAGTCTCCTGTGCTGGAATGAATGTGTTCGTACTGCATCAGGTTGCTTAGTTTGTTCCCAAAAGCAGACACCTTGTATGTTGTGTTCTTTAACCTCTTGCCGACTGCTCCACGCCGATTGGCGTGATTGGCTGGGATTGGGCTTTGCAGGATCTCCGCTCTGATGACGGAGCTCCACCCCGCCTTCAGTCTCCCAGCGGCGATCGTCGCTCTGAGACTGTTAGACGGCAACTAGTAACTAAGTACAGCACTGCGATCTAAGGCAGTGCTGTACTAGGGGCAGCTCTGTGACACAGCTGTCCCCCTGGGAGGCAAAATTGGAATACGTTGTTATCAGGGCTGTGGAGTCGGAGTTGGAGTCGGAGTAATTTTGGGCACCCGGAGTCGGAGCTGGAGTCGGAGTCGTTTATTTCATAAACTGAGGAGTTGGAGTCGGGAGTCGGATGATTTTTGTACAAAATCCACAGCCCTGTTAAGTATTAGACTGAGGAGTCGAGGAGTCGGAGTCTGAGCCATTTTGGGTACCCGGAGTCGGAGGCGTGGTTTCAGAAACTGAGGAGTCGGAAGATTTTTGTACCGACTCCACAGCCCTGGTTGTCATAGGCTGAAGCCTGTGACAGCCGATTAGCCTTGGGGGGGGGGGGGGGGGGGTTGGGAAGGTTTTAAAAAAATAAAAGTAAAATTTATTTAAAAAATAAGTAAATCTAAAAAAACAAAACAAAACCCCAACAGCAGAGAGCTCTGTTGGTGGGAAGAAAAGGAGCGGCGGCATGGGGTGGGTCCAATTTGTGAAAAACGGCCTGGTCCTTGGGGGGGGGGGGGGGGGGGGTGGAAGTTAACACCACAGTGCTTAAGTCGTTAAAACGACATGGAAAGCACGATCTATTAAAAATAGTTGAGTCCGAGCCCTCTTGCAAATGCATTTTACTTTTAATTACAAAATTCCTGTTTAATGAACAAACTAACAGCACTACAACCTCCTGGAGTTCCTTTTTTTATTTTCGTAAACCATTAACTCTACCTTCAAGAGAACTGGCACTTTATACAGCAAATGTATATTTATGGCTTTGCCCTTGGAGTCTTTTGTCCCGCTCAAGCACTTTTTCACATGACTTGTTGAAATGTTTAAGTTTTACCTTGGTCTAAGGCTTAGTGCACACCAAAACCGCTAGCAGATCTGCAATACGCTAGCGGTTTTGGGAGCCGATTTCAGAGCGATTCTAGGTATGTTTAGAGAGGTTTTCTAAACATACCTAGCGGTTTTGGGTGCCTTTTTGTGTAGCAGATTACACAGATTGTTACAGTAAAAGCTGTTACTGAACAGCTTCTGTAACAAAAATGCCTGGCAAACCGCTCTGAAGTAGCGTTTTTCAGAGCGGTTTGCGTTTTTCCTATACTTTACATTGAGGACGAAACGCTTCCAAAAACTGCAAACGCGCAGCAGGAGGCACGTTTGCGGCTTGGCAAAAACCTCAAACCGCCGGTGTGCACCATTCCATTGCAATACATTAGCCAAGCGTTTTTCCAGGCGGATGCAGCCGGTGGATCGCTCCAAAAACCGCTCGGTGTGCACTAGGCCTAAGATCTTAAAATGTTAGAAATCAAGAAATGCTAGATGTTGAAAATGCAAAATGTTTTTTAAATTCGAACAGTTTTCAATTGCACGTGCTTGCATCCCACTGCAGAAGATTGTGTGCAGCACGTTAAGCTTAAAGTGTAAATGAGATGGTACACTGGTGTTTATTTTTACTTACCTGGGGCTTCCTCCAGCCCCATGAGGATTGTGGCTTCGCTCGCCGTCCTCTTCAGCCCCTCTGGCGCTATGACTCCCGGTATTCCGGTCAGCCGCCACCAGTCGTGAGCTTCTCAGCAGCACCTGTGAAGTGCTACTGCACAAGTTCAGAGCACTTCAGGAGATGTGAGTGTGACGAGGTATGCGCGCGTGGCGGAGCATGCACAAAAGGCTGCGACTGCCCGGATTACTGGAAGTCATAGTGGCATAATGGAGGGACCAAGGAGGCATACATATGAAATCGGCGCTGGTAGACTTGGACGCAGGATACAGCCGGTATATGGCTGATCCTGCTTCTGCACAAGTCCGGGCCGTGTTAATTACTATTCCCCCTCCAGGCCGCCATGGATAGTGGGGGAATGATATAATTTGGCTTCCAGTGATTGCTTGGTTAGATGCGCAACCATTTTCACTTTCTATTGTTTAAATAAAACAAAATTATTATGTTTTAAAAGCAACTTCGGCTCCGTCTTCTGACAGCGCCGCCGTTACTCACCGAGAGCCTGATAGAAGTAATTCATATTCTAGCCCAGTGTTTGGGCTGGTGCACACCAAAACCCGCTAGCAGATCCGCAAAATGCTAGCAGATTTTTAAACGCTTTTTTTTATTTTTATGAGGCGTTTTGCTAGCGTTTTGCGGATTGCTGCTGCGGTTTTCAGTATAGTAGATTTCATATATTGTTACAGTAAAGCTGTTACTGAACAGCTTCTGTAACAAAAACGCCTGCAAAACCGCTCTGAAGTGCCGTTTTTCAGAGCGGTTTGCGTTTTTCCTATACTTAACATTGAGGCAGAAACGCATCCGAAATCCAAAAAATGCCTCACTCAGGCATTTTTCGTTTCTGCAAAACGCCTGCCGCTCTGGTGTGCACCACCCCATTGAGATACATTGACCAAGCAGATCCGCAGCCGCAAGCGGATCTGAAAACGCCCAAAAAGCCGCTCGGTGTGCACCAGCCCTTTCTCAACATTTTATTGGCCCTGTACTCACCAAGTACCCCCTAGCATAGTAAACATCACAAGTACCCCTTGACAAATATATATTTAATCCTATTACATGATAATTCTAAACAATTTACAAGCACTTACTATTTAATTAGATAAAATACTAATTTGGTGGTGTTTAAATAAGATTTATCATTTTCTAAAACTCTAAATTTGTTATTCTTGGTTAAGTATATCAAGCCCGAGTACCCCCTGCAACCATCAGAAGTACCCCCTGGGGTACGCGTACCACACGTTGAGAACCTAGGTTCTAGCCTATGGTGGCGCCGGCTGCGCCCAAATCTAGCAGCTACCGCCAAGCATCCTCTTCCGTCAAGGAGGATAGGGAGGGAGGCCACAGTGCTCATGGGGCTGGGGGAAGCCCCAGGTAAGTATAAATAAGGGCTAGTTTTCCATAGTGAACCATCTCAGGTTCACTTTAAGGGCTCGTTTCCACTGTTGCGGTGCGGAATCGCCTGGATTCCACCGCAGAAGAAATCGCATGCGGCTGCGTTTCCGCATGCGGATGCACCCGCGATTTCGCATGCGATTTCGCATGGCAAGGAGCCAGGCAAATTTAACCATGTCACTGCCTGTGTAAAGCTCCATTGCTTTACATGCGAAATTGCGGGGAAATCCATATGACAAAACCAAATGCGATTTCCCTATTGAATGCATTAGCGGCGATTCGCCCGCATTCCTGCCGCACGCGAAATCTGACGACCCTGTCGTGCAGATTTTTCCCGCACGCCGAAACGCACCCGCACGACGCACAAGTGGAAACAATCCCATCCACTTGTATTGCCTATGCGAATCCGCATGCAGGCACTGCATGCGGATTCGCTATAGTGGAAACGAGCCCTAAGGCATGAGCATAAGCTGAATCTTCTGGGCATATGCGGCCTGCTGTACTTGCACATGCCGAGAACGGAGGCACCCATACGGGACAAACATATTCCACAAGCTCTTGTTAAATATGTTTAGAGGGTCCCAGTGCTGTAACTATCCAGAGACCTTGCACTACTGAAGTATCTAAGACACACACACACTTTATGGCCCGGTGCACACCAAAACCCGCTAGCAGATCCGCAAAATGCTAGCAGATTTTGAAACGCTTTTTCTTATTTTTGTGTAGTGTTTCAGCTAGCGTTTTGCGGTTTTGTGTAGCGGTTTTGGTGTAGTAGATTTTATATATTGTTACAGTACAGCTGTTACTGAACAGCTTCTGTAACAAAAACGCCGGCAAAACCGCTCTGAACAGGCGTTTTTCAGAGCGGTTTGCGTTTTTCCTATACTTAACATTGAGGCAGAAACGCATCCACAATCCAAAAAATGCCTCACCCCGGGAGTATGCGTTTCTGCAAAACGCCTCCCGCTCTGGTGTGACCCACCCCATTGAGATACATTGACCAAGCGCTGAAAAAGCCGCTCGGTGTGCACCAGCCCTAAAAACAGTGCCATCCGGTCTGAGAATGGGGTTACCCCTTTCAAATCAAAATCGGAGATATTCTGCACTGAATTCTGGTAGGGGCCACCTCCGCCAAGAATCAAGTGTGTACGGCAGCCCATGATCCCCTCGATGCATGGAACGATCCGCTTGGTAACGAGCATGGACAGAGGCATTGTTCTCTTAATTGCCCTGCCATTCTATCATATGTTGCACCTACAGTTCCCCTCCTCCCCCCAAGCAGAAAAAAAACCAAAAAAAAAACAAAAACCCATTAAGGCCCATACACACGTCGGATTTCCGCGGACGGGTCCTTTGAACGGCCCGTCGTTCGCCCGCTAAATCGGGCGTATGTACAGACTATCGTTCGCTTGATAAGAGTGAGTTTGAGCGATCCGCCCGGCGGATCGCTCAAACTCACTCTTATCAAGCGAACGATAGTCTGTACACACGCCCGATCTAGTGGGCGAACGACGGAACGATGGGACCCGTCGTTCGCGGAAATCCGACGTGTGTATGGGCCTTTAGTCTGAACAGCATTGGGCACTTAACAGATGACCGAGGGATCGAGTCCAGATACCTGCAGGTATCAAAAACGAGTGTATGTACCTTTACTATTTTTTTTGTAGGGCTCATAACCTAATGTCTCTACCACAGAAGCAGCTTAGGATAGCGAGGGTGCTCATCACTCTACCAGCACATCTGCCTATGGCAGGAGGTTACCTCTAAACACAGGGCTGTATGATTTATCTGATGACCTCCATGTCTGACTACATGAGAAAGGAACAAAAAGCTGAATCCGGAAGCCCTTTGAGAAAACTCGGTGCCGCCATAGGTGCCAGTTATATAAGCCGCCAACCGCGGCAAAGAAAGGAAATTTGAGCGCACGGCATCGGGTGCCTCCGGCCGCTGAAATACCCTCTTTGCTGCAAATACAGCTTCTATAATAGCCGCAATATGCGGCAATCAAGGTGAATTTTAGGGCCTGAAGGCCCCTGATTAGCAGCCATCATTCAAGCCGGGATGCGGGTGCATCAGCGTGCGCAATCCCCTGCAAACCACTCCCCCAGGATCGGCGTTACGCGGTCCTGGGAGAGCCGCTTAGGGCGGTCGAAAGGTGGTTAAACGACTTGTATGTGCCATACACAAACAAACTGAATGACCAACTCATTTGCATATTGCGCATACAAACGGAATGACAGACAGCACGAATGACTGCACAGAAAGACAGGCCGCATCCAAAACAAACGCACGTTATACACATGGCCAACTTCATGACATTTAAGTATTTATCAAGCCCAACAGTCACACGAGTTTATCCAGCAGATGGATCGGGCAAACTTGTTATCAGTGGTTCGTCTGGTCGTTTGCCACCCGTACAGACAACAATCAGGTGGAATTGTTGGATGGGTGTACGAGCCTTAACGTGAACCTGAAATGGGCAGTGGGGAAAAAAAATTATACATACCTGGGGTTTCCTCCAGACTTATCGCTCTATTGCGTTCCTCCTGCACTAACGATCTTCGGCAATTGGCCCGGGTAAGCTCTCAGGTCTGGGGCATACTGCGCATGTGCGGCCCTGGTTTGCTGCCGGCCACATGAGAGCAACAGGAGAGCGCAAGGCTAGACTGCGCTGACTGGAGGACTTTTTCAGGGCTAGTTGCAGAAGATCCAGGAGGCGGAGGAGGACGGCGGTGAGGAAGCGATCAGCCTGGAGAGGAAATCCCGGGTATCTATATTTTTTCCCCACTGCCCATCTCAGGTATTGTTTAAGTGAATTTCACTGTTAACACTCTTATCGTGCTAGAGATATCACAGCTCTGCTTGCTGGGGTTGGTGTACTTGTGAGTGACAGACTGCATGCAATGTATGGCTCTTGCTTTCCTGATGGCACACAACACGTGAGGCACGCTGGCTGAGGCAACCTCTATTTGACCCAATGCTATTTTGGTTACTAAAGCTCGCGTGCTTCATTTTATTCAACCAGTACAGTTTTATGGGGATGTGTGTCACCAGTGCCAGTGAAATGTATGTGAGTAACGTGTCTTGACTGCTGTTATTTATTCAAGATGATCATACAACACCTGTTTATCTATTAAGTCAGAAAGAGGAAGAAGCCAAATAGAGAAATGTAACTGAAGTCCTGTAGCTTGTGCATAGTCTCCATGACACAGCCTGTGGTATACTGCACACCCTGATACTGTGCTCATGTCACCAGTAAGGAAGTGGAAGCCTGGAAAGATAGCACAGCAAAGGATGCGAATGGAAAAGGATATTTCCTTCCTTCATTCTTCTGGATACAAACTGGCTGTTCACTGCTGTTCACTTAGGAATCTATGGGAGGTTTAATTAAAAAATGCATTTGTATGCATTTGCCTAAGAGTATTGAAAGGACAACTGAAGTGAGAAGAATATGGAGGCTGCCATAAGTATTTCCTTTAAAACAATACCAGTTGCCTGGCAGCCCTACTGTTCTATTTGGCTGCAGTAGTGTCTGATGCTGGGTACACACGTTACAATTTTCCTCTCGATTTTCCCACCCGATTGTTTTTCTGCTCTATTCCCTTCACTTCATAAAACATGTACCCGTGTACCAAGATGGCGCCGTAAGCGGTCGCCTCGGTCACATCAGCTCCCCTGCAGGCAGCTATCCTAGCTTTCCCCCCCACTCTGGGGCTCTAGTTTTTGTTTTGTTTTGTAGTGTGTAGTGCGTAGAGTAGATTAGTGTAGTGTAATGTATGTAGTGTAAGTGCCTACCAGCGCGGTGTTGCGTGGAGCGATCGGCTTACCCAGGCTGGCAGCATGCTCCGAGGTCCAGCCCGTCCTCCATCCCAGGTCCGGAAAGGTCTCCTGCCTACCGCTGTGGTCAACTGACTCCCCTGCCACCGAAGCGCTGCAGTCCGTCTCCGCTCCGGCTGAACCCTGTCCACTCGGATGCCAGCCCTGGCCTTCTCCACTCCACATGGCCTGACAAGTCTCTCCGGGACAGCACATCAGCTCTGGCAGCCGTCCCACCTTCTGCCGCCCCCTCTCCGCTGCCGTGTGTGTGGTCTCCTCCGCTGTCGGGGTCTCCTCCTGCCACTCTCGCTGTCGAGGGGATCTTCTTCTTCTCAGCCGCGGTCTGGGAAAAAAAGCAGGCCTCAAACACGTGGCTACCAGGCCCCTCCTGAGCACGTGGTCACCAGGCTACTCGTCCCAGCAGGAAGGCTGCGGGCAGGACAACTACTCCAGCAGCTCAGCTCCTCTGGCCTCGCTACAGCACCCAGAAGACCAGGACCACACAGACTACATAACTGATCGGTGAGCTGCTGTACTGTTTTGCAATTCTGATTGCTCTTTGTCCGCTCACCTTGTACTGACTTTTATGTACCTTTTTACACACTCATGCCACTCTGCACTTCGGATTACTATATGTGCTTGCTCTGTATGCTCCCCTGCACCTTGGATTACCGCTTCTGCTTGTTTTGCTGGCCTCTTTACACCCCAGAGCCCACTCGCATCGGCTCTTTGCACCTCGAACTACCATTGTCCTGCTCTGTATGCCACCTTAGTCGACCATTACGCCTGTTCTGTACACCAGCCAGCACCTTGAGTAATATATGATGCCACATTGTATGGCACCCTGCACATTGGTCTACCGGGTACCCTGCACCTCACTTCGCTATTTGTGCCCTTGTCTTTGTATGCTGCCTTGCTCGACCCCATCCTGCCCCAGCCACCTGCTCAGCCTTGACTGGCACCATCTGAACAGGGCATGGGCAGAGTTCAGCCCGTCCCCCAGCACACTGTCACCTTATCTAGAGAGGAGCTCCTGCACTGGGAACCCTCAGTCCACAACACAAAAGGAGCTCCCCTGTGGGAGGAAGTTAATGCCCACATTAAGCAGCTAACTGCATACTGTGCCACGAACAAACGCCGCCACAGGGGGAGGAGGGCAGGTGCCCGAGTGAGACTCAAGAAGAAGGGCCTACGCTCTCCCATCCCTGCTATCCTCATGGCGAATGTGCGCTCTCTCCCGAACAAGGTAGATGAACTGCTCCTCCTACTCAGCAGCAAGCCCTCGATCAGCGGGAACACCCCGGTTCTCTGCTTTACAGAAACCTGGCTGAATGACAGGATCCCTGACAACTACCTTCAGGTGCCAGGTCACGACATCTTTCGGGCAGATCGGGATCCGGCCCTCTCTGGGAAAAAACTGTGGAGGAGGCATTTGCTTTTACATAAACACTGCCTGGTGCACCAACAGTACTGTCCTTAGCAAGACCTGCTCCCCTGACGTCGAGCTACTAGCGATCAACTGCAGGCCTCAGTAGTCACCCAGGGAGTTCTCCTCCCTTGTTCTCATCGGAGTCTACATCCCTTCTGACGCAAACACCAAGAATGCCCTGCAAACTCTCACAGACAGCATCTCGCGGTGGGAAACAGCTCTCCCTGAAGCCCTCCTCATCATCCTGGGGGATTTCAACAGCGCTAACCTTCGCCAGGAACTGCCTCGGTACAAGCAACATATCACCTGCCCCACCAGGAATCAAAACACACTGGACCACTGCTATACAGCCCAAAAGAACGCATACAAGGCCATCCAGGTAGCTGCTCTGGGTAACTCCGACCACTGCGTAATTCACCTGATTCCCACCTACAGGAGGATCCTTGAAACCACCAAGCCTGTCGTCAAAACTGTTAAAAAGTGGACAGACGATGCAAAGCTGACACTGCAAGCATGCTTAGATTGCACGGACTGGTCGGCCCTAGAGGCACCCTCCTTGGAAGAATGGACAGGGAATGTAACCCCCTATATCAGCTTCTGTGAGGAGTCGTGCGTCCCTACTAAGACCTTTAAGGTCTTCCCCAACAATAAGCCCTGGCTCACTAGCAAGTTGCATCGGCTCCAAGTCCAGCACTCCTGCTGAGTTCAGAGAGGCCAGAAACACCCTGAACCGAGAATTAAGAGCAGCAAAGAGAGCCTACTCCGACAAGCTGCGCCTCTGTTTTCAATCCAACAACTCACAGGAGGCTTGGAAAGGCCTCAGGGCAGTTACCAACTTCAAACCTGCCCACCACCAGGCGACCCCTAGCATCCAACTGGCTGAGGAACTAAACAAGTTTTATTGTAGATTCGAACACCTCCCCGCACCCATGGATATCCCCCCCTTTCCATCCCTCCCAAAGGGGCACCGTGCGCCGATGGTAATCCAGGAGGGGGATGTATTGTGCCAACTTCATAAACTCAACAACAGGAAAGCCGCTGGCCCAGATGGCGTGTCATCGAGCTGCCTTAAAACCTGTGCAGTACAACTAGCTCCCATCCTCACCTCAATTTACAATAGGTTCCTAATGGAATGCAGGGTCCCTCCCTGCCTCAAAAAGTCTACAATTATTCCAGTCCCCAAGAAACCGGGAAACACTGATCACAACAACTTCAGACCTGTAGCCCTTACTCCCATCATCATGAAGGTCTTTGAGCGACTAATTCTTGCATTCCTTAAGAGCTCCACCAATGCCCACCTTGATCCCCATCAATTTGCATATAGGGCAAATAGGTCAGTTGAGGATGCCATCAATATCAGCCTGGCATACATCACGGAGCACCTTGACAACCCTGACTCCTATGCCAGGCTCTTGTTCTTGGACTTTAGCTCGGCCTTCAACACCATTCGGCCAGACATTCTGCTCGGCAACCTCACGCAACTCGGGATCGACCCAACCCTTTGCAGGTGGGTGGGGGACTTCCGCTCAAACAGAACACAACGGGTCAAGCTTGGTGACTGCTCCTCCAGCGTGAGAACCACCAACATAGGGGCACCGCAGGGGTGTGTACTGTCCCCACTCTTGTTCTCCCTCTACACCAACAACTGCATCTCAAACGCTGACTCCGTTAAGGTCATCAAATTTGCGGACGATACAACCATCATCGGCCTCATTAGCAGGAAGGAGGAGCAGGCCTACCGCAGCGAGATCGAGAGGATCTGCAACTGGTGTAAAGACAATAATCTCGTCCTCAATGCGGCCAAGACCGTCGAGCTGATTGTGGATTACAGAAAACTCCCTCCGGCACTCCCACCAGTCTGCATTGGTGAGACCGAAGTCACCAGGGTACCGTGTGTTGGGTTCCTGGGCACCACCATAACCAGGGACCTCAGATGGGGGCAAAATACCACCAAAACCCAGAAGAGCGCCCAGCAAAGACTATTTTTCCTGCGTCAGCTCAAGAAATTTGGCATCCCACGGGAGCTGCTCACCAGTTTTTACTCTGCAACAATTGAGTCCATCCTGTGCTCCTCCATTATTGTCTGGTATGCAGGGGCAACAGCTAGTGACAAGTATAAACTACAAAGAGTAATAAGCGCTGCAGAAAAGATCATCGGCACGCCCCTGCCCCCCCTTGACCTCATCCACACCACCAGAGCGAGGAAAAGAGCCCGCAAGATCGCTCAAGATCCCTCCCACTCAGGCAGTCGCTTCTTTGAGCCACTCCCATTAGGCCGCCGTTTCAGAACAATCCACACCAGAACTACAAGGCGCAGGAACACCTTTTTTCCTCAAGCTGTTCTCCTGCTGAACACTTGCCCAACTGGGCCCCTATAGTTTTTGATCACGGACTACCTGGCTCCCCAGGCACCCTAAACCTGGACTAGTGTACTCTCTCAGTGCCTGGCATGTATGCTGTAATATGTATATGTTTTTACTTTTTAATCTCACCAATGCATGTACGTCTGTCTCTTGAATTACTGAATGCTCTGTCTCTTGAAACTATTGAATGACTTAAAGGTCTCACGCTCTCCTGCCTTTGCTATGTGTACCACAACCAATTCCGGGTACGTCTACAGCGTACTCGGCGAATAAACTGATTCTGATTCACTCGTTTTTTTCGTATCTTTTTCCATTCACTTCTATGAGAAATTGAGAACAGAATTTATCGGGAGTAATATCGGACATGAGGGAATTTATCAATCGGATGCATCTATCGGATGGAAAATCGTAACGTGTGTACCCAGCATGAATCACACAAGAAACAAGCATGCCGCTAGTCTTGTCAGATTTGACAAGATCTGCTGCATGCTTGTTCAGGGGCTATGGCTAAAAGTATTAGAGGCAGAGGATCAGCAGAACAGCCAGGCAATTGGCATTGGTTAAAAGGAAATAAATATGGTAGCCTCCATATCCCTGTCGTTACAGTTGTCCTTTAAGGTTTTGTTGAAAACGGACATCATTAAACTGAGGTTTCACCCTTATGTAAAGCCTATTGCAGCCTTTAGCTGACATTGGGCATTACTGCGCATTTAATCAAGTTTTCACATGTTAAATGTTCCTTTGGATGTAGTTTTTTTTTTTTTCTTGTAAGTGGTCTATGCATGCCAGGTTTACCGGAACATCATGAAATCTAAAGGCTGGTACACACCATGCAATTTCCCATCAGATAGACGGGTCAAATCGATTATTTCCGACAAGTAATCTAATTTTCTATAATTTTTCTGATCAATTTTTATAGAAGTGATTGGGAAAAAAACAATCAGAAAAAAAAACCGATCAGGTCGGACCTGGGTCTATAGTGTCCCCAGATTTTCTTTTCTTACAATGAGGGCATTTGCTCTGACCAGAACGGTGACAGGAATTAGTACACTAGTGCAGAGAAGGGTCACAACCTAACCTCTGTCTAACTCGAATCTGTTTTCTCAGAATGATAATCCGTGTACCTGTCAGACAGGTTCTAACCCTTTACCACTCAAAACATAAGCAAGCTAAATAAAGAATCTTAAAAAAAAAAAAAAAAAAAAATTACATAAGAAAGCTGGTCTGGATTCCACTATTAGCTTGCAAGCAGCTGTGCAACCACTGTATAGTGCACTGCAAAGGAAATCAATCACTGTTGGTACAGACCCGCACAAATATTATTCAAAGGGAACCTGAAGTGAGAGGTATATGGATGCTGCCATATTTCCTTTTAAAGACTGCCAATTGCTTGTCTGTTCGGCTTATCCTCTTATGGTGGCCATACATTAGAACGATTATGGGCAGATTTGACCAAGAGACAGATTAGAGATAAATTTGTCTCTAGTCGAATCTGCCCATACACTACAGGCCGATTTCAGCATGAAATCATCAGGAAATCGGCTGAGCTGCCGCGTCCGCCCCGCCGCTGCCCCCAAAATGTATGTAGTGTAGTGCATTTATACATTACCTGTCCTGTAGCAGCTTCTGCACGGTATACGTCCATCTCGCCGGGTAACAGCCGCATACACGCTAGCGGCGCATAGCGTCTGACGGCAGACATAGCGCTGCCGGCGTGTATGCGGAATCCCGCAAGATGGACGGAAACCGCGGAGGCTGACACCGGACAGGGAAAGTATAAATGCATACATTTATACTTTGCGGCGGGGATTTCATCGTCTCGACGCTCGTTCGCAATTCGGCCACCGTACCGCCGCGCATCCGACCAACCAACTTCGGCCCGAAATTTTCCAGCATTCGCTATCGACCGTGTGGCCAATTTCTGTCCCGAAATTGGTCACTGTCGGTCAGGCATGCACTTGGCAGCACCAATTTTCATCCAATTCGATTATAATAATCAAATTGGATGGTCGATTGGTTGGTCGGCTAGTGTATGGCCCCCTTAATACTTTTAGCATACGGGCCTTCCACACTGAGTCCGCTGGGTCGCAACTGACAATATAATTGCATTGATATCCCTATGGGGCATTCCACATAGAGTGCGGCGGGTTCCAAACCAGTGCTGCCAGGCATGCCGTGCAGACTGACAATGCTTTCTGTTGCAATGCACGGTTGTCACGCGTCTTAGCTGACTTTAATCTAGTGTGTGTATGGGCCTATCGACCCTATACCTATTGCTCCAGACTCCCTTTACGCTTACATTGCAAGTGTGTGTTGCGTTACTGCTTTAACGCAGGGGTAATGGAAGTGTATGGGCGATGTAGGTAAACGATGGAGCGTGGTGTGCATGTGTGGACTGACGAAAGTCCCAGTGAGATAGATATAGAGATGGTGGCGACCAGCTCACCAGCGAACATCTATGGGTAGCCTGGCCTTGTACTACTTCCAGGTCGCAATGTCCCGCAGTAGCACGCATGCTCGTGTCTGCATGCGTCCATTAGTACGCATGCCCAGGCCCCGCGGTGCTCGTCCTTGATTGTGCACCCGTTACCTGGCCCGCTTCGTAACGTCACGCACATGGGCAAAGCGTGCCCACAGGCGCACAATCAAGGACGCGCGCTGCCGGGCCTGCGTACTAATGGACACGCGCATGCGTACTACTGCAGGACATTGCGTCCCGGAAGTAGTGTGGGGATATATTGGGGTGCTGATGATGTTAGGAATAAAGGAACATATTCGTTCATTTTTCTGCCTGTGTTCCGTGTAGGTCTGCCAGAAGGGAGCTGTTACCTTGAGTTGCTTGGGGCAAGGAAATGGGTGATCGTCTTGACCATATGAGGTGCTTTGAGTCTGTATGCAGTTCCTCTGAGAGAGCTAATGGGATTATCTGCCTGGCTTTTGAACTCAGGAGACAGCCCATTGTCTCAATACACAAAGCAAGAGGACCAGAGCCTGGAGACTAACACAGGAACGTTTGAAATGTACATGACAGGCTATTAGAAATGGGTGTTGATACCATTTTTTACCTGTGGAAATTAAATCATTAGTGGAGGTGCAAAACTATACCCTGTAAATGACATCTAATAAAACGGAGACAGGAAAAAGCCTTAATCAAGTTTTCACCTGGAGGTAAAAGACTCACTTCACAATCTTTGATGTATAGACTTTTACCTGGAAATGGAATATGTCTGAGATTTAATTAAAACCTAGTTCCTCCCCTCCCCAAGGAAGTTGCAGCCTCCAGGCGTAGCTCAGAGTATAAAAAGCAGAGGCAGATGCCTAGTGACCATCTGCTCTGGGAGTTAGCGCATAGCTAGAGTCGATCTCGACTTCCGGTCGAACAAGCGGCATGCTCCTGCCGACAACGTTGAGACCTTCAAGTTGGTAACGTTTTTTTTAATCCCCATTTTTATTTTACGCAAATATCCGTGTGTGTTATCTTTGTAACTTTTATCTTGTAACTATTTTTACTTTGTTTTTTGTAATCTTTTTGTATATATTAAGTTCTGCATTGTTCTATGTTTTTCTAGAATATTAAATTATTTAATAAGTTTGACTTCTGCCGTACTAAACTAACATTCATAGCCTAGAAGAGACTGAAGTGTAACCGTGTATAAGTTCATGCCTAATTGTACGCTTGAGCAACACTACCGTATGAAATTGTAATTGCATTGTGTGTGGGGGCGTTTGTCATACGTTGGCCTAAGCGTGCAGCTGACCCAACGTACGAACGCCAGTGCGAGTAGCGACAGCAGAGTGGCTAACAGTATCGTTCGGAACGACTGTTAGTGGGTCTTTGCTTCACGACAGTGTAAGATTGCAACTGTGTGTGTGTGTGTGGGTGCGTGGCGTTCCCGTATTTGGCCTAAGCGCAAAGCTGACCCAAATACGAAAACGCGGAGTGCGCGCTGAGGACTCGACAGCAGAGTGGAAGTGTCTAGCGAACCGCTAGTGGTGGCAGTGAGAGGTGTTCTGAGGGGTCCCAGCCTTGTTTTAGCTTGACTAAGGCTGCTTCCCCTCTCAATCTGGTCAAACCCGCAGTCGGGAACCGTATACGCAGGCGTGCCGGTTCCTGACAAGTAGCACATGGCCAGGCTGCCCATAGCTATTGTGGCGAGCTGTTCGACATCATCACTAGTGACATACTTCCTGCCCTGCAGGGAGTACATCACTGAGCAGGGGGGGGGGGGGGGGGGGGGGTCGGTGCTACGCCTATGACCCAGTCGGCGGCTCGGCGCACTCTTTCACAAGGTCATATGATTGTAGTTATTTTGTGTCGCGGTGGGATGTGGCAGGAACATCGCACCGCAGAAAACAAGTGTGAAACCAGCCTCAACAGGTCCATAGAACTGTACGGGCAGTGAGTTGATGCAACTGAGCTCAGCTCTGGAATCTCCTCTGCCACGGCAGAGCAGCTAATTGGTAAACAAAGGATATTAACAATATGTCTGCTTCCATGAAAGCAGGAAGTAGATACACTGCAGATTTATTGCAGAATTTGTATCAGCTATAACATCTCTTTTAGAGATTATTATGCTATTGCCTATCTTTTAGAGCAGAACGTAAGTTCCGAGTTCAGGTCTGCTTTAAGACAGAGCCTGACTTTACAGGCTCTGTTTTCTATACTGAAGGTACACTTAAATCCTCTCAGTAACCGCTGAACCAGCCATGCAAGGCTTTCCCAGTCCCTCACTACCAAACATTAGGGCTGGTGCACACCAAGAGCGGTCCTGAGCGTTTGTTAAAACGCTTGCAGGTGGAAAACCGCTTGGCTAATGAATGTGAATGGGTTGGAGCACACCAGAACGGTTCATTTTTTCCCCAAATGCAAACTCGGGGGCTGCAGCATTTTTGCAGTTTTCTGAGGAGTTTCTGCCTCAAAGTATAGGAAAGTGGGAAATCGCTCTGAAAACGCTAGATTAGAGCAATTTTCCAGGCGTTTTTGTTACAGAAGGTGTTCAGTTACAGCTTTACTGTAACAATATATGAAATCTGCTACACAAAAACGCTCCAAAAATGCTAGGCGTGTTTAGAAAATCTCTCTAATGCTGGTTACACACGATGCAATTCCCCGCTTGATCATTTGACATGTTTGATCGGGTCTCTATCAATACAGCCGTCGATTTACTCATGTTAGGTATGCAAAATCGACGGCTGTATCGATCAAACATGTCAGAAATAATCAATCGATCCCGCCGATCGAGTGGGAAAACGCATTGTGTAGCCAGCATAAGGGTCTATTCACACTAGCAAACGCTGAGCGATTTTCTGGCGTTTTTCCTAGCGATTTTTCACTGTATAGAAAGGGTTTTTTTTAGCGATTAGTATTTTGTGATTTCTAGTTCAATTTAGCCTGCAGAAAACGCTGCAGGCAACACGTTTGCGTTTCAGCAAATCGCTTAGATGAGAACACTTCCATATACTTTCATTGTACACACGTTTTTCAAACTGCTAGCAATTTTCAGCAATGCTGAAATTGCTCTGAAAACCAAGGTTGTGGAGTCGGAGCAATTTTGGGTACCCGGAGTCGGTGATTTCATAAACTGAGGAGTCGGTGTCGGATGATTTTGTACAAAATCCACAGCCCTGGTAAGTATTAGACTAAGGAGTCGGAGTCGAGAAGTCGGAGCCATTTTGGGTACCCGGAGTCGGAGGTTTCACAAACTGAGGAGTCGGAAGATTTTTGTACCGACTCCACAGCCCTGCTGAAAACGCACAAGTGTGAATGGGCCATTAACATGCCTAGATTCGCTCTAAAAAAACAAACCTCTTCAAAAACCGCTAGCTGTTTTTGGTGTGCACTGGCCCTTAGAGACGTACAAAACTGAAATTCCCTGTAAGCATCTGCTGTTCACTGCACATCTCCTGTAGTAATTCACCCCACAGTGTTAACTTTTACTTTCACAAATATATCTGCACTGCTATGATGCATTCACCGATTGTGAAGGCTCGCATCTCCAACAGAATTCTGTGCTCATTCCCTCCCACACAATCTGATCATTTATTCATTGCATATGCCACACTCTCAATTCCCACCAGAGGAATAGTTTGTCTACGTCAACCAGGAGTTTTTACACAGAGCCTAGATAACACCCATCTGCAACCAATAACACGTCCATCAACACATAATATAGGCCACGGCTGTGATTTATCAATCATACAATATGTAATGCAGATTACTTAAAGGTCCTCCTACATACATGTGTACATTACTAGCAGTAACATGCCTGTAAAAAATTACGCCAACATGTGGTTCCTTGCTTCTGAATGCATAAAAAAATGCAGAAGTAAAGCTCAAAGCCTGGTTCACACTGCACCGCAAACACAGAGGATGCGGAAACAGTACGTTAAAGGGGTTCTGTGGAGTCGTTCAATAAACATAAACAGACACTTACCTGGGGTGTCTATCAGCCCCCTGTAGCTGTAATGTCCCGCGCTGTCCTCCTCCGATCACTCCTTCCCCACCGCCGGTCTAATTATGTGTGGCATGCGTCTGCGCGGCCACGCGCTCCAGTCTCCAGGAGCATACTTAGCAGGCGCAATACAGGAAAACCTTGTACTGCACCTGCACAGAAAGCTCCTAGAGACGCGAGCGGGGAGTGCACATTATTTATCTTGTTAGACGAATAAATGCCTGGTGCCGGCGGCAGGGAACGAATGATCAGAGGAGGACAGCGCAGCTACATTACAGCTTACGGGGGCTGATAGAAGCCCCAGGTAAGTGTCTGTTTATGTTTATTGAAGGACTCCATAGAACCCCTTTAAAGGGAACCAGAGATGAACGATTTACACAAAATAAACATATCAGTTGATAGCTTGTAAAGAATAAATGCTCTACCCGATAATTTCGCCACTCTGGTGTGCCTTTTTGAGTGCTTTTTATCCATTATTGCTCCAGGAAATATCCAATATGGCCGCCGGTTCATATTCCTTCTGTTTCCAGGTTGAGGTGTTCTGGATGTGCTGTCTAAGCTATATGAGACTATAGACAAGCAGGGCTGCTGTAGGCTTTCATCTGTGTGCTTTCAACTTCATATTCTGGAATACTGTGTGGCTGCCTGTAGGAAGTGTCTCTCATAGTAATGAAACTGCATACAGTAGATAATAATGACAGGCTGCACAGACAGAGCACACAGATCACACAGCCACACTGTCTGTTAGAGATTTTTCCTGCAGCAGCTCCCATGTCATCACAGCTCTCAGTATGTAAAGCATGAAATTTGAGCCAGGAGGGGGCAGGCTTGGGCTTGAAAAGACTCCACAGAAAAGTGACTCAGCTAAAATGATTCCAGGTCAAACCTCGACTGAATAGTCGGTGGATTCTTATCACAGCTGCTAATAGACTAATTAAGCAGATAACAATGAAACTAAAAGCAGGGTAGCTGTTTACTGTCATGTTCCCACTGATAAATGTAATAAAATACATGAGGGTGCTTCGTCTCTGGTTCTCTTTAAGCGCATCTGCACAGGATGCACTGGCATCATTCACATTACTTGCCGTTTCCATTTGCTGCCTCCCCTGCTTTACCGTCCTGGAGACCAGGTAGGGGCTTTCTTGTTGATTGATTTTTTTTTTTACAATGTGAATCCTACCTTGCAAGGATAGCCCACCATGAAAGGATGAGAATTGTTCCTGTTGCAGCAGGATTCTCATTGGTTTTTGGCCAACCAATGAGGTTCCCCATGGCCCATGCTTCTGCTCTCTTGTCCCCTACGATAGGTAAAATGGCGGAGGCAGAACCAAAAACCCAAGGGACAGGTAAACACTATCGATGCGGTGGCCAGCCTAGTGGGAACGGATAGGCTTCCACTGCATATGAAATGTGGGGCAATTATGTTACGTTTGCAGATTAAAGGTGAGTACACACCTCAGATAAAAGTCTTTGGAAAATGAAAGATCACAGACCAATTTCACCCCCTTCCATGTAGTATGAGAGCCATACTCTACACAGTCTATTCTATGGAGCTGAACTCCCCATCAGACAGAAATCTTTGCAAGATGCTGCACACAAAAATGCTGTACACATGCAACAGATCAGTATCTGCAAAAGATCTGTTCCTGCAAAACGCATTCATAGTCTATGATATCTGCAGATCATCATACACACCTTGTTTAACGGACAATTATCTGTAGATCAGATCCACCAGGTTGGATCTTCAGATCGGCAGAACAGATCTTTTGCAGGGATTGATCTTTTGCAGGGATTGATCTTTTGAATGTGTACAGCATCTTTGTGTGCAGCATCTTGCAAAGATTTATATCTGATGGGGAGTGCAGCTCCATAGAATAGACTGTGTAGAGTATGGCTCTCATACTACATGGAAGGGGGTAAAATTGGTCTGTGATCCTTCATTTTCCAAAGACTTTTATCTGACGTGTGTACCCACCTTTACAATTGCAGTCCAGTCTGTGCGCATTGTGTTCCGACTGACAGTGTGAATGCATCCACCATCCAATTTTGTGTTTCCCTGTGTCCTGGAAAAAATCTCCTGCGTTTGTCTGCAGTGTGAACAGGGCATTATGCATATTACTGTACTGAAAGAAAATGCATTCAAACAGTATTGTTTTCTGAATTTTATCACCACCAAGCCAGCAACTCTGGAAAATTGGTGTACATAAGACAGAGGCCTCTCCACTACCAATGTCACGCAGAAATACGCTTATTTAGTATGAAAATGTATTTAGTTTACAGACAGACCACTTTAATCCTGCCAATGTCAGAATCAGAAATCTTTTAATCGCCACGCACGACTGGGTCGTGCACGGAATTGGGTTTGGCACATACAATTGCTCAGAGAGAGATTGAGAGTAGTATTAACATAAGAAATTTGCATAGTATCAACAAAGAGAAAAAAAAAAAAAAAAAAAACGTAGTCATACAATCATACATTATAAGGCATAGTCATACAAAAACACACAGTATACTCAGTGGTACATATTAGTAGTTAGATGTGCAGCGGTATAGCGGTAGTCTGCAGGGTGCAGTTTAAACAGATTTAAACTAGACAGTCCTTCAGTCAGCAACTGTAGCATTTGGGGGGGGGGGGGGGGTGGCATTAGAGATGAAGGGAGTTCAGAAGGTTGATGGCAGAGGGGAAAAAGGAGTCTCTATGCCTCGAAGTTCTGGTGTAAATGGCACGAAACCTGCGGCCTGAATGGAGCCGGCTGAAAAAGCGGTGACCCGGGTGTGAGGGATCGCTGGCAATTCTCAGTGCTCTAGAGCGTAATCTGGAGTTGTGGAGGAGGTCGAGCGAGGGGAGAGGTCTACCGATGATTTTCTCCGCCGATCTAATGACCCTCTGCAGCTTGTATCTGTCGCTGTTGGAGGAGCCAGCGTACCAGACTAGGATGGATGAGCAGAGGACGGACTCAATGGTAGCTGTGTAGAAGTTCATCAGCAGCTCCTGGGCCATGCCAAACTTCTTCAGTTGGCGGAGGAAAAACAGCCTCTGTTGTGCTTTCCTCTGGGTCAAGGTGGTGTTTGCCTTCCAGCTCAGGTCCCTAGAGATGGTAGTGCCCAGAAGGCGGACGCTAGCCACTCTTTCGACCTCTGTGCCATCAATGTAGATTGGTGGTGGAGTGGGCGCCTTCTTCCTGAAGTCCACTATCAGCTCCACAGACTTGGCTGTGTTGAGGACCAGCCTGTTCTCCTTACACCACTGACAAATTCTGTCGACCTCACGACGATAGTCCTGCTCGTCATTGTTTGTTATAAGGCCAACAATGGTGGTATCATCAGCGAATTTGATTACTTTTACCGAGTCCACAGTGGATCTGCAATTGTTCGTATAGAGGGAGAACAGGATCGGTGACAGGACACAGCCTTGTGGGGCCCCTGTGTTTGTTGTCCTGGGATGGGACGAGATATCCCCCAGTTTGACAGCTTGGGACCTGTTGGTCAGGAAGTGTGTAATCCATAGGTGAAGGGTGGAGTGGACATTCAGTGCCATGAGATTGTTTTGGAGTATGCGGGGGCAGATGGTGTTAAATGCTGAGCTGAAGTCCAGCAGGAGGATTCTGACATATGAGTTTGGTTTGTCCAGGTGGATGTTTGTAAGCTCCAGGCAGATGTTGATGGCATCATCAGTGGATCTGTTTGCTCTATACGCAAACTGTAGCGGGTCCAGTAGTGCCGAGGTAGAAATCTTAAGGTGGGACAGGACCACCCTCTCAAAGGTTTTCATGATGACCGATGTTAGTGCAACGGGCCTGTAGTTGTTCAGGTCGGGGATTCCCTGCTTCTTGGGGACAGGGATGATGGTGGACTTTTTGAAGCACACAGGGACTTTGCTTTCCTGGAGGGACCTGGTGTAGATGGAGGAGAGAATGGGAGCGAGCTGCCGTGAACAGGTTTTTAGGCAGGCTGGTGACACGCCATCCGGGCCGGAGGCTTTCCTGGCGTTCAGCGTTGTTAGGTGGCGTAAGACAACTGCCTCGCTCACAGCTGGAGGTGGTATGCACAGCCCTCGGTCATTGTCATCCGCAGATAAGGACTGAGCGTCTGAAGGTGTTGCTAGCCCCCCCAGTACCTCCTGGTTCTCAAACCTGCAATAGAAATTGCTGAGGTTCTCGGCTAGCTCAGTGCTAGGCGTCACATGTTGTGGGGGAGGTTTGTAGTTTGTGGCAGCTTTCAGACCCTTCCAGACAGTGCGTAGGTCGTTTGAGCGAAGGTTGTGTCGCATCTTCTCCGCATACTCCCTCTTGGCGGCCCTCAGCTCACGCTTCAGGTTGTTTCTTGCCATCTTGAAGTCCTCCTGGTTGCCGGATTTGTGTGCGGCTTCCTTGCTTCTCCTCAGTTGCCGTAGTTTGTTGGAGAACCAGGGTTTGTTATTTGGAAAGACCTTGAAGGTCTTGGATGGAATGCAGGAGTCTTCACAGAATCTGATGTATGAGGAGACATTGTCCGCCCACTCATCCAGGTCCGGTGCTTCCAGGGCTTTCCAGTCTGTACAGTCGAAGCAGGCTTGGAGTTGGAGTTTGGCCTCCCCCGACCACAATGTGGAATTATTATGATTTATAAAGAAGCCTAGAAGCCAACGAGGCGCGCTACGCGGACGGACAGGAGGGATCCGCTCGGTCCACACTACCGGGATCCTAGGCGTGCTATCTTGCCCCTCTGATGAGGCCCTAAGCAAGTAAGGGTGAAACGGCTGTAAGGGCAGCAAACCTGGAGTATCCCTGAGCGCACCCACGCTTCTGTCCACACTCATGCCTGCTACTGCACGTCTACAATAACGCAAGTATTGCCTGCACTGCTCATCTCTTGCTCCTCGCATGTTTCTTGGCTTGGCTCTGTGCTAGCTTTCTAATGCCTATGGACAGTCTTGGTCACGTTTGCTCAATGCATAGAAGTGATTTTGATGGTTGATGTTTTGCAGATTTTTTGCTACGTGCATAGAATGGCAATAAATGACAACAGTTTTATCCATGAGCTCCTGCCCAATTTTTTCTCTCCTGTGAAAAGATTTATAAAGAGCTAACATGGCTGAATAGTGTACTGGTTAAGGGCTCTGCCTTTGACATGGGAGACCAGGGTTCGAATCCTGGCTAGGTCAAGTACCTATTCAGTAAGGAGTTCAAGGCAAGACTCCCTAACACTGCAGGGTGGCCTCTTGAGCGCGTCCCAGTGGCTGCAGCTCTTGAGCGCTTTGAGTCCAACAGGAGAAAAGCGCTATACAAATGTTCGGATTATTATTATTATTATTATTATTATATTAACATTTTTCATGGCGCCTTACAAAGTAAGAAACATGGAGTACAAAATACAGACAATGGTATTCACCAGTGTACAAAACACAGAGTTGGCACAATAAACAGAATTGGTAATAACCGTGACATAATATGAATAAATATGTAATGCAATCCAAAACACAACAGGGTGAGAGAGCCCTGCCCTTGCAAGCTTATAATCTAAATGGTCTATTTTAAAGATGCATACAGAATTTGCATAATGCTGTACGAACATCTCACTTACCATCCCTATTCCTAACATTTACTACTGGCTCCTGAAATTCTGCATAAAAAAAAAAAATGTCCAGCCTTCTTCATGGTATGAATAAGGAAGCCCTATTTTAGCAAACAGGGAGTTCTCAATCACCATTGTAAATGAAAAACACATGCAATCATAGCAATTATAGATGCATGTTACTGCCGGTGCGTAGCTATGAAGAACACCAGTGACAACATATGTTTGTCATTACTACAGTATCTTAACTGAAGTTTGTTTACTTTGCCAGCATATAGTATGGAGTGCCAATGAAATTATTCTCACGGAGAACCCTTCTGTAAAAAGCAGATCTACTATAGAAAGTTTTGTAATTAAAAGAGAAAAATTTTACACAAACAAATCTGGATAAGTATTTTTTTATTCGATGAATGTCTTATCCCTGCTCGTGAGTAGTACAGCGCATCTGTCAATATGAACACAGTACTGCTCGGGCAGAGTGAGAACCGAGCATTGGTCCAACAACCTCTGCATGTCTAGCTCTTCTAAACACTATGCCACATATGCGTCACCCAGAAATGCCAGTCATAACAAGTACCCAGTGCAGAACTCGTGCATCTCCATTTTGCTAGCCAGGAGCCTGCTCTCCTGTGCAAGCCTCAACATCAGTATTTCCTTTTGCATCAGCCAAACATTTGTTCAACAAAGCCAGCATTCCTCAACAGATTTCAGCACACATTATACCAGCCTATGCCACTCAAACACTGGCTCTAGAATACACATAAATTAGTAGGGTCAGTGTTGTATAGGCCTGGTTCATCCTGCCCAAGGTGGAAGGATCTGGAAGGCTTCTCACCACTGAGGTAAGGAGATCATTGTATGGCCAAGCTCATACGGGCTTTTGCTTGACATCTCGTTTAGCCAGCACTATATGCTTTTCTGTTACCATGCAGAAAAGTGTTTGACATCGGTTCCTGTCATTCTGTTGTCATATTTTGAGGCCCTAGGGGGAACATGGAACTGCAAAAGCAACCGACACTGGACGCTACATGTAGATCCCTTTTAAACAACGATGAAAGCATTGCATTTACTACCCATGTGAACAAGCCATAAAATTAACTTCAGGTACTCCTTAAAGCAGGAGTGTCACCATAAAAATCAAATTTCAACAGCAACTGGTCTGAGTGTATTAAGTGATAAAGATGCTAATCCTGCATTCAAAACTTTTTCTGCTGTTATGATTTTGAGTTATTTACCTTAGGAGCAATAGCCCTTTAGTAGTGAGTGCCAAACAGTTGCATGCTGGGGGTTCTTTTATCTATAATATATTCCTCCTCTTCCCTTTATTTCCCTGCTTAGCTACTTATCTGAAACCTGATCCCCTGCTCACCTGTGTTTACAAGCAAGGCTGGGGTGACTGAAAAAAGTAAAGGGAAGAATGACAACAGGATTTAGCCTAAACTGTGGGCAAAAAGACATGGCCCCCACCAGGAACAGAATTCTCTTCATTTACTATATAAAATTCACTGAAATCAAAACATGGACAGTACAATACATGTGTTATGTAAGTAGATCAAGTATTTATCTACTTAGATATGTGTGTTTTTCCCTGGCATAGTATGGCTAATCCTACTGCTTTAAGGCGACTTTCCCACCAAGACGTTGCGTTTTAGGGGACGTTATGTTCGCATAACGTGCCCCTAACGCAACGCATGGTGGTGTTGAAGTTGGACGTCAGATTGAGCTGCGTTATGCAGCTCTCAAAGCAGTCACTCCAGGTTAGTGATAGGAAGTCCGGATCTTTTTAAGGATTTGGATCATTTGAACCGGATCATTGAAAAGATCCGGATCTTTGAACCAAATCATTTGAATCATTTTACTAGGGAAGCAGACAGGGTGAAATGACTAGCAGGACAGGACTTTCCCTGCACTGTACATTCTGTATGTTCCTGTTTCTTCCAGACAGACATCAACCGAATCTTTCATTGTAATGATCCGGATGATTCGACTCACAAAAAAGATCCGGATCAAATGAACAATTCGTTCATGATCCGGACAACACTACAGTCCCACCATGAGTCACCATGGTGCAGTGAATATTAATTAGCCATGTGGCTGGCCTTGGAGGAGGAGGGGAGACCTCCTCCTCCAACATTACTGAGCAAGTGCAAACAGTCTAACGTGGCTTAGCCCAGTATAACGTACAGCATGCAGCACTTTGTTTAAACGTGCTGCGTTACTATGTAACGCAACATGTGCACTGTGACAGTAACGCAACATGTGCACTGTGAACAGCACACTGATTTCACAGTGCTGTCAGTTAGGCTCCGTTACTGGCTGCTGTAACGTCTGACTTTAACGTCCCACTGTGAAACCAGCCTAATAGTACCTTATGTTAAAGTTTCATTTAAAGGACACCTGAACTGAGAGGGATATGGAGGTTGCCATATTGATTTACTTTTAAATTATACCAGTTGCCTGGCTGCATAGCCTCTGTCTCTAGAACTTTTGACCATACACCCTGAACAAAACATGCAAATCAGATGTTTCTGACTTAAAGAGAATCTGTATCGTTAAAAATCGCACAAAAGTAAACATACCAGTGCGTTAGGGGACATCTCCTATTACCCTCTGTCACAATTTTGCCGCTCCTCGCCGCATTAAAAGTGGTTAAAAACAGTTTTAAAAAGTTTGTTTATAAACAAACAAAATGGCCACCAAAACAGGAAGTAGATTGACACAAGCAGGCTGTATACAGCCATCCTTTTGAATCTCAAGAGATCATTTGTGTGTTTCTTTCCCCCTGCAGCTATCTTCCACTGAAGTGTCAGGCTATTTCTTCCTGCAGAGTGCAGACAGCTCTGCCTGTATGTAATTCCTCAGTATGTGAAAGCCCGGCCAGCTCAGAGGAGGATTTATCCAGCTTGTAAAAGATAATAGAACAGAGAGAAGCTGCACTAATCTAAATATCACACAGGCAATGTGCAGAGAGGGGCCTGGATGGGGGAGTTCATAGCAGAACCACAACACTGAAGAACTTGGCAGCCTTCCAGACACAGGCCTGACAAGTCTGACAAGAGAGAGATAAGTTGATTTATTACAGAGATGGTGATAGTAGAACGTGCTGCAGTAAGCCAGAACACATTAGAATAACTTTTGGAACTTGTAGGATGATAAAAAACAGGATGCAATTTTTGTTACGGAGTCTCTTTAAGTCTGACTAGATTAGCTGCATGCTTGTTTCAGGTGTGTGATCCATATACTACTGCAGCCAAACAGATCATCAGGAAGCCAGGCAACTGGTAGCGTTTAAAAGGAAATAAAAATGGCAGCCTCCATATACTTCTCAGTTCAGTTGTCCTTTACAAAATTCCAGAATGAAAGAGAAACCTACCTGCACCAATTATTGGCTCTTCACACCCTTCAACAAATGCCTTTATGTAATTGACACACATCACAGTCATGAGAACTGTTTAGCTGTTTGCCAGCTCACCCATTGGCCATGCAGCTCAGCCACACACCCTTATCAGAGTCTTGATTGGGAGGGGTGTTCATTGACAGCTCAGTCACTGCTCCCTCCCCAATCCAAGCCATTGGGCCAGGTGTGAACCATGCATATGGCCACACTGTTTATCATCAATATTAAAGGGTACTTAATAAAGTTTTCATAACATATTTAAAGAGAAACTCCAACCAAGAATTGAACTTTATCCCAATCAGTAGCTGATACCCCCTTTTACATGAGAAATAGAATGATTTTCACAAACAGACCATCAGGGGGTGCTGTGTGACTGATTTTGTGCTGAAACCACTCCCACTAGAGGCTCTGAATACCGCGGTACTCCTGGCAACTGTAACAATGTTCACACACAGGAAATGGCTGTTTACAACTGTCTAACAGCCAGAACAGCTAGAAACAGATACATAACATGCCCACAGTAACAATGTCACCATGTAATAAATGTCAGAATGTGAATCTGGGAGAGGAAAGATTTTACAATGGGCAAACACTGACTAAATCATTTATACATAATTATGGTAAAAATGAAGCACTTTTTTTATTACATTATTTTCACTGGAGTTCCTCTTTAAGTATTGCAGTTATACTACAGCATTCTTGTACTCCTCTTTGGTAACATACTCAGTTATAACACTCATAGCCAGGTCTTTCTTCAACCCCAAGCTCATTGCCATCCAGCACTTTTTTGTACAGAAAGTGGCTGGATGTTGTACAAGGTTAAGGCTGTGCTCCCACTTGAGCGGAGAACAGACATTTCTTGTCCATTCTCTGCTCATCGCTAAACTTACAGTGAATGACTGCTATTTTATGAATAGGAGCTGTTCAAACTAGCTGTGGAGTCGGAGTCAAAGCAATTTATGGGTACCTGGAGTCTGAGGTTTCATAAACTGAGGAGTTGGATGATTTTTTGAACTGACTCCAAAGCCCTGATTCACACTTGTCAGTCTACAATTGGATCCGTTGCATTAAGTGGGCCGCACTTCTGCGCAGTCAGTGATAATCCCAGACAGGCAGATATGTTCCCCATATAGCCTATGGCGGTAACTCATCTGCCTCAGGCTCCAACTGGACCATCTAGCGGACAATACACTGTCCCCTCACACCAGCCACACATGCTCTGGCTACAAATGGGAACTGAGCATAGGTGTAACTTTTGATGCAGAAGATCAGGATTTGATTCCAGACTATTAAGGAGTCCGTGAGAAAAGCTCCGTAATAACGACCCAAGCCGGCCTACAGAGCGTGCCCCGAGATGCTGCAGCTCTTAGAGCTTGGAGTCTGAAAGCACTACACAAATGTTAATTTTTCCATCTATACCAACCAGTAGCAGTGACCTACTAGACCTATGACTCTTCATGCCCTTCTCTGGTACCCTACCTCAGCACACACATGCCCAACAGCATCTATAGCAACACTTCAGTGCACAACCCATGTATATCAAGCAGCATCTATGCCTACATTTCTACCCACATGATTGCTGCCACCTACCTAAATATACACACACTAACCAGGTAAGATTTTCTGCACATACCCCTTGTGCCAGGCCCTGAATCCTTCCTATAAAACCTTCTATGACCCCCATACATACACCACTCCCAAGCCTGTCAAAACCTACTATAACAGTATCCATCTCCTCCATGACAGTCGGGATCACTGCACACGTTTTCTGTTCAAGTAGCCCTGGGCACATTCCCCTGAATGCCTGCCCCAGTCCACACTCCCTCCATACCAGCCAGTATCTCTGCACAACCACACACCAGCGGTATCTCTCTACACAACCCCTTTATGTCAGTCAGCATCACACTGCATCCCTTCTATGCCAGCAGCACTCTGTACATCCCTCTCTGGCTGCTTACTTCAGCCTACACTCCCCCTATTCAACCCAGTATCTGAAAACACATCAGTATAGCTCTCTAGACCCCCCCCCCCCCCCCATGTCAGTCAGCATCACACTGCCTCTATTGCCAGCAGCTCTGTACACCACTCCTGGCTGCCTACCCTAATATAACTGCACACCCCTTCCTGGCTGCCTACCCCAGTATATCTGCACACACACAGAAGCAGCCCTGTACACCCCTTTCCTGGCTGCCTACCCCAGTATCTCTGCAATCACAGAAGCAGCCCTGTACACCCCTTTCCTGGCTGCCTACCCCAGTATCTCTGCAAACACAGAAGCAGCCCTGTACACCCCTTTCCTGACTGCCTTCCCCAGTATCTCTGCAAACACAGAAGCAGCCCTGTACACCCCTTCCTGGCTGCCTACCCAAGTATCTCTGCAATCACAGAAGCAGCCCTGTACATCCCTTTCCTGACTGCCTACCCCAGTATCTCTGCAAACACAGAAGCAGCCCTGTACATCCCTTTCCTGACTGCCTACCCCAGTATATCTGCACACACACAGAAGCAGCCCTGTACACCCCTTTCCTGACTGCCTACCCCAGTATATCTGCACACACACAGAAGCAGCCCTGTACACCCCTTTCCTGACTGCCTACCCCAGTATATCTGCACACACACAGAAGCAGCCCTGTACACCCCTTTCCTGACTGCCTACCCCAGTATATCTGCACACACAGAACATAAGCACCTGTGTGCATCCCACTTAATGCCAGGCAGCACCACACTTGTATATGTTCTGTTCCTGCTGCTTTATCCATCCTCCATGCCACACACAGGAGTATGGCACTATCCCTCTGCATATGCCCTCTATGCCAGGCAGTATCATATGAAAGGCTTCTCTTTGCACACCTTGCATGCCAGTATCCTTACACATACATGCCAGTTATTGTTGCACATCCCTTCTATGCTAGGCAGCATTATCAGTGTGACCCCCCTTTCTCTACAGCCCCCTTTCCCACCAATTCTTGCTACACATGCCCACACTTTTACATATTTTATTCCTGCAGCTCTACCCACCCTCCCTGTCACACATAGCAGTATCCCTCTGCACATGCCCTCAATGCCAGATCATATTAAAACGTGACCCCTTCTCTCGGCATCCCATCCATGCCAACCAGTATCCTAACACATACATGCTAGTTCTTGCTTCACATTCCCTCCATGCCAGGCTGATCCACACTTTTATATGCAGCTCTACCCACCCTCCATGCCACACACAGCAGTATCCCTCTGCACATGCCCACCAGGAATAGCCACACTTATCTCTTCTCTTCCTGCAGCTCTAGCCACCCTCCATGTCACACACAGTAGTATTGCAGGATCCCTCTGCACATCTCCTCTTTGCCAGGCAGATCTACACTCAGTTATACCCACCCTCCATGCCACACATCCCTCTTTACATCCCCTCTGCCAGGCAGATCCACACAACTATACCCAGTGGCATAGCTAAGGAGTTGTGGGCCCCAACGCAAGTTTTATACCCCCCAGCACTCTATACATAACAATTGATACGGCGCACCAAAACCTGCCAATGGCAACTACAGTGTCAGAGGTGCAAGAAGGGAAAGGAGAGCAGTGTGTTAAGTATTACCACTATTCAAAGTATCTAGAGAAGTGATTATTATGAGCACAGGACCAATAGAGAGCTAATACTGAAGTTGAGGGAGGGCCCTTCGGGGCCTCGCTGGCTCAAGGGCCCCAGATGCGGTCACAACCTCTGCACCCCCTACTGCTACACCCCTGATTATACCCACCCTCAATGCCACACATCCCCACATGCCCTCTATGCCAGGCAGATCCACACTTATCTTCTATTCCTGCAGCTATACCCCACCCTCCATGCCACACATCCCCTCTATGCCAGGCAGATCCACACTCAGCTATACCCACCCTCCATGCCACATCTCTCTGCACATCCCCTCTATGTCAGGCAGATCCACACACAGCTATACCCACCCTTCATGCTACACATCCCCTCTATGCCAGGCAGATCCACACTCAGCTATACACACCCTCCATGCCACACATACCTCTATGCCAGGCAGATCCACAATCAGCTATACCCACCCTCCATGCCACACATCCCTCTATGCCAGGCAGATCCACGCTCAGCTATACCCACCCTCCATGCCACACATCCCTCTATGTCAGGCAGATCCACACACAGCTATACCCACCCTCCATGCCACACATCCCCTCTATGCCAGGCAGATCCACACTTAGCTATACCCACCCTCCATGCCACACATCCCTCTGCACATCCCCTCTATGCCAGGCAGATCCACCCTCAGCTATACCCACCCTCCATGCCACACATCCCCTCTATGCCAGGCAGATCCACACTTAGCTATACCCACCCTCCATGCCACACATCCCTCTGCAACCCCCCTCTATGCCAGGCAGATCCACACACAGCTATACCCACCCTCCATGCCACACATCCCCTTTATGCCAGGCAGATCCACAGTAAGCTATACCCCCCAATCCCCCCCCCCCCCCCTCCATGCCACACATCCCTCTGCACAACAACTCTATGCTAGACAGGTCCACGGTGCAGCTCTACAAATCAAGCAGCCCTGCCTCTACTGTGGCTGCCCACCTTCTATGCCAATAAATACCCCAGCATATAAGCAACCCTCCAGGCAGCACCCCTGATACGAGCACTCCAGTGTAACAGCAGCTTGTGGCCCCCTCTCTCTAGTAAGCAGCAGCCCCCGTCCTGCTGATATCACCCCCTCCCCAATGCCAGGCACACTGTGTCTGCACAAAGCGGCCACTCACCGCCCCCGCTGATCAGCTCGGCGTCCCCAGAGCAGATGGGTCCCTCCGCAGGATGCTGGTGGCGGCCTCTCCCCTCCCTCTCCGGCCAGATAATATGTCGGCGCCTCTCCCTCTCTCCCCCTCCGTAGGGATTGTATGGGGCTCTGCGCCTACACAGCTCCGCCCCTCTCTCCTGTCACTGTGTACGGGGCGGCTCAAGCTCTATTTACTTCACGCACCGGCACCGCTGCGCCCTCTGCCGGCCGACCCAGACCGCACAGCCCGCCTCTCCCTATTCCGATAAGACCGGGTGCGGCTTTGCAGAGCCTAAAACCAAGAGGGCGGATTGGGTGGCGAGCGCACAGCACAGAGTATGCTGCCTCTTGATTGGTGGGCGGGGGAAGGCGGGAAGAAGGGAGGAACGTGACGCAGATGAAAGGCGGCACTGTTAAAATATTCTGCTGTATAATGAGGAGGACGTGTGTTGTGTAGCAATGTTTGTGTGCCGCTGCTGCTCGGCATGGCTGATGTGTATGTTTGCTCAGGATAGAGAGCAGCGTGTATATACGTTTAGGATTTTAAGGCCTCGTTCACATTAAATTTGGTGTATCTCTTTTCTCCTAGTAGATGATCTTGCATCTTCTGTTTAAAATAAGTGTTCAGCACTTTGCAATTGATAAACTACCAAAAAGCAAGTGAAAAAGAATTGTCAAAATTATTTGTATTTTTATTTTCTTGCTTGCTGGTGGTTTAACCTTTTGGGGACCAAGTACGTTGAATCAACGTCCAGCAGGTGGTGCTACCGTTCTGACTGGGCGTCGATTCAACGCGCGCTAACGAACCGTCCCGACGCGATCGTGCGCATCGGAGAGGGGAGATCAAGCTGTCATATGACAGCTGGCATCTGCCCTCAGTGATCAGCAGCCATTGCATATGGCTGATGATCACGTGATCACTACGGTTGCCATCGGATCGTGGTGATCAATTTGACAGCTGCGGCGGTAGGGGGGAAAGAAGAGGATCCACTCACCTCCCTGCCGTTCCTGCGACGATCGGCGCCCCCACCACTCTTGCTGGCATTTCTGCTCCTTCTGACGTCAGCACTGGGTCCCGGCTTGATGACGTCATCAAGCCGCGACCCGGAACTGAGCGGCAGTAGGAGCTGAGATGCCGGCCAGAGCAGAGGGATCCGCTGTGGCTTGCCGCTGGAGCCTGGAAGGTGAGTGATGGCTGCTGCGTGCAGGGTGGACATCTGGCTGAAGGGCTGGGAGGGGCACACAGCCCAGCACACCACAGAGGGGATCCGGCTGCCTGACCCCCCAAACACGCCCCCCCCCCTTTCAGCAAAAATGCCTGGTCCTGAAGGGGGCCGGTCCCAAAAGGGTTAAAGGGGCTATGAGCAGTGTAAAAAACAAAAAAACTTTTGACTTACCTGGGGCTTCTTCTGGTCACCACCTCTCCCCATAGCCTGCAAGCTACCCCAGCATCCTCTTTTGCTCCTTCGGGATCCCGCAGGCGACCTCAGGAGAAGTCACGTGCCCACTGCGTCATCACGCCATTCGCCATAAGTATACAGCGCAGTGCACTTATGGCAACCGTTGTGATGACACGGTGGGGGCGTACACGCACAACTTCACATGAAGCCGTGAGTTACTGGAGCTGCCTGCGGGACCAAGTAAGAGCAGAAGAGGATGCCAGGGGACCTCTCGGGCTATGGGGGGCTGGCGGAGAGTCCATGGCATCTCGGCTCCAGGCAGTTCGTTGCAGGGCGAGCCAATGATGGCTCTTCCTGCAGCCACTAAACTCCGAGGTGGTGTTAAATAATATTCCCTCTCCGAGTTGTCGCATTGCTGCTATGACGGTGCCCAGCTTCGGCACTCAGCACCGCGCGCCAAAATAACCTCATTCACTGGAGGAAGCCCCAAGTGAGTCCAAATTTTTGGGGGGGTTTTACTGCTCAGGGCCCGTTTAAAGAGACTCTGAAGCCTCTTAAAAATCCTTTATTTTATTAAACCATCCTGTTTAATATTTTAATCCTACCTAAATCGCCGCATTCCCACGGCTGTAAGCTATCTAAAACCCCCCTAACTCCCCGGGGAGCGATTCCATGAGAGGCAGAGCTATGAGCCGCAGCCCTGCCTCATGCGGCATCTGTCAGCCCGGATCTCCGCCTCTCCCCCGCCTCTCTCATTCTTCCTTCGCTTAGAGGAGCTGGTGCGCCGCTGACAGACGTGTGTGAGGCAGGGCTGCGGCTCATAGCCCTGCCTCACACGGAAGCTAATGCGGGCAGCAAAATCCAAGACCAAGAAAGTCGAGGATTTTGCAGGGGAGAGGGAGGGCGAGTTAGGGGGGTTTTAGATAGTTTACAGCCGCGGGGATGCGGCGTTTTAGGCAGGATTAAGGTATTAAACAGGATGGTTTAATAAAAAAAGGATTTTTAAGAGGCTTCAGAGTCTCTTTAAAAGAGTCGCAAGGTGAATTAAGCATTTTGGTTTTTTATACATACCCGGAGCTTCTTTCAGCCCCTAGAAGTGTCTTCTCTGGTGTCCCGCTGGCATATGCTTATTTCACCTCGCAACTCCTTTAAGAAGTATTATTATTATTTAGTATTTATATAGCGCCGACACCTTCCGCAGCACTGTACAGAGTATATATAGTCTTGTCACTAACTGTCCCTCGGAGGAGCTCACATTCTAATTCCTACCATAGTCATATGTCTATATTGTGTAGTGTATGTATCATAGTCTAGGGCCAATTTAGGGGGAATCCAATTAACTTATCTGTAAGTTTTTGGGATGTGGGAGGAAACCGGAGTGCCCAGAGGAAACGCACGCAGAGACGGGGAGAACATACAAACTCCTTGCAGGTGTTCACCTGGCTGTGATTCTGTAACGATTGGTGTCAGCAAGAACAGATTACTCTGATTATTGGTAATCTGCAGTATCACCAATAATACAGACGCTATACCTGATTATGTGTGATCTGCAGAATCACCAATAATACTGGTATAGCCAGGACCAGGACCACCAATGTGAGGATATGTGTTTGGTGCAACAGTAATGATAGAGATACTCGCTATTCCCAAAGGAGCTGGGAGATAGGAGTATATCTATGTAACACAGGAATACAAACTCCAGCAAGTTGGAGATACAGACAATAGTGAGATAGTTCACCCGAGGAGCGGGTTGAACTACAGTGGGTTGCAAGAGTATTCGGCCCCCCCTTGAAGTTTTACACATTTTGTCACATTACTGCCACAAACATGCATCAATTTTATTGGAATTCCACGTGAAAGACCAATCTGATTGCGCATCTGCCACATAACATCTAAGAAATTGTTCCAATGACTGGTTAACCCTTTCGGTCTGTCCATTGGTCTGTGGGTGGTAGTCTGATGAAAATGAAAGGTTCATATTGAGCTGACGGCAAAAGGCTCTCCAGAATTTCGACACAAACTGGACTCCCCTATCTGACACTACATTCTCCGGAATGCCATGCAGCCGGAAAATGTGCCGGATGAAGAGATCAGCCAATTCCTGGGCCGAGGGGAGTCCTTTCAGAGGTACGAAATGAGCCATTTTACTGAACCTATCAACTACCACCCAGATGACCGTCTTGCCCTCAGAGCTGGGGAGTTCTCCCACAACGTCCGTAGACAAGTGAGTCCAGGGTTCATTTGGCACTGGTAGAGACTGAAGTGTACCCACCGGTGCCTGGCGAGATGGCTTACTTCTGGCACACGCAGAGCATTCCCTTACAAACTCCTTGCAATCAAGTGCCAAAGATGGCCACCATACACATCTAGCCAATAGGTCTTGAGTTCGAGCAGCTCCGGGATGCCCTGAATTCTTATGGGTATGGAATAATTGCAAGAGTTGTAAGCGAAAGGGAAGTGGCACAAAGAGAACCCCCTCGAGCTTCCCTTCTGGGATATCCTGTTGGTAAGGCCCTAAGGTAACTGCCCAATCCTCCCAGGTTTCCGTGGCTGCTACCACCAGTTTCTGAAGTAAGATGGTCTCAGGGGTTGCAGGCTGAACTGTCTCTAGCTCAAAGCACCTAGGCAATGCATCTACTTTGACATCCTTACTTCCTGGGGTGCACGTGATCACGAATCTGAACCTTGAAAAGAACAGGGACCAGCGGCCTGTCGGGAACTAAGTCTTTTGGCCCCTTCAATGTACTCCAAGTTTTTATGAACAGTATAGACTGTAATTGTATGTTCTGCCCCTTCAAGCCAATGGCGCCACTCTTCAAAGGCTAACTTAATGGCCAGAAGCTCCCGATTGCCAATATCGTAGTTCCTCTCAGCTGGAGAGAACCTACGAGAAAAGAAGGCACAGGGATGGAGTTTGCCTTGTAAGCCAGAGTGCTGAGACAGTACAGCCCCAACCCCAATCTCTGATGCATCTACCTCAACGATGAAGGGGAAGGTGACATCCACGTGTCTCAGAATGGGAGCAGAACAAAATAGCTTTTTAAGCATAGCAAAGGCAGACTGTGCCTCTGCCGACCAATGGTAAGTGTCAGCCCCTTTTTTGGTAAGGTTGGTTAGTGGTGATACTACAGAGGAGAATCCTTTGATGAACTTCCTGTAGTAATTGGCGAAGCCAAGAAATCTCTGGAGTGCCTTCAAACCCACAGGTTGCGGCCACTCCAACACAGCAGAGACTTTTTCGGGATCCATGGAAAGGCCTGAAGTGGAAATAATATACCCCAAAAAAGGGACTTGAGTGACCTTGAAGAGGCACTTCTCCAACTTGGCGTACAACGAGTTCTGCCTTAATTTACGTAACACAAACTTCACATGTTTACGATGTTCCATTAGGTTGGGAGAAAATATCAGTATATCGTCCAAATATACTAGCACGAATTTTCCCAGACCCTCCCTAAAAACTTAATTAATCAACTCTTGGAAGACGGCAGGCGCATTACACAACCCGAAGGGCATTACCAGATACTCGTAGTGCCCGTCGGGTGTGTTGAACGCCGTCTTCCATTCGTCACCGTCCCTAATGCGTAGCAGGTTGTGTTGATGAGAGGGCCTTGTTATATTGTTCTGTTGCTTTATTGGGGCATGACAGGGTGGGGAGGTTGGAGGAGAGGGAGAGGAGGGGGACAGCTAGGATGGTTGGGTTCAGATTGCGCAGATCCCTTTGCCATCGACCAGGCTGGGTGTGGGGGGGGGGGGGGGGGGGGGAGCGTAGGAAGAGGATTGGGAGATGGTGAGGTGAGGAGGTGATGGTCAGAGAGAGGGAATGGTGCAATGTCCAGGTTGGTGAGGGAGGCGGATTTGGAGAAGATGAGGTGGAGTGTATGACCAGCAGAGTGGGTGGGGGAGTTTATGTGCTGGGAGAGGCCAAGGGAGTTGGCGAGGGAAAGTAGCTGAGTGGTGGCAGGTGTGTTGGGTGCATCAATAGGAATTTTGAAGTCCCCGAGGATGATGGTAAGGAGGACCGATGACAGAATGTGGGGTAGCCAGCAGGGCCGGATTTCTGGCAAGGCCACATAGGCCATGGCCTAGGGCACCAGAAATTTAGGGGCGCTCAGTGAGGGGCAGTAAAGCTGTCTTATGCAGCCATCCCTATCTACAAGGACAGTTTTACCCTTTGAACTCTCTGTCCTGTACTTGTGTCATCCCTGCGAGTCCTGTAAGCGCTATCCTGCAGGTACACATCACCCTAACTCACATGGAGACACAATGGGTCCATTATTAACGAGATGGCAAACATAACATAAAAGTTGTTAAGGAAAACATAACTTATAATCTATACGCATATTACTGAAATAGCTATTGTCTGTGACAGCCAATGATAGAAAGTAAGTAGATTTCTCATTGGGGCACACAGAGACAACAACCATACAGATGGTATACTGTAGTTGGCCTTGGGCGGTAAAAAGTACAAATCCGGCCCTGGTAGCCAGGAGGCTAAGTTGTCAAGGAAGAGAGATGTGGAGCTAGATGGGGGCGGTATAGGACTGTAATGATGGCTGGAAAGGGATGGTAGAGACGGAATGCTTGGGCCTCAAAGGATGAGAAGTGCAGAGAGGGAGGAGGTGTAAGGACCCGGAAGGTGCATGATGGGGAGAGGAGCAATCCCACCCCTCCTCCAGTCCTGTTGTCAGGTCTGGGGGTGTGACTGAGCTGTAGGCCCCCATAGGAGAGGGCTGCAGCAGCAGTACAGTCAGAGGGTGTGAGCCATGTTTCCGTGAGGGCGAGGAAGGTGAGGGATTTGGACATGAAGAGCTCGTGAATGGCTGTGAACTTATTGCGGGTGGAGCTGGAATTCCAGAGGCCACAGGAAATAGGGAGCTATTTTCCACTATTAGCAACCCATCACATTACGGCATTATACTCATCAGAAGCAGCGAGATTATATGCTGTCCGGGTGTTTTGCTAAACCACTACATGCACTTATTGCTGCTATCTGGGAAGTTTGAACTTTGTCATGAGCTACCATGATTTGAATTAGCGGCAAGTATTGATGTTTGCAGTAAACCATGTCATATTGCCCAAATCTGGAAACATTGATTGCGTATGTCATTTTGAATGGTTTACAGTTTTGTACCTTGTATTTCAATGGACATCTACAGTATTTCTAAGATTATACAATCTATGCACATGTGCACTTCAAGCCTTATATGAGGATATTAATAGCAAACTTTGCACTGCAATTGTTCTGAAATTCATTAAGGGGTTTTTAATGCCTTTCAACTACAGTAGTTAACAATAATAAACTGAATAACCTTGCATGCGAGGAATGTGATGAAGGCTAAAACATAGCTTTTAATAAATATATTTAAAAAATACTCGAGGACACTGAGAAGTAGTGCTGCTAACATCCAAAAATGTAAATAGTGAAGCAGTGTGGAGGAGAGAGCAGTTTGGACTAATCCACTATATTGTCATTTGGGATTAGGCTAACCTCTCACACTGTATAATATATACAAAACACCCCCCTATATACAACCCTACATGTTTCGAACCCTCAAAAAACGGGGTGCTTCATCAGGAGAACATAGTGATATGTGCCTAGTGCTAAGGTGCAAAGCTATCTACAAAACAGTACCTTCACAAATATCACATTTCAGTAAGCCTGTGGACTCAAGTAGCTGCCCAAACTGCTAAGGGTTTTTCCCCTGTAGGGTTGGTCCACACTTGTCAGGTTGCAGATCGGAATGTGTTTTAACTAGAGATGGCCTGAATGGTTCGCCCGGCGAGTAGTTCGCGCGGATATCAGCTGTTTGCGTCTGCGGCGGGACGCAGATTTTTTTGAAAAACGGCTGCCGACTTTGGTGGCTACTAGCAAAGCCTCCTTTCATGCTAGAAACACCAAATTCTTTTTTTTTTTTTTTCAAAAAGACCTTATAGTTTTTGAGAAAATCGATTTTAAAGTTTCAAAGGAAAAAAGTATACATTTAAATGCGGTAAATGACAGATAATGTAGCAAACCTAACGGTAGTGTAAATTTACATATATCAAAAGAAAGAGCAATGAATTTCCTGACGGGGGTTTCCAGGGAGTCTGTACACAGTACGTACGCACCCCTGGAAATCCCTCCGGAGCCGCAACGCTTTGGCCAGGGATCGCTATACAGCCGCAATATGGCTGTATAAAGATCCCTGGCATCTTTTCCTATTTTTTTTTTACTTTTTTTTTTTTTAATGTTCAGATTGTGGGAAATATATGTAAAAAAAACAAACTACGTGGGGTCCCCCCTTCCGAGCGTTTTTAGCCCCTTGTCCCCCTGCAGGCTGGGATAGCCAGAATGCGTAGCCCCGGCCAATTGGGGTTTCGATCACCAAAAGGGTTTGTAGGACCGCACTCTAATGGTGCAGGGGATCGGCGTGCTTCAGATCTATCCGTGTACCTCCTGGGTCTATCATACAATGCCTCCAAGATGATCCGGCACAGCTCTTTTACCAATACCTTTAAATGCGATAAATGACAGATAATGTAGCAAACCTAACGGTAGAATAAATTTACATGTATCAAAAGAAAGAGCAATGAATTTCCTGACGGGGTTTCCAGGGGGTCTGTACACAGTACGTACGAACCCCCTGGAAACCCTTCCGGAGCTGCAACGCTTTGGCCAGGGATCACTATACAGCCGCAGTATGGCTGTATAAAGATCCCTGGCATCTTTTCCTATTTTTTCCCCTTATTTTTTATGTTCAGATTGTGGGAAATATATATACAGTGGTGTGAAAAACTATTTGCCCCCTTCCTGATTTCTTATTCTTTTGCATGTTTGTCACACTTAAATGTTTCTGCTCATCAAAAACCGTTAACTATTAGTCAAAGATAACATAATTGAACACAAAATGCAGTTTTAAATGATGTTTTTTTATTATTTAGTGAGAAAAAAACCTCAAAACCTACATGGCCCTGTGTGAAAAAGAAATTGCCCCCTGAACCTAATAACTGGTTGGGCCACCCTTAGCAGCAATAACTGCAATCAAGTGTTTGCGATAACTTGCAACAAGTCTTTTACAGTGCTCTGGGGGAATTTTGGCCCACTCATCTTTGCAGAATTGTTGTAATTCAGCTTTATTTGAGGGTTTTCTAGCATGAACCGCCTTTTTAACCACTTCAGCACCACAGGGTTTTTTGCTTAAAAACCAGAGCAATTTTCACATTTCAGCGCTCCTCTCATTCATTCAGGGTTTTCTAGCATGAACCGCCTTTTTAAGGTCATGCCACAACATCCCAATAGGATTCAGGTCAGGACTTTGACTAGGCCTCTCCAAAGTCTTCATTTTGTTTTTCTTCAGCCATTCAGAGGTGAATTTGCTGGTGTGTTTTGGGTCATTGTCCTGCTGCAGCACCCAAGATCGCTTCAGCTTGAGTTGACGAACAGATGGCCGGACATTCTCCTTCAGGATTTTTTGGCAGACAGTAGAATTCATGGTTCCATCTATCACAGCATGCCGTCCAGGTCCTGAAGCAGAAAAACAACCCCAGACCATCACACTACCACCACCATATTTTACTGTTGGTATGATGTTCTTCTGCTGAAATGCTGTGTTACTTCTACGCCAGATGTAACCGGGCACGCACCTTGCAAAAAGTTCAACTTTTGTCTCGTTGGTCCACAAGGTATTTTCCCAAAAGTCTTGGCAATCATTGAGATGTTTTTTTAGCAAAATTGAGACAAGCCTTAATGTTCTTTTTGCTTAAAAGTGTTTTGCGCCTTGGATATCTTCCATGCAGGCCGTTTTTGCCCAGTCTCTTTCTTATGGTGGAGTCGTGAACACTGACCTTAATTGAGGCAAGTGAGGCCTGCAGTTCTTTAGATGTTGTCCTGGGGTCTTTTGTGGCCTCCCGGATGAGTTTTCTCTGCGCTCTTGGGGTAATTTTGGTCGGCCGGCCACTCCTGGGAAGGTTCATCACTGTTCCATGTGTTTGCCATTTGTGGATAATGGCTCTCACTGTGGTTTGCTGGAGTTCCAAAGTGTAACGATTGTGGAACTTTCCCCGTGATCAGCGCACAACGCGTGCGCTGACACGGCGGAAATCCTCCACAAGCGTATAATTTGCAGGAACCCAGCAAAAGGTGCTACGCACCCGTAGAGGGAAAATTCCTGTCGGCAGATGGCGCTGGGGAGTGCAGAGGAACCAATCCTCTGTACCTCCACAAATGCCAGACAGGAATTGTACAAAACGCAGAACGCAATCGCAAGAGAGGCGATTGCGAATGAGAATGAGCAAAGGGACAGGTTGTATGTGTGTGTGCCAATCCAGTCGCCACCCCGCAACCGCACACACACAACAGCAGATATGAAATAGGAACGCGATCGCGAGAGGTGCGATCGCCAGACAAGACACAAGGCAGATCAGAACAGAATACGAGGTTAGCAAAGGCACAGCAAATAATACAATGAGGAGATACGGAAAATAACAAATGCTAGCTAACCGCGAACACCGCACTCATTCGCAACAGTGCACGCGGTTATGCGCGGTCTCCACGTGATAAGCACAATAGAGACAAGCACGCCTAACTAACCATTAACAGACAAACATGAAACAGAGGACGCGAGCGCTTGCTTAACGGTTATCTCACCGAGCCTCCAGCAAGCGTAGCAGACAGACACAAGAAAACAGGGACAAGCGAGAGATAGGATCCACAGCACTAGCGAAAAGTGGCTAGCGCGATCCAAGTACAGAGTAGCAGAACAGAAGGATCCCCAGCGCCAGCGAAAAGTGGCCAGCGCGATCCCAGAAGACAGAACAGAAGGATCCCCAGCGCTAGCGAAAAGTAGCTAGCGCGATCCCAGGGGACAGAACAGAAGGATCCCCAGCGCTAGCAAAAAGTAGCTAGTGCGATCCCAGGAGACAGAACAGAAGAGATAGCTGGTAGCAACCGCTGCACCAGCTATACTCCAAGAACAGAGATCAGAACCATTTCCTGTCAACCACCATAGGGACAGGACAATGGCAAACAGGCAAGACAAGACAGAACAGGCAATACAGATAATACAATCCTAACAGCACTAGGGAAATCTGCCTAGCGCAGATTTAGGAATTACTCTAAGCTGATGTTCAAACAGAGAGCAAGGCTGACACCCCACCAGGAGTGTTACATAGGACGAAATCCTTATGAACAGCAAAGCATTGTGGGAAAGACATAGTACTTATAGTACACGCCTCCAATGAATGTGGCCAGGCAATTTGCATGACAACATATGCAAATTCCTCTGCAAGCACAAGCTGCAAAACTGACAGAAGCTCTTCTTTCCAGAGTCCTGCAGCATGCAAACCTACACAATGGTCAAAAGGCTGGCTGCCTGCACAGGCAGCTGAGCAAATAATCACACAAAGCTTTAGAAATGGCTTTATAACCTTTACCAGACTGATAGATTTCAATTACAGTACTTTTGTTCTCAGTTAGTAGTTAGCTTTGCTAGTATATCATCCTAATCTAGCCCTGCATAATTTAATGGAAAACTGAATGTGGTAAACTGTAACAGGTTGTCTAAAGCCACACCTCACCCATAAGGTTAGAACTCCTTAATGCATTTTGGAAAAAAAAATGATCCTCGAGTGGGTCCAGGAAATGTCAGTTCATTATTGCAGAGTAGAATATTGTTCATTTGAAGGGTGAAGGAGGACGGTGAATTCATCACCACAAGCCCTCATGATGAATGCAGATGTTTTTCTGCCAAGCTCTCACTGTCTCGGGGCAAACAGACAGTGGCGGTTGAGAGCTGGCCGTGTAATCACCGTGGCTACACCCAGTGCCTTTTTGTTAGCAGTTTCATTGTATGGCATTGGGCACCCACAAAAGAAATGGAAACAGATTCATAACAAGGATGTAGCAATTGCAGCCAGGTTGTAGAAGGCAGGGAAGGGCAGACTCAACTTCTCATCCCAGTTGAGAAACCTCACAGTTGCAACAGCAGAGGCGGAGTTCTTCCCAAAGGATGACACAAAAGAAAGGCTTGAAGCAGCCATCACCAACACAGGAGGAGGGCAGGTGCAGGAAGGGCTCATCCTTACAGCAGAGGGTCATCCTTCTAGGGCTGCATCACTGCAGGAGAATCAGATCAGATGATCTCCAAAGTCTTCCATAATCAGGTGATATCACAGGTAGGTCTCCAAGTGAACAGGTAATAAAGAACACTTGTGCAAGCAAAGTAGTAAAGATGAGTCAGACAAGAGTTCAAGGTTTGTCAAACTGCATGAGCCAAGTAAATGATAGCTCAGTCTCGATCAAAGCAGTTATGTAGAGGTCCTCAATGGTAATAAGAAGTTAAACAGCTTAGTGAGTGTGTGCAACCTATTTACCACATGCATAGCTATGTAACAATATTTTGGACAAAGGTTACTCTCTCTATTCTCGTCTCTATTCAAATTTCTTTTACTAACATTATACTTTCTGTAAATCCTAGTAATATATAGTTCTGACACTTAAACACATTTCTCTGACCTTGCTTTATACAGCACAGTATTAATACAAACAGACATATGGAGACAATTACAATCAAATCAACCAATAAGTATTTTACATGACATATTTGTCTCCACCCTCTCCAGGCATGTTAGAACACTGATGTGGGCCGGGTTATGAGGCTGTGTGATTCAGCCACTTGCAGGTTTAGTTGGCACCCCATCTCACCCTGTGCACAGTAGGTGGTACAGGGGGTCAACGTCTGCTGTTCAAAACCCTCCCCAAATGCACCAACACCAGGGTTTGTTTCCCACACCCCTCAGATTGTAACCAGATACAGACCAGAAACCAACAAAGAAATTGCTGTAAAAACATTTGTTAGAATTTTACCCAATTACAAGTGAAAAAAAAATATAAGTATGTCACTTTGCTTAAGGGACTCATCACCACTAATTTCATACAAGTACTCAAACATTCACACAATTGTTTGCATTATTCTTGGCAATATGAATGGAAAACCTAGAATGAGCATCAGTTCTAGTAATTTGAGCAAGATGATTTTGGACACAATCTCTCTACATTACATTCATATCGGCATGAGTGCAAACTCAAGCTAAAAGTATTACATTTCATTCAAAGCAACTTAATTCCTACTTGAATATTTACAAACCCAATTAACCTATTGACAGCAAAACTGTTGTGTGCTTTGAATTCTCAGGTATATGCAAAAATACCTGACAAAAAAAAAAAAAAACCCACATGAAAAACAAAAAACTTCAGATGGAACATGAAAAGATAGAAGACCGAGAGCCCAATATAGTGTAATATGTTTAAGTAAGATTGGAGGTATAAATGACTTGTAAGAATTATACTTACAAACCAGGGTTGCCAAGATAGCAACCACTGTAAAGGCAGGTGGGGAGAACAAGCCTGTCCCCACTCAGGAGTAAAACGTCGCTCTCTGCGGATAGAGAATTTTTAGGGTGGGTCACCCTTCCACCAAGGGTGGACTTCTGAATGCTTGCAGGTGTACAGAGGCGCCGGGAGTATAAAAAAGGCTAAAATGTTTAAAATGTTTAGGTTGCGGTGGTGGACCGGCTAACCACAAACTGACAACAAGGCTGTTGATTTTTCAAAAATAAATATACATAATTTATTCGATTGCTCCCAATAAAGTCGCAACGCGTTTCACGGGCAAAGAGGCCCGCTTCCTCAGGCAATAAAGACAGGAGCAACAACACAGCGTCTGGTCTGGTTGATGCTTGGCACCTCTGTGGAACATGCCTTTCCGTATGTTAATTTTTTATAACCAACTTTAAATTACAAATTTTAAGACATGTTAAATCTGGTTCACCCGAAATAAATTGTTTCCTTTGCAAAACACTAAATTCAAAACATCACAATGGCCAGCAACTTTGTGCATGGGTCATTCATTATATGAGGTGAAAACCAATTACACATTCAATCTCACCTGCCTTGCCTTAAGACAATTTACAAACCCTCTCCTATAGTAGACAAAGAAAGACAACACATGCACATTTACATAACCACAGTCCGCATACCTTAGACTCCAACAATAATTTAGCTTTTGACTTTTCTGACTGTAGAAAAAAACGATCAATTAAATTAAGAGGTTTATTCCTAACTCTAAAAAAATATTTGGATACTCTCTGTGCACAGACACATACACAAACAGACAAACAACAAATAGCTGGGATCTCCTCTCGTTTCTGTTTCCTGCCACTCTCCTCATTGCCCCCAGTCTTTTCAGGGAAGAGGAAAGAGAAAAAACAAAAGCATTAACACAAGTATCTCCCAATACATGGAGGGAGGGGTGGAAACCTGCAACAACTCTGAGCAGATGTCCAGAGATGCATATGTAAAGTACAACCTAGCTGAAAAAGTGCAACCAGTCATACACAAGCAATTTAAATCACAGTTCCACAGAAACTACAGTGAGAGGAGATAATTATTACAACCTTTCAGGCAGTAATCAGGCCTGGGGGTGACTACAGAAATTGAACTCAGGTGTAATAAACCACCTTTAAGTTATTTTTTAACAAGGGGGGCAATCACTTTTTCACACAGGGCCATGTAGATTTGGAGTTTTTTTCTCACTAAATAATAAAAACCATCATTTAAAACTGCATTTTGTGTTAAATTAGGTTATCTTTGACTAATAGTTAACGGTTTTTGATGAGCAGAAACATTTAAGTGTGACAAACATGCAAAAGAATAAGAAATCAGGAAGGGGGCAAATAGTTTTTCACACCACTGTATAAAAAGAAGAAGACATGAAATCCCCCCTTCTGAGCGTTTTTAGCCCCCTGTCCCCCATGCCGGCTGGGATAGCCAGAATGTGGAGCCCCGGCTATACCAGCCCACATGGTCCATGGTATGGGGGGGCTCCGGGGGAGAGGGGCAGCCAAGCCTTCCCCCCCCAGAGCCCTTGTCCAATTCATTCACAAGGGGATCTTCCCCACCTCCGGTGCCCCAGGAGGGGGTGGGGGCGACGACTCCCTGAGGGGGGTTCATGGTGGCATCTCTGAGTCCCCTTTAAGAAGGGGACACCGGATACCTGTCCCACTCCCAGGAGAAATGAGTATAGGGGTACAAAGTACCCCTTACCCATTTCCACAAAGGGTTAAATGAAATAAAAACACAACTACAGTCCTTTAATATTCTTAATTCACCAGAAATACTTTTTTACCTTTTATAAAGGTACAGACCTTTAAAAAAATGTTCCCACGCCAATATCCTCGGAAAAGGTCCTATGCCAATATCCTCTCTGTAATGTCCCACGACAGTATCTTGCGATCTTCAGAAATACTTTCCTGTACCTTTAAGAAAATGTTCCCATGCCAATATCCTCTAATGTTGTGATCTTCTTCGTTATAACTTAATTGAAGCTCTTCACCGCACCGCCGCCACACACCGCCGCTCCCCTGTCGCACACAGACTCAGCTCTGCTATACTAAGTATAGCTAGAGCTGCGTCTATCTCCGTCTCCCTCCACGGATTTCCCCTCTCCTTCCCGCACACTGCACCTATCTCCCTCACCTTCCCTGGCACCCTGGAGCACCCTGATAGGTGCTGGGGCACTGGAGGTGGGGAAGAGCTCCTTGTCCATGGATTGGACAAGGGCTCTGGGGGGGAGGAGAAGGCTTGGCCGCCCCTCTCCCCCGGAGCCCCCACATACCATGGACCATGCGGGCCGGTATAGCTCAGGGTGCGAAGCCCCAGTTTCTCCAAGATGATCCGGCACAGCTCTTTTACTAAAATTGCATTATTGGATCTTAAAAAACAGACATAAAAGCTGCAGAGTGGCTACGGTCCACCGTTTTGGACCATCACAGTCCACAGCTTTTATGTATGTTTTTAAGGATTCAATAAAGCAATTTTGGTAAAAGAGCTGTGCCGGATCATCTTGGAGGCATTGTATGATAGACCCAGGAGGTACACGGATAGATCCGAAGCACGCCGATCCCCTGCACCATTAGAGTGCGGTCCTACAAACCCTTTTGGTGATCGAAACCCCAATTGGCCGGGGCTACGCATTCTGGCTATCCCAGCCTGCAGGGGGACAAGGGGCTAAAAACGCTCGGAAGGGGGGACCCCACGTAGTTTGTTTTTTTTACATATATTTCCCACAATCTGAACATTAAAAAAAAAAAGTAAAAAAAAAATAGGAAAAGATGCCAGGGATCTTTATACAGCCATATTGCGGCTGTATAGCGATCCCTGGCCAAAGCGTTGCGGCTCCGGAGGGATTTCCAGGGGTGCGTACGTACTGTGTACAGACTCCCTGGAAACCCCGTCAGGAAATTCATTGCTCTTTCTTTTGATACATGTAAATTTATTCTACCGTTAGGTTTGCTACATTATCTGTCATTTATCGCATTTAAAGGTATACTTTTTTCCTTTGAAGCGTTAAAATCGATTTTCTCAAAAACTATAAGGTCTTTTTAAAATGTTTTTTCCTCTTGTAGTCACTGTCCCCTTCCACATACCCTGCAAATTTGGTGATTCTAGCACGTGTGGGGGCTTTGCTATTAACCGCTAAATTCGGCGGCTGTTCGCCTGCCATTAAAGTTTATGGCGGTCCGCCCGATCTGCCTGTTCGCTTCCGCGGACCCAAAATCTGAGGTTTGAGCCATCTCTAGTTTTCACTTGTTATGGACTGCCTCACGCCAATTGGCTTGAGCATGGTGGCAGCCCCAGGACTGCCTAATGCCAATTGGCGTGCAGTCCTGGGGGCGTGTTTTGCCTTGAATGACGGAGCTTGAATGACGGAGCACCGTTGTCTATTTAATCTGTATAGCGCTGCGATCTATGGCGGGCGCTATACTGGGGACAGCCGTGTGACACGGCTGTCCCCCTGGGCGGCAGGGAAGCGATCCGCTGTCATAGGCTGAAGCCTATGACAGCTGATTGCGCTGATTGGCTGGAGGGTGGAGGGAGGGAGGAAGGGCTGGGGAAAAATATTTATTTAAAAAACACAAATATTTATATTAAAATAAACAAACATCTTGGGAGCGATCATAGCCCACCAACAGAAAGCTCTGTTGGTGGGCAGAAAAGGGAGGGAAATCACTTGTGTGTTGAGTTGGATGGCCCTGCAGCAAGGCCTTAAAGCTGCAGTGGCCTAATTAGAAAAAATAGCCTGGTCACTAGGCGAGTTTAAACCCCAGGTCCTCAACAGGTTAAACGGATCCGTTTTTCTAAAAACTGTTCCATTTTTCAAATTGTTGTGCTTTTGCAGCATACGTTTCCAGTCCGTTTAAACATATGTCAAAAACGTGTCCTTCCTTCCTGTGTGTTTGAATAAAGAGGTCTTCAAAGATGAGGCTGAGGGGAGGAGAAGGCAGTAGGCAATCTGCTTTGGCATCCATTTTGTGTGCAAAGTTCTCTTTGTAGAGAGAGATCCGTTTTTGTGTTGCCTTTCATTGCCTCCGCGGGTATCCGGGCTCCGTGAAAATCTGCAAAATCCGGACCCTCCGTTCAGTTTTCTAAAACGGAGCCCACGGATTTGTTTTTTGAAGTGTGTGAAGATGGCCGCTATTTTTAGCATTGGTATCCGTGGCTCCGTTTGGATACAGTTTTGAAACAAGTGTGAACCAACCTTTAAGGACCAGAGCTGTTTTCACATTTCAGCTCTCCTCCTTTTCATTTGCCAATAACTTTATCACTACTTATCACAATGAAATAATCTATATCTTGTTTTTTTTTCACCACCAATTAGGCTTTTTTATTGGGTGGTACAATTTGCTAAGAATTAATTTATTCTAAATGCAATTTAACGGGAATAATAAGAAACAAATGGAATAAAAAATAATTATTTCTCCGTTTTTGTCCGTTATAGTTTTAAAATAAAACATGCTACTGTGGATAAAAGCCACATATTTTATTTGCCCATTTGTCCCAGTTATTACAATCATGTTTAAAATATGAACCTTTTCCCTGTGCTTTAGAAAATGTGTAGCTCTGCACATATATGCAGCTTAGGTGCAGCCTGTATTTAGAAGCGCTGCCAATATCTCCTGTTGTACAACTTATGGCTAGCTGCATCCATGTGTATCAGTTTGCATTCAATTTATTTAGATTAAGGTTTAGTGCATAATTTTGCATCTGATTTGTATTCAAGGAGTGTAATTTAAAGTGAACCAGAGATGAAGCACCCTCATGTATTTTACCATATACGGTATATCAGTGGGAACATTAGAGAAAACACCTACCCTGATCTCTGTTTCATTCTTAACTGCTCAGCTTGCTTGTTGTCAGCCCTGATAAAATCCCTGACTGAGCATTCAGTCTGGCTTTGCTCAGGAATCATTATAGCTGAGTCATTATAGCAGAGCCAGAAGGGGACAGGCTTGGGCTTGAAAATATATTGTAATGATAGGTGTCAGCAACCAGAGAGAGAATCTGATTCTTGGCGATCTGCAGTATCCCCAAGAATACAGATATACCTGATTATTGGGGATCTGCAGAATCGCCAATAATCAATTATGTCTAACCTCTAGACACCTGAGTGTGTAAGTGCTTTGGTGCAACAGTAACCTTTGGACCACCGGGGTAGCAGGTGGTCCAATAAGTAGAGAAGACCCTACTGCAGTCAAGGACACCTGGAGAGGGAGTCCCTGACTGATAAGGAGCAGTGTCCCCTCTGTAGAGCAGGGGACCCCTGCGGAAAGGCTGGACACCCTGCGGGGGGTGACAGCCAGAAAGTCAGACAGGCCGGGTCGGCAACAGAGTATCAGATATGCAAAGTACCAAATCAGAGATCAGAAGAATAGTCAGGAAAGCTACGGGTCATAACAGATATCATCAGAACAAGGCCTAGTCTGAGGTGTGAGGTCCGTGATCTCAACACCCTGGAACTATGCAGGAGAATAACACAGATGATATACAGTATTCCTAGTCTGGGGTGTGAGGGTCGTGATCTCAAAACCCTGGAACTATGCAGGAGAATAACACAGATGATATACAGTATTCCTAGTCTGGGGTGTGAGGGCCGTGATCTCAACACCCTGGAACTATGCTAGAGAATAACACAGATGATATACAGTAACTGGCTAAGTGTGGATTCCCAGGTCCTCCTGGTTCCACCACACTGAAGGATCTGACTAAGGTCTGAGTGCTAACACATAAGCATTCGCAACGCCAGACAACCAGCAACTGAACAGCAGGAGATATATATAGTAAAGCGCTTCACAGCGCCGCCCAGCTCCCATCAACCAATCACTGACTGATCAGGAATCAGCTGACCGCTCTGATCAGCTGATCTTCCTCCTATTGTTATAAAGAGCTTGTCTTGCAGCGCGCGCGCGTAGCTCTCCATCTGTGTGCACTACTAGGTCCAGACAGCCCAGACACATGTTGCTGCGGGGAAACCGCCGCACTGGACACGGAATCCGCCACCTTACCGTCAGAACACGCGGCGGCCCCCACGCCATTCCTCCCATGTGCACCACCAGTTCCGGACAACCCAGACGCATGCTGACGCGGACAAACCGCGGAATCAGACGCGGAATCAGCCGCCTTACTGTCAGAACATGCGGCGGCTTTTCCGCTATTCATCACAGATATCAGAGAAGACAGACTCAGCTATAATAATTCCTGAGCAAAGCCAGAATGAAAGCTCAGTCGGGGATTTTATCAGGGCTGACAACAAGCAAGCTGAGCAGTTAAGAATGAAACAAAGAGCAGGGTAGGTGTTTTCTCAAATGTTCCCACTGACATATAGGGTAAAATACATGAGGGTGCTTCGTCTCTGGTTCACTTTAAGTCCTTGGGGGCGGTGCACACCTCTGTTGGTATCATTTCACTTGCAGCCTGACTGAGCGCTTCCAATCTTTTCCCTGTTCTTTAGAAAATGTGTAGACCATTTATGGCTAGTAGCCTCAGGTTCACACTATGTTTTAACTGTCAGCTAGTGTTTAGATTTAGCTAGTGGTTAGGTCTCTTTTCCGAGAGGGCATGTCATCGTCGTGGAAGAGTCTAGTATTGAACAATGTGTGCACAAGCTGTCCTTGAAGCCAACATCCTCCTTTGCTGCATCTGTTTTGAATGCAAGTTGTGTAATGTGCCCGGGTGTGAGCTCTTCACATCTATGCAGCTGGTCAACTTGGGTGCAGCCTGTATTTGGAAGCGCTGCCAATATCTCCTGTTGTACAAAAATGTAAGTTTACTTATGGCTAACTGCATCCATGTGTATCAGTTTGCAATCAATGTATTTAGATTAGGGTTTAGTGCATAGTTTTGCATCTGATTTGTATTTAAGGTGTAATTTAAGTCCCGGGGGGAGGGGGGCAGTGCACACCTCTGATGGTTTCATTTCAGTTACAGCCTGATTGAGTGCTGCCCATCTTTTCCCTGTTCTTTAGATAAAGGGCATGATTCGCAAAGCTTTTTCACCTGTTTTCCTCTGTTTTCACCTTATCTGTGTTACTTTTGTATGCCTCAAATGAGCAAAAATCAGAATCAGAATAGATTTTATTCGACAATTACTGGGAATTGTACAAGGAATTATTTTGGCACAGCAGACCTTCCTGGGGGAAGAGAAGACACATACTGTACATGGGTACACTGAACACAGGTGGGGACATACAGTGGTGTGAAAAACTATTTGCCCCCTTCCTGATTTCTTATTCTTTTGCATGTTTGTCACACCTAAATTTTTCTGCTCATCAAAAACCGTTAACTATTAGTCAAAGATAACATAATTTAACACAAAATGCAGTTTTAAATGATGGTTTTTATTATTTAGTGAGAAAAAAAACTCAAAACCTACATAGCCCTGTGTGAAAAAGTAATTGCCCCCTGAACCTAATAACTGGTTGGGCCACCCTTAGCAGCAATAACTGCAATCAAGTGTTTGCGATAACTTGCAACAAGTCTTTTACAGCGCTCTGGGGGAATTTTGGCCCACTCATCTTTGCAGAATTGTTGTAATTCAGCTTTATTTGATGGTTTTCTAGCATGAACCACCTTTTTAACCACTTCAGCACCACAGGGTTTTTTGCTTAAAAACCAGAGCAATTTTCACATTTCAACGCTCCTCTCATTCATTCACCAATAACTTTCTTGCTACTCATCAGATGTAAATGATCTATATCTTGTTTTTATTGCCACAAATTATGCTTTGTGAGGGTGATATTTGCTTTTAGTAATTATGCTATTATCTGTGCATTTTAAAGGGAAAAATGAGGGAAAAAAAAGAAAAAATACACTATTTCTCCATTTTCATCCACTATAGTTTTCAAATAAACAATGTTACCATAGTTAAAACCCACACATTGTATTTGCTAATTTGTCCTGGTTATCTCAACATTTAAATAATGATCCTGTACAATGTATGGCGATAATATATTAGTTTCTGGTTTGTGTTTTTTGTTTTCTCATTGTACTCTATCAGTAATTAAAAGCCCTTATCTTCATGATTAACAGTAATACACTCTCATGGCATACATATTTTAAAAGCTAAGTCCCTAGGGCAACTATGTATTCTCTTTTCAATGCTGTCACTTTGGTTTTTTTTTTTTACAAGTATTTATTTAGGGGTATAGAGTACATGAAAATAACAGTTTTATCGCTTTTTTATTCAGTTTTCCGGTAAAAAAAATCACATGACTTAGCCCTCAGTTGTCAAACAACACAAAATCTATTCTCTCACTTGTCACGGTTAAAATGATACCCTATATACATAATCACATAGCTTATTGGGCATACAGCACACTGTTTACCACAAGTACGCCTATCTACTCCCCTGAGCTTCAAGTAAAGTTTTGTGGGGAGTAGATAAGCGTAGCAAGGGAGGTAAAGTGGTTAAGGTCATGCCACAACATCTCAATAGGATTCAGGTCAGGACTTTGACTAGGCCACTCCAAAGTCTTCATTTTTTTTTCTTTAGCCATTCAGCGGTGGATTTGCTGGTGTGTTTTGGGTCATTGTCCTGCTGCAGCACCCAAGATCGCTTCAGCTTGAGTTGACAAACAGATGGCCGGACATTCTCCTTCAGGATTTTTTGGTAGACAGTAGAATTCATGGTTCCATCTATCACAGCAAGCCTTCCAGGTCCTGAAGCAGCAAAACAACCCCAGACCATCACACTACCACCACCATATTTTTTTTTTTTTCAAATTCTTTTTATTATTTTTTAAACAAAGAAAAATACAAACAGTAACATAGACACATGACAATGTCAAGTAATATCCATTACTAGAGATCAGTAACGATAGTATACAGTCCAGTATTGTTAGATAGAGTGCAGTCGTCCATATAGCAGAGCTAATATACGAAAATACAAAAATACATTTGGAGACAAAATTCCAGGTTAAATTCTTCAATAACTGATACATGCTTTGAGAAACTGTGAAATGAAAGGTATGAATGGTACAGTATAAAAGACCATCACAACAGGGGTCCAGCCCCACAAGATCATAGAGAGGCTACAAAAAGTCCAGAATGTTGGGGTTGATATCTAGGTCAGGGGAAGCCGATTCAGTGCAGTTGATCCAAGGGTCCCAGGTATTAGAAAATTTGGATAGAGCACCACGTCTGTCCCAGGTGAGCTTAAAATAGGGAAGGGCTTGGTTGACTAAGCGGAACCACAAGGAGATGGGAGGTTCAGAGGGTTTTTTCCACTCTAAGGATATGGTTTTTTTGGCATAAAAGAGAAGAATCCTCATCATCAATTTCTTATGCTTATTAATATGTAAGTCTTCAACTAAGCCAAGCAGACAGACTTTATAGGAAAGGATAAACGGAAGATGTAAATTATTTTGCATGAATGAGAGGACTTTCGACCAAAAGGCCTGAATGAGGGGGCAATCCCAGCTCATATGTTTAAATGTTCCAGGGACGGTGCCACAGCGCCAACAAGCATTTGAGGAGTTGGGGATAAATTTATTCAGACGAATAGGAGTATAATAAATCTGATGGAACCAACGCACCTGAATCAGCTTATCCCTAGAGGCAATAACAGTTTTCATATATGTATCTTCGAAATCCCCTCACTCTATTGTGGAGATTTCCTCACCCCAATCCAACCAAGTGCACCTGGCTTTACTTTCTCTGGAACGAAATTTATACATAACTAGATTAGAATAAAGTCTAGAAATGAGTTTGGTAGGGTCCTTCACCAGTAACCATTTTTCTACATTTCCGGGGGACAGAGGGGCCACAGGACCTCCAAACTGGGTTATGGCAGCGTGCCTAAGCTGGAGATAGCGGAAGCGAGCATGATGAGGGAGGTGAAATTCTGCGGCCATGTGTGACCATGATTTAATGGAGTTGTTTAAATATAGCTGGTTGATATATTTAACTCCCCTGTTTACCCAAAAGGCCGGGTCAGTAAGGGAGAAAAATTCTGATAGATTTGGGTTACACCATAGAGGCGAGCTTGGCGAAAACTTAAGGCTTTTATCCCCGACTATGCGTCTAGCTTTAAGGAAGATTCTTAGGGACATATTAAAAAGAGAGGTACCAATATTTGATGGGGGTTTACCTCTATATAAAATGTTACATAGGGCCTCGTATGAGGAGGCAATGTCAGCTTCTGTATCAAGTGAGGAATCATCTCTAATACTGTGAAGCCATCTATAAAGGTAAGAGAGCTGAGCTGCTAAATAGTACAACTGAAAGTGTGGCAGGGCAAAGCCACCTTTACACACCGGCAGCTGTAAAGTTTCTAAAGAAAGTCTAGGGGATTTTCCGGCCCAAATAAAGTTTATCATAATGGAGTTGATTTTTTGGAATATAGAGTTAGTGACCCAGCATGGGGACATTAAAAAAATATACAAAAGTTTAGGGGCAATAATCATTTTAATAAGATTGATTCTACCTAATAAATCTAACGGTAGTCTACTCCATCTCTTAAGTTTTATTTCTATGTCAGCAATGACTGGGGAAAGGTTGTTAGTTATATAGGAGTCATTTTCCCTAGATATAGTTATGCCTAAATATTTAAAGGAGGAACACAGTTGTAAAGGGAGATCTGAGGGAATCATGGAGCGGGACCCTGCATCCACCGGAAATATTATTGATTTGGACCAATTCACTTTCAGTCCAGAGAAAGTCCCAAATAGTTCATACACCTCCAGTACTCTTTGTAGAGAGGGACCAGGGCTATCTAGATATAAAAGGACATCGTCCGCATATAATGAAATTTTTTCTTGAACCTTATTTATTATCCACCCTGTTATACCACAGTCACCCCTGATAAAGGCAGCCAGGGGTTCCATGGCAAGGGCGAACAATAAAGGAGAAAGGGGACATCCTTGTCGGGTGCCTCTTTCTATATTAAAAGGGGAGGACAATTGACCGTTTACACGAATACGAGCTCTAGGTCCTGAGTAGAGGATATGTATCCATCTCCGGAAGCCTGGTCCCAACCCAAATCTCTCAAGAATTATTTGGAGGTATTGCCAAGACAGGGTGTCAAAGGCTTTGTTAGTGTCTAAGGCCAGAAGAATTCTATTACCCGAGTTGGAGTGGGGAAATTGTAAATTGGCAAATACCCTGCGGAGGTTTAATTTAGTGGATCGTGTGGGTATAAAGCCTGTTTGGTCAGGTGAGATTAATTTTTCAATTACAGTTTTTAGTCGGTCAGCTAAGATTTTGGCGAGAATTTTAACGTCTGTATTTAATAATGAGATCGGACGATAAGAATCGCAAGACTCAGGGTTTTTCCCAGGCTTCAGGAGAAGGGTAATGTGGGCTTCTTTCATGGAATCTGGAAGAGTGTCGGTGGAGAGGGAATCATTAAATGCTAGGAGAAGGGCATGTGAGGTGACATTTTTACTTTTAGCATACCATTCAGAGGGAATCCCATCTGGTCCGGGTGACTTGTTCTTTTTAAGGGAATTAATTGTGGCCTGTACCTCGGTTAGGGTTAAGGGAGCATCAAGCAGAGCTTTATCGTCCTCTCCTAGTACTGGGAGTTGGCATTCAGTTAGAAAATTATTAAGGGATATCGAATCACACTCCGGTCCAGCACGGTACAAATCAGAGTAGAATGTACGAAATGCTTCAAGGATATCATCAGATGTGTTGTTGATAGAGCCGGAGGAGCTGATAATTCTGGATATAGCTATAGGGGAGCAGTGAGCACGTACCATTGAGGCAAGTAATTTGCTAGATTTATTACCAAATTCGAAGTAAGTTTGGGAAAGAATAAAGTTACGTCTTTTGGCTCTGTTCAAAAGCCTAAGTTCATGATCACGGCGGGCCTTTGCCCATAAAGCATAGTGTTCAGGTAAAGGGGAAGTCAAAAATTGTGAATGGGCGGCTTTCATAGCATTTTCAGTGGCTGCCATGTAAGCCTCGTCATTCTTAAGAGTAATACCTTTTATGTGCCCAAAGTGCCCCCGTAGAGCTGCCTTAGATGTATCCCAAACTACTCCTGCAGAAGCTGTACCTGGATTGATGCGCCAGTATTCTTCCATTTGTGTACGACAGTGGTTCAAGACAGTTTCATCTTGTAGCCATAGCTGACCCATTCTCCAGCATCCTGGACTAAGGCCAGAGACCCCACTTAATTTGCAAAGGAGGGGAGTATGATCCGATATCCCATGTGAGAGGTAGTCCAGAGAGTTTATTTTAGAGAGGGCATCATAGGAACCTAGTAATAAATCTATTCGAGACATGGTGCCATGTGTATCAGAGAAGCATGAAAATACTATCTTATCCTTATTACGCCACCTCCAAACATCAGTTAAAGAGTTCTTCTGCATCCATTCCAGGAAGGCTGTATGGCCTCTATGTTCGCCAGGGGACGATCTGTCCAGCCAGGGATTGGTAATATTATTGAAGTCACCACATAATAATAATGAGCTAGAGGGAAGATTGTAAATAATTGACATTATTTTATCCAATACTGAGACCTGGAAAGGGGGAGGAACGTATATGGAGGTGATAATATAGGATTGACCTTCATGTGTAAAATGCAAAAGCACAAACCTGCCCAAAGGGTCAGTATGTACAGAGTTCACTTTGATAGGGGCATTTTTGGAGACTAAGATTGCGGATCCCCTAGAGTAAGGAGAGTATTGTGCTGCATAAATTTGCCCTATCCAGGGTTTCTTAAGAGTATTAAGGCGGGAGCCCGTTAAATGAGTCTCCTGTAGGCATATAATATAGGGATGGATCTTTTTAAGGTGGTCAAATACTAATCTTCTTTTAATGGGATGATTCATACCTCTGACATTCCAAGATACAATCTTGAATTCAGCCATTATCAAACGGAGTTGATGGAAAGGTGTCTCCAAAGTGGAATACTGCACTCTTAAATGGTATGGAAAAGGCGACAGTGTCATGACAAATAAAAACATACAAACAACAAACCAGACCCCCTATTCCCACCCAAACCCACCCCGCAAGCTGTCCCAAACCACAACCCGCTTTTCCCCCAAACTTAAACGGCAACATTTAGAGGCGTAGAACCAGAGAACTAAACTCCAGTACCCTAGTAAGGCTTAGAGTAAAACCCAGGTTTCTATCTTAAACACCCCCGAGACCAACTCAAATTAATGTTGAGAAGTAAGCGCCACAGATAAAGAAAATGAGTAGCAGAGCAGGGGCGCCACCGGTGCATGCCCGGCACCCAAAGAAGCAGGATAGTTAAGAATAGCAGGCATGAACCGGTGGCAGCAACCCACTCCGCCAGGGTACATGGTAATAATTGACATATTGCACCTATAGATCCACATTGGGATGTCCAGGCTGGAAAAGTTCCTTATAAAAGGAGGAAAAGGTTAGTACCTATATTCATAAACCAGGTGCAAACAGAATAAACATGGTATTAAATGAAGTGAAGATCCTTTTGCATGAGAGAAGATGACATAAGGCAACTATATATATAGTGACCTACTACAGGGTCTCAGAAGAGGCCTGACTAAACCAGGCCGCACAAAAGTTCTCCTTGGGGCTGGACATCATAAACAAAGTACAGGTAAGTGGTCGAATAGGGGAAGAGAGCACCAACAGCAGATTCTAAATAGGCAAATGCGAAAATGAATCTGTAAGGCAACTCAGGAAGCCAAAAGTTAAAGTCAGCGACGTTTGCGTGATGGAGAGAGATTCCCAGCTAAATCTGAGCCGTTTCTTTCCAGCCAATTCGCGACATCGCGTGGATTCGAGAAGAAGATGGCTTTATCCTCATGTATGATTTTTAACTTGGCAGGATACAACATACTATACGTTAGTTGTCTATCTTGCAGGAGTTTTTTAACATCATTGAAGGCCATACGTTGCTTTTGAATGTCCACTGAAAAATCCTGGTATATGTGTATGATGGTGTCATTAAATTTCAGAGGCTGAGCATATATTCTTGCAGCTTGGAGAATGGAGGCCTTATCACGGAAATTCAGAAATTTGGCAATCAGAGGCCTGGAAGGGAGTCCCGGTTTAGGAAAGACGCCCGGTATCCTGTGAGCCCTTTCAATTGCAAAAGTGCGGGAGGGTATGAAGCCCGGGAGAGAGTTAGTGAGCCATGATTCTAAAAATTCTTCTGCGCACGGACTCTCAGCTTTTTCTGGGAACCCCACAAACCTTAAATTGCTACGCCTGGAGCGGTTTTCTAAGTCAGAAAGTTTAAACGAGTGGCCATCAGAAATCTTGCCATAGTACTTTACATCAGAGCAGAGGGGCCTAACCTCGTCCTCCAGAACACTAATACGTTTTTCCGCCTCTCCGGTTCTGTCCTTGACTTTTAGCATATCAGCTTTAACAAATGAGAGTTCTACCTGGATGGTGTCTAGTCTTCCCGTTATAGAGGCCTTAAGATCTGCTATGGCTTCCATAAGTCTAGGCCGCGGTCAGCATCGCCACGAGGCTGGGTAGGGGGTTCCTCTTTACCGCCCTGAGGGGAAGTGTGTACCTTCTGCTGCTTATGGGCTTCAGAGATGGTCTTTGGGCTGTTAGCAGGGCTGAGACCTACCTCCTCCAGCGGCAGAGTATCATCGAGAGTGGTGTCCTTAGCAGCAAAGGAGGTTGCGGAGGTGCCGGCGCCATCTTGCCTGTTAGAGTGTGCGTACTGCGCCAGCCGGGCAGAGAAGGAGGATTGCTTGGGATCTCCACTTTTCATCATGGCTGTAATTCAGAAGGTAAAGCAGGCACTCCGGAGGTGAATCGCCAAGAAACCGCGGGTTTTTAGATGCAGGATTAAGTCAGGATCAGCAGGGTAGAGCGGAGCTAAAGAGCCGTGCGTCTTCCTCACTCCATGGCCAGGCCACGCCCCCACCACCACCATATTTTACTGTTGGTATGATGTTCTTTTGCTGAAATGCTGTGTTACTTCTATGCCAGATGTAACGGGACACGCATCTTCCAAAAAGTTCAACTTTTGTCTCGTCGGTCCACAAGGTATTTTCCCAAAAGTCTTGGCAATCATTGAGATGTTTTTTTTAGCAAAACTGAGACGAGCCTTAATGTTCTTTTTGCTTAAAAGTGGTTTGCGCCTTGGATATCTGCCATGCAGACCGTTTTTGCCCAGTCTCTTTCTTATGGTGGAGTCGTGAACACTGACCTTAATTGAGGTAAGTGAGGCCTGCAGTTCTTTAGATGTTGTCCTGGGGTCTTTTGTGGCCTCTCGGATGAGTTTTCTCTGCGCTCTTGGGGTAATTTTGGTCGGCCGGCCACTCCTGGGAAGGTTCATAACTGTTCCATGTTTTTTCCATTTGTGGATAATGGCTCTCACTGTGGTTCGCTGGAGTCCCAAAGCTTTTAAAATGGCTTTATAACCTTTACCAGACTGATAGATCTCATTTACAGTACTTTTGTTCTCCTTTGTTCCTGAATTTCTTTGGATCTTGGCATGATGTCTAGCTTTTGAGGTGCTTTTGGTCTACTTCTCTGTGTCAGATAGCTATATTTAACTGATTTCTTGATTGAAACAGGTGTGCCAGTAATCAGGCCTGGGGGTGACTACAGAACTTGAAGTCAGGTGTGATAAACCACAGTTAGGTTATTTTTTTAACAACGGGGCCATCACTTTTTCACACAGGGCCATGTAGATTTGGAGTTTTTTTCTCACTAAATAATAAATACCATCATTTAAAACTGCATTTTGTGTTCAATTATGTTATCTTTGACTAATAGTTAACGGTTTTTGATGAGCAGAAACATTTAAGTGTGACAAACATGCAAAAGAATAAGAAATCAGGAAGGGGGCAAATAGTTTTTCACACCACTGTATGTACATATTATAAATTGTGGGTTAACGTTACACAGTGTGTATTGCTAGTAACTTTACATGGCCTAGTTGAGGGCAAGGACAGCTTGGGGAAAGAGTTCCCGTGCCTGGAGGTCTTGGTAGCGATGGTCCTGAAGCGGCGCCCCAATGGAAGTAGATCAAGATATTGGCTGCCAGGGTGGGAGGGGTCTTTTACTATCCTCACTGCCCTGGATTTCAGTGTAGATGAGTACAGGAGATCCAGGGATGGGAGGGGGATACCGATGATATTTTCTGCAGTTTTGATGACTCTCTGTCGCTTGTGTTTGTCTCTAGCCGAGGCACCCGCATACCAAACAATGATGGAGGAGCATAGAATTGATTTGATTGTAGCAGAGTAGAAGCGAGTCAGAAGGGTGCGGGGCATGCCAAATTTTTTCAGCTGGCACAGGAAGAACAGGCGTTGTTGTTTTTTTTTTCTGTGTTTTGGTGGTGTTTTCTTCCTACCTTAGGTCGCTGGGGATGGTGGTAGCCAGGAGGCGGTGGTGGTGGTAGCCAGAAGACTCTAGTGACCTCGGAACCCTCAATGAGAACAGGAGGCAGTTTAGGGGGTTGTGTCTGAAGTCGATGGTCAGTTCAACAGTCTTTGCAGAGTTGAGGGCAAGCTTGTTTTTCTTGCACCTGTTGCAGATCCACTCAATCTCCTGACGGTAAGCATGTTCACCACTCTTGTCCAGGAGGCCTATGATAGTGGTATCATCCGCAAACTTGATCACATTCTGTGAGGTGCAAAGGTTGGTGTATAGGGAGAACAGGATTGGTGACAGGACACATCCTTGGGGAGCGCCTATGTTAGTGGTGAGCACACTAGAGGTGAAGGCGTTGAGCTTGACCACTTGGGTCCTGTTTGTGAGAAAGTCTTTCAGCCAAAAGCAGAGGGTGGGATGAACGTTGAGTTGTCGTCATAGAGGATGTTTGCATTGATAGTATTGAATGCGGAACTGAAGTCGAGGAGGAGAATTCTGGCATTGGTGTCTGGTTTGTTTAAATGGGACAGGATGTACTCCAAGCCAATGTTGATGACATCGTCTATAGACCTGTTTGCTCTGTAGGCGAACTGGAGAGAGTCAGTTTGGTCATTAATGAAGAATTTCAGGTATGACAGGACCATAAACCCTAAAGAAGGAAATATGGTATAATTAAGGTAAGAAAAGTGATATTGAAATGAAGTTAATTTAAAGAGACACTGAAGCGAAAAAAAATATATGATATAATGAATTGGTTGTGTACTATGAATAATTACTAGAAGATTAGCAGCAAAGAAAATATTCTCATACTTTTATTTTCAGGTATATAGTGTTTTTTCTAACATTGCATCATTCTATAATATGTCCAGATTACACAACACTCAGCATTCAAAATGATTCTTTCAGAGCAGTCTGTGAAGTAATGACCTCTCCCCTGCCAGAGGAAAAGTAAATAGTTCAATAACACTTGAGATAATAAAAGTCAGAAGACAGCCCTCTCCAGGACTTTGAAAGTTGCAGAGCTTAATTGCTTTTTTGCATAGAGATAACAACTGGAGTTTCTTAACTCTTCCTGTACTGGAAACAATTAGACTGATGTATCTGATCTTAATGTTTTATTTCTTAGCTGTACTACACATACAAATCATAATATCATATATTTTTTTTCGCTTCAGTGTCTCTTTAAGAACAACTTACTTTGAGTGATTATTTTGCTTGTAAATGTGTTGAAAGGTTATTTTTATCAATTAGGTTATAAAGAAGTCATTTATGAGAAGTTTTGTGAATAGAGCCCAATGTGTTACTGTGTCATATGTGTGACTTTTTGTGTGTCTAATTTGGCCCATACGTTTAGCAATTTTGATATGCAAACCTGAGAAAATAAATATGTTTTTATAAGTGAATAAAATAATCAACAGTTGAACAGTTTATACTGGTGTTTTTCTTACTTACATTCCAATCTAACCCAATGGTCATGTCACATGATGGGTTAAAGAGGTATACAACTGTGCACCCTCCTGCAATTGCCTTAACTCTGCACCGGGTGTCCAGTAAGAAAGACAGAGAGTTGTCCTGGGTCAGAGATAAACCATCAATGCATGTAGCTAGCCAGAGTTCCCTTACTTGATTGAATTATAGTAACATGTCTGGAGAACATTTTGATCTTCTCCTCCATCTCGTAACAACATACAGGCTTTACATAGAAACAGTGCGGAAAAGTTGATTTTTTTTTCTAAAAAAGATCTCAATCAAATTGTCCAGCCTCATTATTTCTAAAGAAGGAATTTTTAAGTATTCGAACAGAAATTATGACATCGGTGACAAGGAAGTACTCGCCATTAAAGCAGCCCTTGAGAAATGGAGCTACCTATTATTACTATTTTTACTGATCATAAAACTGTTCCCAATTCGTGTTTCAAATTACCTGATGTTGCAGCTTGAAGAATGGAAAACTTGATGTCATCTTTTAAATGTTTCTCGAGAGTGCTGCCATGGCCCACATACAGCTAAGTGGCCATGAAGTAGGTGTCTGTGAAGCTGGAAACAGGCCGCTACCTCATAGGTGGGGCTCACCACATAGCTTTGTACTTCTCTGACAAGGCTTTGGGGAAAAAACACCACTATGGTTTTGTCAATGCAGGGGGGGGGGGGGGGGGGAGGAGGGGGGGGGGGAGGCAGTGCGCAAATTACCTGCTTTGCCCATGACTGTCAGGGATCAAAATCTGATCCCTTGGGCGATATTGTAGAGGCGAGTTTGTACAAGCTGGCGGCATGTTCTGATTCAATACGGGGGTCTGACGGTGCAATGCAAGAGTAGCATCACACAGCGGGTGGGGTAAGTGGGGAGAGCAGTGCTCTAGGCCGAAGTGATCTGCCAGATTAATTGCTGGCCGACGCTTCGGGGAACCCTTTACATACGCTAGATTCCTGTCAGAGACTGGCCACCATAGCCGAAGTTTATCTAGAGTATGGGCTCTATTCATAAAAAAGTTGTTGCGAGAAAACTCCTGGAGGGAAAATACCGCAGCGGTATTTCACACTTCTGGGTGGTCATTCAAAGAAATCTTGAAAGCTGCGATGCAAGAGCGGAGATCTCCCGCTGAAAGCTGGCGGTAAGCTGTCGGAAGGCATGCGGAAACACTTCAGCCGGCAGAGTCCCTCCGTGCACTGCTCTCTCTGGGAGGTCTGTCCCATTCACTTGTATGTAATCCGCAAAATCAGAGGAAGCGGTATTTCCCGTCCTCATACCGCTTCCTCTAATCTTTATGAATGGCCATTTTGTTACTTTTTTCTAGATAAATCTAGAAAAACACTGGAGAAGGCGGAAATTTCTCGCTCTGCTGGGGGATTGTAGATTTTCATGCGGGAACAGCTTTTATGAATGCCGACTTTGCTAAATGGACGGGAAAATCCGCTGTTTTGAGCGTAAAACTTGCGGTAAGGTTTTATGAATAGAGCCCTATGTGTGAAGCTAAAGTTTTTGTCCCCAAAGATTTGAGACTCTGTTTTACAGTGTTATATTGAACAGCTGTAAATTGGATTTTCAAAAATTAAAAAGATATATTAAATTTGAGGATGATATTCAGAAGGCAGTGAGGAGGGCCGGATTTAGGCCAAAGCCACCTAGGCCATGGCCCAGGGCAGCACAGTAGCACCAAAGCAGCAGGGTAAACTGGTGCAGGATTTGCAAGCTTGCAAACGCTGCAATGCAGGGAGATCAGGCGAGCGCCTGACTGTGGTACTCTGCTGCTAGCTGTCTGTGCAGCAGCCAGGCTTGCTCTCTGTGCGCGTTTGCATTGTGGCCGGCGGCTATGGACTTGGGCAGCTTTGGATATGGAAAGGAAAAGGAAGCTTCTGCACTTAAGACAAGCGGAGAAATGAGTGACATGAGTCATCTAGCTACCTCTACTGGAGGAAAATGGGGTGGGGGTAATCTAGCTACCTATACTGGGGGAGTCATCAGGCTACCTATACTAGAGGGAAGGGGTCATCTGTCCACCTATACTGGAGGGAAGGGGGGAAGGGGTCATCTCGCAACCTCTACTGAAGGGGGGCGGCTGGTGACAGCGGCCTTGGGCGGTAAAGAGTACAAATCCGGCCCTGGCAGTGAGGACTCCATTTGAAGTTTGTTGCTGAATGCAAACTGGACTCCTCTTTTGGACACTATTTAATGGAGGACCTCATGTAACCTGAACTCTATAATTAACAGACACTTTGGCCAAGTGGTACAAGAAGATCAGTACACCAGAATGAGTGTTATGGAGGCACAAAAATGCCCAGTTTCACTATTCCAAGCCCAATTTTGAGCTAAAAAAAAAGAGGTAAACAAGAAAAAGAAGGACTTTTCTACTCTCAAATTTGACAAATTGCTATATAAAACTGCGCTGACCCTCTAAAAAGATTAAGCCCTAATTCATTGCCTCGTTTCCTGTCTAAGAGATCTCCAACCCTGTGGATTTCAAACATATGCTTCCTGGATCTTTTAAAGAGACTCTGTAACAGCCTTATGTTCTAATGTGGTCTGTCTTACTGCAGCCTTTCCTAGTTGCACAGTGGCTGTATTATCTCTATTATATAATCTAATAAGCCCTAATTCATTGCCTCGTTTCCTGTCTAAGAGATCTCCAACCCTGTGGATTTCAAACATATGCTTCCTGGATCTTTTAAAGAGACTCTGTAACAGCCTTATGTTCTAATGTGGTCTGTCTTACTGCAGCCTTTCCTAGTTGCACAGTGGCTGTATTATCTCTGTTATATAATCTAATATTCTTTCGTTTGTCAGCTTTTTCGGCTCAGGCAGGATTGTGCTGCTCTGATGTGATAGTTAGAAGTTATACGCACCCTCTCCACGCCCCCTCCCGCCTCTGTATAAGTCACAGACTGAGCTTCTCTCAGCCTATCACATGCTGGTTAGCAGCCATGTTTTTTGTTTGTAAACACTGCCTAAAGGATTGCAGCAGGGAGTGGCAGAAACAGCACAGAGGGGCCCAGGAGAACATAATGAATAGAATGGTATGCTTTTTATTGCACAGATTCTCTTTGAAGTACATCCAGTGTTTTGTGCGCCTGTCTGAAATCTGTGTCCCCAGATGCTATTTCTCCTCCTTTTGATTATTGTGGTTCATGGCAGTGTAGAATCTGAAGTAGTGGCAATTCTACACTACAGGTGGTCGAGGGGACATCTCCAGTATTCAATCCAGGACCAGGGTCATTTTATTAAAGAAAGCTGAGAAGCAAAGTCTATCTATAAGGGCCCGTTCACACTTATAATCGCGAAACGCCGGCGACTTTGAGGGAGTGATTTTCCCGCGATTAACGCGGAAAAATCACTGGACACTGCGTCGGTTTTGGAGCGATCGCAATTAGCATGCAGCGCGGTTGCGGTTGAGAACACTGCCACTCGCTACATTATGTAGCGGTTTTTGCAAAACCGCTAGCGGTTTGCCGTGAGCGGGAATCGCGCGATTCCCGCTCAGGTGAGAACGGGCCCTAAAGGTATCTAAAAGATGTGTTTGTCAGAGATGTGACAGTGTTCCTTCTCCCATAATCATGCAGCTCTTTCCCTCCATGTGCTGTGTCCTAAGTGTGTACACATTCCTGACTGCAATCTTATGACTGTGCTAGGGGGCATATGAACATGGGCCATTTTGTGCATATGTATGTACTCACAAGAGCCTGGGTACACACACCAAGTTAGGTATTTAAAGAAACACTGAAGTCTCCTAAAATACAGCTTTTTATTGCAAAAAGCTGTTCAACATTATTGCCCTAACTAAAACGCTGCATCCTCGCGGCTGAAATCTAACTAAATCCCCCCAAAATCCACGACTTTCTTGGTCGTGGATTTTGCTGCCCTGTGCGCTTCCGTGGGAGGCAGAGCTTTCAGCTGCAGCTCTGCCTCTACACGCGTCTATCAGCGCATATCTCCGCCTCTCCTCCGCCCCTCTCAGTGAAGGAAGACTGAGAAGGGCGGGCGGAGGCGGAGATACGCGCTGATTGACGCGTGTAGCTGAAAACTCTGCCTCTCACGGAAGCGCTCCCCGCAGTGTGCCGGGGGGGGGGGGGATTTTGTGGGGATTTAGTTAGATTTCAGCCGCAGGGATGCAGCGTTTTAGTTAGGGCAATAATGTTGAACAGCTTTTTGCAATAAAAAGCTGTATTTTAGGAGACTTCATAGTCTCTGTAAACCCCAGTGCAGTGTATTCGGTACTATTCCGTTAGCTGGGCGCAACCACTAGGTGGCGCTAAGTAATGTAGAATGTAATTCCCCTCTGTCTGCAAAATCCCAGCGGCGTTAATTACTATTCTCCCTCCAGGCTGCCATGGATAGTAAAATATGTAACATTGCAAGGAAGATTACATTCTACATTACTTAGCTCAGTTGCGCCCGGCTAACAGAGTTTTAGCGCCACCTAGTGGTTGCCCCCAGCTAACGGAAAAGAACCGTGTATTCTAAACAGCCCAGTCATGTATTGCCTTAAAGGAAACATCCAAGCTAGTGAAAAAAAAAGATCCACTTACCTGGGGCTTCCTCCAGCCCGTGGCAGCCATCCTGTTCCCTCGCCGCAGCTCTGGTGGCTCCCAGTCTTCTCCACTGGTGCGCCAGGTCGGGTTCATCACGTGGTCCCTCTGACGTCATCAGAACGGTACTGCGCAGGCGCAGTAGTTTGTCTACTTCACTGCGCCCCCCTGGCAGTCATCCACCTTGCCCACCCCTATAAACGGGGCTGTGACATCAACGTACAGCAGCCTCTCTGTTATACATACAATTTTCTTGAACATTAGCATTACTTACATGCAGGGCCGGCCCTACACTTTTTGCCGCCTGAGGCAAAATTACAAAAAATACTTACAATACAGTGGGCGGCGTTGCCCGAAGTGACGTCAGTGGAGCACACGATGTAACGCGGAAGAGGTGAGTGATTCCCCCGCCTGTTGCCTCTTAATCATATGCACACTGGTACTTAACGCTGGAGGAGGAGCGCAGATCGGGGGACCCAGGAGAGGGAGGGGGGGTCCGACCCCCCTCCGTACCACTAGGCCCAATACCCCCTTTCTGCCAGCTACCCCTCCAGCTTGGCGGGCGGCCCCAGCATCCAAGGACAGGCGGGTGCCGCCCCCCAGATCTGCCGCTTGAGGCAAATGTTTCACCCCGCCTCATGAGCGGGCCGGCCCTGCTTACATGCATTGCTTCCCTGTCTTCCATATCCAGCCATCCCCTTGGGCAGTATCTGCCCTATTCATGGAACCACGTGGCCTTCCAGAAATCCAACCCTGCTGTGCTAACAAGGCCCAATAATTAAAAATATACAGACCGACTCTAATCCTCATCTCTTTAAAGGGGAACTGAAGAGAGAGGTATATGGAGGCTGTCATGTTTATTTCCTTTTAGACAATACCAGTTGCCTGGCAGCCCTGCTGATCCTCTGCCTCTAATACTATTAGCCATAGCCCCTGAACAAGCATGCAGCAGATCTGGTGTTTCAGTGGTTCAGACTTATAAGTCTGATCTGACAAGACTAGCTGCATGCTTGTTTCTGGTTTTAATCAGATACTACTGCAGAGAAATAGACCAGCAGGGCTGCCAGGCAACTGGTATTGATTAAAAGGAAATAAACATGACAGCCTCCATATACCTCTCTCTTCAGTTCCCCTTTAATGTTGTGCTTAAAAAAATTGTACCACAGGGTGGCACTGTTGAGCCAATTTAGAAATACGATTCATCTTGCAAAGTTACTTGAGCTAATGGAGACATTGCTGTTACAAGGGTCTACATAGGGGCGTAGCCATAGCCATAGCTGCTATAGGGCCCTAAAGCTTCGGGGGCCCAGGAGATAATTCATGTATTCACCTTTAACTTTCTTCTGTTTCTCCTCCCACTGACTTTGTCTCAGTGCAAATGAACTATGTGCAGTTACTTGCATGAGAATGTACATTGTGCAATTAACTCATATCCATAGGGTAGGGGCAGGTGCCATTGCTTAAGAGCCTACATCTTAGGGCACCATGAAGGTTTTGCTGAGGCCCTATGATCTCTAGCTATGCCACTGGCCGTCTACGGCAGCCTTTCTCAACATCTTTACCCTGGACTCCTGGAGGAACCCTGCAAATACTTTTTGAGGTAGCCTTAGAGTACGCGGGGCCTGGGGCGGGTGCCATATGCGGGCCTAGAGACATATGCTGCGGACACACACACACACACACGAACGCGCGCAAGCACGCACGCACTCTCTCTCTCTCTCCCCCCCCCCCCCCCGCAGTATAGATTAGATAGGTAGGTGCCCTGCAGTATAGATTAGATAGGTACCTGCAGTATAGGTTAGATAGGTAGGTAGGTGCCCTGCAGTATAGGTTAGACAGGTAGGTGCCCTGCAGTACAGATTAGATAGGTGTCTGCAGTATAAATTAGATAGATAGATAGATAGATAGATAGATAGATAGATAGATAGATAGGTGCCAGCCTGCAGTACAGATTAGATAGGTGCCTGCAATATAGATTAGATAGGTAGGTGCCCTGCAGTACAGATTAGATAGGTGTCTGCAGTATACATTAGATAGATAGGTGCCAGCCTGCAGTATACATTAGATAGGGAGGTGGCTGCAGTATAGATTAGATAGGTAGGTGCCTGCAGTATAGATTAGATAGGTAGGTGCCAGCCTGCAGTATAATTAGATAGGTGCCTGCAGTATAGATTAGACAGGTAGGTGCCCTGCAGTACAGATAAGATAGGTAGGTACCCTGCAGTATAGATTAGATAGGTGCCTGCAGTATAGATTAGTTAGGTAGGTACCCCGCAGTATATATTAGATAGGTGCCTGCAGTATAGATTAGATAGGTAGGTGCCCTGCAGTACAGATTAGATAGATGTCTGCAGTATAGATTAGATAGGTAGGTGCCTACAGTATAGATTAGATAGGAAGGTGCCTGCAGTATAGATTAGATAGGTAGGTGCCAGCCTGCAGTATAGATTAGATAGGTGCCTGCAGTATAGATTAGATAGGTAGGTGCCTGCAGTATAGATTAGATAGGTGCCTGCAGTATAATTAGATAGGTAGGTGCATGCAGTATAGATTAGATAGGTGCCTGCAGTATAGATTAGATAGGTAGGTGCCTGCAGTATAGATTAGATAAGTGCCTGCAGTTTAAATTAGATAGATAGGTGCCCGCCTGCAGTGTAGATTAGATAGGTGCCTGCAGTATAGATTAGATAGGTGCCAGCCTGCAGTATAGATTAGATAGGTGCCTGCAGTATAGATTAGATAGGTAGGTGCCCTGCAGTACAGATTAGATAGGTAGGTGCCCTGCAGTACAGATTAGATAGGTGCCTGCAGTATAAATTAGATAGATAGGTGCCAGCCTGCAGTATAGATTAGATAGGTGCCTGCAGTATAGATTGATAGGTAGGTGCCTGAAGTATAGATTAGATAGGTGCCTGCAGTATAGATTAGATAGGTAGGTGCCCTGCAGTACTATAGATTAGATAGGTAAGTGCCTGCAGTATAGATTAGATAAGTGCCTGCAGTATAAATTAGATATATACCAGTAGGTGCCAGCCTGCAGTATAGATTAGATAGGTGCCAGCCTGCAGTATAGATTAAATAGGAAGGTGCCTGCAGTATAGGTTATGCTGGATACACACGTTGCGTTTCCGCGTTCGATGCGGCGTTCGATTTGCGTCGATTCGATTATTTCCGAGCATTTCCGAGCGCATTTCGATTATTTTTAGGTCGAATGCCATGTAAAGTATGGCAAATCGACCTAACGATCCATCGACCTGCGAATCGGACATGTTGGAAATAATCGAATCGACGCGAATCGAACGCCGCATCGACGCGGAAACGCAACGTGTGTATCCAGCATGAGATAGGTGCCTGCAGTATAGATTAGATAGATAGGTGCCAGCCGGCAGTATAGATTAGATAGGTGCCAGCCTGCAGTATAAATTAGATAGGTACAAAACACCACACACTACCAGTATATGTCGCTCAACTGCTGGCAATTTATTCAGTTACAAAAAGAAAAAAGGTCAGACATAGATTGCATAGATATAATATAATGGCAGACCATTACATTCACCAATAGCTGCATATACCTTTTCTGTGCAGCAGGAACTATTCAGTTCAAAGAGGAACAATTGTTCCCAATTGGTATGGATCGCCCCACCATCAACGGGAGGCGGGCATAGTCCCCACAAACGATCACCCTTGCGACAACCACCAAGCGGGGGTGGCAGGGCAGGACATTAATACTATGGCCGCAACTGCAGCCTTGCACTCTGTCCCGATCCTCCACCGCACGGTGAGGCCACAATGGTAACCGAACAAACCAGCTGACAATAGTCAGCACCACTCCCCTCCCTATGATCCCCCGCAGATCAGCGCACACACACCAACAACCATTCCTGGGGTCGTCACCACAATATATACTAAGGAAGTAAAAAACTCATATTAGCATTGATCTTTCATATATGGACTAGAGAAGAGAAAGGACTAGTGCGCAAAGAGGCAACGCTGCGTGGAAGAGTTCCTCAATTGACCAGATTCCTGGAAGAAAAAACAGTTCAAAAATTGTGTTTGTATACTAGTTCCACAGTTTCCTTCCTGTTATCCGGGAAAAGAGAGATATAACTTGTAATTTACATGTGTTAACACAGTCCCTTCCTACACTTCTCCGCAAAAGAGTATAACCATCAAGGCTCATTGCTTGGTCCTCGACTCCGACTGCTGCAATTGATCATCAGTCCTGAGTTTTAAATTTTCATTGTCCCCAATGGTAGATAGCTTGAATAGCAACAAAAACCCAGTGCAACACATTTATGGCGTGTATAGTTACCACTCCTCACTGCTGTTTAAACGCACGTGGTGGTGCCCAGCTAACCGCCTATCGATTTCCTAGGCAGGAGTCACCCGTCCATTCACCGGGGACTCAGGGCCGCTTGCCATTGGGGTTGTCCGAACTTATTTTTCATTCCTGGGGTCCGTAGGGTGTGAGGGCGCCGATCCCGGCGGGAGAGCAGAGGGAGGGGAGCGGTCCAGCAGCGCGTGACGCAGGCCTACGTCTACGCGTTTCGCCCCGCCCAGGGACTTCCTCAGGACGTTCTGCCTGGCAGAACGTCCTGAGGAAGTCCCTGGGCGGGGCGAAACGCGTAGACGTAGGCCTGCGTCACGCGCTGCTGGACCGCTCCCCTCCCTCTGCTCTCCCGCCGGGATCGGCGCCCTCACACCCTACGGACCCCAGGAATGAAAAATAAGTTCGGACAACCCCAATGGCAAGCGGCCCTGAGTCCCCGGTGAATGGACGGGTGACTCCTGCCTAGGAAATCGATAGGCGGTTAGCTGGGCACCACCACGTGCGTTTAAACAGCAGTGAGGAGTGGTAACTATACACGCCATAAATGTGTTGCACTGGGTTTTTGTTGCTATTCAAGCTATCTACCATTGGGGACAATGAAAATTTAAAACTCAGGACTGATGATCAATTGCAGCAGTCGGAGTCGAGGACCAAGCAATGAGCCTTGATGGTTATACTCTTTTGCGGAGAAGTGTAGGAAGGGACTGTGTTAACACATGTAAATTACAAGTTATATCTCTCTTTTCCCGGATAACAGGAAGGAAACTGTGGAACTAGTATACAAACACAATTTTTGAACTGTTTTTTCTTCCAGGAATCTGGTCAATTGAGGAACTCTTCCACGCAGCGTTGCCTCTTTGCGCACTAGTCCTTTCTCTTCTCTAGTCCATATATGAAAGATCAATGCTAATATGAGTTTTTTACTTCCTTAGTATATATTGGGGTGACGACCCCAGGAATGGTTGTTGGTGTGTGTGCGCTGATCTGCGGGGGATCATAGGGAGGGGAGTGGTGCTGACTATTGTCAGCTGGTTTGTTCGGTTACCATTGTGGCCTCACCGTGCGGTGGAGGATCGGGACAGAGTGCAAGGCTGCAGTTGCGGCCATAGTATTAATGTCCTGCCCTGCCACCCCCGCTTGGTGGTTGTCGCAAGGGTGATCGTTTGTGGGGACTATGCCCGCCTCCCGTTGATGGTGGGGCGATCCATACCAATTGGGAACAATTGTTCCTCTTTGAACTGAATAGTTCCTGCTGCACAGAAAAGGTATATGCAGCTATTGGTGAATGTAATGGTCTGCCATTATATTATATCTATGCAATCTATGTCTGACCTTTTTTCTTTTTGTAACTGAATAAATTGCCAGCAGTTGAGCGACATATACTGGTAGTGTGTGGTGTTTTGTACTTGGTTTTTTGACCAGTGTGGTTCCTGCTGATGGTTGCATATATTTTTATGTGAAGGTGTTTTGGTTAAATTAGATAGGTGCCTGCAGTATAGATTAGATAGATAGGTGCCAGCCTGCAGTATAGATTAGATAGGTGCCAGCCTGCAGTATAGATTAGATAGGAAGGTGCCTGCAGTATAGATTAGATAGATAGGTGCCAGCCTGCAGTATAGATTAGATAGGTGCCAGCCTGCAGTATAGATTAGATAGGAAGGTGCCTGCAGTATAGATTAAATAGATGCCTGCAGTGCAGATTAGATAGGTGCCTGCAGTATAGATTAGATAGATAGGTGCCAGCCTGCAGTATAGATTAGATAGGTGCCTGCAGTATAGATCAGATAGGTAGGTGCCCTGCAGTATAGATTAGACAGGTAGGTGCCCTGCAGTACAGATGAGATAGGTAGGTACCCTGCAGTAAAAATTAGATAGGTGCCTGCAGTATAGATTAGATAGATGCCTGCAGTATAGATTAGATGGATAGGTGCCAGCCTGTAGTATAGATTAGATAGGTGCCAGCCTGCAGTATAGATTAGATAGGTGCCTGCAGTATATATTACATAGATAGGTGCCAGCCTGCAGTATAGATTAGATAGGTGCCAGCCTGCAGTATAGATTAGATAGGTGCCAGCCTGCAGTATAGATTAGATAGGTGCCTGCAGTATATATTACATAGATAGGTGCCAGCCTGCAGTATAGATTAGATAGGTGCCTGCAGTATAGATTAGATAGGTGCCTGCAGTATAGATTAGGTGCCTGCAGTATAGATTAGATAGGTGCCAGCCAGCAGTATAGATTAGATAGGTAGGTGCCAGCCTGCAGTATAGATTAGATAGGTGCCAACCTGCAGTATAGATTAGATAGGTGCCTGCAGTATAGATTAGATAGGTGCCTGCAGTATAGATTAGATAGGTGCCAGCCTGCAATATAGATTAGATAGGTAGGTGCCAGCCTGCAGTATAGATTAGATAGGTGCCTGCAGTATAGATTAGATAGGTGCCTGCAGTATAGATTACATAGTTAGGTGCCAGCCTGCAGTATATATTAGATAGGTGCCAGCCTGCAGTATAGATTAGATAGGTGCCTGCAGTATAGATTAGATAGATAGGTGCCAGCCTGCAGTATAGATTAGATAGGTGCCAGCCTGCAGTATAGATTAGATAGGTGCCAGCCTGCAGTATAGATTAGATAGGAGCCAGCCTGCAGTATAGATTAGATAGGAGCCTGCTGTATAGATTACATAGATAGGTGCCAGCCTGCAGTATAGATGAGATAGGTGCCAGCCTGCAGTATAGATTAGATAGGTGCCAGCCTGCAGTATAGATTAGATAGGTACCAGCCTGCAGTATAGATTAGATAGGTGCCTGCAGTATAGATTAGATAGGTACCAGCCTGCAGTATAGATTAGATAGGTGCCTGCAGTATAGATTAGATAGGTGCCTGCAGTATAGATTAGATAGGTAGGTGCCCCGCAGTACAGGCTAGATATGAAGGTGGCTGCAGTGGTGGGGAGAGCGGGCATAGTAGTTAAAACTCACGTGTCTTCCTCCGATCCTCACAGCTGCCATCTATTTCCTCTCCCAGCATCTGTGTATTGGTAACAGCGCCCCCTGTGGTGACATGCAGTCACGTCATCATAGGGGGCGCTGTTACCAATACACAGATGCTGGGAGAGGAAATAGATGGTAGCTGTGTGGATCAGAGGAAGACACGTGAGTTTTAACTACTATGCCCACTCTCCCCACTGCTGCAGAGGGTGCGGGGCCTCTTCAAGCGCGGGGCCAGGGGCGATTGCCCCACTTGCCACCCCCAAAGGCCAGCTCTGCCCTGAATATATTCTGCCAGTGGCATGGTCTTTAAAAGTGTGGCTATTTATGCCACTACCCCCTATTACAGTACCCTTCATTATAATGTCTCCTTATTCTAGTGCTTTGCTCATTATTATTCTGACAACCAGTGATGCTCAGGTACCCCCATCACTAGTAGTCGAATGATCACAAATTCAACTCCGCCCGAATTGACCTGTGATCATGATCACAAATAGAAACGGATATCCGACTGGAGTGCAGTTTTGAGTCAAATAACTGCATGTAATCACAAATCACGAGTAGTGATTCGTGATTAAAAGCCCGCCGACTTTAGCGGTTAATAGCAAAGCCTACTTACATGGTAGAAAAACCAAATCTTGCAGGAAGAACAGTGGGAACAAGAGGAATTTTTTTTTTCAAAAAGACCTTATAGTTTTTGAGAAAATCGATTTTGAAGTTTCAAAGGAAAAAAAGGATAAAGCCCAGTAGGCCAAAACGGTACTATCTCTGACGCTATGTTTCCACTGTAGCGTGACATTTTCACATCCAATAAATCTGATTGGTGAAAAATTGCTTTTTTAAAATTTGTATGCGTTTTTATGCAAATTTTTGTATGCAAAAATTCCCATTAGTCAAATATAACATAATCTGCCTAGTAACAGCTTAGTCATGACTGCTTACAACTTACTGTAACTATAGATTTAATTCGAATTTTCGCGCAAATAACACGAAAATGGGAGCTGAGCGCCATGCTCTCCAGTGACATCAGCAGCCCACCAAAACCTAGAGGCTTGCGCCTCAGCATGGGTCTCGGCGTTCCGCGGCCATAAGAGCCCTAGGGACATTACAACTAACTATTAGTTGCCAAATCAATGCGAATTTTCTGAGAGAAAAATTGACACAAAACGTAAAAGTGGAAACCTAGCCTTAAGCTAAGTACTCACGGGGGGACAATTGTAGCTGTCGCTGCACACGGGAGCGTGTGCGTGACAGTTCGGAGACAGTTCGGCGACAGCTCGTCGCCAAGTCCCTCTGCATACACACGGCAGCAGAGGGATTAGCGATGCGGCGGAAGCTGTCGCCGAGGTTCCTCCCCCCCGCCGGATGCTCCGTGTACTGTCTGTGGGTAGCTGTCGCTAGCCCGCATACACATGCGGGGCTAGCGACAGTTCCGGTGAGGTTGCGGCGACGGCTGTAGCCGGCGATTGAACATGTCAATCGCCTGGCGACAGCTCCAACGGGCGACGGTTCGGGGCGCGCGCGTCATACACACGGGCGAACTGTCGCCGCAACATGCGCGTGCCACGCGGTTGCGGCGACGGCCGTCCCCCGTGAGTATGGGGCTTAAGTCAGCTTGAATTTGAAAGAGTTACCATGCAGAAATTCCAATACAGTCTAGTTGTGGAGGAAATTATTGGTTGTAATTGCCGTGCAAATGTTGTAATGTTAAGCTAGACAAACAAAAGACCTGTAAGACAAGCAAAAATTTTAATGACATTTCAGCTTGATAAGCAAGCAACGCCTTGGTATACAAGTACAGGACATTTACCACAACTGAGCCAATGGTTCTGCTATTCATTTACACTGCATGATTGTACTTCATTGTACATAATCTGAGTGTAGGGACTTTACAGTGTCACATTTTCATGAAATCATCAAAAGTAGGCAAAAGTAACTGTCATTGGTTAAAGAGAATCTGTACTGTTCGATTTGTACAATAAAAAACATACCAATCGAGTCATTGTGATCTCCTGGATCCCTCTTTTTCATTTCCGCCGCGATCCTGGCTTTCAATCGCCAGTTTTAGGCAGTGTTTACCAAAAAAAAAACCATGGCCGCTAACCAGGCAGTGATGTTAGTGTGTGTGTGTGTGTGTGTGTGTGTGTGTATCTATATATATATATATATATATATATATATATATATATATATACACACATATAATGTTACAGTATACTACAAGTTTTTATTGCGTAGTGAACTCCAGTCAGGGATTCTCACAGTTTCTTAGCATGGGCAGCTCACTTCCCCCTCAGACAAGCTGAAATTAAGAGCAGAGACCTGTCTGTGAGGGATAAACACAGCACACACATAGAGCCTGGAGGGGGCATGGAGGGGGCGTGCATAACTTGTCCCTATCACAGCAGAGGCAGTGCATTCCTCTCTGGGTCGACAAAGCTTAACAAAGAAGAGATTAGATATACAGAGACAGTGCAACTAGAAAAGGCTGCAGTAATCCAGAGCACATTAGAACAGGTATGGCAACTTATAGGATAGAAGAAATAAGGCTGAACATTTTGTTACAGAGTCTCTTTAAGTTCCTTGTTAAAGCCACATAAAACAAATAGATGGTGTGAGCCAACAGATAGCAATGATTCTGTTATGAAAGTCTTTTTTATGTTTTTACTTTATACAGTATTTTGTATTAAATATTTTTCTAAAATGTTTTTGGATTGTTGAATGAAACATCTGAGTGTTCATGAAACCATATGGGGAAATTAGTTTTGTTATGAGTGCTTTGAATTACAAGCATGTTTCCAGAATGCTGGGAAACCAAGGTTCTACTGTATATAAAACTAATTTCATTTGTAAGTTGCATACAGGAATAGAGTCTAAAGAAGGCTCATTAGCTGAAAGCTTTGAAAGCTTACTCTTTTTCTTTTTGAGTTAGCCAATAAATGGTGTCTCCCTGATTCCAAATTTCCTGTTAATTCATAAGTGGGACAGAAGTTCTGTTGTGGACAATGAAAATGTGCTGTACAACACTTACAATGCTAGAAATGTCAGTTTAGCAATATCGATGTTCAGGGGCATATCTGGGTAAAATAGCGGCTATGGCAAACACTGAAATTGCGCCCCTCCCCAATTTTACCCCCTTTCTCCATAATAACAGCTTATTTTCGTGCAATGTTACGAGTTCCCCCAATATAAGTAGCCCCCACACTATAAGTAACCAGAGCTAGCACCCTAGTTTAGGTAGCCAGAGGTAGTTAACCCAGTATAGGTAGCCCCCAGCTTAGGTTGCCCTCCCAGTGTATGTAGTTAGAGGTGTCTCCCCAGTACAAGTAGCCTTCTTTGGCATAAGTGGTGACAGGTTTCCCCCTAGTATAAGTAGTTCCCAAATATAGGTAGTGACAGGTACCCCCTATATAACTAGTAGCCCCCTGCCAATAGTTGTAGTTAGACATGTCTCCCAGTATAAGCAGCCCCCCCCCCCCCAGTATAGGTAATGAGAGATGTCCTTCAGTATAAGAGCAGGTACAAATGCCTGAGAGACATCCCCCAGTATGGTAGTGGGGCACATGGAATGAGGGGGCAGCCATGGTGCCCCTGGTGTTGTGGCGCCCATGGCACAAGCCATGCTTGCGCCCCTCTAGATACGCCTCTGGCGATGTTACAGCTTATAGCAGATCCCAGAACTGAGGCTATCAGTCTTAAAAAGGGCAGCACTGTTCCCACAGAGAATGGATTGCAACAACACTGAGATGGCATGATGCACACATCATTGGCACCGACCACAGGCATTTTCACAGAGGTGACACAACACCAACTCTTTGCTTTTTCTGGAGGACAGACAAGAAATAGTTGGTAAAAATAGACCTCAATATCTGCATTGTTGCATAAATGTCAATAAATAAAGGTGTCTGTGTGGAAAGTTGCTATTTATGGCACAGTGTGGGAATTGAACAGCTAAATTGATTGAGGGAACCCAAAGCAATGCTTAACCTCTTGACGACCAGCTAACGCCGATCGGCGTAAACTGGTTGTCTGCGGGTTTCCGTTCCAAGTCAGTTCACGGAGGGTGTCTCCGTGAAATGCCTGCGAGCCTCCGATCACGGCTCGCAGGCGAAATGTAAACACGCGGGGAAGAAATCCCCAGTATTTACACTGTACGGCGCTGCAGCTGCAGCAGCGCCGTAAAGGAGATCGGCGATCCCCGGCCTCTGATAGGCCGGGGATCGCCGCTGTCTGATAGGCTGAAGCCTATCAGAGGCGGTACAGGATGTATCGCCGTCCAGTACCGCCCACAGAGCCAGGGAGAGGGAGGGAAGGAGAGGGAGGGGGAATAGCGCTGCGGAGGGGGGCTTTGAGGAGCCCCCCTCCGCAAGGCACAGCAGATCGGCGGCGAACCGGCCCCCCCAGCAGGACATCCCCCTAGTGGGAAAAAAGGGGGGGGGGAAGTCTGATCGCCCTGCTTGCAATACGATCTGTGCTGGGGGCTGAAGAGCCCACCCAGCACAGATCAATGGGAAATCACTTGGTCGGCAAGTGGTTAATAGCCTTAGGAAACTGGGACTTTCGGTATCCTGGGAATTGTTTCCTTCTTGGACCCGCTTTAGTCCATTCATACAGTTTACCACGTGATAATTTGTATTAATTTCCCACATTCTCCCAGTGGTGGTCTGCCAAGAAAAGCAGTACCAATATTAACAAATCAAAATCCATATTAAACCTACTTGGCTTAAAGAAACACTGAAGCGAGACTAAATCTCGCTTCAGTGCTTATATTCAGCAGGGGCATGTGTGCCCCTGCTAAAACGCCGCTATCCCACGGATAAACGGGGGTCCCTTACCCCCCAAATCCCTCCCTGCAAAATCTACGACCAACTTGGTCGTAGATTTTGCTGCTGTTGAGGCAGGGCTAACGGCTGCAGCCCTGCCTCACAGCGCGTCTATCAGCGGCGCATCGCCGCCTCTCCCCCGCCCCTCTCAGCGAAGGAAGACTGAGAGGGGCGGGAGAGAGGCGGAGATACGCACTGACAGACGCGCGTGAGGCAGGGCTGCGGCCATTAGCCCTGCCTCAATGCGGAAGAGATTCCCCCACTGCACGGAGGGGATTTGTGAGGTAAGGGACCCCCGTTTAGCTGCGGGATAGCGGCGTTTTAGCAGGGGCACACATGCCCCTGCTGAATATAAGCACTGAAGCGAGATTTATTCTCGCTTCAGTGTCTCTTTAAGGCAAACCTATTGGAACTCATTGGAAGGCGCTTCACAGTGCAAGTGGACAATGACCCAAAGCATACTGCAAAAGCAACCAAAGAGTTTTTGAAGGGAAAGAAGTGGAATGTTATGCAATGGCCAAGTCAATCACCTGACCTGAATCCGACTGACCATGCATTTCACTTGCTGAAGACAAAACTGAAGGGAAAACGCCCCCAAAACAAGCAGGAACTGAAGACAGTTGCAGTAGAGACCTGGCAGAGCATCACCAGGGATGAAACCAGCGTCTGGTGATGTCTATGCGTTCCAGACTTCAGGCTGTAATTGACTGCAAAGGATTTGCAAACCAAGTATTAAAAAGTGAAAGTTTGACTTATGATTATTATTCTGTCCCATTACTTTTGGTCCCTTAACAAGTGGGAGGCACATATGCAAACTGTTGTAATTCCTACACCATTTACCTGATTTGGATGTAAATACCCTCAAATTAAATCTGATAGTCTGCAGTTAAAGCACATCATGTTCATTTCAATTTAAATCCATTGTGGTTGTGTATTGAGCCAAAACTGTTAAAATTGTATAGATGTCCCAATATTTATGTACCTGACTAATTCTTTCTTGTATTACGTTGTAAGCACAGTGCAACCTCTCACATGTCATGCTTCAGATTTATTGGAAGACCACAAAGACCTTTGGTGGTAAAAGCAAAATTGTTATATGTAACTACCTGTATATTCTGGTGCATAAGACGACTGGGCGTATAAGACCACCCCCCAACTTTTCCAGTTAAAAAAATAGAGTTTGGGATATACTCGCCGTATAAGACTACCCCTCTTCCAACGCACATCCCAAAATTTTTTTAAAAAACATCATACACTGGTGCTATGTATGAACAGATACTGGTGCTGTACTGTATATAACAGTATACAGGTGATTGACTGGTTGGATTGGTCAGCTCTACCTGTCTCCAAGCAGATTGGTCAGCTCTCCCTGTTTCCCTGTTTATCAGAGCGGTATGGAAGAATAGATTGCACTGTGCCCATAATACACGCCTCTTTCACCCTTCTGGCCCACCCTTGTATCCTATTACCTCTCTCTGCCTCTCAGATCTCGCACATGTGCGCCTGCGCTGCTTCACTACAGTCCTCAATAGCAAGATCTGAGAAGCGGTAACAGGATAGGGCGTATCACCCGGCATCAATGACACCCGACGTATAAGGCAACCCCTGACTTTTCAAAAGATTTTCAAGGGTTAAAAAGTAGTTTTCAAGGGTTAAAAAGTAGTCTAATACACCAGAATATACTGTATTTCCTTATATTTCTCGTTTTTAAAATGAATTTCATGTTGATTAAAAAAAAAAAATCAGCACTCCGCAATTGCAAAAGTACCAAAAGTAGGTGAACTATTACTCAGTATTTTCTTGCTTGCTAGCAGCTTAAAGGGACTCCGAGCAGTGCAGTAACTATGGAAAGATGCATACCATTTTGAAGCTCTCTGTCTCCTCTTTCCAATGATATACAAACCGCCACCCTTTGCCTTTTAGTTTTCGTTATTTTCGCGATCGAAATCGCGGTGGCCATCTTGGATTCCTTATTCAGAATTGTATTATGCAGGATGACACTTTCCCCAGTGTCGGCAGCTCCATTCAGTGCAATGCAATTAAATACAAGGAACCCAGGGGGATATAATTACAAATATCATGCTGGTAGGTGTGAGGATATAATTAATTAGTTGTGGGTATGCTTAAACGCATACCCACAGGCACTGCTCGGAGTCCCTTTAAAGGGCATTTTATTGATGAGTTATGAAAATATTAGGAGAAAAGTGAATTGAATACAGGCCTAATTTTCTAAATCTGACCACATGTTGAGTGTAGAATCAAAGAACCTTGATTATACAGGTTGGAAAATTTCTATCAATTGTGTAAGTATCTGGTGGTTTCTAGAAACCTCTTAACTAATACCTGTTTAACCAAAGCTTCATTGAACAGAACATACCCTCAACTTCCCTTTTCCTCTGTAAAAAAAGTTGTAGTAATATCTTAGCGAGCTCCACCCCTAATTAGCTAAAATAGAAAAAAAGGAAAGTGGGTATGCTGCACAATCAAATGTCACACCAACATATAAGAATAAAAGATAAAAAAATTATGCGCTGCCTCACAGTCCAGTCTCAGAAGGAATCAAACAACAGTTCTTAGCCACATAGCCACCAGAAGCGAAGCTGTTCCTCTTCAGTTGCCCTCAAATAAACACAGAAAAGAAAAGAATTTCATCGCATAGACCATCAGTTCAAAATTTGATCCTCCACCAGCTAGGACCCGCGTGATATTTAGAGGGTAACACCTTCTCCTGTGTTCCACCACCCACAGGTATCGCCCTCACCTTTGACTGTAGCTGCCCAGACCTTACAGACAGCAATCAGCGCATAGGTAATCACCAACTCCTGGCTTCTCCCAGCTTCCGATCAACCAGATTGCTCACACCGATGCCAAATTTAAAGAAAGAAATAAAAATTCATTGCGTAGGCTGCTAATAACACTTGTTCTGGAGGGACTATCCACCGTCCAAGAGAGCCACCGTGCCTTTAAACTATGGGGGCCACCTCTCACACAAGTGTCCCAACACCCAGCAGGACCACGCTCACCTGTGGTATATGCTGCCCCACTCACAGACAGCTAATTAGCGTAATGGTGAGCTGTCCTCCACACAGAGTCTTTGCTTTGGTATCAACTTCCTCCACGTGTAAGGAAAGAAGTAGCCCACTGCAACTGAATAATCTCATATAGTGTAAAACTATTTATTAAGAACAAGAAGTTTTGAATCAGGATGATACCATTTATTGGCTAACTTAGAGATGGATAAACAGTGAGCTTTCGACTTATAAAAAGCCTTCGTCGGACTGGTTCCTGACCAGAACTGAAAAACACAGCTTATATACACTGACATACAGAGGAGAAACATTCTTTAGCAAACATAAATGTAATTAGATGCCTTAACTGTTACTGAGGAGACTTTCCCAGGCATCCTATCTAAATTGATAAGATCAATAGAATCCTCAACATGACATAAAGCAGACTCTGGTGATGAAGAGACATCGTAAATTCCGAATTCAAATGGTAACTGGCCTGGTTACATGCACCATTAATTCTAAGCTTAAGAGAATTGTGGCATTTAAAGCCAGCACCTGAAAGCAAATAAAATGAATAGTGACAGTGAATTCCATCTTACACAGCATATGGCACAAAAATGAATGAAAAGATAGAAAAATTAAAATTAAAAGAACTGTGGCATTTAAAACCCATCGTACCAGCACAAGAAGTTGGAGTCCTTGTTTAAACCATCTTGTACAGTTTTGAACCAATGTATAAACTTAGTTTCTTGTGTTAGTCTCATGTTTCCCGATTTGAAGCCACCCATTAATACAGTGACGCGAAAATCGCTTAAACTGTGTCCATGTAAACAAAAGTGTGTTGGTATTGGGAGATCAGTATAATTTGTAATATCCTTTTTCCTGCTGTTAATAGTGGATCTGTGGTGTGTCATGCGATCCCGCAGTGGTTGACTTGTTTCTCCCACATAAATTCCTTTGGGGCATTTTGCACACATGATCAGGTATACCACATTAGATGAGTCGCAGGAAAAGGTGCCTTGTGCCCACATACCTCAGGTATGACAGTTTCCACCCCAAACATATAAAGAATTCCATAATTTACAGCCAGGCAATAAGATGCAATCGGATCTGTTCTGACAAGGATGACAAAGACAAACACATGGGTTACCTGAAGAAGAATTTCATAAAACAGGGATACAATCCTCTAATGGCTGAGACCCAAATCAGGAAAGCTAACAACATCCCTAGGACTCAGCTCCTGGAGTACAAGCAGAGGCAGGAAGAGAGCCGTGTCCTACTGGTAGTAACCTACAACCCACGCTTGGAAATCTTAAGAAAGATTGCAAAAGAACTTCATCCTGTTCTACACAAGGATCAGAGACTGAAAAAGATATTCCCTGAACCTCCCCTCCTTGCGTTCCGACAGCCACCCAATCTTAAGCAGATGATAGTGAGGAGTGCCTTAAATAGGCAAGAACAGAATGGAACATTCCCCTGCCGAGGGAAAACATGTGGGACCTGTGAATACATCCATTCCACTGACAGGATACTAATACCGGGTACACAACAGGAATACAAAGTACAAGGCACCTTTTCCTGCGACTCATCTAATGTGGTATACCTGATCATGTGTGCAAAATGCCCCAAAGGAATTTATGTGGGAGAAACAAGTCAACCACTGCGGGATCGCATGACACACCACAGATCCACTATTAACAGCAGGAAAAAGGATATTACAAATTATACTGATCTCCCAATACCAACACACTTTTGTTTACCTGGACACAGTTTAAGCGATTTTCGCGTCACTGTATTAATGGGTGGCTTCAAATCGGGAAACATGAGACTAACACAAGAAACTAAGTTTATACATTGCTTCAAAACTGTACAAGATGGTTTAAACAAGGACTCCAACTTCTTGTGCTGGTACGATGGGTTTTAAATGCCACAGTTCTTTTAATTTTAATTTTTCTATCCTTTCATTCATTTTTGTGCCATATGCTGTGTAAGATGGAATTCACTGTCACTATTCATTTTATTTGCTTTCAGGTGCTGGCTTTAAATGCCACAATTCTCTTAAGCTTAGAATTAATGGTGCATGTAACCAGGCCAGTTACCATTTGAATTCGGAATTTACGATGTCTCTTCATCACCAGAGTCTGCTTTATGTCATGTTGAGGATTCTATTGATCTTATCAATTTAGATAGGATGCCTGGGAAAGTCTCCTCAGTAACAGTTAAGGCATCTAATTACATTTATGTTTGCTAAAGAATGTTTCTCCTCTGTATGTCAGTGTATATAAGCTGTGTTTTTCAGTTCTGGTCAGGAACCAGTCCGACGAAGGCTTTTTATAAGTCGAAAGCTCACTGTTTATCCATCTCTAAGTTAGCCAATAAATGGTATCATCCTGATTCAAAACTTCTTGCTTTTACTCATGGCTAACACGGTACAACACTTTACTGCTTCTATTTATTAAGAACACAGATAAAAGAGTGCTACTCGCAAGCATTAAAAAGAATCAGGCATATAGTAAAATCCTTGAGGACGTCTCCTCCGTGCACTGCCAACTCCTGTCCGATTAGCCACGCCCTATGCGTTTCGTCTTACGACTCATCAGGAGCTATTGTACAGGACTGGTCAGCAGTGCATTAAATACCCTCCCTGTACATCATATTAATATATTCAACTTACTAGCATTTGAGTATTGCACGCCCAGATGCCCAAACCGTCCATGTTTCAAACAGCCTGCGCGAACAGAAACCCCCTCTGCGCATGCGCCACTCAGGACCGCGAGAATATGGTAATTTCAGCTGGAACGCACACAGCATACACGCTACGCGTTCCAGCACGGACATCTTGCCCTCCCTCACATGGCGTCCATGCCCACCTCTCGCGAGTTTACGGCAGCGGAGTCACATGACCAACTCCCTCCGCATCATCATGGCCATCATCGGGCGCTTCCTATCAGGAAGTGTCTAACAATTACATTGCGTTCCAACTACATTAGAGAGACCAGGGACCTTACTGCAGCCAAAAATTTTTTGCAACAAAGTGCGCAATATAACAATTAAGCAAAAAACTATAGACCGAACCCCCCATACCCCGTGCATATGAGGGCCCGTGTAGTTACTCACTTGCCATTACATATAAATACAAACTTGTACCTCCTGTGTCAATACCCATTACCCAATTAATATCCTCACATTGCTCTCCCAATTATTATTAATTATTAAACCCTCCTTTACTTCGTGTACTACACCAATATGTGTTAATTTTAACAATAGATACTGTTGATACCCCTAACATTTGACTTTATTAAAGGGGACACTACCCCCCACACCCCCCTCCCCCCACATATACAAAAAACGTGCCCCAACTGTGTAATGCTCACACATTATTGAAAACAAACATATTTACAAACAATTTTATGGTTACTATCACATCATATTCAACATTAAATATCCAAATATACATCCCTATACTGTGCCCAAACACGGTGATCCCCTTTAATCATCAGCAATAAAACAATTTATATCCACCTCTATATTCAAACCCAAAGGGTGTAAAGATTTCATTTTATATATCCATTCTGTCTCCAACTTAGAGACCTCCCTGGTTTTGTGGCAACCCCGCCACCTATTCGACAACTTCTGTAACCCCGTGAACTGAAGCAGAGCAGGGTCTCGGTTATGCTTCAACCTGAAGTGTTTTGACAAACTATGTCCTTCTACTCCATTCTCTATGTTTCTGACATGTTCCGACATCCTTTCCCTCAATTTTCTGGTCGTCCGTCCTATATACTGTGTCCCACACGGACACCATGCCAAATAAACTACATGTCTGGAGTTACAGGTTATACATTCCCTAATCTTAAAACTTTCACCTGTTGTAAATGATGTAACCATGTTCTTTCTCCTAGACCTAGTTTTGCAGCACGCATTGCATGTACCACACGGGAAGAAATCGACCTGCCCTAGTAGGTCCTTTGTATTGTTATTTTTCGGCCCATCTACAAAAGTAGGGACCACCAAACTCTGCAGATTCTTTGCCTTCCTATATATAAAGGTCGGTCGGGGAGGTAAGTGGTGTGCTAGTATGTGGTCTCCTAACAGAACATTCCAGTGCCGTTTGATGCTTTTTTCCAACTGTTTATATTGGGAATTATAATCTAAAACAATCGAGAACCCATGATCTTTCTCTTCTTCTCCACTAGTTTTATCTATGAGAGTTGCTGCCCTATCCATTTGTCTAATCTTTTGCACTTCTTCCTCCAACACCTCCCTCCTATATCCCTTTTCCTCAAATCTTTTCACCAGGATCTCACGCTGCTCCAGGAAGTCACTCTCTCTGGTGCAGTTCCTCTTCATCCTAATCAATTGGCCCCTTGGTATATTGCGTAGCCACGTATCATGGTGGCAGCTATTAATTGGTATGTATCCATTCCGATCAGTTTTCTTGAAAAATGTTTTAGTCCCCACCCCTACCCCCTCTCTGTATATGGTTAGGTCCAAAAAATCCACCGTATCTTTACTCCATTTAGCATCCAACTGAATCCCCAAATTATTACTATTCAAACTCTCCACATATTTCACTATATCTTCTTCCACCCCCTCCCATATCCACAGCAAATCGTCAATGTACCGCCACCAGTGTATAATGGGCCTACTTATTTCCATATCCAAAACACACTTTTCCCACCTCCCCATAAAAATATTTGCATAACTGGGGGCAAATTTTGCCCCCATCGCACAGCCCACCTTCTGTCTATAATAGCTGCCTCCATACCAAAAATAATTGTGGCCCAAGCAATATCCAAGGAGCTCCAATATAAACTCTATCTGCTGCCCCTTCAGATTGCCCATCTCTTCCAGAGCTTCTTTTACTGCCTTAATTCCTTTTGTATGTGGGATAATAGTGTAAAGAGAGGAGACGTCCGCCGTTATAAAGAACCGTCCCTCCCCGAACACTACTCCCTCAAGCTTCTGCAGCATTTGCTTGGTATCCCTTATCAGATGTGGCAACTCTTTGACAACCGGCTGTAGGAAAAAATCCACATACTCACCTATCCTTTGATTAAGACCCCCTATCCCACTTACTATCGGACGACCCGGTGGGTGTTCTAAACTTTTATGAATTTTGGGGTTCTGGTATAGAACTGGGATCCTCGGGGCATCCACCAGTAAGTATCTAAACTCCGCATCCGAGATGATCCCAATATCCATCCCATATCTCAGAATTCCACAAAGTTCTCTCCTATATTCCTGGGTAGGGTTACCCCTTAATAATTCATAAGTGCTCTCATCTCCCACTAGTCTGTCCATTTCTCCCACATATTGTTGCTTACTCAGAACCACCACCCCTCCCCCCTTATCCGCAGGCCGCACCACTATATCCTCTCTCCTCCTCAGGTCCTCAACTGTCTTCCTATCCCAATCTTTCTTCCCCTCATTAATCTTTTCTACATCCTTCATTACTAAATTTTTAAACACTTCAACAGTATTCCCTCTTGCCTGATCCATAGGATTGAATTTTGACTTATTCCTCAGCATCGTGTGTTGGAAACCATCACTTTGTGTAATATTCCTTTCAACTCTTTGTGGTCTATTCAAAAAATATTTCTTCATATTGAGGTTCCTTGTATACTTATTCAAATTAATATATGTATCAAATTTATTCAGATTTATTCACATGTGAGGGAGGGCAAGATGTCCGTGCTGGAACGCGTAGCGTGTATGCTGTGTGCGTTCCAGCTGAAATTACCATATTCTCGCGGTCCTGAGTGGCGCATGCGCAGAGGGGGTTTCTGTTCGCGCAGGCTGTTTGAAACATGGACGGTTTGGGCATCTGGGCGTGCAATACTCAAATGCTAGTAAGTTGAATATATTAATATGATGTACGGGGAGGGTATTTAATGCACTGCTGACCAGTCCTGTCCAATAGCTCCTGATGAGTCGTAAGACGAAACGCGTAGGGCGTGGCTAATCGGACAGGAGTTGGCAGTGCACGGAGGAGACGTCCTCAAGGATTTTACTATATGCCTGATTCTTTTTAATGCTTGTGAGTAGCACTCTTTTATCTGTGTTCTTAATAAATAGTTTTACACTATATGAGATTATTCAGTTGCAGTGGGCTACTTCTTTCCTTACACGTGGAGGAAGTTGATACCAAAGCAAAGACTCTGTGTGGAGGACAGCTCACCATTACGCTAATTAGCTTTCTGTGAGTGGGGCAGCATATACCACAGGTGAGCGTGGTCCTGCTGGGTGTTGGGACACTTGTGTGAGAGGTGGCCCCCATAGTTTAAAGGCACGGTGGCTCTCTTGGACGGTGGATAGTCCCTCCAGAACAAGTGTTATTAGCAGCCTACGCAATGAATTTTTATTTCTTTCTTTAAATTTGGCATCGGTGTGAGCAATCTGGTTGATCGGAAGCTGGGAGAAGCCAGGAGTTGGTGATTACCTATGCGCTGATTGCTGTCTGTAAGGTCTGGGCAGCTACAGTCAAAGGTGAGGGCGATACCTGTGGGTGGTGGAACACAGGAGAAGGTGTTACCCTCTAAATATCACGCGGGTCCTAGCTGGTGGAGGATCAAATTTTGAACTGATGGTCTATGCGATGAAATTCTTTTCTTTTCTGTGTTTATTTGAGGGCAACTGAAGAGGAACAGCTTCGCTTCTGGTGGCTATGTGGCTAAGAACTGTTGTTTGATTCCTTCTGAGACTGGACTGTGAGGCAGAGCATAATTTTTTTATCTTTTCCCTTTTCCTCTGTTTGATCAATTATAACCATAAAATTGAGCACACATTAATTGTTTTAACTGATGGTCAAGATTTTTATTGAGCTGGGTGAACAAACTGGAAATCGATTAAACCTAAACAGAGTCACGAGTTTAAAGAGAACCTGTACTGAGTAAAAATATTTAAAATAAACACATGAGGTAACTTGAAATGAACATTACATACCGTATATACCGGCGTATAAGACGACTGGGCATATAAGACGACCCCCCAACTTTTCCAGTTAAAATATAGAGTTTGGGATATACTCGCCGTATAAGACTACCCCTCTTCCAACGCACACCAAATTAAAAAAAAATAATAATATACTGGTGCTGTGTATGAACAGATACTGGTGCTGTACTATATGTGTTACCCAGTATATAACAGTATATAGTCAATTGACTTGTTGCATTGGTCAACTCTCCTTAAGTAGACTGGTCAGCTCTCCTGGTCTACCTGTTTATCAGAGCGGTATGGAAGAATAGATTGCGCTCCCTCAGCAGGGAGATCTGAGAGGCGGTAACAGGATAGGGCGTATCACCCAGCATCAATGACACCCGGCGTATAAGACGACCCCCAACTTTTCAGAAGATTTTCAAGGGTTAAAAAGTCTTATACGCAGGAATATACAGTAGTTACCTTGCCATCAGTTCCTCTCAGAAGCTCACCATTTTCTTCTGACAATAATCCCTTCCAGTTCTGACAACATTTTGTCAGATCTGAAATATATCAGTTGCTGTCAGTAAAATATCAGTTGCTGTCAGTTATAGCTGAGAGGAAAACTGATGTACTAGGTAATGTCCATGTTTCCATGGCTCAAGTGGTCGATGTTACAGTTTAACTGTGTGCTGACCAGAAAGCTGTTATGGGTAATGGCCATTTTCAAAATGGAGGACGGAAAATTCCCTTGATCACAGTAAACAAACAGGACGCGGGACAGGAGAAAGACACTGAGGAGTGGACTACATGGAAGATAAGTAGGACTTGTGTATGCTTATTTTGACTTTTAATTTCAGTTTAGGTTTTCTTTAAAGAGGAACTGTAGTGAAAATAACAATTAATAAAGTTGCTAATTTTTTACAATATTCATTTATAGATTATTTAGCCAGTGTTTTCCCATTGTAAAATCTTTCCTCTCCCTGATTTACGTTCTAAAATTTATTGCTTGGTGGTGATATCTTTAGTTCTTCCCGGTGACCTGTATGGAATGTTCGTTACTGAGAGTTATTTGCCCAGAGGGAGATATTGGTTCCTTGGCAGTTGAAAAAAGCTGTTATTTCCCACAATGCAATGTCATTCATAGACAGAAAACTGTCAGGACCATGGTCGTGACATCACACTGTGGGAGGGGTTTCACCACAATATCAGCCATACAGACCCCCCAAAGATCAACTTGAGAAAAGGTAAAGACTTTTCGTGGGAAAAAGAGTGTCAGATACTGATTTGGATGAAGTTCAATCGTGGGTTTAAGTTCCTCTTTAACTGTTCTGTAACATTTTCAGGTGAAACTGCTGTATGATTATTGCCATCACACTGTATACAATCGCAATAAGAATATAGCTGTTGGCATTCAAAATAAAGACAACTACTTTTTTTTCTATATGGTTTTGTTGATAATATCAAACTTGACAATTATTATGACACAGGACTACATAAACCTCACAATACTCTGGACTGACAAAGGACACCTTTAACAACAACCTTTTCTAAATATGGCATTTCCTATAGTTTTATGGTACCCTTTAGTGTTATTAGGCACCATCTGTGAAACCTTGTGACCAGCACATTATATTTTCCACAGATATAGAAGTTTGTTTTTTATTATTCTCAAAACTGGGCATTAACATTACTTTTTGTCATCTGTTACAACAATTCAGTGACAGATTTTCTGGCGTATATGAGTGCTGAACAGACAGAAATATATTCTATACAGAAATCTGTTGAGCTGGCTTGAATGATTTACACGTATGTATCTATCAGTGGACACTGCCTGATTAGCTCATAGCTGATTTTGTCCACTGTTTGTGCACTGAGAAAGTAAAAATTAGTAGATGGAATATTTGCCTAGAAAAGAAATAATTGGAGGGAAAATAGACAGATCATATGGAAATAAATAAGAAAATGCAACAACTTGAAGAATGAACAACTATTCCTTCATTCATCTTCTGTTCTGTAGGTTACCAGTCCATGAAACGTGGCCTACAACACCCTGCGGTGGCAATCTCGTAGTGTATGCAGTACAAAAGGAGGCAACAAAAACCGTCAGACAGAGTTTATCTTACGCTCGGCTTTGTTTTTCCAGTGTCAGTGCTTAGATAATCACAGTGAAGGAGGTCCCAGCTCACGCCTGTTAGGATACAAGAAGCTTTCCGATGAATTAGGAACGCTTGACCAATAGCTGTCAGTCATTGGTCTAGTAACAAAACTGGTCCAGTTCTTAACTGGAAGTCTTCCTCCACTGTAGTTGGGTGCCAAATGCGCTTTGATCTTCTCTCTTCGTTGTCTAAGAATAAAAGTCTGGAACTGTCCAAGCAATGAAAAGTGGGAGCTGAACCTCCTCTGGCTTGGTGCTCTTCACGTATCATATGTTCTGAAGCATGGTCCATGTTCTGTGGCTATCTCTGGAGCATACAGGAATGTTCCTATCCTGCTGGTAGCAAGATAAACATCACAGGCTGTCTGTATCACCACATCCGTCCTTCCTTTATCTTTTCACTCTACTTGGATGTATATTCCTTCTCACAGCTGAGATAATATTCAAATGGCCAGGATATTTGATCTTTAGGTGTTCTTGATTTAGTTCTCCGGGCCATCAGTGCTCCTTGGCTGCAACAGTCACCTTGTGTCTTATTTAGCGTTTATCGAAAGGACCCACAATGACCATGTGGTGGTTCTCCACATGTATAATCTGAGCAAATCCCAACACAGTGCTGAAAAAGTCATCATTCCTAATGGCAGTCTTATCACCTGGGATTATTTGAGCACCCATAGGCATATTTCAGAACGAGGGTGTCGTGCCCGGGTAATGGTTTTCCATAGTAGTGTTCCACCAACGTCGCAACATCTGTAAACTGAATTTCTGCTTCTAGATAAACCTTGCAGTCCTACAAAAAAAATAAAAAAATAAAAGGTCAATTTTAATGTCTATCATAATGAAAAGGATGTGTTAGGACTGTAATACAATGCAGTTATAAATCTCAAGATTAGCGATGGTCAAGTCTAGGAGTAACTCATGGAGAAGCATGTGATCAGTTTGGTCAGGTGATAGATATGTAAGTCTCTGGTGTGCTAGTCATGATCATGTGCTAAAGCAGGATGGGATCACAGCAAATCAGAGCTTTGCAAATCTATCAGCTGATCAAATAAATCACATGCTTCTCCATGGGTTCTCCTAGACATGACCATCACTTCTCCAGATGCAGTTGTTGCCAATGTCATGTAATGAAAGCTTTGCCACACCGTGTCACACTAGTGCGAATAAAGTCATTTGAGTGCCTAACAGATGGCTGTGTTAAATTACGGCTATTGGGAGACCAAGCTGTGATTTGGCTGCCTGATGCGGCTATGCTTTTAATGGTTGTAAACAAATGGCTAGTTAAGATTGGGCACAATGAGGGGGAAAGGGTGTGTGTGTGTGTGTGTGTGTCTGTGTGTGTGTGTGTGTTAGGGTTAGGCACCTACAGAGGGTTTAGGGTTAGGTATTAGGGGGTTAAGGTTAGACACCAACAATTAAGAGTTAAAGAGAACCTGTACTGAGTAAAAATATTTAAAATAAACACATGAGGTAACTTCAAATGAACATTACAGAGTTACCTTGCCATCAGTTCCTCTCAGAAGCGCTCCATTTTCTTCTGACAATAATCCCATCCAGTTCTGACAATATTTTGTCAGATCTGAAATATATCAGTTGCTGTCAGTAAAATATCAGTTGCTGTCAGTTATAGCTGAGAGGAAAACGGATGTACCAGGTAATGTCCATGTTTCCCTATGGCTCAAGTGGGCGATGTTACAGTTTAACTGTGTGCTGACCAGAAAGCTGTTATGGGTAATGGCTATTTTCAAAATGGAGGACGGAAAATTCCCTTGATCATAGTGAACAAATAGGACGCGGGACAGGAGAAAGACACTGAGGAGTAGACTACATGGAAGGTAAGTATGACTTGTGTATGCTTATTTTGACTTTTATTTTCAGTACAGGTTTTCTTTAAGGGTCAGGGTTAGGTCTAGAGTAGTATACAGTAAAATATCAGTAACTTCAATTACCAATATTTTACTATTTGCGGCTTCTCCCACCCCCAGCTGATGAACCACAATACGTACTCCAACAGTGGAGCTATATGACAACTGTGGAAGATAGTAGGCGGTATATAGACAATGGCAGGACATCAATGTGGCAGAAATCATGCTGATTCTCAGTTGACATGGAAACTGCTTAGTTATTAAACAAAACTTTTGCACAACATATGTATTATTATGATTTATTTATATAGAACTTTTACAAAGTACATTGATTAGCTAACTCTACCCTAAAGGAGCTCACAATCAAATCTTCCTACTGTAGTCATGACCTATTATCCCTATTTCCCCCACTGCGGGAATGATGGGTCTATCTGGATGGAACTGTGTGCCTTTTGTAATGGCGGCACATTTGGTCCAGATAGCAGTGATGTGTCAGCTGAGAGGCCTTCTTCTGATTGCAATGATTATTTTGCTGAATACAAGAGCAGTACAAGTGTGTCCTTTTTTTAACAAACATTTTACAACGGGGGAACCTTTGGAAATAATTTTTTATGCACCTAAAGCTGAATACTGACCACCTGACGGAGAAAGATGGATGCAGCTACGCCCCCCTCACAATGAGCGGTCCACGATCCATCTTCCGGCTAGTATGTGCGACGTCAGACAAGCGCTAACGGGAAGTCAAATGAGCGGTCGAAGTCGTTGGGGATCTTAAAGATTCGATCTGCCATGACGGTCATTATCGCCACATGGCGCTAAATGATGTTAGCGTGATAGCACGCTTGTACCCATGTTCCTAGATCGCAGAAATGATTGCCCGTCTCTCAATGTATCACCAGTCATTGGGAAAATTGCAGGGAAAATCGCATCGTTGGTACTGGCCTTTAGAGTAGGTACTTAAAGTACACATGAAGTGAGAGGGATATGGGGGCTGCCATATTTATTTCCTTATAAACAATTCAATCTTAGATTATCTCCTAGGAGATAAGTTTCATATGCTCTTTAAAATTACTTTAAGGCCTCTTTCACAGTTCGACATTAAAGTCGCACGTTAACACAACATTAAATGCAGAATAACTCACTGCAATAAAAAAATCAATGCCCCATTCACAGTGCACGCTGCACGTTAAGTGAAAGTACTGCATGCTGTGCGTTATACACGTTATTAGCTGCGTTGGACTGTTTGCACATGCTCAGTAATGACTTGGAAACATACTTTTCATTGCCTGTATGCTCTACTGTATGCGACCATAATGGGGCATTGAGTTGCATTGCAATTTTTTTGGGGCATTGCGTTGTAATGTGCATTGCGACTTTAACATCGCATCAAACCGCAACGTCCTTCTGTGAAAGAGGCCTTAAACATTTTACATTTGAAAAAGTAACTAAAAGTTGGTGAAAAAGTACTTTCATAATAATTTTGAGCATGTTCTCGCTTGCCGGTGGTTTAAGAGGACGATAGTGTACTAATAGCAGAGGTACAGCTATTCATACGCTATTGTTCCGAAGCTCCAAACTCGCCCCAAGCCCACACACATCGCAGCTCTCCTATGCACTGTGCAACAGTAATATAAGGAACCATAAGGGCCTGAGCCCACTGACGCAGTTGTATCCGCTTCTGTCCGCTTTTCAGCATCTGTTACATTGATGTGCAACTGCAAAGCGGACACAACTGCGTCAGTAGGCCGGGACCCTAAACTGTGAGTAAAAGGGGTGTTTCTAGGGACAGGCTGAGAGGAGGGGAGCTGCTACTTCCTCCCCGCCCATAATCAACGCTCTAGTCAGTTGAATATTATTGCAGTGTAACACGGGAACCACAGGACACTGAACATGATTAAAAGAATGTAAAACAACACTGGGTTCAGAGGTACTTTAAAACAGAAGGTATTTGCGATAATATAGTTCTTAGCGAGCAACTGTGGTTTCCCACAATGCATCACTACTGAATATGCAAATGATCTCTTTCTGCCTCTGAAGCCAGGCTTACATCTAGAACCGCTCGTGTATAACTTATACATTTTTCAGAGCCACATTAAAATTGATAAGCTATAGGTTTATTATACACCAGAAGTTTCTGGATGTAAGCCTGGCTTCAGGGGCAAAAAGGGGTTATTTGCATATTCAGGAGTGATGCACCATGGGAAACCACAGTTTCTCACTTAAAGCTGAATTATCGCAAGTACCGTCTGTTTTAAGTAGGCAAATTACACTGAGCGTTGTTTTTTTTGTTGCTAGTAGGAGGGCTTTTCGGTCTATTTTAGTCCCATTTACTTTCCTAGCGGTTCTGGGTCAACCTGAGCTGCTTGGGTATTGTCAGGTTGTAGGTTATACTAACCTTTTCATATATTCTGTAGTTTCTTGTCTTTCCATCCTGTTTATCCCACACCACTATGACCTGCGATGAAAGAGAAGGTCATCATTAATTACACAGCAGATACCTTCACCCGATTATTTATACAATAAATCTGACAAGTCTCATTCAAGGCACTCGTGGCCTTGCGCAGATGTCCCCATCCGCTCACTGAGAGGCGAGCTGTAGTCACACTGGGAACTGACCCTGATGTTTCATCAAATGATTTTCTTTGGCAATCAGGAAACAGGAAATTGCTGTGAAAATACACACTGCATAAAACTGAGAGCGGAATGATAAGAGGTAATGTTTCTGTATGCAGCATCAGCGTTACCTTTCCGGTCTTAGTAGAAGAGTTTCTAATGCAGAAAAGTCCATTCAGGGGGCTTCCTCTGGCATCCGCAGCTTTGAACATTCTGAAAAGAGAAGAAACCCACAATGAACACATTGATCTCCGGCTTAACAGGGGACAAGAGTATCCTCTCATCTGCCTGCTGTGCAGAAATATGGTCAGAGCAGCTGCAGAAGGAAACTTAGCTACAAATGAATAGAGGTTGGGGATAGGATGGGATGCTTAACTGATTCAGGAACACAGAATATTTGGCTGCTGGCAATTTTAGATTTTTTTTATTAATTGTTTTGTTATTTAATTTTGATTAAAATCGTCCTTTTTTAAATTTATGGATCCCCCTCAGCATCAGCCCTAGAGAGCCGATCGCTCTCTGAGCCTCTCCAGGGGACAGCCGAGTGTTACGGCTGTCCTGTCCCTAGTACAGCATTGCCGTAGATCGCAGCGCTGTACAATGTAAATAGATGGCGGTTTCGCCGTCTAACAGTCTGCTAGCGGCAATCGCCGCTTGTAGATGCAAGCGGGGATGCGCGCCAATGGGCCTCCAAAACCCCGCCCCAGGACTTGACGCCTTTTGGCGTTATGCGGTCCTGGGACTGCCACCTTCCTGACGCCTATTGGCGTTAGGAGGTCGGGAAGGGGTTAAACAGTATCAACAGAAAACCGACATACTATACAACTGACTTAACAAAACATATACCTGAACAGTGTTTCTATACAATTTATACAAAATGTAATGAAACAACACTTACTTTTCCACATCACCAGAATCACATGTATCCACATAGACGGAAGCAGGCAAAGGAACCTTAAAAAGAAACCAGACCTATTAGGACTTGTGACTATATTTATTAAAGAGACTCTGTATCGAAAAAAAAGGGCCCCTGGGGGGTACTTACCTTGGGAGGGGGAAGCCTCTGCATCCGATTGAGGCTTCCCCCGTCCTCCTCTGACCCGCGGTGGTCTCGCTGGGCCCCTCCAACACCACAGCCGACAATTTACCAGGCTGTGGCGTAATAGCAGTAGCGCCTGCGATATTTACCCTCAGCACAGGCGCAGTAGCGGCTCTCGGCTCGGATCAGGCGGAAATAGCCAATCCTAGTCGGATCCACTCTACTCTGCAGGCGACTTGCGCTTGCACAGTAGAGCAGATCCAACTGGGATTGGCCATTTACGCCTGATCTCGAACCGAGAGCCACTACTGTGCCTGCGCTGGAGCCGGGAAGGTAAATATTTACATGGCCACCGTTCGGAGCGGCCCAGCGAGACCACCATGGGATGGAGAAGGGGGAAGCCTCAGTAGGATCCAGAGTCTTCCCCCTCCCAAGGTAAGTACCCCCCAGTGGCCCTTTTTTTCAATACAGGATTTCTTTAAGTCTAGTGGTTCTCCCTTTCCTATACAGTCCCCTGGTGTTTAGTGGTCCTCCCTCCCTTATACAGTTCCCTGGTGTATAGTGCCCCCCTCCCTTTCCTATACTGTTCCCTGGTGTAAAGTGGCCCCTCCCTACCCTATACAGTTCCCTGGTGTATAGTGCCCTCCTCCCTTCCCTATACAGTTCCCTGGTGTCTAATGCTTTCCCCCATCCCTCTCCCATATGACTTCTCTGGTGATCTAGGGCTTAACCTTCAATATGGCTTCCCTGGTGGTCTAGAGTGGGCCAAACATAATGCAAAAAGGGGAAGACACTTGTGGGCAAAGCTTGATGGCTCTGCAGGGCAGAGTTGGCCCGCCGGCCACAGTTTGACATGTATATATTAGAGGCTAGGATCAGTAGGACTGCCAGGCAACTGGTATTGTTAAAAAATAAATATGTCAGCCTCCCTATCCCATATATTCAGGTTCCCTTTAAGGGCAGCTGAGGTGCTCTCCATAGGCAGCAGGAAGACGCTCCCTATCAGAGAAGTCTAGTCCTCAATCTATAAATAGTGCTACAAGTGCTCCCTAGCTGTGAAATAAAGGGAATTATCTAGAATTATCTAGATGAATGTTGTGATCACTAAGGGCTTGATTCACTAACTGTTAGCAAGGCTGTCAGCACAGCTTTTTGCGCGTTTTAGCGTGAAAAAACAATTATTGCGAGCAAAAATTCATGTTCGCGCGTTAACGCGAATTTTTCGTGCGTTAACATTTGCACGATAATGCGAATGTATTGCGCGAACGTGACCGTTAACGCGTGAAAAATTTGTGTCAATGCGCGCACGCAAATTTTTACATGCGATAACCGTTATCATGTGAAATTTCACTCTTCACAGCGTGCTAACACTAAGCACCATTTTGTGAATCAAGTCCCAAGTGTTACAGTGTAGCACTCACCAGTGGCATAACAACAATTCATGCCCCCCCCTCAGCAAACTTTTATGGTGCCCCCATGTTCACAAACTTTCCCTTGCCTCCACTCTTTGCCCTTCACAGGCTTGGGGACCATCAAATCTTTATGACAAGTGTAGCCACAAAAACACTTGATCTGAAGTATAGTCCCCTGTATAAGAGGGAAGGGAGGTTAGCAGTTGGGGGCCCCCCACCTCCCTGGGCCCCCTGCCATCGCATGTGCTTCTCCCCTTTAGTTACGCCCCTGGCACTTACCTTTTCATAGTCGTCATCACTGTCGCTTTCGTCAACCTCAACAACTTTTGATCTGATTGGAGATTCCACTGTTTTGTCTATGAAGCTCTGACCATCCGGGGGCAGTCGCCTGGAAAACGGACCATAAATCAGTTGTTCAATAAGAGCTTCCGCATCTCTTTTGTAAATGTAAATCTATACTATTTCTGCTGCATTTTATAATACTGACATGTCACTATTAGCATCCTCTATAATAAAACCCCCGTGTCCCTGCGTCACGCTGTCCCTGTGTAGCTGGGTCCGTGCTTTTTGCTACTGCGCATCTGCGCAGCACGGACCCAGCCTCACAGAGCCAGGAGGATGGGGCCAGGGAGCCGGGCGGGCGTGTGAGCTGGCGGCCGGGTGTGCAGCGGATGTTCTCGAGCGCACATGTGCGGCGGCTGCGCGCGCATGCGCAGTAACAGGTGGCGGCGAGAAAACATAGACCTAGAGCCTGTTTTTAAATGTGATTGGGTCTGCTAGTAATGTTATAAGCTGATACTTAAAAAGGTTGAGGAGAGTGGTCCATTTACATACAAACAATCGTTGGATTGTGGGACTACTGTATTTAGTTCACAGAAGATTTAGGGCATCACTGCTGAGGGGCCTTAAAGTGACACTGAAGTGAATAAAAACTTATAATATAATGAATTGTATGTGTAGTACAGCTAAAGGTAGCCATAGACCTTACCAGCGGCGTAGCTGAGGAGCTCTGGGCTCCAGTGCAAGTTTTACATGGCCCCCACCCCAAGCAATCTATACATAATAATTGATATGGCGCACCAAAATCTGCCAAGGGCAACTACAGTGTCAGAGGAGCAAGAAGGGGATGGGGAATGGTGTGCTAATGATTACTACTATTCAAAGCATCTATAGAAGTGATTATTACCAGCACAGGACCAATAGAGAGCTAAAACTGCAGTTGAGGGGGTTCCATTGGGGCCCCTCTTGCCCAAGGGCCCCGATGCGGTCACAACCTCTGCACCCCCTATTGCTACGCCACTCGACCTGACGATTATGGGCTCTTATCTCAACTGTCTCTCCCTGTTTTAGCAGAGAAAACTTCAAAGAGTCAGTAGCCTGCAGGGATGAGTTCTGGATCCGATGAAATTCGTAACCCGGCAAAAGACACTCTCATACCCTACAGGCTACAAACAACAGGACTCCCAGACTCTCACACACACTTTCATGTCCAAAAAGCCTCTTGCTAAGCGCTCTGCCATCCAGAGAGGGAGAGATTGGGGTGACCTCACAGGCCCAGTGAATCCTCCCATTCCATATGATTGGTAAATATGAATTTCAATTATACTAAAACCAATTAAGTTATTTGCTTGGATATTCATGGATTCCATATATTGTATAGTCATACCCTAAAACATTGACCTTCCCTGCATTGCAAACTGGGAATATCTGTTTAATTTGGGTTCATTTTTTTCTCTACATTTTTTTATTATATATATTATGATGTCCAAGTGGGTGAATTAATGGGGAGATAAAGATTGGGTGATAACATTCCTTAGAACAAATCAGGTCACTTCTGTTTTCCTTCTTTGTTTTCCAGCTAGATTTTGCTTTAGGATCAAGAGTTTGCAGTCAAGTAAAATGTATGCTATGTTGTGTTTGCATATTAGAGTTCCTTAGACAGGAAAAATCCCTTATCCATTGTTATCCACCTAAATTGTGCATTAAATTACAGTAGACGTCAATCCTCTAACTTAGAGGTTTCCAAGACTATTACATAGAACATATTTGGTCCCTCAAAAGCTAGCCATTATGTATCCTACCTGTCATGATACCTATTTTAGGGGTTGCCCCCTCCCTGGCACTACAATATGTATCATATATGGTGGGACTGCCCGAAGGTTTCCAAGATATGGCCCATATGCAATTCACTTTTTCACCTGAGTTTTCACCTAGGAGATAATTTTTCACCTTCTATTTAAAATAACTTTCCAGTACTTTTCAATTAAAAAAAGTACCGAAATGTAAATGAAAAAGTGATATCAAAATTATTTTTAGTATTTTCTTGCTTTCTGGTGGCTTAAAAAGCATTTTATCGACAAATTTAAAAATACCACCTTGGAGATAACTCAGGTGAAAAAAAAGTGAATTGCATATGGGCCATGGTCTTAAGTTGCCACAACCTGATCTCAAATGTTTTCCACTTCAATTACTAAAGACCCCCAAGAGTTCCTACTGGGTCATAAACCGCCCAATACTTAGGGCCCATTCACACTTAGAACCGCAGAACGCCGGCGATTACCGCCGGCGTTTTGCGGGAGTGATTTTCCCGCGATTAGCGCGGAAAAATCACTGGACACTGCGGCGGTTTTGGAGCGATCGCGATTAGCGTGCTGTGCACGCTAATCACGATCGCTAATCGCGGAACGCTCGTCGCCGGCAAACCGCTGCATGCAGCGCGGTTGCGGTTATCGCTAACCGCAACCGCGGCAGTGAGAACACTGCCACTCGCTACATTGTGTAGCGGTTCTTGCAGAACCGCTAGCGGTTTGCCGTGAGCGGGAATCGCTCGATTCCCGCACAAGTGTGAATGGGCCCTTAAAGAGACACTGAAGCGGAAAAAAAAATATGATATAATGAATTGGTTGTGTACTATGAATAATTACTAGAAGATTAGCAGCAAAGAAAATATTCTCATACTTTTATTTTCAGGTATATAGTGTTTTTTCTAACATTGCATCATTCTATAATATGTGCAGATTACACAACACTCAGCATTTAAAATGAGTCTTTCAGAGCAGTCTGTGAAGTAATGACCTCTCCTCTAGCAGAGGAAAAGTAAATAGTCCAGGAACAGTTGAGTTAATAAAAGTCAGATAACAGCCCTCTCCAGGACTAACTTAGTCGGAGAGCTTAATGGCTTGTTTGCATAGAGATAACCACTGGAGTTTCTCAACTCTTCCTGTACTGGAAACAATTACACTGATGTATCTGATATTAATGTTTTAGTTCTTAGCTGTGCTACACATACAAATCATAATATCATCATTTTTTTTTCGCTTCAGTGTATCTTTAACATGCAAATCATAAGTTAACTTAGCACGTAGTGGTCTCCACCAAACTTTACATTGCCACACAATGGAAGCAACAAAATCTTTATTTCTCAGCAATCTTAACACAAATTGATAAAAAAAATATTGCATTACCGTATCAGCATTACAGTGCAGTAACCTGCGTTATAATGACTTTATAACGCAGGACAATAACTTCCCACTGTGAATGCCCCTTTAATAATTCAATTTGCAATTTTTCTGTCAACTTTATGTATATATAAATAAATACATTATTTTCAAAAATAGTTGTCCTGATTGAGAAATCTCGATCTTGAATTCAGAGTTGGGCATATGATATTTAAAGAGAACCCGAGGTGAATTCTAAGAATGCTATCAGCACACAGAGACTGGGTCTGCATATAATACCTAGCCTCTGTTGCTATACCGTCTCCCCCCCCCCCAGGCCTCCCCTGCGCTCTGCTTGCCCCCCATAAATCAAGCCCCGTGCTAGCGACACACAGCGTGTGGCAGCCGGCTGTTTACCTTTGGCAGTGTCAGTCTTGCCACTTCCCTGCCTGCGTCCTTTCCCTCCAATCAGCAGGGAGAGAAGGGACGCAGGCGGGGAGCAGCGCTATGGAGGAGGCGGGGAGCGGTGAGACTGACACTGCCAAAGGTAAACAGCCGGCTGCGACACGCTGTGTGTCGCTAGCACGGGGCTGGATTTATGTGGGCAAGCAGAGCGCAGGGGGGGCCTGGGGGGGAGCAGTATTGCAACAGAGGCTGGGCGTTATATGCAGACCCAGCCTCTGTGTGCTGATAGCACTGTTAGAACCCACCTCGGGTTCTCTTTAAGACTCCCAAAGTATTTTAACAGAGGATGGCGCTATTCTTTATGCAAGTAAATAAGACACCTATATCTAACCAGGATTGTCTGTATTCCACCTGTAGATCATACAATCAACCGGTATTTCAATCAATAAAAAATGTTTACTTCATATAAAAAATCAATAAAATTTACATACGACTGCGTGCACGCATCAATACATCTAAAATCTGCACATCCACCTATAAGTACATGCGCATATCCACATTCCTCCACAATCACCCAAAGAATTATATACTTAAAGGAATTTGGTTAAAAAGCAATTGGTTAGACAAATGATAGGCTGAAGTTCTTCCAGTCTCTTTAAGACTCCTCCTGTTTAAAGGAGCCTTACATTATTTTTATTACCTTTGGTTACAATTTATGTGACTTTATCAAAATATGTGTAAATAGCCCGACAATGAAAATTGCAATGAATACTTACATTGGAGGTGGAAATCCAGGCTTATCAGAAAGTGATGTCAGTGGTGGTCGCTGTGACCTTGCAGCAACAGCAGGTGGCTTAGTGAGTGATTGCTGTCCAATTGTTCTTGGCTTGCTTGGTGGAATGGGTGGGGCGTGATTGGACTTTATACTTTCAGAGAGGGCTGGAGGTTTTACTGGTGGCAAAGGAGGTGGTGGTGATATCTGGCTAGGTTTGCTTGATATTTTTTCAGTAGACGGTACAGCTGGCTTTTGTGGCACCAATGGTGGAGGGCCATTTTTAAGAATGTTTATCAGTTCTTCCTTCACTGAAGAACTCCCAAACTTGACTTGCTGTACACTGCTGTGCTTTGCTTCTGAAGGTTGATAATTTGCAGGACTTCTTGTTGAGCCAGATGTGGCTGGTGAATCTGATTGGCGGAATGGTGGAAAAGATGGTTGCTTTGTTGCGCTGGAAACAGAGCTTGCAGATTCCCTTCTGGGTGGAGGCGGCAAGGGTTTATCGCCTGGTGGTGGAAGAGGAGGAGGTGGCTTTGGCCCACTCCCTCTGTGAGCTGGAGCAAAGGTAGGGATAGGAGGAGGCATTCTATCTATTTCAAATTTGTAGGGTTGAATGGTGGAATTCCGAGTGGAATCTGAATCAGGCATTTTCGCTGGAGGAATGGGTGACTTTGGTTTTGGAACCTGGTTAGGTATTGAATGTCTTTTTGGGGTGTCTTCCCCTTTTGGTAGTCTTGGAACTGGTGGGGGTGGATAGCTAGGTGCACCATCTAAACAAAGGAGAATTTAAAATTACAAATCAGTAGGGCAATACTCTCAAAAATACATTTGCAAATGATATTATTGTTCAATGATATTGATATAAAAAAAAAAGAAAAGAAAAAACTAGTGAGTGGCAGAAACAGGTAATCTAGCCCACCATGAGCTTAATCCACAAAATTTTTTCTATCTTCATGGGTACTATAACCCCTTTCATACCGGTAGTCTCTGGCCCCTTAAAGAGACTCTGAAGCGTGTCTGAAAGCATGTAATTACTGTAAAGCACTGTAGATAGTGCTATACCGCGGTATCCCCGTGGCAAAACGAGGGGTTTATACCGCCCAAATGCCCTTTGCAAAGTCGGGGGAGCGCTTCCTGATGAGGCTGAGCTTAGCGCTGTAGCTCTGCCTCTTATAGCGCCACTCCCCACTGATCGCCACCTCTCCCCGTCCCTTTCAATCTGCCTTCACAGAGAGGGGCAGGGCAGAGGCGGAGATTGACGCGCATGGAGGCAGAGCTGCAGCTCAAAGCTCTGCCTCCATGAGCAGCTAAAATCCATGACCAAGAAAGTCGTGGATTTTGCAGAGGTGATTTGGGGGTATAAACCCCTCATGTTGCCGCGGGGATGCGGCGGTTTAGCACTATCTATAGTGCTTTATAGTAATTACATGCTTTCAGACTCACTTCAGAGTCTCTTTAAGGGGCCAGAGACTGCTGGTACCACAAAACGATGTTTACCAATGAATCACTGCACATACCCGCTGCTACCTCTTCACGGCAGGCACCTCTCTCTGCCCTCGCTATGACGGCAGAGCTCTGTGCGCTGGTCAATAGCCGCTTTCATTGTCTCCTGGCCCTGTTCATTAAAATCACACTGGCTCACAGTGGCCACGCGGTCAGGAGCCAATGAAAGCACATCCATTTTCTGTCATATAGTAGGTAGGGTGAGTGAACTGTGGTGGGAAGAGAGAGGCGAGATCAGCGGGAGTGGTGGTACTAGTTGAAATTTACGCCCTGTAAGAGCCGTGCAGTCAGCTGCAACTAACACGGTCTGGAAGCAGTTAAGCTGCTGTGTTGTTGCCTTTCATTGTTTATCAACACGTCATGATTTGTAAAAATACACTGTGTGCAGTAAATGTAGGCATTGGTCAATATATGGTTATAATTTAATTACCCTCAATGCCATCTGGTTCTAGATAGTCGTCTTCATCATCGTCTTCATCATTCTGCCAGCTATCTGTTAGGATACAGTAGATAATTAGAAGTAGTAGTTATCTGGTTTCTGGCTCTAGTCATGTGACGTTATTCACTAGTGTGACTGATAATAACAACAATAACAACTAATGCACAGAGGTTGTTGTTCCATGAAGCAACGTGAATCACATGCTTCAGGACGGTAACAATTAGAGGGCAGAAAGAGGCGGCTCCCCTCCCCACATGTCCCCCTCCTCGCACTCCCTGCCTCTCTCTACCTAGATGGGCGGTGCTGCTTCACTAACCTGCTCTCATCGTTCCATCGATGGTATCTCCATCCGCCCATCCAGCGTCCTGTATCCATGGCTACAGCGGTGCCTCATGTGCACAATGCACAAACGAATGTAAATCCAGCATGAACATAGGTGTAGCTAGGGATTATGGGGCACCATAGCAGAATTTTGATGGGGCCATGGGACCTTGACCTCTTGAGCAATGCCACCTGCCCCTACCCGATGGGATATGGGTTGACTGGGCAATGTACATTCCTATGCAAGTCACATTGCAAATAGTCTATGGCCATTGAGGTAAAGTCAGAGGGTAGAGAAATGCTGGAAAATGAATAGTTAAAGAGAGGCGCTTTTTTTTTTTTTAAAAAAATCTCTTTTTATTGGGCAATTAGCTTCAGCATTAAGATCCAAGCTGATTCCCCGCATCCACACGGCTGAATGAGATTTTGCTGCCCGGTAGAGGCACAGCTGTGCACAGTAGCTCTGCCTCTTATCCAGTCTATCTCCACCTCTCCCCGCCCCTCAGTCTTTTTTCACTGAGAGGGGCGGGGAGAGGTGGAGATAGACTGGAGAAGAGGCAGAGCTACTGCGCACAGCTCTGCCTCTACCAGGAAGCAAAATTCTGTGATCACAGAATTTTGCCCCAGGATTTCAGGGGGATAAATACTTCGATCTGCCACAGGGATGTGGCGAATCAGCTTTGATCTTAATTCTGAAGCTATCTGCGCAATAAAAGGAGATTAAAAAAAAGGCTTCAGATTCTCTTTAACACATAATTTGGGCCCCCTATGCTCCAGGGCCCCACAACAATTGCTATGGTAGCTACGGCTCTCTGCTTACCTTAGCTAGCTTTGCTTCATGTCACGGGTGTATTAATCAAAGGGATGCTCATTTGTTCTCATGCAATAATAATTTGAAAGTTAAAATAGACACTGTTTATCTGCTTGTGTTTCTGCTGTATAAAGTCTGATTCATTGCATGATGAAGAGACCAAGAAGTCATCTTAAAGTGACATGCCATATTCTGATGTGTCCTGCTCACCAGAATAGGTCTAAAACTCATACAAATTGTGATTTCTAACCCAGAAATTGATAAGGTGAGGTTGCTTTTCTCCTGTAGCTCCTGCTCCATCTTCCTGTCCTAGGGGAACACGCAATGGGCTTGATTCACAAAGCGGTGCAAACTGTTTAGCATGGGTGTGCTAAACAGTTAGCACGTGAAGTGCTTTTCGCTGACTTTTGCGCGCGCAAAGTGCCGCGATTCGCGCGATCGCGGACTTTCTTTGCAAGGACACTCAAAAGCCTGCCATCCATGGATTCTGTCAGTGTTTTGATCTGTTCACCATCAACATTGCGTGCAGCAGCAACCACAGCCTCCCAGACACTGTTCAGAGAGGTGTACTGTTTTCCTCCTTGTAAATCTCACATTTTATGATGGACCACAGGTTCTCAATGGGGTTCAGATCAGGTGAACAAGGAGGCCATGTCATTAGTTTTTCTTCTTTTATACCCTTTCTTGCCAGCCACGCTGTGGAGTACTTGGACGCGTGTGATGGAGCATTGTCCTGCATGAAAATAAAGTTTTTATTGAAGGATTCAGACTTCTTCCTGTACCACTGCTTGAAGAAGGTGTCTTCCAGAAACTGGCAGTAGGACTGGGAGTTGAGCTTGACTCCATCCTCAACCCGAAAAGGCCCCACAAGCTCATCTTTGATGATACCAGCCCAAACCAGTACTCCACCTCCACCTTGCTGGCGTCTGAGTCGGACTGGAGCTCTCTGCCCTTTACCAATCCAGCCACGGGCCCATCCATCCGGCCCATCAAGACTCACTCTCATTTCATCAGTCCATAAAACCTTAGAAAAATCAGTCTTGAGATATTTCTTGGCCCAGTCTTGACGTTTCAGATTGTGTGTCTTGTTCAGTGGTGGTCGTCTTTCAGCCTTTCTTACCTTGGCCATGTCTCTGAGTATTGCACACCTTGTGCTTTTGGACACTCCAGTGATGTTGCAGCCCTGAAATATGGCCAAACTGGTGGCAAGTGGCATCTTGGCAGCTGCACGCTTGACTTTTCTCAGTTCATGGGCAGTTATTTTGCACCTTGGTTTTTCCACACGCTTCTTGCGACCCTGTTGACTATTTTGAATGAAACGCTTGATTGTTCGATGATCACGCTTCAGAAGCTTTGCAATTTTAAGAGTGCTGCATCCCTTTGCAAGATTTCTGCCAAAGGAAAGGAAGTTGCCTAATAATTATGCACACCTGATATAGGGTGTTGATGTCATTAGACCACACCCCTTCTCATTACAGAGATGCACATCACCTAATATGCTTAATTGGTAGTAGGCTTTCGAGCCTAAACAGCTTGAAGTAAGACAACATGCATAAAGAGGATGATGTGGTCAAAATACTAATTTGCCTAATAATTCTGCACTCCCTGTAATGTAACTTAATGACAGTATCTTTGTTGAAGCTGAAGTTCCTCTTTAAAGATCCAATCCGCCATGGTGGTTGTTATTGCCATTCCCTGCAAAACGTTGTTCGCCTAATCGCACACTCGTACCCACGTCGTGAGATTGCAGAAATTATGACTTGATGATCAAAAAAAAAAATTGCTGGTCATCGGAAGATTTGTACACAAATTCATGACGTTAGTACGAGGCTTATGATATCACACAGCTATGGTTGGAAAATGATTGGAAACTACAAGGGTTGTCTGCAAAGTAACAGCCATTTTCAGTTAATCAATCAACCCGTCACAGCTGGTTGAAATGTGCACTCTATTTGGAGCCTCTTATCCCTGCCAGGGCGTAGATCTCAATCTCCTGTTGCCGCATGCTCCCGTCGCTCTGTAGCCTCTAAACTCAGCTGTCTAAATGATCACAGTGATTACAGAAGAGAAGTGGGAAAAATGGTCTGGTCCTTAAAGGACCACTATCAAAGTTTAACTTTTTTTCTAAACACCTTGAATAGGCAGAAGGGACTTTCTGATGGCTTATAGTGGTAGTAAAAGGGAAAAAAAATCCTTCCCCTTATAAGATCATCTGGAGGTGTTTAAAAAAAAAAGGTAAACTTTGATAATGTTTATTTAAGGAGCAATGCCAGCCAAAAATGGTTATGGAAAAATGTTATTGATTTTATTTTAGACTAACAGTAACTCCTGTTATTTTTCCAAATAATCAATCCCTTTCTTGTAGTAGTATCACACTCCTCACCTATGAGTGGGGAGAATTGGGGAGCCTTTATGTTAATGCTACTGAACAAACAATTACTGGCATTCAGCAGTTATATGAGAAAGAGAAGAGGTTAACCTTCAAGTTAAATTGCACAGGAAGAATACCTTACGTGGCAGAGAAACGCAAACAGCTGTTACTTTCTGGACTACACTTGTTCATAAACATCACACTATATCAAAGGCATAAAGCAGTATATGAATACAAATAATTACCATCTGCAGGGTTGTGCACATAGTTAATAGCAACAGGACGCTCCACTGATCCATAGAAGCTGTCAGAATCCGAGGCCGAATCACTATAAAGGAAAATACATGAATGTTATGGTTTACAGATACCGATAAAGAATAAATAGTGATATATAAAAATAGATCAGAGGTAAACGAGACACCCTTCTATAATCATTTTTATACAATATAATTTGAAAGCTAAGTAGAGAGAACTATAGCCTGGTACACACTTTCAATTATGATTGGCCAATCACTGACCAATTTTATCAACTTCATGTAGTATGAGGATCAACAGATGTTGAATACCGACCAGATTGTGTAGAGAAACCCTCGTACTACATGGAGGTGGTAAAATTGGTCAGTAATTGGCCAATTATAATTGAAAGTGTGTACCAGGCTTAAGTATATAATGGGATTGGAGATTATAGTCTGAAAATTTCTAAGAACATAGATTAGGTTAAAGTGAATGTTTACCTGTTTTAAAAACAAAAAGTCAGATACTCACCTAAGGAGAGGAAAGGCTCGGTCCTAATGAGCCTTCCCTCTCCTCTCCCGGTGCCCGGTCCCGCGCAGGATCCCCCGTGGCAGTATTCGACCAGTTCGGTCAAATACTGCCACTTCCGCATGCCGAAGGGAGCTTTCGGAAGGCTTCGGGAGCACTCGGGCTCCCGATGACGCGGCCGCTCCTTACTACGCATGCGCGAGCGCCCTCTATGACGCGCTCGCGCGTACGTAGTATGGAGCGGCCCGTCTTCGGAAGCCCGAGTGCTCCCGAAGACCTCCGAAGTCCCTGCGGCGGCGGACGCGAACGGGGGAGCCAGCGCAGCACCGAGGGCACCGGGAGAGGAGAGGGAAGGCTCATTAGGACCGAGCCTTCCCTCTCCTTAGGTGAGTATCTAACTTTTTGTTTTTAAAACCGGTACCCATTGGCTTTAAATGCCTGTTCATTCTTGAATGTTTAAAAAAATACCGTAATCCTTCCACCCCTAACACTAGTACAGTTTAGAAATTTAGCAGTTTAGGAAAACAAAAAAGGAAATACTGTAAATACTCGAGTCTAAGTCTAAAAATGTAGGTCTGATTCACTTTATAAAAGTATAGGGGTCGACTTATACACGAGTCACGGGCAACACTGAGTAATGTGTGTACTAATAGTGACATTCCCATTTGCAGCAATTTACCCAGTGATACTTTGAGGAAAGGAAATACCAAGAAAACACAGGTTTGAACATCCTGGCCACAGCAATTAACAAGGAAAAGGGGCAGGGGAAAAAACTAGGCTGCAGCCATTAACTTTGCTGGGTAGACTTATACTTGAGTCAATACAAAATTCCAGCTTAAGAAGGTTGAATATTGGAGTCGACTTATACACGAGGTCGACTCCTATTTTAGTATATACGTTACCTTATTTTATAATAAAAGCTGTCCCCCCAAATGATAATGTTTCCCCCCCCCCCCCATCCTTGTGCATTCAAATCTCTTCTGTTCCAGCTGCTGCGACTGTTCAGCTGCTCTCGGTCTTGTCTGCTTCTTCGCCATGAGCGCCCCATGTGGTTGCCCGTATAGCACGTGGCTTGTGAATGACGTCACACGCACGTGCTTGGCAGCAAACAACACCGGGAGCATCTGGACAGTTGTGCCAGCTGGAGCAGGTGAGACGTGAATGTACAGGCACCAGGGGGGAGGGACATATTTACATTTCGGGGGACAGCGGCCGGGGCTTCCATCGTGATATTACACACCGCTACAACCGCGCTCCCAATTGACCATGTCGGCCCGAGATTTCCCAGCATGCTCAATCGATACATTCAGCCCAAATTCAGTCGGATTGTCGATTGGGCATGCTTATTTTGGCACCGGTCTTCATTCGATCTGATAAAATTATCAAACCGGATGGCTGATCGGGCCGCAAAATCAATAGATGTATGGCCACCTTAAGGCCAGTGGAAGAGGGAAGGCGGGTTATTTGTAGAAAAAAATAAGCTGGATGGGCTTTAACCTCCTGGGCAATAATCCCGAGCTGAGCTCGGGGTAAGCCGCCGCGGAGGATTTCTCAGGCCCTAGTGGGCCGTTTTGCATTTTTTTTTGTTACACGCAGCTAGCACTTTGCTAGCTGCGTGTACACGCCGATCGCCGCCGCTCTGCGCCGATTCGCCGATACCCGCTGCGTTAGAGGGCCCCCCCCAGACCCTGTGCGCAGCCTTGCCAATCACCGCCAGGCAGCGCTAAGGGGTGGATCAGGACTCCCTCCGATGCCATAACGTGGATGACGCCATCCTGATCGTCGCCATGGCGACGGGGGAAGCCAAACAGGAAATCCCGTTCTGAACAGGATTTCCTGTTTGCTCTGATCGCCGGAGGTGATCGGAAGGGGTGGAGGGATGCCGCTGCACAGCGGCTATAGCTACATGATTATAGAAAAAAAAAGTGCTGCGGAGCCCCCTGGCGATATTATTGTATCGCCCAGGAGGTTAAGCCATGAGCTTGGTAATGTTCTGATACCCAGAAGGCAACTCTATGATCATTTTTTCCATATATGTTGTATACAAATGTCACTTACCTCAGGTCTGTGATGGTCTCTTTCTTGTCGTGAAAATGATCTATCTCCCTTCTTAAGGCCAACATCCATTTCTAAAATAGAAGTGATAATTTTAGCAAAATTTAAAAGGAACTTCCACTGTTCTATAAAATGGACATATGTATAGTGGGGTGTTTCATAAGTCTTTTTGCAATTTAATGCTGTTAAAAATTATTTTTTCATTTCAGTCTGTGGATAGTTGAGAATTTCTAATCACATCTCTTTGCAACCTTTGCGTCTGCACTCTCTGAGTACTGTTTCCATGACACTGTCCGGCCACTCTCACTTACCCACTGACTGGTCTAAAGGTGGCCATACACTGGTCGATTTGCCATCAGATCGACCAACAGATAGATCCCTCTCTGATCGAATCTGATCAGAGAGGGACCGTATGGCTGCCTTTACTGCAAACAGATTGTGAATCGATTTCAGCATGAAATCGATTCACCATCTGTGAAGCTGCCGCTGCCGTCCCCCTGCATACATTACCTGATCCGGCCGGCGCAAGTCCCCTGGTCTCCGCTGTCTTCTTCTCCGCGCTCGGCTCCAGCTTCACTGAACTTCCTGCCGGGGGAAGTTTAAACAGTAGAGGGCGCTCTACTGTTTAAACTTCCTGCCGGGACAGGAAGTGAAGCCTGCCGAAACCCGGAGCCTTGCGGAGAAGAAGACAGCGGAGACCAGGGGACTCGTGCCGGCTGAGTAGGTAATGTGTTGCCGCTAGCGTCGGTCGTCGGGCATTCCAATGCCGCTATCGACACATTCCCGACCCGCCGGAGATCGAACAAAATCTTCCGCACAGTGGCTCGACGGGAACGATTGATTTCGGCCAAAATTTATAGTTCTGTCAGCGTTTGTGCAGCGATTTCACAGCAGATTCGATCACAGTGTGATCGAATCTGCTGTATATCGGCGGGAAAATCGTTAGGTGTATTGGCCCGTTTACACTCTTCCTTGCAATATATAAAGAAAAACTGAAAGTTTCCCAACAACAGTGGAAATTCCATTCGATGTTCGATGTCACTTTTTGTGACCTGTGATGGTGTAAGTGCCTCATACACCTACAACTAAAACACAAAACACACTTCTGCTTTTGAGGATTTTCAACAGGTGGGGGTGTTACTTTCTACTGTGCAACTTATTAACATTATTTTGAGACAGCTTTTTTGTTTATTATTAAGCCCCATCTACACCATACAAATTTTTGTCCGATTCGATACGATTCATTGATTCGATTCAATCCGACATGTTCAATCGGGATTCGATTCGGTTCAATTTGCCATTGCAAAACAATGGCAAATTGAATCGAATCGAATCCCGATCAGACATGTCAGAATGAATCGAATCAATGAATCGAATACAAATTTTTGTCTGATTCGATTCATTGATTCGATTCAATCCGACATGTCCGATCGGGATTCGATTCGATTCAATTTGCCATTGTTTTGCAATGGCAAAGTGGATACAATTAAATTGAATCCCGATCGGTTATGTCGGATTGATTCGAATCGAATCAATGAATCAAATCGAATTGGACAAAAAATTGTATGGTGTAGATGGGGCTTTAGGGATGCTTATTCGGATTCAGCGGAATTGAAATCTCCACATTTTCGAACGTAAATCAGCATTCTAATTGATACTCGTAAGTTGGATTTCAGTGGAAATAAGATTTACCGCAACTCTGTAATTTTGGCCCAATCACAGAACTTGGAAGCATTTTGCCCCGAAAGTCGTATTACTGCGGTAATTTTAGACCAATCACAAGACTTGGATACTACCGAGTATTCCTGATTCTTGTGATTGGCATAAAATATCCGTGGTATTCCGACTACCACGGTAAAAGTCTGCATTCTCTGATTGGTGTAATACTTCTGAGTGTTTAGTCAATCAGAGAATGCAAAAAATGACAAAAAAGACTCCTTGGAAATCGGTAATTAGCATTGGCGGAAATCAACATTTCTGCAGAATCGGAAATCAACATTTCTGACCATCCCTATTTATTATGCTGGGCATACACTGTTAGTTTTTTATTATCAATCGAGTTGCTGATGGCTCGATTGATAATATCCGACGAAAAACGAAGCACAGATAAGGAAGTGCCCGCGGGGACGAGCGGGAATTGATCCGGCGCCTGCGGGGACGTGCCGGAATGGAGCCAGTGGTTCGAATCCGGCGCAGAAAACGAGCCGTGTATGCCCGGCATTATACACAAAATGTTGACCATATATACTTTGTTTCTTAGAAATTATGTCTGTCTTTATATTCATTTTATACTATAGACCAGGGGTGCCCATTGTGTAGATTGCAAAGGACTTCTGGTTAGATTGTGTGGGCAGTTAAGAAAGGACGTATCAGCCTGAAACATCATGTGCTCTGTATGAACTCTGCTTGAAAAGCAATAAAGAAAGCTAAGATGCTATAAGCAACATTTGTGACCGTAATGGAGTAATTACGATTTCGCGAAATTTCGCGTAATTAGTGTAATTACGTTTATGGCCGTAAGTACATCATCGTAATGAAGAAGGATTTCGCGAAATTTCGCGTAAGCGTAATTTTCGCATTGCAACGGCTATTACGAAATTAATGCGTATGGTCATGCTCCCGAAGCGGAAAAGTTGACGCATGTATCAATGTTAGGTAGCCGCCGACTTTAAGGGTTAATAGCAAAGCCCCCTTAAATGCTAAGAGCCTCAAATTTGGAGAATATATTAAGGAGATCAGGAGGAATAAGAGGAAATTTTTTTTTTTAAGACCTTATAGTTTTTGAGAAAATCGATGTTAAAGTTTCAAAGGAAAAATGTAAACATTTAAAAACCCGCCGACTTTAACGGTTAATAGCAAAGCCTGCTTAAAGTTTAGGAACACCAAATTCCCAGGGTATATTAAGGGGATCAGTGGGAATAAGAGGAAATTTTTTTTTTTCAAAAAGACCTTATAGTTTTTGAGAAAATCGATTTTTAAGTTTCAAGGGCGAAAATGTCTTTTAAATGCAGAAAATGTAAGTTTTTTTTGCACAGGTAACAATAGTGTATTAATTTCATAGATTCCCCCAAGTGGGAAGAGTTTTACTTACTTCGTTCTGAGTGTGGGAGATATAAAAAAAAAACGACGTGGGGCCCCCCCTCCCAGACCTCTTTAACCCCTTGTCCCCCATGCAGGCTGGGATAGCCAGAATGCGGAGCACCGGCCGCGTGGGGCTCCGCACCCTGACTATACCAGCCCGCATGGTCCATGGATTGGGGGGTCTCGGAAGGGGAGGGGCAGCCAAGCTTTCCCCTCCTCCTCCGAGCCCTTGTCCAATCCAAGGACAAGGGGCTCTTCTCCACCTCCGATGGGCGGTGGAGGTGGAGGCCGCGATTTCCTGGGGGGGAGGTTCATGGTGGAATCTGGGAGTCCCCTTTAAAAAGGGGTCCCCCAGATGCCCACCCCCCCTCCCAGGAGAAATGAGTATAGAGGTACTTGTACCCCTTACCCATTTCCTTTAAGAGTTAAAAGTAAATAAACACACAAACACTTAGAAAAAGTATTTTAATTGAACAAAAAACATAACCACGAAAAAAGTCCTTTAATATTCTTAATTAACCATTAATACTTACCTGTCCCTTTAACCACTTGAGGACCTAGGGCTTTCTACCCCTTAAGGACCGGCCACTTTTTTTCCATTCAGACCACTGCAGCTTTCACGGTTTATTGCTCGCTCATACAACCTACCACCTAAATGAATTTTGGCTCCTTTTCTTGTCACTAATAAAGCTTTCTTTTGGTGCTATTTGATTGCTCCTGCGATTTTTACTTTTTATTATATTCATCAAAAAAGACATGAATTTTGGCAAAAAAATGATTTTTTTAACTTTCTGTGCTGACATTTTTCAAATAAAGTAAAATTTCTGTATACATGCAGCGCGAAAAATGTGGACAAACATGTTTTTGATTAAAAAAAAACCCATTCAGTGTATATTTATTGGTTTGGGTAATAGTTATAGCGTTTACAAACTATGGTGCAAAAAGTGAATTTTCCCATTTTCAAGCATCTCTGACTTTTCTGACCCCCTGTCATGTTTCATGAGGGGCTAGAATTCCAGGATAGTATAAATACCCCCCAAATGACCCCATTTTGGAAAGAAGACATCCCAAAGTATTCACTGAGAGGCATAGTGAGTTCATAGAAGATATTATTTTTTGTCACAAGTAAGCGGAAAATGACACTTTGTGAGAAAAAAAAAAAAAAAAAGTTTCCATTTCTTCTAACTTGCGACAAAAAAAAATGAAATCTGCCACGGACTCACCATGCCCCTCTCTGAATACCTTGAAGGGTCTACTTTCCAAAATGGGATCATTTGTGGGGTGTGTTTACTGTCCTGATATTTTGGGGGGTGCTAAATTGTAAGCACCCCTGTAAAGCCTAAAGGTGCTCATTGGACTTTGGACCCCTTAGCGCAGTTAGGCTGCAAAAAAGTGCCACACATGTGGTATTGCCGTACTCAGGAGAAGTAGTATAATGTGTTTTGGGGTGTATTTTTACACATACCCATGCTGGGTGGGAGAAATATCTCTGTAAATGACAATTTGTTAATTTTTTTTACACACAATTGTCCATTTACAGAGATATTTCTCCCACTCAGCATGGGTATGTGTAAAAATACACCACAAAACACATTATACTACTTCTCCTGAGTACGGCGATACCACATGTGTGGCACTTTTTTGCACCCTAACTGCGCTAAAGGGCCCAAAGTCCAATGAGTACCTTTAGGATTTCACAGGTCATTTTGAGAAATTTCGTTTCAAGACTACTCCTCACGGTTTAGGGCCCCTAAAATGCCAGGGCAGTATAGGAACCCCACAAATGACCCCATTTAGAAAGAAGACACCCCAAGGTATTCCGTTAGGAGTATGGTGAGTTCATAGAAGACTTTATTTTTTGTCAAAAGTTAGCGGAAAATGACACTTTGTGAAAAAACACAATTAAAATCAATTTCCGCTAACTTTTGCCAAAAAATAAAATCTTCTATGAACTCACCATACTCCTAACGGAATACCTTGGGGTGTCTTCTTTCTAAAATGGGGTCGTTTGTGGGGTTCCTATACTGCCCTGGCATTTTAGGGGCCCTAAACCGTGAGGAGTAGTCTTGAAACGAAATTTCTCAAAATGACCTGTGAAATCCTAAAGGTACTCATTGGACTTTGGGCCCTTTAGCGCAGTTAGGGTGCAAAAAAGTGCCACACATGTGGTATCGCCATACTCGGGAGAAGTAGTACAATGTGTTTTGGGGTGTATTTTTACACATACCCATGCTGGGTGGGAGAAATACCTCTGTAAATGGACAAATGTGTGTAAAAAAATCAAAAGATTGTCATTTACAGAGGTATGTCTCCCACCCAGCATGGGTATGTGTAAAAATACACCCCAAAACACATTGTACTACTTCTCCCGAGTATGGCGATACCACATGTGTGGCACTTTTTTGCACCCTAACTGCACTAAGGGGCCCAAAGTCCAATGAGTACCTTTAGGATTTCACAGGTCATTTTTGTTTCAAGACTACTCCTCACGGTTTAGGGCCCCTAAAATGCCAGGGCAGTATAGGAACCCCACTAATGACCCCATTTTAGAAAGAAGACACCCCAAGGTATTCCGTTAGGAGTATGGTGAGTTCATAGAAGTTTTTATTTTTTTGTCACAAGTTAGCGGAAATTGATTTTAATAGTTTTTTTTTCACAAAGTGTCATTTTCCGCTAACTTGTGACAAAAAATAAAATCTTCTATGAACTCACCATACTCCGTACGGAATACCTTTGGGTGTCTTCTTTCTAGAATGGGGTCATTTGTGGGGTTCCTATACTGCCCTGGCATTTTAGGGGCCCTAAACCGTGAGGAGTAGTCTTGAAACCAAATGTCGCAAAATGACCTGTGAAATCCTAAAGGTACTCATTGGACTTTGGGCCCCTTAGCGTACTTAGGGTGTAAAAAAGTGCCACACATGTGGTACCGCTGTACTCAGGAGAAGTAGTATAATGCGTTTTGGGGTGTATTTTTACACATACCCATGCTAAGTGGGAGAAATATCTCTGTAAATGACAATTGTTTGATTTTTTTACACACAATTGTCCATTTACATAGAAATTTCTCCCACCCAGCATGGGTATGTGTAAAAATACACCCCAAAACACATTATACTACTTTTCCTGAGTACGGCGGTACCACATGTGTGACACTTTTTTGCAGCCTAGGTGCGCTAAGGGGCCCAACGTCCTAATCACAGGTCATTTTGAAGCATTTGTTTTCTAGACTACTCCTCGCGGTTTAGGGCCCCTAAAATGCCAGGGCAGTATAGGAACCCCACAAGTGACCCCATTTTAGAAAGAAGACACCCCAAGGTATTCCGTTAGGTGTATGGCGAGTTCATAGAAGATTTTATTTTTTGTCACAAGTTAGTGAAAAATGACACTTTGTGAAAAAAAACCAATAAAAATTAATTTCCGCTAACTTTTGACAAAAAATAAAATCTTCTATGAACTCGTCATACACCTAACAGAATACCTTGGGGTGTCTTTTTTTCTAAAATGGGGTCACTTGTGGGGTTCCTATACCGCCCTGGCATTTTACAGGCCCAAAACCGTGAGTAGTCTGGAAACCAAATGTCTCAAAATGACTGTTCAGGGGTATAAGCATCTGCAAATTTTGATGACAGGTGGTCTATGAGGGGGCGAATTTTGTGGAACCGGTCATAAGCAGGGTGGCCTTTTAGATGACCGGTTGTATTGGGCCTGATCTGATGGATAGGAGTGCTAGGGGGGTGACAGAAGGTGATTGATGGGTGTCTCAGGGGGTGGTTAGAGGGGAAAATAGATGCAATCAATGCACTGGGGAGGTGATCGGAAGGGGGTCTGAGGGTTTGGCCGAGTGATCAGGAGCCCACACGGGGCAAATTGGGGCCTGATCTGATGGGTAGGTGTGCTAGGGGGTGACAGGGGGTGATTGATGGGTGTCTCAAGGTGTGATTAGAGGGGGGAATAGATGCAAGCAATGCACTGGCGAGGTGATCAGGGCTGGGGTCTAAAGGCATTCTGAGGGTGTGGGCGGGTGATTGAGTGCCCTAGGGGCAGATAGGGGTCTAATCTGATAGGTAGCAGTGACAGGGGGTGATTGATGGGTAATTAGTGGGTGTTTAGGGTATAGAATAGATGGAAACACTGCGCTTGGGTGGTGATCTGATGTCGGATCTGCGGGCGATCTATTGGTGTGGGTGGGTGATCAGTTTGCCCACAAGGGGCAGGTTAGGGGCTGATTGATGGGTGGCAGTGACAGCGGGTGATTGATGGGTGGCAGTGACAGGGGGTGATTGATGGGTGGCAGTGACAGGGGGTGATTGATGGGTGATTGATAGGTGATTGACAGGTAATCAGTGGGTTATTACAGGGGAGAACAGATGTAAATATTGCACTGGCGAATTGATAAGGGGGGGTCTGAGGGCAATCTGAGCGTGTAGGCGGGCGATTGGGTGCCCGCAAGGGGCAGATTAGGGTCTGATCTGATGGGTAACAGTGACAGGTGGTGATAGGGGGTGATTGATGGGTGATTGATGGGTAATTAGTGGGTGTTTAGAGGAGAGAATAGATGGAAACACTGCGCTTGGGTGGTGATCTGATGTCGGATCTGCGGGCGATCTATTGGTGTGGGTGGGTGATCAGTTTGCCCGCAAGGGGCAGGTTAGGGGCTGATTGTTGGGTGGCAGTGACAGGGGGTGATTGATGGGTGATAGGTGATTGGCAGGTGATTGACAGGTGATCAGTGGGTTATTACAGGGAAGGACAGATGTAAATATTGCACTGGCGAATTGATAAAGGGGGGTCTGAGGGCAATCTGAGCGTGTAGGCGGGTGATTGGGTGCCCGCAAGGGGCAGATTAGGGTCTGATAGGTAACAGTGACAGGTGGTGATAGGGAGTGATTGATGGGTGATTGATGGGTAATTAGTGGGCGTTTAGAGGAGAGAATAGATGTAAACGCTGCGCTTGGGTGGTGATCTGATGTCGGATCTGCGGGCGATCTATTGGTGTGGGTGGGTGATCAGATTGCCCGCAAGGGGCAGGTTAGGGGCTGATTGTTGGGTGGCAGTGACAGGGGGTGATTGATGGGTGATAGGTGATTGGCAGGTGATTGACAGGTGATCAGTGGGTTATTACAGGGAAGGACAGATGTAATTAATGCACTGGCGAATTGATAAGGGGGGGGGGGGGTCTGAGGGCAATCTGAGCGTGTGGGCGGGTGATTGGGTGCCCGCACGGGGCAGATTAGGGTCTGATCTGATAGGTAACAGTGACAGGTGGTGATAGGGGGTGATTGATGGGTGATTGATGGGTAATTAGTGGGTGTTTAGAGAAGATAACAGATGTAAACGATACATTTGGGAGGTAATCTGACGGCGGGTTTGCGGGCGATCTAATGGTGTGGGTGGGTGATCAGATTGCCCGCAAGGGGCAGGTTAGGGACTGATTGATGGGTGGCAGTGACAGGGGGTGACAGGGGGTGATTGATGGGTGATAGGTGATTGGCAGGTGATTGACAGGTGATCAGTGGGTTATTACAGGGAAGAACAGATGTAATTAATGCACTGGTGAATTGATAAGGGGGGGTCAGAGGGCAATCTGAGCGTGTGGGCGGGTGATTGGGTGCCCGCAAGGGGCAGATTAGGGTCTGATCTGATAGGTAAAAGTGACAGGTGGTGATAGGGGGTGATTGATGGGTGATTAATGGGTAATTAGTGGGTGTTTAGAGGAGAGAATAGATGTAAACAATGGATTTGGGAGGTGATCTGATGTCGGATCTGTGGGCGATCTATTGGTGTGGGGGGGTGATCAGATTGCCCGCAAGGGGCAGGTTAGGGGCTGATTGATGGGTGGCAGTGACAGGGGGTGATTGACGGGTGATTGACGGGTGATTGACAGGTGATTGACAGGTGATCAGGGGGATAGATGCATACAGTAAACAGGGGGGGGGGGTGGTCTGGGGGGGGGGGGGGTCTGGGGAGAATCTGAGGGGTGGGGGGTGATCAGGAGGGGGCAGGGAGCAGGGGGGGGGGATAAAAAAAAAATAGCGTTGACAGATAGTGACAGGGAGTGATTGATGGGTGATTAGGGGGGTGATTGGGTGCAAACAGGGGTCTAGGGGGTGGGCAGGGGGGGGTCTGATGGGTGCTGTGGGCGATCTGGGGCAGGGGGGGGAGAAATCAGTGTGCTTGGGTGCAGACTAGGGTGGCTGCAGCCTGCCCTGGTGGTCCCTCGGACACTGGGACCACCAGGGCAGGAGGCAGCCTGTATAATACACTTTGTAAACATTACAAAGTGTATTATACACTTTGTATGCGGCGATCGCGGGGTTAACATCCCGCCGGCGCTTCCGTATAGCCGGCAGGATGTTGCGGCGAGCGGTGACAGGCGCCGGCGGAGGATCGCGTCACGGATGACGCGATCGCTCCGCCCATGCCCTTAGAAGGACCGCCGCCTCTGTGGGTGAGCCGGTCCTTCAGGGCTCCACTTCCCGGCCGCCTCTGTGCGTTAGGCGGTCGGGAAGTGGTTAAATAAATGATCCCTCGAAATAGCCTCGGAAATGTTCTATCAGTTACAATGTAACAAAGTTATTACAATGTAACAACTTTGTTACATTGTAACTACGCCGCACCTGACGTCACTCGCCGCCGCCGCATACGCGTCTGCGCTGCACACATTCCCGACAGAGCTCTGAGCTATATAGCTCAGAGCTCTGAGAAGCATCTTTGTATTTTGGCTCCAAGGAGCCCCATTGGTCCTTAGCAGACCAATGGGGTTCCTTCAAATCAAAAGGAACCCCATTGGTCTGCTAAGGACCAATGGGGCTCCTTGGAGCCCAAATACAAAGATGCTTCTCAGAGCTCTGAGCTATATAGCTCAGAGCTCTGTCGGGTCCGTGCAGGACGCTAAGTCCCCGCAGCTCCCGCTGTCCACCCCGCCCACATCTGTCACCCACATGTCACCCACATGTGAGTGACATGTGGGTGACATGATGTGGGAGAGGCGGGGAGGGCAGCGGGAGCTGCGGGGACTTAGCGTCCTGCACGGACCCGACAGAGCTCTGAGCTATATAGCTCAGAGCTCTGAGAAGCATCTTTGTATTTGGGCTCCAAGGAGCCCCATTGGTCCTTAGCAGACCAATGGGGTTCCTTTTGATTTGAAGGAACCCCATTGGTCTGCTAAAGACCAATGGGGCTCCTTGGAGCCAAAATACAAAGATGCTTCTCAGAGCTCTGAGCTATATAGCTCAGAGCTCTGTCGGGAATGTGTGCAGCGCAGACGCGTATGCGGCGGTGGCGAGTGACGTCGGGTGCGGCGTAGTTACAATGTAACAAAGTTGTTACATTGTAATAACTTTGTTACATTGTAACTGATAGAACATTTCCGAGGCTATTTCGAGGGATCATTTATTTAAAGGGACAGGTAAGTATTAATGGTTAATTAAGAATATTAAAGGACTTTTTTCGTGGTTATGTTTTTTGTTCAATTAAAATACTTTTTCTAAGTGTTTGTGTGTTTATTTACTTTTAACTCTTAAAGGAAATGGGTAAGGGGTACAACTACCTCTATACTCATTTCTCCTGGGAGGGGGGGGTGGGCATCTGGGGGACCCCTTTTTAAAGGGGACTCCCAGATTCCACCATGAACCTCCCCCCCAGGAAATCGCGGCCTCCACCTCCACCGCCCATCGGAGGTGGAGAAGAGCCCCTTGTCCTTGGATTGGACAAGGGCTCGGAGGGGGAGGGGAAAGCTTGGCTGCCCCTCCCCTTCCGAGACCCCCCAATCCATGGACCATGCGGGCTGGTATAGTCAGGGTGCGGAGCCCCACGCGGCCGGTGCTCCGCATTCTGGCTATCCCAGCCTGCATGGGGGACAAGGGGTTAAAGAGGTCTGGGAGGGGGGACCCCACGTCGTTTTTTTTTTATATTTCCCACACTCAGAACGAAGTAAGTAAAACTCTTCCCACTTGGGGGAATCTATGAAAATAATACACTATTGTTACCTGTGCAAAAAAACTGACATTTTCTGCATTTAAAAGACATTTTCGCCCTTGAAACTTAAAAATCGATTTTCTCAAAAACTATAAGGTCTTTTTGAAAAAATGTTTTTTCCTCTTATTCCCACTGATCCCCTTAATATACCCTGGGAATTTGGTGTTCCTAAACTTTAAGCAGGCTTTGCTATTAACCGTTAAAGTCGGCGGGTTTTTAAATGTTTACATTTTTCCTTTGAAACTTTAACATCGATTTTCTCAAAAACTATAAGGTCTTTTTGAAAAAAATTTTTTTCCTCTTATTCCTCCTGATCTCCTTAATATATTCTCCAAATTTGAGGCTCTTAGCATTTAAGGGGGCTTTGCTATTAACCCTTAAAATCGGCGGCTTTTTTATATTATACGGAGCGTTACGGTTTAACGCGAAATTACGGTAGCGTTTAATGCGAAATTACGGCATGAACGAAACGTGAAATTACGCGTTGAAAATTACGCTTACGGTATTTTCAATTACGATTTTAATGGCAATTACACTACTGTAATTTCGCATCGTAATCGCAAATTTCGCATGCGTAATTTTAGTAATGCGAAATTACGAAAATTTCAGCTCAACTCTAGCCCTGGTCATTATACTGTAGTGCATAAGTGTAATAAAAAAAAATTAAAAAGCCGAGGCCAATAGGAATACTATCGATTTACCAATTTTTTTCAATTGACACAGGAACTGTTACTGAACAGCTACTGTAACAAAAAACGCCTGGCAAACCGCTCTGAAGTGCCGTTTTTCAGAGCGGTTTGCGTTTTTCCTATACTTAACATTGAGGCAGAAACGCATCCGCAATCCAAAATCTGCAGCAACCCAGGAGTATGCGTTTCTGCAAAACGCCTCCCGCTCTGGTGTGCACCAGCCCATTGAAATACATTACCCAATCGGATCCGCACCCGCAAGCGGATGTGTTTTAGACTATATAGTCTCTTTAATAGACTTAAAGGAATACTATCGATACCCAAGTGTTCTAAAATGACAGTGTGCAAATAATGTCTAAGTAGCTGTGTAAACATTTTCCTACTTTTCATGTTAAATATCAGAGGCAAAAGCTGTAATTTATTGATGGTAGGATTTAGCTATATTGGGACAAATCAATTGCAGAAGGGGTGTCTGCTTCAATGCACAGCCAGAGTTGCATATCAGACTACAGAAAGCAAATATCAAACATATCAAACTCTGAAAGCAAAAACAATATGAAAAAGCTGTGACAATTAGTTATATTTCCTCTGCTCTCTTCAGACACTTCAGTCAGAAACAGAGCTCCCAACAGCTGCAGCTCCTGTGTCCTGTCTCTCTCTGTCACACACAGAGCTACACTAAGGCCTAGTGCACACCAGAGCGTTTCGGCTGCGGTTTGCGGCTGTCTGTGCGCTTGTCCTTCCGCTGCTCCAGGTGCATTCCCCTGTCCATACACACATACCCCATGCGGTTTCATGGTAATGTTTCCTGGTAATGTCACATGCACGCCCTTACTAGGAAACCACGTGGGGCAAACCGCAGCCGAAACGCTCTGGTGTGCACTAGGCCTTAGTGTAGCTCTGTGTGTGACAGAGAGAGACAGGACACAGGAGCTGCAGCTGTTGGGAGCTCTGTTTCTGACTGAAGTGTCTGAAGAGAGCAGAGGAAATATAACTAATTGTCACAGCTTTTTCATATTGTTTTTGCTTTCAGAGTTTGATATGTTTGATATTTGCTTTCTGTAGTCTGATATGCAACTCTGGCTGTGCATTGAAGCAGACACCCCTTCTGCAATTGATTTGTCCCAATATAGCTAAATCCTACCATCAATAAATTACAGCTTTTGCCTCTGATATTTAACATGAAAAGTAGGAAAATGTTTACACAGCTACTTAGACATTATTTGCACACTGTCATTTTAGAACACTTGGGTATCGATAGTATTCCTTTAAGTCTATTAAAGAGACTATATAGTCTAAAACACACATTTCACAAATACATATAAGCATAAAACTTATAATTACCTGCCAGGTCTTTTCTGTACAACTCTCCCCCGGAGCCACGTGTGCCCCGCCTTCTGGCACGTAACCCCGCCCCCTTACAGACAAGTGCCATGGCACTCTTTGTATTGGGGATAGATTTAGAAAGTACCACGGAAGCGCCACAGCACTCATCTGCAAGGGGATGGGGCAATGGGCTGGAAGTCGGGGCACACGTGGCTCCAATAGAGATATGAACATGAAAGACCTCACACACATCTGAAACTATCTTCCAGAATCATAATATTCAAATCTCCAGTGCTAAGTCCTGGCTGGGAATAATAAGATGCTCAGTTGTAGGACAGCAGTTATCTCCCCCGTGTCCCTGCATTGTATTCTTTTTAGTTACGGTGGCCATTCATCTTGGCGGCCGATCGACCATCCGATTCCATTATTATAATCGAACTGGATGAAAATCGGTGCCGCCTAGTGCATGCCCGACCAACAATGTGACCAATTTCGGGATGAAAATTGGTTGCATTCTCAATCGCTCATGCTGCAAGATGTTGGACCGACTTGCTCGATCGTGTGCGGCGATCGACGAATTCGACGAAATCCCCAACGCTATCCCCTAATGTAAAATGTCCCCCTGTGCCAGTGTAAAGCATACATTACCTGTCTGTGCGCTTGTCCTTCCGCTGCTCCAGGCGCATTCCCCTGTCCATACACACATACCCCATGCGGTTTCCTGGTAATGTTTCCTGGTGATGTCACATGCACGCCCTTACTAGGAAACCACGTAGGACGCACGTGTGCACAGGAGGAATCCCAGAAGACAGTGGGGGACAAGCACTGGACGCGGACAGGTAATGTATACTTTACATGGGGCACGAGGAGACATTTTACAATAGGGGACAGTGTCGGGCAGCGGATGTGGCGTCACAAGGCTGATTCCGGATCGATTTCAGCATGACATTGATCGGGAATCGGCCTGCGGTGTATGGGCAACTGACAAATCTCTCTCTAATTAGATTTGATTAGAGAGAGCTTTGTCTCTTGGTTGAATCTGTCCATCATCGCTAGATGTATGGCTACCTTAAAGGGAACCTGAACTGAAAATTAAAAGTCAAAATAAATACAGTATACACAAGTCATATTTACCTCCCATGTTGTCTACTCGTCAATCTGTTTCTCCGATGTCCTGTTTTGTCCACTGCGAACAATGGAATTCTCTGTCCTCTACTTTGAAAGTGGCCACTAACCCATAACAGCTTCCTGGTCAGCACACTGTTAAACTCTAATATCGCTCACTTGAGCCATAGGGAAACATGGACATTACCTTGCTAATCAGTTGTCCTTTCAGCTACAACTGACAGCAACTGATAAATAACTGACTGCAACTGATACATTTCAGTTCTGACAAAAATCTTGTCAGAACTAGAAGCAATCATTGTAATTTGAACATGGAGAGCTTCTCAGAGGAACTGATGGCGAGGTAAGTCTGTAATATTCATTTGCAAGTACATCATGTGTTTATTTTAAATAAATGTACTCAGTTCAGGTTCACTTTAAGTTTTTTGACATTTCCTCAATGTAACCTTCCTTGTCAGACTCATTGCATTGTATGTGGAGCACCACATGACATGAGGCTGATAAGGCATCTCCTCTATTTTCTCTGCTACCCAGCATGCCTACCTTCCGCTCATCCTCAGAGGCTGCAGAGAAGTACCAGGTGCGATGCTTCTTGCTAATGTGCACCATCTTGAAGGGGAAAACATTGCTGGATGTGGTCTCCTCCGCCGCTCGCATTACCCTAGGAGAACAGATAGAATATGTTAGTGATAGCACAGCCTGATCAGACCTGTAGTACACTAGTAAATATATACTTGGCAAACCTATGTACACATGCTAGATTAAACTCAGCCAGGGTGTACTTATAGGTTGAATAACCACGGGCAGATCAGGGCCAGATGGATCGGGGATCTCCGCCGATGAACGATTGGTCCCCCGATCCATCCGGCAAAACCTGTGTCGTTTGGGACGTCGGAAATGAACTATCACATAAAAGATCATTTACACGATTACGGCAAAACCTGCACAAGTCAATGAGGAATATTTTAAACCTCAACGACTAAGTCAGACGTGTCGGTTGTTCAAAAAGAACAGTCGCCGTGTGTGCTGTGCATCGTTAAACATCGCCGGGAACCGGTAGCAGAAAAGCGTTTGCATCAACTAAACAAGTCACCACAAGCCGTCCCGCCTGAAGCCTGTGTGAATCAAGCCTTATGCTGGGTACACATGATTCAATTTTCCGTTCGATTGACGGGCAATCTGACGGGAAGTTGTATTGTTAGTACATGTCCAAACTGCTCCCGATCGATAACTGCATCGATTTTCCTATGATAACTTTGGAGAATTGTTCCCATTATCGATTGGAACAAGATCTGACATGTTGGAAATAATCCTCCGATTTCCTGTCAATCGGACAGAAATTGCAACGTGTAAACTAAGCATTAGTGAAGTGCTTATAAGATCTGCACAGGGATGATAAGAAGTACAGGTGCAGAAAGGGACAATTTTCAGTCAGGCATGAAGGGGGAGAGAGAGGCTTTAGAAATACTATTGACACATTTTGTTGCTTTGAACATCTCCAGTGCTGTTCTGTATATAGGCAGTTACCTGTTGTAGCCATTTAGCGAGAAGGCTCCTTGTGATGATGCTGAGGTGCTGGTCTTGAAGTAATACACACAGCCTTTGTGAACAATGACATAACGCAAGGGCCCTGGTGAAACAAAGATGACATTACTTGAGAATTTCTTTATTTTGACCTGTATGTCTGTGCATCCTAGTGCATACTAGCACAGTAAATACCATCACAACCACATAGGAAATCCACAGCAGACCGGATCATATCAGGACCCCCCCACCGTAACTAAGACTACTTGTCACCTGGGGAGTTCCAGTCTGGCGGGTATTGATGTGCTGAGATCATCAAGATACCACAGATTGGTGGTAAAAACCCTGTGGCAATATCGTCACTGACCTGACTGGAATTCATTTTGCCAATTGTAGGCTGACAGGAAATATTTTTCTATATGTTTTTGCCTACATTTTAAAGTGGCATGAAACTCAGCATTTCCTCTTTGTTCTAAAAGATTTTTTACAGCATGAAATCTACTACCACAAAAAAATGTAGCAGAACGGCATTCAAACAGTTAAACACAGCACTTTGTTCTTCAGTGGACCGCTTCTGGCCGCATCTGAAGAGGTGATAACACTGGCGTAACAATATGGGAAGAGGAGGGCTTGGCCGCAAATCGGTGGGGAGGGGGGGAAATTCCCCCCCTCCCTCACCTTGGGCTCTCATCTCAGCGCTCCCCTCCTGCAATCTTTAGTGACAGCGGGCAGCAGTACCGGCGGCAGGATAACACATACCTCCTCAGCCCCGGAGGTCTCCGATCAAGTAAGTGCTTCTTGTCACTTCCTGTGTAAACAGGAAGCGACATGAAGCTCTTAGACATCGGAGACCTCCGGGGCGAAGGAGGTATGTGTTATCCTGCCGCCGCTGCCCGCTGTCACTAAAGATTGCAGGAGGGGAGCGCTGAGAAGAGAGCCCGAGGTGAGGTGGGGGGGGGATGTCCCCTCTCCCCACCGATCTGCGGCCACGCTCTCCTTTTATGCTGCGACCCCTCCTGCCCCACAAAAGTCCCTGAGTGGGCCCTGGGGACTTTTCCAGTTCCCATTCAGACTCAATCCACACTAGCTACGGCATTTTGAAGAAACAGGCAGTGAACTAACGCCCCATACACATGCTCAACAGCGGTCTTTAATGCCGCACAATTATCAAACAACTTTTGTTGTGAAACAAGTTGAACAACCAAAAAAAGTATTATTTGGTACACACAAAATTTGGTACACAAAAAAGAAGTTGCAGGGCATGCTGGGTTGTCCTTTTTTGCTTATGTACTTCCCCTCAGACTTACCTAATGCAGCCTGATTGGCTGAAGCCTCTTTCCCTCCTGTTGTCCCCTCCCACACCTCTCTTCCTCCCTGATTGGCCAATATTTCTCATGCTGAGACAATGCACTTTCTATATTACATCAGAATTGACTTCAAAATAGCCACACTTAAAATGTGAAATACTAAGAAGGGTTTTCTCTTTTTTCACTGTAGAAAAATCACTAAAATCAAAACGTGGACAGTGCAATACATCTGTTATGTAAGTAGAGCAAGTATTTATCTACTTATATATGTGGGGTTTTTTTTAGGTAGTATGGCTGACAGCTCCTCTTTACAGATTGATCAAAGCCAGTAATGATTTTCTGTAGGCTGATTCACATGTAAGCATTTGTACTGTCCATTGTATTTTTTTGTTGCTACGTGTGATACATTTCAGAATGTAAATCAGGGTGAGGAAATATTTAACAATTGGCAAACACTGACTAAATCATTTATAATGTAATACTGTAAAAAAACAAAACAAAAAAAACAATTCTGTTCATTACGTTATTTTCACTATAGTTCCTCCTAAAAGCAAAACTGAAGCGGAAAAACTTATGATATAATGAATTGTATGTGTAGTACGGATAATGAATAGAACAATAGTAACAAAGAAAAGAGTCTCTAAAGATTTGATACTTACCATACGTGTGAGTCCCACGCCGTCCTCCTGTGGTCTGCCTTTCAGCCGCGATCAGCCCCGGTAATATGCTCAGTCGCGCCAGTCCGGGTCTACTGCACATGCGCAGGAGGTCCGCGCATGCGCAGAAGACCCACACTGGACACCACTGAGCATATTACCGGGGCTGATCGTGGCTGAACGGCAGACCGCGGGAGGACGGCGTGGGACTCACACGTGTTAATGTGGCAGAAGGAAGCCGTGGGTAAGTATCAAATCTTTACTTTCCTTCGCCTCTGGTGCACTTTAAGTGCTTCAGAAAACAGGACTGTATTCAACCCAGTTGGTCAAATAGCTCAGAGAAACTCTTTTGCATCGATAACTGAAGTTACTGGAAACAATATGAAACTCTTTTCTTTGCTAATAATGTTTTATTTCTTAGCTGTTCTACACATACAATTAATTTTCTCATATGTTTATTTTCACTTCAGGTTTGCCTTAACGTATAAAGCTTCCAGGTTTCCTGCTTTCTGTTGGAGAAATACTAATGATGCCCTTTGGTGCGTTCAACAAATCACGGGGTTGGGGTGGTGCGGCAAGCAAACCTCCCATGGGCTGTAACTGAGGATAGCAATGGTTAAAATGGCAAGTGCAATGTATAGAAAGAGCTGAGCTAGTGCAGGAACTGAGAGCCCCACTCTGCAGCTTGTCTGTGTCTGCAGATGATGACCACATAGATCTGTGGTTAGGCTGCTGAATGTCACAAGACGCTATTACTGGCAGCCCTGTAACGCTGCTGTTCCATCTCAGATCACTAACGTGGTGATATGTAGGAGTATCAGCTGATGGCCAGAAATGTGTCTTCTTTTAGCATGGCAAGAAAGTGGCTAAAGGGGCATTCTATCCGCATCATAAAAAAAATAACATGAGCCTGTCAGACAAGCAGCTATTAAATAACTGTCATTGTGGGGTACACCATGAGAACCGGCTGTGCAACAAAGCAACTTTTCTATCAAAGCTAGGTGACAGAAAAACTCATACCGACTGGAGAAACAGCACAATACAGTCTCTAGATCAGCGGTTCCTATTGTGTAGATCAATCAGAAAGGACTTCTGGGTAGATCCCACACCACCCGCCTAAGTAATGTACACGTCGTACACTGTCTCTTTGACTTGGGTAAGCTTAGTGCGATATGCTGTCCTGATGTTTTGCACAGCTGTGTAGAGGATGATGATGTTGCAAGGTAGGGAGCCATACATTTAGTAGCATTATGTGCTTCTGCTGAGTACAATTTTGCGCGACACAGAGCATGGTAATGTAACCATGATATTGTGATTCTATTTAATCCAGCACTTTTCTGTTTGGACTCTACGATATGCATCTAATTGACTAGCGGCTTCTGGAATCACTGATGCAGTGCCACTGTGCATGTGCTGCAGTTGTGGCTTGTGGTAATCACTGATGGACTGTCGCTGTGCATGTGCTGCAGTTGTGGCTTGTGGTAATCACTGATGGACTGCTGCTGTGCATGTGCTGCAGTTGTGGCTTGTGGCAATCACTGATGGACTGTCGCTGTGCATGTGCTGCAGTTGTGGCTTGTGGTAATCACTGAAGGACTGCCGCTGTGCATGTGCTGCAGTTGTGGCTTGTGGTTATCACTGATGGACTGCTGCTGTGCGTGTGCTGCAGTTGTGGCTTGTGGTATTCACTGATGGACTGCCGCTGTGCATGTGCTGCAGTTGTGGCTTGTGGTATTCACTGATGGACTGCCGCTGTGCATGTGCTGCAGTTGTGGCTTGTGGTAATCACTGATGGACTGTCGCTGTGCATGTGCTGCAGTTGTGGCTTGTGGTAATCACTGATGGGCTGCCTATGTGCGTGTGCTGCAGTTGTGGCTTGTGGTTATCACTGATGGACTGCTGCTGTGCATGTGCTGCAGTTGTGGCTTGTGGTATTCACTGATGGACTGCCGCTGTGCATGTGCTGCAGTTGTGGCTTGTGGTATTCACTGATGGACTGCCGCTGTGCATGTGCTGCAGTTGTGGCTTGTGGTAATCACTGATGGACTGTCGCTGTGCATGTGCTGCAGTTGTGGCTTGTGGTAATCACTGATGGGCTGCCTATGTGCGTGTGCTGCAGTTGTGGCTTGTGGTAATCACTGATGGACTGCTGCTGTGCATGTGCTGCAGTTGTGGCTTGTGGTATTCACTGATGGACTGCCGCTGTGCATGTGCTGCAGTTGTGGCTTGTGGTAATCACTGATGGACTGCTGCTGTGCATGTGCTGCAGTTGTGGCTTGTGGTAATCACTGATGGGCTGCCGCTGTGCGTGTCCTGCAGTTGTGGCTTGTGGTAATCATTGGTGGACTGTCGCTGTGCATGTGCTGCAGTTGTGGCGTGTGGTAATCACTGATGGGCTGCCTATGTGTGTGTGCTGCAGTTGTGGCTTGTGGTAATCACTGATGGACTGCTGCTGTGCATGTGCTGCAGTTGTGGCTTGTGGTAATCACTGATGGGCTGCCTATGTGCATGTGCTGCAGTTGTGGCTTGTGGTAATCATTTGTGGACTGCCGCTGTGCATGTGCTGCAGTTGTGGCTTGTGGTAATCATTAGTGGACTGCCGCTGTGCATGTGCTGCAGTTGTGGCTTGTGGTAATCACTGATGGGCTGTCGCTGTGCGTGTGCTGCAGTTTTGGCTTGTGGTAATCACTGATGGACTGCTGCTGTGCATGTGCTGCAGTTGTAGCTTGTGGTAATCACTGATGGACTGCTGCTGTGCATGTGCTGCAGTTGTGGCTTGTGGTAAACAATGATGGCGTTGCCTATGTGCGTGTGCTGCAGTTGTGGCAATCACTGATGGACTGCTGCTGTGCATGTGCTGCAGTTGTGGCTTGTGGTAATCACTGATGGACTGTCGCTGTGCATGTGCTGCAGTTGTGGCTTGTGGTAATCACTGATGTACTGCTGCTGTGCATGTGCTGCAGTTGTGGCTTGTGGTAATCACTGATGGACTGTCGCTGTGCATGTGCTGCAGTTGTGGCTTGTGGTAATCACCGATGGACTGCTGCTGTGCATGTGCTGCAGTTGTGGCTTGTGGTAATCACTGATGGACTGCCGCTGTGCATGTGCTGCAGTTGTGGCTTGTGGTTATCACTGATGGACTGCTGCTGTGCGTGTGCTGCAGTTGTGGCTTGTGGTATTCACTGATGGACTGCCGCTGTGCATGTGCTGCAGTTGTGGCTTGTGATAATCAGTGATGGACTGTCGTTGTGCATGTGCTGCAGTTGTGGCTTGTGGTAATCACTGATGGGCTGCCTATGTGCGTGTGCTGCAGTTGTGGCTTGTGGTAATCACTGATGGACTGCTGCTGTGCGTGTGCTGCAGTTGTGGCTTGTGGTATTCACTGATGGACTGCCGCTGTGCATGTGCTGCAGTTGTGGCTTGTGGTAATCACTGAAGGACTGCCGCTGTGCATGTGCTGCAGTTGTGGCTTGTGGTAATCACTGATGGACTGCTGCTGTGCATGTGCTGCAGTTGTGGCTTGTGGTAATCACTGATGGGCTGCCGCTGTGCGTGTCCTGCAGTTGTGGCTTGTGGTAATCATTGGTGGACTGCCGCTGTGCATGTGCTGCAGTTGTGGCGTGTGGTAATCACTGATGGGCTGCCTATGTGCGTGTGCTGCAGTTGTGGCTTGTGGTAATCATTTGTGGACTGCCGCTGTGCATGTGCTGCAGTTGTGGCTTGTGGTAATCATTAGTGGACTGCCGCTGTGCATGTGCTGCAGTTGTGGCTTGTGGTAATCACTGATGGGCTGTCGCTGTGCGTGTGCTGCAGTTTTGGCTTGTGGTAATCACTGATGGACTGCTGCTGTGCATGTGCTGCAGTTGTAGCTTGTGGTAATCACTGATGGACTGCTGCTGTGCATGTGCTGCAGTTGTGGCTTGTGGTAAACAATGATGGCGTTGCCTATGTGCGTGTGCTGCAGTTGTGGCAATCACTGATGGACTGCTGCTGTGCATGTGCTGCAGTTGTGGCTTGTGGTAATCACTGATGGACTGTTGCTGTGCATGTGCTGCAGTTGTGGCTTGTGGTAATCACTGATGGACTGCTGCTGTGCATGTGCTGCAGTTGTGCCTTGTGGTAATCACTGATGGACTGTCGCTGTGCATGTGCTGCAGTTGTGGCTTGTGGTAATCACAGATGGACTGCTGCTGTGCATGTGCTGCAGTTGTGGCTTGTGGTAATCACTGATGGACTGTCGCTGTGCAAGTGCTGCAGTTGTGGCTTGTGGTAATCACTGATGGACTGCTGCTGTGCATGTGCTGCAGTTGTGGCTTGTGGTAATCACTGATGGACTGCTGCTGTGCATGTGCTGCAGTTGTGGCTTGTGGTAATCACTGATGGACTGTCGCTGTGCATGTGCTGCAGTTGTGGCTTGTGGTAATCACTGATGGGCTGCCTATGTGCGTGTGCTGCAGTTGTGGCTTGTGGTAATCACTGATGGACTGCTGCTGTGCGTGTGTTGCAGTTGTGGCTTGTGGTAATCACTGATGGACTGTCGCTGTGCATTTGCTGCAGTTTTGGCTTGTGGTAATCACTGATGGACTGTCGCTGTGCATGTGCTGCAGTTGTCGGCTTGTGGTAATCACTGATGGGCTGCTGCTGTGCATGTACTGCAGTTGTGGCTTGTGGTAATCACTGATGGGCTGCCTATGTGCGTGTGCTGCAGTTGTGGCTTGTGGTAATCACTGATGGGCTGCCTATGTGTGTGTGCTGCAGTTGTGGCTTGTGGTAATCACTGATGGACTGTCGCTGTGCATGTGCTGCAGTTGTGGCTTGTGGTAATCACTGATAGGCTGCCCATGTGCGTGTGCTGCAGTTGTGGCTTGTGGTAATCACTGATGGACTGTCGCAAGGAAAGTGTGCTGCAGTTGTGGCTTGTGGTAATCACTGATGGACTGTCGCTGTGCATGTGCTGCAGTTGTGGCTTGTGGTAATCACTGATGGACTGCTGCTGTGCATGTGCTGCAGTTGTGGCTTGTGGTAATCACTGATGGACTGTCGCTGTGCATGTGCTGCAGTTGTGGCTTGTGGTAATCACTGATGGGCTGCCTATGTGCGTGTGCTGCAGTTGTGGCTTGTGGTAATCACTGATGGACTGTCGCTGTGCATTTGCTGCAGTTTTGGCTTGTGGTAATCACTGATGGGCTGCCTATGTGCGTGTGCTGCAGTTGTGGCTTGTGGTAATCACTGATGGACTGCTGCTGTGCATGTGCTGCAGTTGTGGCTTGTGGTAATCACTGATGGGCTGCCTATGTGCGTGTGCTGCAGTTGTGGCTTGTGGTAATCACTGATGGACTGTCGCTGTGCATTTGCTGCAGTTTTGGCTTGTGGTAATCACTGATGGACTGTCGCTGTGCATGTGCTGCAGTTGTGGCTTGTGGTGATCACTGATGGGCTGCTGCTGTGCATGTGCTGCAGTTGTGGCTTGTGGTGATCACTGATGGATGCTGCTGTGCATGTGCTGCAGTTGTGGCTTGTGGTAATCACTGATGGACATACCATACCTGCTAAATACTCTGGGCAGGCGTGCCCTCTAACCATGGGGGTCACCACTGGGGAGGGGAGAAGGGGAGCGATTGTTGGGGGTCCCCATAAAAGTTTTGCTAGGGGTCTCCATGATGACTTAGTAGTTATGTCCCTGTGACATAACCGATTGCTGCAAAAAGCAAACTAAAAATGGCCACTTAAGGTGACCACTAACGATCCAATTTCTAGCGAAAAATCGTTCGAGCGATCAGAAATTCTGATCGGAAGTGAAATCGTTCACTACACCATCAATGAACCAATGTTTGCTTCCTATGTACAGTATAACAACCAACAAGAAATTCCAAATTTTGGCTAGATGAAAATTCAATCGGACGATTGTTTTTATAAGTGTTCGTAATCGATTGTGCCCATCAACAGAGATTATTTACAACCAATCCGATCAGAATTTCTGATTGCTTGAACGATTTTTCGCTAAAAATTGGACTGTTAGTGGCCACCTTAATGGTCCAATTTTGTAGCGAAAAATCGTACGCGCGATCAGAAATTCTGATCAAAAGAAAAATCGTTCACTACGCCATCAACGAACCAAGCTTCCTATCACAACCAGCAAGAAAATACACATTTTGGTTTGACAAAAATCCAATCGGACGACTATTTTTATAATCGTTTGTAATGGATTGTGCCCATCAACTGAGATTATTTACAACCAATCCGATCAGAATTTCTGATCGCTTGAACGATTTATTGCTAGAAATTGGACCATTAGTGGCCACCTTAAGGCTGCTGCCGGCAGCAAGTAATGCTGCACATAGTTCTTACAAACTGTCCTGGATGATGTGCTTTTACACAGACACAGAACATTTATATTGCGCTTTTCTCCTGGCAGACTCAAAGCCCCAGAGCTGCAGCCACTAGGGGGGCGCTCTATAGGCAGTAGCCGTGTTAGGGAGTCTTGCTCTAGGACTCCTTACTGAATAAGGTGCTGGCTTACTGAACCTCTGATAGCTGGATCACAAAAGACATAGGATCACAGAGCTTTGCACTGAAATGTCCATCCAAAACTTACATTTGAAGAGTTGCAGCTGCTTGCCCCCTCTCTTGTGCAGGTATCCGGACACGGTGACTCCGCCCGGCATCGTCAGCAGGTTCTGAGCGCCGATCGCCTTCATTGGAGTGGGCCAGACAGGCTCTCCAGAAGTCATATTCCTGTAAGAAAGCAAATGCTGTCTCATTAGATGATTATTTAAGGTAGTGCGTTTTCCTTTTCCTCCACTTCTGTGGTTAATTAGTAGCACTGTTTTGAAATTACTGTAGACACATTCTACTTCCTTGTCTCTGTTCAGCTAACAGTTTCAGCTGGCCAGCCATGTGTAGCGGTGATATCACTGTCACCAGGGCCAGCGACACACTGACGGCCACACAGCCCAACTTGTATGTTTAATAACCTTCGCTCTTTCCTCTTGGCATGAACTCCAGGCCAGGTCATGCTGGAGCGCAGCATTCCAATCTGCCAAGCATAATTTTCTACCTGTGTAGCATTACGTGCGGGAGTCCTGAAGTTGTTGTATGAAATAGGCCACTGTTACCTCAGGAATCTACTGTAAAGTGGAAGTACGATGTTTCGGGTACAAACACAGCTAATAAATCATGTTTCTATGGTAACCTGGCAATCTCTCACGCAACAGATCATCAGAAGTCTCTGTGTATGCCTTTATTAAAAATACAATAAAGGATTGTTCCACCAAACCCTATAGTTCCATTTTTGGTAGGTACGGGCTAGAGAATGCAGGAGTCAAGTCACAGCTTTTTGGCTTGAGCAGAAAGAGGAAGAGGTAAAAACTACATTAGATTTTTATCTCTGTCTATGTTGAAGTTTATTTATTTTATTTATTTATTGTATTTATAAAGCGCCAACATATTACGCAGCACTGGACATTGATTTAGGTTACAGACAATATTTAGGGGTGACATACAGCAATATGACAATACAGGAATACAAGAAAACCAGATCACACAGCACAGTATGAGTACCAGGTAATGCTTAGTCAGTCACTGGAGGGGAGCATGGAGATTAGGCAAGTTAGGTTCACTCAGATGCATAGCATGGGTGCACAGTAATGGAGGTGCATGATCAGGTAGAACACAAAAGGAGGAGGACCCTGCCAAAAGGCTTACAATCTAGAGGGAGAGGTAGGGACACGAAAGTTGGGGACCAGAGTTCAGCTGTGGGTTTAGAGCAATTGTGAGGGGTGGTAGGCCAGAGTGAAAAGGTGAGTTTTGAGGGCCTTCTTGAAGGTGGGGGCTGCCCTAATGGGTGGAGGTAGGGAGTTCCATAGTGTTGGAGCGGCTCTTGAGAAGTCCTGGAGGCGTGCATGGGACTGGGTGATGCGGGGGACGGTCAGGCGAAGTTCATTGGAGGAGCGGAGTGAGCGGCTAAGTGTGTATCTCTGAGTAAGATCAGAAATGTAGGTTGGACAGGTTTTGTGGACAGATTTGTAGGTCAGACACAGTATCTTGAATCTGATTCTGGACTGGATAGGAAGCCAGCGGAGGGATTCAAGGAGGGGCTCCGCTGTGGTAGAGCAATGGGAGCAGTGGATAATTCTGGCTGCCGCATTTATGATGGACTGCAGTGGGGCTATTCGGGTCATAGGGAGACCAGACAGAAGTGCATTGCAGTACTAAAACTAAACTCAGAACTTCCTCTCTGCTTTAAAGGATTAGCCACAGCATGATCACCTTTATGGTGGAAAATCAATCTTCATTACAATTTGTGGAGATCTGAAAAAAACACTGTGGGTAGGAACACAATAGGCAAAATTGCATATGCGTTTTCCACTACGTGCTATGGAAAACGCATATGCGATTCTACCTAGTGTGTTCCTACCTTGATGCTTTATCTAGGGTTCACTGTCCAGGGGGCACTGAAAGGGTTAAGCTTCAGTGTTTATGTATGAAGAGAGAGCTGACAGAGATCCTGGCAGAGTATTCCCAGCTACTGATAAGACAATCTGATGTGACTAAACAAACTAATAACATAGCGGCAGTGATTTTCTAAGCAAAGCAGTGAGTTTCTAAGCAACTAATATGTGCGATGAAGACTTTTTATTGTGTGCTGTGCAAGAGTTTGAGTTACTTTCTGGAGAGTTTCTACCTAAACCCTCACTTGTACAAGACATGTTGCATGGTGGGGATTGGGACCCGTTCCTTCAGTGACACTGCAGTGCCGCGGCTGTACAAATGCATCACTAGCCTGCAGGCTAGCGACTTGCTCTGTTGCTCTGCAGGGGAGGCGGAGGGTCAACGGAGTGGAGAAAACAATACTCTCAAGGACCAATCAACTGAACTGATGGCTGGCCGAGAAGTTGGTAGTCATCAGGGGCTGGTGTACTCATGCTACCTTCTCGGCAGAGGCGCTCATTATCCTGTACTCGAGCTACCGTCTTGGCAGAGGCGTTAATTATCGGCCTCCTCGACCGTGTTTCTTCTAGCGTGCGTAAGAGGCTTAACTGTAATTCCTGTTCTGGTGACTACAGTGGCAGACGTAAAGTATTGAAAGTCACCTAATTTCCCATCTCCATGTGAGCTATACCTGGGACAAGAAGTGAAAGAAAATATCCCCAGTTCGGACGTAATTAAAAAGAAGAAGGAAAAAAAGTCTCACTGAGTTCCTGCCTTCCTCCACTGTAATAACAACAACAACAAAAAAAACACCAATGATTTACCTTGAATTTTTTTTGCAGTGTTGCTTGCAAATTTTTGAAAATATTTGCGAAAATGCAAAATATCAATATTTTACAGCGAACATACGGGAAAATGATATTGTTACAGCCAAACTTTTTGCCACGAAAAATCAATATTTTTACTGCTAAAAGTGTGAAAAACACGAAAAATAAAAAAACTTATTTGCCCCCCCCCCCCCCTGGTCCAGGGGCCCTGGTGCAGTCGCTACTTCTGCATCCCTTATTGCTACACCACTGCGTGTTACTTTCTCTGACTTCCACTGATTACTTCTCTGATTACTTGTCAGTCTAAATTGCTGCCATACAATACATTTTGCCACATTTTTACTAGCTTGGAAATGCAGGACCAATGTAAACAGTGTAGCGTAGCATCTTGTACTACAACAATACCGCTTGCAAAGACTTTATTGGGGTGCCATGGTCGCTCTCGTTCGAGTCTTTTGCCTTGGACTCCTCTCAACACTGATTTTCACTCTTGTGGCTGCAGGGTTGGGTGTCACTAGCTATATACTGCTGCATTAAAGGGAACTGAGCACATTCTCTTTCAATGGAATCTCTCCTGGCATAGAAGCTGCCATGTTCCCCCCTCCCCTTCTCACATTCCTTATTTACAGAAGTCAGAGATGCTATCTTGACACATTGACACACACTAGGTCTTTGAAGAAACAATCCTAATTACTAACCCCCTTTGTTGTCTAATAGCATTGTTTACCTCTTGGTAAATAGCCCAATAAAACAATTAGGATCCTGAAAGCTCTGCGGCTGGGGACTGCCGGACAGCCCTGCTGAAACAGGCTAATTAATCTACTTTGAATGTAAAATACAAGGTAAAATGAAAGTTTATTTTAATAATGAAACAGATTGTCGGCATGCATTTTTCATGTGCTATAGAAATGTCCTGAATGATAAAAAAGGTGCTCGGTTCACTTTAAAGAGGAACTGTCACGAAAATCTTAAAATTTAAAACACATACAAATAAGAAGTACATTTCTCCCAGAGTAAAATGAGCCATGAATTACTTACAGTAGGTCGTAGAAATCTGACAGAACCGACAGGTTTTGGGCTAGTCCATCTCTCCATAGGGGATTCTCAGCATTATTCTTTATAAAGACATTCACTGAAAAACATTTATACAAAGATGCTGGCCAGCCTGCCTGCTCGCTGCACACTATTTTGGCATTTGGACGGAGCAACTGCCTGTCGGTTCTGTCAGATTTCAACTACTTACTGTTAGTGACAGCAACATAGGAGAAAAGTAATTTATGGCTCATTTTACTCTGTGAGAAATGTACCGTACTTCTTATTTGTATGCATTTTACATTTTAAGATTCAGTTCCTCTAAGGGCCCTTTTCCATGCCAGACTTTTGCAATCCGATCCCTGCTCGCAACTGGATCACAAAATGCTGGTACAAAAATAGAATAGAAACTACCAATCCGTATTTATACTTTTTCTGCACCTAGGGCAATTTTTTTGCAGCTCCCCTTTCATGTGCAGCACCACTCCCTCTCCATTCCATGTGCAGCACCACTCTCCCTCCATTCCATGTGCAGCTCTCGTATTTGCAACCTCTCTATTCCATTTTCAGCCTACTCTTCCATATCCAGCAATCCCTATTTAGTGTACAGCCAACCCATTGGCCAGCGGCTGCTCAAGGCCTTGGACACAAAAACCTTTGTGGCCTTTCAAGAAATCCAGCCCTGGAAACCGTGGTGCGATCTGCTTGCTGCATGATTATCCCTGGACCACAATCCTCATTCATGGTTTGTCTGTGAATCAGCTCCTATACTTTGTATAGGAGGCGCATGGAAATCATATACTAATTGCACTGCTATGCAATTTTCCCCACGATTTGGCAATTCCCTGCTCTTATCACAATTGCAAAATGCACCACAATTGCGCCGTACACCTGATGAATCGCATCGGATATATGTTGCTGTAGATTAGAGAAAAACTCCAGTGGGACTGCAGTCATGTTTCATAGTGGAAAAGGGCCCTTAAAGGGAGTCTGAAGTTCCTCTTCAGAATCCCTTTCAGCAGTATGAGCTAAGATGATTCGCCGCATTCCCGCGGCCGTACCAGGTCTTTATCCCCCCCCCCCCCCCCCCGGGCAGAATCCTCCAGCACTTCCTGGAGGAGGCAGAGCTTTGTGCTGTAGCTCTGCCTCCAGTCCATTCAATCACCGCCAATCACCTCCTCTCCCCGCCCCTCTCTTTGAAACAAGACTTAGAGGGGCGGAGAGAGGTGGTGATCAGTGGTGATTGAATGGACTGGAGCTACAGCACAAAGCTCTGCCTCCCCGGGCAGCAAAATCTGCGACTTTGAACATTTTGTTGGGGGGGCTAAAGACCTTGTACTGCTGCGGGGATGCGGCAAATCATCTTTGCTGATACTGCTGAAGAGGATTCTGAAATAAAAAGAGGGAGTCTTTTTAATAAATTCAAATACCCCAGGTCATATTTGTTTAGCTGAAGTGCAATGCTGTGCAAACATCCCACCTAATCCGCTCCATTCTTGGCTCTAGATACATCTCTGGCACTGTTTCTGGCCTGAGGAAGTGGGTGTTAGACCCACGAAACGCGTTGCCTGTGGATAATTAAGCTTCATATGTGTATGGATGTGTCGTTATTGAGGTAAGCCAGTTCTCCCTTTATTATTTTAGCTGTTTTTAACAGTTTTATCTACCCTTGGGTGCCTTCTCCCCTTTATCCCACTGAGCAGCTGTTTTGACTGCATACAGTACATGTTTTTTGCCTCAGATATTAGGGAGCGTGAGTCAGGCATTAGGCATGGTAATTAATCAATCATGGGTAATACAGTGATGTAGGATATTCCAGTGTTACCATAGTGACCTTTACACTGCTTTATTCATGATGCACCCTATTAATGCGTTTCTTTCATCCATTCCTAACTAAGTAGACTAGTGGACTCCGATCTCATCATTTTGTTCCAGGGTGAACTCTGCTTGAACTTCTAACTCTAAGTTAATACAAGGCTGAATTATCCTCTAAAACATATTAATAGAAGATACTATGAAGAGAAGATTGTAGTATGACAGAATTGCTATTATCTGTGGTGAGCAGTGCCCTCTCCAATCTTCTATTACCGCCAACTGAACTTGAATGAAAGACGGTTTTTGTAAAGTATTGAGCATAAGCTGGCCTGTAGGCTGTGAGAATGTAACGACATAATCCCTAAAGTTTGCGTAGTTTGTGGAAGACGTATGCCCTAATATAAAAGCTGTTTGGCATTATTTTAGATATCAAGCTATTATAATCGTTTTTTACCTTGATTTATTGCATGTGTAGGGCAGGCAATAAGCAAAAGGGATTCTGGGTCCAAAACCAATTAAAGGCATCTCAACACGTGAGTTCTGTGACATATTGCCCAATAGCATGTTTATAGTGGCATGGGCGGAGATATAAATCATGGCCCTCCCCAGCAAAACTTTAATGAAGCCCCCCAACCCTTATACCTGCAGTGACCCCACCCACAACTGGGAGGCCCATCAGGCAGAAAGGCCATGGCACAGATGTAACCACCATGACTCCCCCATCCACAACACCAGCTCTGGGGGCTCAATTATCGGGGGGGGGGGGGGGGGGGGGGGAGGTTAGACTCTTTCACCATTATTGCTAGTCAATGGGGCGTTAGAGGAGACCAGCAGAGGAAAAAAATATTTTAGCTGGACGTTGGTTTTAAAGAGGAACTGTCTCTTTAAATCTTAAAATTTAGAACACATACAAATAAGAAGTACGTTTCTTCCTGAGCAAAATGAGCCATACATTACCTCTCTCCTATGTTGCTGGCATTTACAGTAAGTAGAAGAAATCTGACAGAACTGACAGGTTTTCAACTAGACCATCTCTCCATAGGCGATTCTCACATAGGCCTTTATTCATTATAAAGACACTCCCTGAAAAAGATTTATATAACGGTGCTGACCAGCCTCCCTGCTCACAGTAGACTTTTTTTTTTAATAACTTCATTTTGAAAATGAAATCCCTGTGAACCCCCCATAAGGAGATAGGCTAGTCCAAAAGCGTTCTTTTCTGTCAGATTTCTAATACCTACTGTAAGTGACAGCAACATAGGAGAAAAGTAATTTTATGGCTCATTTTACTCTGGAAGAAACATACTTCTTATTTGTAGAAGATTACATATATTTTAAATTTTAAGATTTTCGTGTCAAAGGTCCTTTAAGGAGGAAAACAACTGCACGGTGGGAATACATAGCTGGTGGCTGAAAAGCACAGCATTTTCGGGAAAATAGTGCTGACATGTCAAAGAAACAGGAACTGTTTACTGTCAAGAGTTGAATTTCCTGAAAAAATACTTAATACAGTTCCTGAACTGAGACTGATACTGGTAGTCATTAGTTAAACTTCACTGCATAGATTCCTCTTCAAGTAACTCACTGGTTTTACTGAACCTGAGGTGAAAATAAACTGATGAGATAATTTAATCTATCCTCCTACTCCTAAAAATGACTTTTTTTTAGATATCCCATGGTGTTATTTCATGTTTAAACATCTACAAAGTATAGTTAATGTCGTCGTCTATGCGCAATAGCAGCTCTGCAGAACTGTCCCAGAGCTAAAATACCTGAACTATTGACCTTTTTTAATCTATCCCCTGCTCTCAGAAGTTGTTCTCTGTAGGAAAATGTTATGGTTGTAATTTCTTGTCAGCAAGAGTAATGCCATGGTTATGGTTCGAGAACTGACACTTGCATACCCGAGGGTTAACTCGTTCCGGAAGTAAAAGAAAAAAAGGAACATAGCCTAGTTATTAATATGTTTGGCATTGTACATACACGTTTATCTCATCATGTCACATGTCACCTCTAATGCACTTTAAAGGGACTCCGAGCAGTGCAGAAACTATGGAAAGATGCATTTCATTTTAAAGCTCTCTTTCTCCTCTTTCCAATGCTATATAAACCGCCGCCCTACGCCTTTGAGTTCTCACTATTTTCGCGATCGAAATTGCGATTTCGATCTCGAAAATAGAGAAAGCTAAAAGGCGTAGGGCGGCGGTTTCTGTGTCGTCAGAAAGAGGAGAAAGAGAGCTTTAAAATGACATCCATCTTTCCATAGTTACATTGTATTATACAGGGCGACTTTTTCTCAAAGTCAGCAGCTCCATTCAGCTTTCTAATTTTAGACATTGGAGAGGCCAGACCATAATCCGGGTATTTGCTATTATTGATAGTGGCTGATGGGTCTCTCTCAATATCTTCTCTCTGTGTCTTGCTGCTCCCCTTTTATCTGCAGCAGCGCCCCTCCCATTCCATGTGCAGCTCCCTCTTCCATGTGTATCATCCATGTACTGTAGTACCTCTTTTTCATGTACAGCCCCCTAAAGTATAAGTTTCCCCTTTTCATGTGTTGCTCCCCATTTTCAGCCTCCTCTTTCACATGTAGCAACCCCTTTTTCATGTCCAGGTGCCCCCTTGGGCTGCAACCACCAAAGGCCTGGGCCTTTGTGGCCTTTCTAGAAATGCAGCCCTAGTGGTCCCCCTGGATTAGGTTCAGGGATTCTGATTTATACCAACCCCTGCTGACCTGATCAGGGATATAAGACTTTCTTTTTGTGTAGGCCAGAGCCGGAATCGCCTCTGTGGACCCCTTTTCTTATAGGCAATATTGGTTGCTTCTTTCTTCTATGTCGTTCTTTTCCATTCTTGTTTTTTTGTCTTTTAATAGTGTTGAGGTAACCTAGTAATCTTCTCTCCCCTTTCGCCTAGTATGTGTGAGATGAAAGAAATGATTTACTGTGCGGGGTTTTTTTTCTTAATTTTTAATAAACGTCTTTGGAAACTACTGTTAATCATTAGGCAATTGGAGAACATTTTAATCTGTAAAGATATACTGTAAATGTTTATATATTTAAAGTGAACCTAAACTGAGGGGGAAAAAAAATAATTTAACTTACCTGGGGCTTCTACCAGCCCCCTGCAACCACCCCTGGGACCCACACTGTCACTTTATTGATCCTCCAGTCCCCCACAGCAACCCTCTTCTGGCCAGTCAACTGGCGAGTCAAAGGCCACTGCACATGCACGGCTGGGGCCTTGCGCATCTTCGATCAAACGTCTGTAGCCAGGATAGCTCTGCGCATACACAGTAGAGAATTTTTCTCCGTACTGCGCATGTGCAGAGCACTCCCGCGATCAGGAGGGGCATGGACCAGGGCCGCGCATCCAAATGGCAGAGGGTCGCTGCAGGTGACCGGAGGATCGGTGTATCCCAGCGGAGCACAGGGCACCTGCAGGGGGCTGGTAGAAGCCCCAGGAAAGTTGAAAGTCTTTTTTCCCCCCCTCAGTTTAGGTTCTCTTTAAGCCCCATAGCTTGAAATGAAAGGGGATCCTATTTTACTATTTATATGTTCTAAAATGAAAAAAATAAATAAAAAAGAAAGATTGATGAAAAAAGAAAGAAAGAAAGTATGTCAGGGCTATATAAATGGATAACAACAAAACCACCAACAAGTAAAGCTATTCCAACTCTGTATTCAGCTGTTGATCTGGAGTTCTGCCTTAATAAACCAGTGATGTACTATTACATTGTTATCTGAATGATAACTGGAGTACAGCTTGGAGAACAATGACTCAAACATAGCTACAAGACTGGAAAAAGTCCTGCCAAGCAAAAGATAAGTCTGCATCAGTGTGACGCCATCTAGACTCTCCATGTGACAATCTTTCTTCTAGTACAGAGCGTGTGAAACCAGATCACTCTGTCTACCACAGAGTATCACTAAGAACATGATGCGGTTGTATCTTGTACTCGTACTGTGGACTCAAGAAAAGCTGTGATGGGTAAAAGATAGATTCAAAAACGGCGACGTTCTAACCCCAACAGAACACTGTGTCCTATGAGGTCCTATTAGCAATAGCTAGCTATTTATACATTAATTTCAGGGATACATAGCCTGAATTAAGTTACCCAGGAAATTCTAGCTTGTTCTTTCTCACATAGGGAAAAAAAATATTCTTGTCCCCACATGGAGGTTGTGTGAATTACGAGATCAAAGCTTCATACATTGGCCTCAATTCTAGTAGCTATGTGAGGTAAATATTTTTTACGTAGGTAAAATACCTCATGAGGTATTTACCTCTTTATATAGCAATTCTGAAAGATTTTTCTCCATTTCCGAACATGAGGTAAAACATGCGGTAAAACATGAGGTAAATGCATAAAGTGAGGTAAAACATGAGGTATTTCAGTGGTAAGCATGCAGTAAATAAATAATAGTAGTCTTTAATTGTTTTCCATAAGTTAGGATTTGGATTTGTCTTCCATAAGTTTGGAAGATTTTTTATTTTTTTTTGAGGGAGGAAGGTATATTTGATTATGTAGCAACCTATGAAAAGTATAATTATAGACCTCTCTTATTTAAAAAAAAATAAAAAAATCTGTAAATATTTGGAGTTTTATTTCCACGATTCTTTTCTATTACACAGCCTGAATAGGAACGACACTAAAACAGCAATAGGAACTCCACTAAAAACTGCAAAATGCATGGAAATTGACTTTACCTCCAGGTACAGGCAGGTCTTAAACTGATCGGTAAATTATGTGCTAACATGCCCCCTAATTTCCATGAGAATAGCTATTTTTGGTAAATTACCTCATGAATTACCTCATAATTTACCTCATGAGGTAAAACATGACTAAAACCTACCAGAATTGCTAAATGTCATTACCTCATGAGGTAAATTACCTCACACGAGGTAATTTGTTTGATAACCCTACCAGAATTGAGGCCATTGTAGGGTTATAAAACATATTACTTCATATGAGATAATTTACCTCATGAGGTAATGACATTTAGCAATTCTGGTAGGTTTTAGTCATGTTTTACCTCATGAGGTAAATGATGAGGTAATTTACCAAAAATAGCTATTCTCTAGGAAATTGGGGGGCATGTTAGCACATAATTTACCAATCAGTTTAAGACCTGCCTGTACCTGGAGGTAAAGTCAGTTTGTATGCATTTTGCAGTTTTTAGTGGAGTTCCTATTGCTGTTTTCATGTTGTTCCCATTCAGGCTGTGTAATAGAAAAGAATAGTAGAAATAAAACTCCAAATATTTACTGGATTTTTTTTTTAGAAGGGATGCCTATAAATATACTTTTCAAAGGTTGTAACATAATCAAATACACCTTCCCCCCTCAAAAAAAAAAAACATCTTCCAAAGACTATCCTAACTTATGGAAGACAAGTAGTAAAGACTACTATGATTTACTTACTGCATGCTTACCGCTGAAATACCTCATGTTTTACCTCACTTTATGCATTTACCGCATGTTTTACCTCATGTTTGGAAATGGAGAAAAATCTTTCAGAATTGCTTATAAAAGAGGTAAATACCTTATGAGTTATTTTACCCACCAAAAAATATTTACCTCAAATAGCTACCAGGATTGAGGCCATTTTAGGTTTTAAAAAGTTATGTAGCATTCATAGAAATAATCTGTAAAAACTAAACATGTAGCTTACAGTCTCTGTAAACACCAATATACTGTAATGTGCTACTGTTGCTGAAACACTGTCCTTTGCTGCTCTGTACAGGTTAATACAGGTTTTGCTGTGCACACAAACCTAAGAATGAGGATTGTCAAATTACCCACAAATGGCCACAGTTCTGGGAGCTACTGTATGTGAGGTAAATATTCTTTTGTAGGTAAAATACCTTATGAGGTATTTTCTGCTTTTTTTTTTTTAGCAATTCTGAGGCAGGGAACACACTTGTCTTTCAGTTTTCCGCGTGCGTTTTTCTGCATACTTTTTCTGCACACCAAGTGTGTTTCTGTGCAGGAAAACGCGCACGTTTTTTCACAGCAGCTGATGTAATTGATAGAGAAAACTGACAAAATGTGCAGAGTCATGATGCAGAATGTCAGTTTTTTTTCTGCGCGCGAACAACATCTTAAGTGTGTACTAGCTCACTGATTAACATGAGTTCTCTTTTTCTGTGCAGAAAACGCGCACGAAAACAGTCAAGTGTGTTCCCTGCCTGAAAGATTTTTCTCTATTTCCGAACATGAGGTAAAACATGAGGTAAATGCATAAAGTGATGTAAAACATGAGTTATTTTAGCGGTAAGCATGCAGTAAATAAGTAATAGTAGTCTTTAACCGGTTCAGCGCCGCAGTGCCGAAAATCTCATGCATCCGAGCAACGTTCACCTCCCATTCATTCGCCTATAACTTTATTGCTACTTATCACAATGAATTGATCTATAGCTTTTTTTTTCCGCCACCAATTAGGCTTTCTGTGGGTGATACATTTTGCTAAGAGCCACTTTACTGTAAATGCATTTTAACAGGAAGAATAAGAAAAAAACGGAAAAAATTCATTATTTCTCAGTTTTTGGCCATTATAGTTTGAAATTAATATACGCTACCGTAATTAAAACGCATGTATTTTATTTGCCCATCTGTCCCGGTTATTACACCATTTAAACGATGTCCCTATCACAATTTATGGTGCCGATATTTCATTTAGAAATAAAGGTGCATTTTTTCAATTTGCGTCCATCGCTATTTATAAGCTTATAACTTTAAATAATATAATAACATATTCTCTTGACATGCATATTTAAAAAGTTCAGACCCCTGGGTAACTATTTACCGTATTTTTCGGAATATAAGACGCTCCGGCATATAAAACGCACCTAGATTTAGAGGGCAAAAATCAGGAAAAAAAAATAAACTAAACCTAGGTGCGTCTATGGTGCAGGGGCTTCTTATGGACCTCTAACTCCCCAAAAACTGTCTTTATCTAAGCTACACTGCCCATCTATACTAACACCTGCTACACTACACTTCGCTTACCCCTGCTGCCCCCATCAACTACACATTACTTCACTAACCCCTACTACAACAACTACACTACACTACAGTATACTACACTTCCCTCACTAACACCTGCAGCCAAATTAAACTACACTACACTTCACTAAGTAACCCCTCCAGCCAACCCAAACTACACTACACTACACCCCTGCTGCATCTCACCTGATCCTGTCGCCGCGATCCTCCCCTCCTCCATCTGCCTGTCATCACCCGAGAGTCGCAGCAGCCGTCATCTGAGGGTCCCATTAGGTTTCATCAGCGGGTCCAGCAATCCCATTCAGTATCCCCGCTCTTTAAGTGTCCAAGTCGCCGGCTTCTCTTCACTGCAGCCATGCTTGTATGCAGGCTCGCGGTGATCACGCGGTGATTACGCGCTGCCGGGGCCGCCTTCCTCCATAGTTACGGCGTCCTCTTCTTAGTTACAGTGCCCCCTTCTGCGTGACGAGCGGCGCACATGCGCCTGACGTCATGCGTGACCCCGGCGCACATGCGCCGCTCGTCACACAGAAGGGGTCACTGTATCTAAGAAGAGGACGCCGTAACTATGGAGGAAGGCGGCCCCAGCATCGCGTAATCACCGGGTGATCACCGCGAGCCTGCATACAAGCATGGCTGCAGTGAACAGGAGCCGGCGACTTGGACACTTAAAGAGCAGGGATACTGGATGGGATTGCTGGACCCTCTGATGACTGCTGCTGCGACATTGGATGACGGCGGACAGACGAAGGAGGCGAGGATCGCGGCGGCAGGATCCGGTAAGTATGTTATGGGGCAAAAATACCGTACCTTTGGAATATAAGACGCACCCACTTTTTACCCCCAGTTTTGGGGAAGAAAAAGTGCGTCTTATATTCCGAAAAATACGGTATGTTTTTTTTTTTTTTTTTTTTAATTGTTTTTTTTTTTTTTTTATAAAAATAGTGTATGTGGGTAATTTTTGGTGTGGGAGGGAAACTGCTAATTTTAAATGTAAAATAATGTTTTTTTTTAATCAAAAATGTAAGTGGGTGCAGTTTACTATTTGGCCACAAGATGGCCACAGTGAAAAAAGTCCTAGATGCGAACCAGCTCGCATCTAGGAACTAAAATGCTGAGGAGTTGTTTCCTGGGGGCAGAAATACCGCGCTCTCTGGAGAGAAAGCGTCGGTATTTCTGCGGGGAAGTTAGATCGGTGAATGGGAATTATATTCCCATTCACTGATCGGGGGGCTAGCGGCGGGCAGCGGGAGCGCGCGCGGGGGCGCGCCCGATAGCGCGCACGAGCCGGCGGCAGCACCAGTGCCTATCTGGACGAGGAAACTCGTCCAGATAGGCCGAACTGGTTAATGGTCTTCCATAAGTTAGGATAGTCTTTGGAAGATTTTTTTTTTTTTGAGGGGGGAAGGTGTATTTGATTATGCAGCAACTTATGAAAAGTGTATTTATAGGCATCACTTATAAAAACAAATCCAGTAAATATTTGGAGTTTTATTTCTACTATTCTTTTCTATTACTCAGCCTGAATAGGAACAACACTAAAAACAGCAATAGGAACTCCAACAGCAATAGGAACTCCACTAAAAATGCATACACATTGACATTACCTCCAGGTGTAGGTAAACTGTGCTAACATGCCCCCTTATTTCCATGAGAATAGGTATTTTTCGGTAAAATTAATGCAAATTACCTCATAATTTACCTCATAAGGTAAAACGTGACTAAAATCTACCAGAATTCCTAAATGTCATTACCTCATGAGGTAAATTACCTCACATGAGGTAATTTGTTTGATAACCCTACCAGAATTGAGGCCATTCATTGTAGAACATCTCACATTCATCTTGCTTTTCTTTCCTAGAAAAGTAAACTAGGCAGTCATTTCCCTGCTTTCTCTGCTGTACATGAACTGCTCTCAGCCTTGCAGGGAGCCAAGCATACATTGTTAACCAAGTTTCATTGATATCTTTTGTGTGAAAGGTTTATTTGTAATTTAAATGTTTGCTTTAAACATAAGAAATAGTGTAAGCCATCAGTTTATACTGTTAAAACAAAAAGTTAAATAAAGCTGACCAAAACCTGATAATTTCTACCCTGAACCCAGATGCAAATGAATCTTGAGATGGGAAAGTCAGCAGCAGAACAATGACATCATTGTCACTTCAATTCCCGACCGAATGTGAGCAGCTTAATTTATGATAGTTCATTTAAAAGAAATGCCATTGTTGTGCAACGCTGTGGCTTCTGCCTTCTACCTAACCAATACAGCTGCAATGCTCGGTATATAGTGCATCCTTTATTACCACATAGAATGACACTGGCACATGCAGAGTGATATTCATTTCATTAAAGAGGAACTGTAACCAAGAATTGTATTTCCTCCCAATCAGTATCTGATACCCCCTTTCACATGAGAAATATTTACCTTTTCTCAAATAGATCATCAGGAGGGACTGTGTGGCTGGTATTGTGGTGAAACCTATCCCACAGCGTGATATCAGTACCTGACAGTTTGCTGTATGTGAACATAGTAGTAAAAATGTTTATGTACCGTGTTAGCCAAACAATATATGTAGGTAGAAAGAAACAAAGTCTTGTAAAAGTAATACCTTTTAATGGCTAACTGATAAAGTTAAATAATGCAATCTTTCTGGGATCTAGTACCCTTCTTCAGGCATATTTCCAGATGTTAGCTGTAGTAAAACAATGATGCAGGGAAATAGCAAACACGTAGATGGCAGTTGTGCTGGTTGCTGTTTAGCAGTTAGATGTCAGGTGATCAGCAGGCTGGAGCCAGTGAGCTTATGCAAGCAAACATGAAATATAGCAGGTTTCTGAAGATAGTGAAGCCAAGTCAATCATGTTACATAAGGAGTCATGAAAGAAAGATTTCTGAGTACAAATTTATGAAAATGTTCAAGACATTAACAGAAGGTTTAAATTGTGGAATGGGATTCATGACTCCTTATGTAACATGATTGACTTGGCTTCACTATCTTCAGAAACCTGCTATATTTCATGTTTGCTTGCATAAGCTCACTGGCTCCAGCCTGCTGATCACCTGACATCTAACTGCTAAATAGCAACCAGCACAACTGCCATCTTCATGTTTGCTATTCCCTGCATCAGTGTTTTACTACAGCTAACATCTGGAAATATGCCTGAAGAAGGGGACTAGATCCCAAAAAGCTTGCATTATTTAACTTTATTAGTTAGCCATTAAAATGTATTACTTTTACATGACTTTGTTTTTTTCTACCTACTGTATGTGAACAGTGTTGCATTGTGGGAAATAACAGGTGTTTCCAGCTGCCAAGCAAACAGTATCTCCCTCGGTGCGTATGTATATCTATTAAAAAAAAACTTTTAGCCTGTTTTTTATATCTGCCAGTAGTAAAGATGATTACATGCAGGCTGATTGTGGATCAAAAAACATGAACAAATTACATGGCAAATAGCAATCATTTCTTGTTCTCTCTTTTATTTTTTAACTTCTCACTTTGCTATGTATTGATTTATTTTTTTCCCCTTTTTTGCTAAAGTTCCTCTTTAAATGCAAGATAAGAAACACTGACTGCGGGATTGGTGTACAAGCACCCTTTAGAGGCTCTTTTCTCATCACTAACTATGTAATGTCCATGCTTACATTTAGATTGGCTTCACTGCAGAAGAAACCTGGCAAGGCAGGTATGAGAGAAGATTTCCCCAGGCATATTCTTGCTTTGGCCAAGAAAGGCTGGCGCTGACAGTGACATGGGACTTTTCCTTGCGATGTATATACTTAACAATGAACACTGCATGGCTACTCTCCACAGTGCTGCAGTGCTTGTGCTCCCATGGGGGTAAACTGGGCAACTGCCCAGGACCACTAAGGTGAGAGGGATATGGAGGCTGCCATATTGATGTTAAGCAATACCAGTTGTCTGGCAAGGACGTCTTTCTGGCATCAGCAGTGTCTGAATCACACACCTGAAACAAGAATGCAGCTAATCCAGTCAGACTTGAGTCTATACAGCTAAAAGTGCTAGAGACACATGAACAAGAGGACAGCAGTTTTAAAAAGGAAATCAATATGGCAGCCTCCATATCACTCTCACATCAGGCTCCCTTTAAAGGACACCCAAGGTGAAAATAAACTGATGAGATAAACAATTTAATCTATTCTCCTTCTCTTAGAAATTACTTTTTTTTTTTTTTCTTAGATATCCCAGTTTTATTTTATACTTGAATCTACTTTACTTGTTTTTACTGTTACATTGTCTCTGTTCAATTAAAGTATGCCAGAGCTAAAATCTATGAACTATTGACTAGGGATGTCGGCGAACGGTTTCCGAACCATTCGCCGGCAAACCCCTCACCCTGTACTACTTCCGGGTCACTATGACCCGTAGTAGTACGGCGCCCTGGGCTGGCGGTGCGCGTCCTTGTTGCCAGGCACTTTCTGTGCATGTGCATGACGTGACATCACGCTCATGCACAGAGAGTGCCCGGCAACAGGTGCGCGATCAAAGACGCGCACGGCCGGCCCAGCGTAGCCGTACTACTACGGGTCATAGTGAACTGGAAGTAGTATAGGCATATAGAGATTCGGTGGCAAACTGTTCGCTACCATCTCTACTATTGACCCTTTTTATATCTTTCTTGCTCTCAGAAGCTATTTTCTTCTAGGAAAGTGTTTTATGGTTGTAATTCCTAATCACTAAGAGTTACACTGTAGTCCGACCCAGTCTCGACCCAGACAGAAACTGTCACTTAGATACCTGATGTTTAAGCCACCGCCCGCAACACAAAACATAGGCTGGAAGTATGCACGGATGTACCTAGAGTCACTGGGGTACATTTATCAAGATTGTAAAAAAGAGAGAAATCGAGAGCCCAATATGGTGTAGTATGTCAGAGATACGAAGGGAAATGAATAGGTGAGATGGTTATACTCACAAACATGGGTTACCGCTCAGGCAACCACTGTATAGGCAGGTGAGGAGATTAGACCTGTCCTCACTCAGGATTAAGAAGTCGCTCTCTGTAGATCAGAAAAAATGGGGTAGGGTCACCCCTCCACCTGGGGTGGACTCAAGTATACTGGTAGGTGATCAGAGGCGCCAGCAGAATAAAATTAATATAAAATTGTTAAGAATTGCCGGGAGGGAAAGTGGTGGACTTCCCCTCAATAATTAGACACCAAGGTCTGTCATCGAATCAAACGAATACATTTATTCAATAGTACCCCAAAATCTGCAACGCGTTTCGTGGGAGCAGACCCACTTCTTCAGGCAATAAAACGGGGACAACAAACACAGCAATCAATGTGCAGTGAATTTAGCACCTCTTTAGCACATTGATTGCTGTGTTTGTTGTCCCCGTTTTTATTGCCTGAAGAAGTGGGTCTGCTCCCACGAAACGCGTTGCAGATTTTGGGGTACTATTGAATAAATGTATTCGTTTGATTCGATGACAGACCTTGGTGTCTAATTATTGAGGGGAAGTCCACCACTTTCCCTCCCGGGAATTCTTAACAATTTTATATTAATTTTATTCTGCTGGCGCCTCTGATCACCTACCAGTATATTTATCAAGATTGTCTGAGACAAAATATTGGTAGGTTTTTAGAAATCCATGCAGAACTGTCTCAGACATCCTAAGACATCACTAAAGAGTGCAGATTCCTTCTTAAACTGTTGTAAAAGGTTTCTCAGACAGCGCAGTGTGTGAGGGCAATTGCTGTTGCCGAGGTAACCAACACATCTACTGTATTGATAGCAGCAGGCTCTGAGGAGGAATTCAGCAGGGGGGAGGACCACCTCACAAATCATGTCTAGCCTGCACTCTGCAATCATGTCTAGCCTGCAGTTCTACATCTGTAGAACTGCTATCAAGCACTTCTTAATCTGCGTCAGTTTAGGGATGGATTTGCATTTTTCTTAACTGTAGTGCAGCTCTAGAAATTTATGCTAAACTGCCACTATTACCTAGGATTTAAGAAGGTTCTTATTATCACGCAGAACTGTTCTCCCTGCTGGTTAGAACAGATTAAGAAGAAAAAACTGTCGGTAATGCATTGATAAATCTCCCCCACTATACTTCTGAGAATTGGGGGTTTACTGGTTGGAAATAAGAGGAAATATGACTTGGGAGAATCTCAAATCTGATGTTTTTGGCAAGAACAGATGCCTCATTTTGAGATTTATCTCTGATTCCAGATTTAGCCAAGGCCAGTGGGTAATCTTGTAACAGTAAAAACCCAGCACTGTTGTAACCTTTCCCTACAGTATCCTGCGCAAGAACAAATGTTTTGGGTGAAGATCCAAAACGTATCACCCCTTCCCCGCCTTATTACAGGTGTTTTGCTTTAACCACTTAAGCCCGAAGGGTTGTATATTTTTTGCATCTAAGCAACTTTTACCTCCAATTCATTTGCCAATAACTTTATCACTACTCATCACAATGAATTGATCTATATCTTGTTTTTTCCGCCAACAATTAGGCTTTCTTTGGGTGATACATTTTGCTGAGAATTAATTTATTCTAAATCAATTTTAACAGGAATATTAAGAAAGAAATGGAAAAAAAATCATTATTTCTCAGCTTTTGGCTATTATAGTTTGAAATTAATACAGTACATGCTACCATAATTAAAACCCATGTATTTTATTTGCTAATTTGCCCCGCTTATTAAACCATTTAAATTATGTCCCTATCACAATGTATAGCGGCAATATTTTATTTGGAAATAAAGGTGCATTTTTTCAATTTGCGTCCATCACTATTTACAAGCCCATCATTTAAAAAATTATATTAATATACTCCTTTGACATGCATATTTAAAAAGTTCAGACCCTTAGGTAACTATTTATGGTTGTTTTTTTATTATTATTGTAACATATATTTTTTTTTATTAAACATTTTATTTGGGTATTTTTTGATGTGGGAGGTAAACAGCTAATTTTAAATGTAATTTTTTTTTATTTATTTAATAAAAAGTGGATGTGGGTGTAGTTTTACTATTTGGCCACAAGATGGCCACAGTCAAAAAGTCCTGGGAGCGATCGATCTCGCTCCCAGGAACAAGAGTGAAACAGGGAATTTTTTGAACTCAGAAAAATTGCAGCGTCTGATGAGACGCTGTCGGCTTTTCTGCGGGGGGCTTCGATCATTGAAAGGGATCTATAATCCCTTTCATTGATCGCTGGGCTAACGGCCGGCGGCGGGAACGCCCACGGGAGTGCGCCCAGCCCAACTGGACGAGAATGTTTGTCCAGTTGGGCCTAAGTGGTTAAAGGATACCCGAGGTGACATGTGACATGATGAGGTAGACATGTGTATGTACAGTGCCAATCATATACATAACTAGGCTATGTTGCTTTTTTTCTTTCTGTGCCTGGAAGGGTTAAACATCAGGTATCTAAGTGACAGTTTCTGTCTGGGTCGAGACTGGGTCGGACCCCCGATTCTACAAATTGCAAGCAGGTCGGTGGTGCGTTCATGCATACTTACAGCCTTAGCTTTGCAGGCAGTGGCTTAGTGCGCAGGTGCATAAACCCTGCATTCTCTAAAGAATTGCAAGCAGTTGGAGGTACATCCATGCATACTAATAGCCTTTGCTTTGTTTGCAGTGGCTTAGTGCGCAAGTGCATAAACCCCGGATTCTCCAAAGAATTTGCAAGCAGGTGGAGGTGCGTCCATGCATAGTTACAGCCTTTGTTTTACATTGTTGGCAGAGGCTTAGTGCGCAGGTGCATCAACAATCAATTCTCAAAAGAATAGCATGCGCAGGTACATCCACGCATGCGTACAGCCTTTGCTTTTTGTGCAGGATTTGGAGTCAAGGTGACATTTGCGTTGTGGGCAGTGTCTCAGTGTGTCTGGCGGCTTACTGAGTGTGGGTGGCACAGATGGGGTGGTGACTTAGTGCAGAGGTTGTGGTGTGTGCGCTCAGCTACAGGTGCGTCTGTGCATACTTACAGCCTATATGCAGTGTATTCAGTGTGATTATGCCAGTAACCAGCAGAGATGCATGGCATCAGAGTGACTAGGGGAGGGTAGTGAACAGACGGGGACAGGGAGGTCTGTGGTGGAAGAGATGAGGGTCCATAAACTGATACAGCAGGTATTTATTTTCCTTTTTTTTAATTTGGAAATCTTTATTAATTTAAAACAATGTACTGTTAAGTGCACAGAAAATCAGTGCATGAACTTGAGCTTTAATTCTCATCTGCAAATGTTTGACAACCGTACATGGAGAGCATAGTGTATCACAGCACACACAGATAGACCTTCGTCCTATCAGAATTAGTGGAGAATGAAGAGACTGCAGTCTCACACGTCCAGAGACAGCACTGTGGGATACTTCACAATTACAATGACTCAAGATTTTGCACTTCTTCCTCATTTCCTGCTGTTATAATTATTTCAATGTGTTATGTGGGCAACAGGCAAACAACAAAAGCAAGACACCTACAAGGCAAAAATACCCTGCATGTTGGGGAACAGTGGGTGTTCAGAGCAACTATAAATAGCTGGGAGAGGAACTAGACCAGGATGTTGCTGATAATAATCCTCCAACGCAAACACTACAGTGCAAGCATGCATCATTCTGCCTAAAGGTCACACCATATGAATTCCTGCCCTTTCTACTTACTATTCTATTATCACTTATTACTACTGTCCCGTCTTTCTTAGATGAAATGCTGTCACATTCACACAGTCAATGCAAACGAGGATAGAAGGTGCAGAATAGAAGAGCATTCACTACAGACCTCTGTTATCTGAAATCTGTTGTCGGGGCTATCCCATATACTAACCAAAGGTTGTAACTATGCATAGGACATGTGAGCGGTGGCCTAGAGCGGGTCGGTGCAGTTGTGGGCGGCAGCTTAGTGCAGTGGGGGCTAAGTGTAGGCGGCGGCTTAGTGCAGCCATTGTGGTGTGCACTTGTAGCTGCAGGTGCATCCATGCATACCTATGTATGCAAGGACACACCTGTGGGCAGTGGCTTAGTGTAGGTGGTGACTTAGTGTGGCAGTCATGGTGTGCACTCGCAGCACACTTGAAGTGAGAGGGATATGGAGGCTGACATATTTATTTTCTTTTTCAACAATGCTTTGCCCGGCTTTCATACTAATTATCTGCCTCTAATATTTTTCACCTTAGAGCCTAAACAAGCATGCAGATCAGGTGCTCTAAGGGCTCATTCACACTAGTAAATGCTTTGAAATGCATTAAAATGCATGTAAAAATGCATAAATTTGTCAGTGTCTTTTTGTGCACTTCATCACGTATTTCTATGGATTTCTACGCGTTTTATTTGCATTGTCAAACCACTGTGAAGTGATGTAAAGGAAACCGTCTTATTTAGCAGGGCTTACCTGCATGATCCATGCGCTGAAACACGTATCATGCATGTCTATGAGTTTTAATCACTTCCAGTGAGTTGAAATGCACTGCTCAGCAACTCACTGCTGTACTGTAAATGTTAAAATGAAAGTCTATGGACTCATGTTACCATGTTTATCACACAATAGGGTTGATTTACTAAACCATGCTAACGATAACGTGCGTAGCGGTTTTCGCGCGCAATCACGAATTGTCACGCAAAAAAATCATGCATTATAAGCGCGGCCATGCTATGAGTTAGCACGGTTTAGTGAATCAACCCCACTATGTGCAGTTGCCTCAAAACTGACTGCAACATGTGAATAAGCCCTAACTGAAGTCTGACTAGATTAGCTGCATGCTTGTTTCAGGTGTGGGATTCAGACACTACTGCAGCCAGAAAGATCTGCAGCACTGCCAACTGCAACTAGTATTGTTTAAAAGGAAACAAATATGGCAGCCTCCATGTCCCTTTCACTTCAGGTGTTCTTTCATTATTTCAATAAAGTGACTGAGAGGAATTCTGAATGGATCATTAATTGAGATTTCTAATAACCTTTATAAAAAATTAAAAAAAAAAAAAGTTTTACGAGACAAGCAGTAGCGAGAAATGTAGCCCAGCACAGGGGTGAAAGTGGAACAATGTTAGACCACAACTTTTTTGTTTCTCATACGCTACACCTATAAAGCTACATCTGCAGCTCAAAAGCAATTAGAATTGGTCTTTCCAGAGAAACAGTTGTGTTAAATAAAGAAAGCTTTATTGCAAGGCTGAGGTAGCTAAATAGGTCACCTTTGTAATGCAGTGACAAGTAGCCTGAGGCAGATAATGCTGAATTAACTCTGTTTTGCCTTAGAACTCCCATGATATGTGTAGGATTTCCCAATGATTTGTCACCCTCTCACAAATAAGCTAAATAGAGCACATCTGAGTGGAATAATACAATACAATGAACTTTATTAATTGCTCAAACTCACTAAAACAGCTTCAGTCCCTCAAATCTCATGACATGGGTTTCCCAATGATTTTCAACCCCTGCTCCTCATCCTCACAAATACCGTAAGCTACAGTGCTCCCAATAATTATTCATACCCCTGGCACATTTTGAATGAATGTTACTTTTATTCAACCAGCAAGTAATTTTTTTGATGGGGAATGACATAGGTGTCTCCCAAAAGATAATAAGACGATGTACAAGAGGTATTATTGTGGGGAAAAAACATTTCTCAGCTTTTTTTTTACAATTGAGCAAAAAGTGTCCAGTCCAAAATTATTCATACCCTTTTATTATTATTATTTAGTATTTATATAGCGCCGACATCTTACGCAGCGCTGTACAGTGTATATATTGTCTTGTCACTAACTGTCCCTCAAAGGAGCTCACAATCTAATCCCTACTATTATCATATGTCTATGTATGTATTATGTAGTATAAGTAATGTAGTCTAGGGCCAATTTATCGGTGAGCCAATTAACTTATCTGTATGTTTTTGGGATGTGGGAGGAAACCGGAGTACCCGGAGGAAACCCACACAGACACTGGAAGAACATACAAACTCCTTGCAGATGGTGCCCTGGCTGGGATTCGAACCGGGGACCCAGCGCTGCAAGGCGAGAGCGCTAACCACTACGCCACCGTGCTACTGTCACAGTCTGTGGGAAAATCCAGAGTTCTAAACCATTCCAAATAGTCTAATTACCCTGCATTACCCTTCCAAAGCATCCTAATTACGCTCATTAATTGGGAACAGCTGTTTTAATCAACTCAACAGGTGAAAAACAGCAGCTCTCTGCAGTTGGTTTGTGGACTGTCATGTCTAAGACAAAGGAGCTCAGTGAGGACCTGTGGCTGCACATTGTGGCTGCTCACAAGTAAGGAAAAGGCCATTTCTAAATGTTTTCAAGTTCCAGTGGCTACAGTGCAAAGTATTATTAAAAAAACAAGATGTTCCGCACTGTGGGAAATCTCAGAGGACATGGGTCAAGGATCAACACCAAGGCCATCCTGGTGAATCTGGGCTCTGCTGGTGACAATGTCTCTGGGCAGATATTCCAACGGACACTGTACACTGCTGGGTTCCACAGATGCAGACCAAGGAGGACGCCACTTCTCCAGATAAGGCTCACAAAATCTCTCTTGGCCTTTGCAAATGCTCATCTGGACAAAGAAGTCTTCTGGTCTTCTGTGTAATGGTCAGATGAAACAAAAATTGAATTGTTTGGTGACAAAGATGTTTCCTTCATTTGGCGTAAAAAAGGAGAAGCCTTCAACTCAAAGAACACCATCCTCACTGTCAAACATGGTGGTGGGAACCTAATGCTTTGGGGGTGTTTTTCAGCCAATGGACCATGTAACCTACCCTAGTCACAGTAAACGGCACCGTGAAAAAAGAGCAATACATGAGGATTCTCAACTACAACATCAGGCAGTCTGCAGAGAAATTTGGCCTTGGGCACCAGTGGACATTTCAGCATGACACACAGCAAAAATGGTGAAGAAATGGTTAGCAGACAACAACATTAACGTTTTGGAGTGCCCCAGTCAGAATCCTGACTTTAATCCAATCGAGAATCTGTAGAGGGAGCTAAAGACACAAAACACTGGGATCCACTGATCCCTATAGGCCCCTTAGAGGATATTGGTAATATATTACCATAAAATATAACTTTTATTTGTCAAAACTTATTAAAACGGGCTAACAACACCATCACCATCTAACATAAACGGTGGGGGAAAAAAACGATATACGTTTATATAAGTATTTGGAGTACTACTGACGATGTGTTTGGAGTACTGTTGACCATAACAGTCCACAAGTAGACAGTTTCTGGTCTATCATTCGGATATATGGGTCAGAGAACAACGATTTCTCAGTACTCAAACTATACACAATAGTGTTAGTAGGTTTAGACAGTATGCGTTCAGCACTAACGGCTTAACCCGCATACTCCAAAGTCAAATATTGATCTGCCCTATGTCGGATTATGGTCAGACAACCATTGTTAAGAGATAAATACTCTCCGACACAGAAAGTGGTTATAGTCACATGAACAAACTCAACAGATCAATAATAAAATCGTTCACCCCCACCTCCACTATTACACCTCTAAAGATCAGGGTAATGGCAAAAAGACCCTCCAACCGTATTATTAAGAAGGGTATGTATAATGTTGCACTGGAAACTTTTTTGCTCAAATGTAGTAAATAAAAGATAAGATTTTTGTTCCCCACAATAATGCCTTTTATACATCGTCTTATTATCTTTTGGGAGACACCTATGTCATTTCCCATCCAAAAATACTTGCTGGTTGAATAAAAGTAACTTTAAATCAAAATTTGCCAGGGGTATGAACAATTATGGGCAGCACTGTAAATAGAGCACATCTGAGTGGAATAATACAATACAATTAACTTTATTAATCGCTCAAACTCACTAACACAGCCTCAGTCAAGTTCATGTCTTCTGGCCCTAAGACCTTTTAATCAAGCGTGTTGACTCCCCTCTGATAGATGGTAATAGGGCATGCCACACATTTCTTCTAAATGATGTACTCCTTCCTTTCTGCATATACAAGTGTGGTTTACTTGCACAGACGGTTATGCCACTATTTAAACAGTTTCTAAATGAGTCATGTGACCCGCAGTGACATCATCAATACTAATATAGCATGGGCAGTTGTAGTGAGATAAAAAAAAAATCAGCATCTTCTAAACATGATTTACTGGCAAACTTCAAAATAAAAATTTTCCAGAAACGAGTGCAAATTGATCCATGTGGTAATCCATTTTTCATTGTTTCACCTTTCCCATAGCCCATCAGTGCTGCCTGATTTTGTGTGTACATTGAATCTGCCATTTTGCTGACATTGTGCTTGATTTACTAAGGCTGGGAATACACGGTTCATTTCTGCCGTGCGTTTCTGCTCTCGATCGTTTTTGCAGCACGATTCTGCAGTCTCTTATCTTCCGCCAGTTTTTTTCTTATCTTTTTCCATTCACTTCTATCAGAAATCGAGCAGCAAAAGAATAGAAAGGGAGATCGGACATGTCGGAAATTATCTATCGAACCATCTAATCGGCTAAAAATCGAACCGTGTATTCCCAGCATAAGACAAATAGCATGCCTTATCAAAGTTAACACGCCTTATCAGAGTAGCATAGCGAGAGCTACGAACTCGCAGGGGCTCAGGGCAGAACGAGTGGAGCTCTCGTCATTGCCAATTAGCAGGCATAAGATCGCTATGCTACTCTGATAAGGCATGTTACCTTTAATAAGGCGTGTTATCTCTGATAAGGCATGCTATTTGTCTTAGTGAATCAAGCCCACTGTCTGTACTATACACAAAAAGGGATAGTTCACAGCTTTTTTAGCATGAAGTACGTTGTGTCATTTCATGGTATAAACAGAAAGTGTTAACTATCAGACAGAAGGTTTTTACTCTTATCTATGTCCTTGTTAAAATTATCTCTTACATTACTTCCTGTTTGAAGACATTACAGAAGATGACTAGATATCTGTATCATATGTATCATGCAGTGGTGTAGTGGATAGCATTCTCGCAGCGCTGGGTCCCCGGTTCAAATCGCAGCCAGAGAATGATTTGCATGGTGTTTGTATGTTCTTCCCGTGTCTGCGTGGGTTGACTTTGGGCACTCTGTCTTTTCCCACATCCCAAAAACATTTAAGTTGATTGGCTTCCCCCTATAAATTGGCCCTAGGCTACAATGGGCATATGACTATGGGAGGGATTGGCTTGTGAGCTCCGCTTAGGGCTCTTTCACACTAGAGGCTGCGGTAGAAAAGGCTAAAACTCTGCCTTTCGCTTAACGCCAATACATAGAGTTTTCAAAGCGTTTTACAGCTCATATGAAAACGTCATTTTTTTTTCTTTAAAAATAAGTCAACAAGTCAGCTGTAAAACGCTTTGAAACAGCTGTAAAAAAGCTGTAGTTGGCGTTTTCCATTGACTATCATTGAAAAGCAAAAAGCCAACTTTGGCTGTAAACAGCTTTGAAAAAGCTCCAAGGAGCTTCAAAACGTAACGCCCAAAAAAGCCGCTTTAGGTGTGAAAGGTAAAATGAAAGTCTATGGACCTTTATTTTGCCTTGGAAAACATAAACTATGGTCTTGGCTGTAAAACGCCCAAACTAGCCTCTAGTGTGAAAGAGCCCTTAGGGACAGTTAGAGACAAGGCTATATATACAGCGCTGCAGAAGATGTTAGCAATGTATCAATACTAGATAATAATAATAGTAAATAACCATCAAGAGACTTCATACCTCTCTACTTTCCACAATACAATCAGTGTGAATGGGGCCTAACCCTGCACTGCTGTCACTTCTGTGATGCCTAAATATTCAAAATGTTGTTAAATATTAACCATTTCTTCTACTACACTGTATACTCTGATATGGTTGTTGTCTGTTTAATAGTATTTTGCAACCTTCTCTGTATCATTCAAGGTTAGAACATCCATTTGCTGAAACAAATGTTCTTATCTTTGTATTCCGCTACGAACTTGTCCTGAACTAGGATGTGTAAATAGATGTAAAATAAAAAAAATGTTATATATACTGATTAATGTCTACACAGAATGGTGGCGTAATGGTTAGCACTCTCACCTTGCAGCGCTAGGCCCCCAGTTCAAATCCCATCTTCACTGAGTTTGTATGTTCTCCCTGTGTTTGCATGGGTTTTCTCCAGCCACTCCTGTTCCCTCCCACATCCCAAAAATACACAAATAAGTTAATTGGCTTCCCCCAAATTGGCCCTAATCTAGAATACATACACTATACAATACATACATAGACATATGACTATGGTAGGGATTAGATTGTGAGCCCCTCTGAGGGACGGTTAAGGGACAAGACAATATATACTCTGTACAGCGCTGCAGAAGATGTTGATGCTATATAAATACTTACTGTAATAATAATAATGAAAGCAGGAGAGTGTAGCATCAGGAAGGGGACAAAGATACTATAGGGCCTTCAGTAAGGTAACAATGCTAACATTTGTATAGCGATTTTCTCCTGTTGGATTTAAACTTGAGAGCTGCAGACAAGGGGCCGCTCAATAGGCCACCCTGAAGTGTTAGGGAGTCTTGCCCAATGACTCCTTATTGAAAAGGTACTGGCTCCCACCAGGATGTAGAACCTGATCTCCTATGTCAGAGGTGAAGCCCTTATCCAGTATGCTGTTCAGCCACTTGGTGACCTTATTATTTTTTTTATTTTTATTCTGCTCTTGATTCTCAGTGGAATCACTAAAGGGACCACATAGCAAAATGAAGATGAGGCCCCTGTGTCTAGGCACCCCACCCTCCCTGATGGGTGACTGGGCATGGCAGTGTACAGTCACCCCTTCTGAAGAAAGCAGTAACAAGAAGAGGTGATGAACAAACTGCTTCCCATTCCCAGCTTTCCAGATCCTAAAGCATCCGCTAGACTGCTGTGACTGTTACTCATCCCCTATCGGTATTCCTGGTGTATACATGACTTGCCTTGTGGCCATCAGTTTAGAGTGTGCTTGTGAACTCACAGGATATGTAAAGCAAATTAACCACCATCTTTGCATAGGGTATGCATATCGGGATCTATGCACAGCATACTGTATGTAAAATACGTGATAACTCTGTCTCTCCATTAACCCGCCTTCTTCATTCCACTTATGCCCTCACTGTGATCATCACCACAACCACTGGCATCACCTTAGCAATGTTACCATCATCAATGTACCCAGTCCCGTATCACACCCATTAAACAGCTAAAAATTCGCATTGACTTCTATCTAATTCCTCTACAAAGGGATCCAGATGACTGCAGTGGAAAAACAGACCCTGTTCTATCTCACATCTGCTTTCTGGTTCTTCTAGGCCTTTCTACAGAACATCTGCCCCTACTGTTATATATCTATACAGAATATCAAATCATTTTCTAAACATCAACAAGAAGTTTTGAATCAGGATGATCCCACTTATTGGCTAACTTAAAAGAAAAAGAATATGCCTTCAGACTATTCCTGTATGCTGACAAGATGCTAGAACAGACAGCTTATATACATTTGAACATCAGTAGGAGGTATAGAGGCTTTTTTTTGCAAATAATAATTAGTTTCATTCAGATGCCTTAAATTACAACAGGACAGCAGAAGAATTAGCAAGGACTTTGCTAATTTATGATAAATAGATAAGACCCTTTGATTACTTAAATCAAACCTGCAGCAGTTGCTATCTATACAAAAGAGCTTCTCTGAGCTATACAGTCCTGTTTTCTGAAACACTTAAACAGTCAAGAAACAGCTTGAGATAAGGTTTTACTGCAGGAAAGTTCAAAGGGTCATTATTTCTGCTATGTTTTATAGCTTAAAAACAGAGTGTGAACATGCAACTGAATGATACAATGTTATAAAAAAAAAGCTATATAACTGAAAATAAAAATATGAGACTCTCTCTTCTTTGCTACTTATGTTATATTCATTATCCGTACTACATATGCAATTCATTATATCATAAGGATTTCTTTTGCATCAGGTTTGCTTTAAAGTGTACCTGTAGGAAAAAAAGTGCCCCTATAAGATCCTCCAGAGACTTCCCTCGCCCTTGTTCATTGGCCTGTTCCAGCGCTGAGACCTCCGAATAACCGCTTGTTAACAGGTGGCACATGGACAGTAGCATGGACCCGCTGGGGTTCTGTTAAAAAAAAACCTCTGGGCCCGTGCTACTGTACAGGTGCAGTGCGGCCATGCTTTAGAAGTCTCAACGCTGGTTCGGCCTGGCTGAGGAGGACGGGGGAACCTCTGCAGGTTCCAGAGGCATCCCCCTCTCAAGGTAAGTATCCTCAAAAACCTGTAGCAAACCTCACAGGTTTGCTTTAAACATCACATACCTCAGACTAGCAACAAAGACACCTATTGAAAACTACTAAAGCTGCTTGGACAAGTCAGCAAATGCAAACCAATCACATAGGCTATCAAGGACACCAAAGCAGTCCCAAACACCATCACAGACAAAATGCTATGCGTCCCACAACACATCACAAAACCTGTTTCCCACAAACCTGCTATCCACCCAGCACATCCTTCGTTCAACAGATACAGCTAGTGACTTGGACCTTTTAATAGATACCGCCATCAGGAAAGGACCATGGTTCCGAAGACCAAACTCATACTGAATAGTGAAGGCACACAGCAGAAGTGACAGAGCAGCAGTGCCCGCCTCTCTCAGATGAATAGCTTGCTCTGGTCAAGTGAGACATGCCCATAGCTTATTTCCTCTGGTGATACTAGCTTCCTCCTTCCTGGGGTCTGACACCACAACTGCACTACATGGCTTTTTTTACAAGCTTCCTGTTCTCACAGCCCATATCACTACAGTGGCTACACACTCATGGTAATCTACACGTTTATACACTGTACATATCAAAGGGAATTTCCATGTGAGGATCTTGTTTGTGAGGCCGCCCAGCTGAGCTTCCTCTAAAAGCAGAATGTGCTGGCCATGTACACAGCACCTTCTAAGCACAGAGGCAGTTCTGCAGAAGCGGCTATCTCTTCAATCAGAGGTATCTGCAGCTTCCTCAATAGTGCAGCTGCCTCGCTGTGACCAACAAATGAACTGTAGAAGCATGTACAGTGCTGCCCGTAATTATTCATACCCCTGGCAAATTTTGACTTAAAGTTACTTTTATTCAACCAGCAAGTAATTTTTGCAGAGAGCTGCTGTTTTTCACCTGTTGAGTTGATTAAAACAGCTGTTCCCAATGAATCAGGGTAATTAGGATGCTTTGGAACAGCTTGGACTATTTGGAATGTTATAGAACTTTGGATTTTCCCCCAGACTGTGACAGTTTGTGAAGGGTATGAATAATTTTGGACTGGACACTTTTTGATCAAATGTAAATAAAGCTGAGAAATGTTTTTTTTCCCCACAATACTGCCTCTTGTACATCGTCTTATTATCTTTTGGGAGACTCCTATGTCATTTCCTGTCAAAAAATTACTCGCTGGTTGAATAAAAGTAACTTTAAGTCAAGGCGTGCCAGGGGTATGAATCATTATGGGCAGCACTGTACAGATAGATAGATAGATAGATAGATAGATAGATAGATAGAATCACACAAAAGAGGATAAACACACACACTCATTCAATCAATTGAGAAAATGAAAACATACTGTATATCATATGTTTTTACAAGGGTTTCAATCCCCGTGTTATAGTAGCATCACACTCCTCACCTATGGGTTGGAGGATCTGATTGGGGTGGGAGTTCAAGTTAATGCTGCTGAACATTTATACTGACGTTCTGCTGTCATGTGACAAGCAATCAGTGCGTAGGTTACTCTCTGGCTGAACCTCATGTGGGGGTGTGTGGTGGTGGGGGGGGGGTGTGTATGTATATATATATATATATATATATATATATATATATATATATATATATATATATAAAATTTGAGAAAAGATGCCCATGAAGAAAAAGCACCGCTTGATTTAAAGGTAATGCTACAATATGTACAATCTTTATTATATCACACTAGGCAATAATCAATCGCTCCATTATAATTCATAAAAATAAAGACAACTTAAAAAAACAATTCCCATATTGAAATGCACTGCCATGATCCTAATAACCATTAATCAATTCATGTGCCCAGAAATCTGTATAGTGTAATGATAAATCACCCAGAGTACATAAATGAACATGAACCCAGGGGTGCAATAATGTGCAAAAGGTAAATAGACCTGGATCAGCAGACCATGCTAAAGTGCCTGTGCATACATCAAACAACATAGAATAAATAAAGTGCTAGAAAAGTTACAATCAATATCAAATAAAGCAAACAATTTATATGTGGTTTTGAATCCCAATCGGGGCTTTGCACAAAAAACTCAGCGTCATAGACGCATGGTCAGCGTCAAACTCAGCGTCATAGACGCATAGTCAGCGTCAAACTCAGCGTCATAGACGCATAGTCAGCGTCAAACTCAGCGTCATAGACGCATAGTCAGCGTCAAACTCAGCGTCATAGACGCATAGTCAGCATCAAACTCAGCGTCATAGACGCATAGTCAGCGTCAAACTCAGCGTCATAGACGCATTGTCAGCGTCAAACTCAGCGTCATAGACGCATAGTCAGCGTCAAACTCAGCGGCGTAGACACATAGTCAGCGTCAAACTCAGCGTCACAGACGCATAGTCAGCGTCAAACTCCGCGTCATAGACGCATAGTCAGCGTCAAACTCCGCGTCATAGACGCATAGTCAGCGTCAAACTCAGCGTCATAGACGCATTGTCAGCGTCAAACTCAGCGTCGTAGACACATAGTCAGCGTCAAACTCAGCATCACAGACGCATAGTCAGCATCAAACTCCGCGTCATAGACGCATAGTCAGCGTCAAACTCAGCTTCATAGACGGATAGTCAGCATCAAACTCAGCGTCATAGACGCATAGTCAGCGTCAAACTCAGCGTCGTAGACGCATTGTCAGCGTCAAACTCAGCGTCATAGACGCATAGTCAGCGTCAAACTCAGCGGCGTAGACACATAGTCAGCGTCAAACTCAGCGTCACAGACGCATAGTCAGCGTCAAACTCCGCGTCATAGACGCATAGTCAGCGTCAAACTCCGCGTCATAGACGCATAGTCAGCGTCAAACTCAGCGTCATAGACGCATTGTCAGCGTCAAACTCAGCGTCGTAGACACATAGTCAGCGTCAAACTCAGCATCACAGACGCATAGTCAGCATCAAACTCCGCGTCATAGACGCATAGTCAGCGTCAAACTCAGCTTCATAGACGGATAGTCAGCATCAAACTCAGCGTCATAGACGCATAGTCAGCGTCAAACTCAGCGTCGTAGACACATAGTCAGCGTCAAACTCAGCGTCACAGACGCATAGTCAGCGTCAAACTCCGCGTCATAGACGCATAGTCAGCGTCAAACTCCGCGTCATAGACGCATAGTCAGCGTCAAACTCAGCGTCATAGACGCATTGTCAGCGTCAAACTCAGCGTCGTAGACACATAGTCAGCGTCAAACTCAGCATCACAGACGCATAGTCAGCATCAAACTCCGCGTCATAGACGCATAGTCAGCGTCAAACTCAGCTTCATAGACGGATAGTCAGCATCAAACTCAGCGTCATAGACGTCAATGCAAAATTTGCCTTATTATTCATGAATGAAGATTCACGAAAAATGCACAGATTTGTTCACCACTAGTCATGGCAGTTATATTTGGTCTAACCACCCCAGGATCTACCATACTTTCCTTTTCAACACAGTAGTGAGACCCTCACCCCATCCACAATAAGTTGGAGGAGGAGCAACTGCTGAATTTAATTGCATTTCCAAGCTGCCTAAATTTTAATACCAGTTGCTTGGCGGCCTGCGGATCCATTTGGATGCAGTACTGAAACAAGCATGCAGCTAACTAGCTCAGACTTGGGTCAGAAAATATGATCTGCATGCTTGTTCAGGGTCTGTGGCTATACGTATTTGAGACAGAGGATCAATAGGACAGCCAGGCCATGTGCATTGTTTAAAAGGAAATAAATATGTCAACCTCCATATTCCTCTCACTTCATGAGTCCTTGAGGGCCCTTTCACATCGAGGCGGTGCACTATTTTTACCACAACCCACCACTGTGCAATGAAAATCTATGGAGACTTTCCTACTCCGACGTTATGGCGCAACGGAAGTGACGTTTTTGCCACATCCCCGAGGCAGGTCAAGAACTACGTTAAAGATGTGGCCCTGCGTCGGCCTGGAAGTCATGTTAGTCTGTGGCGACGTGTGGATTGTGTGCTTAAACAATACACTTCAGCATACCCAAAGCAGGAAGGGGTGGAAAGCATGCGTCACCCGCGTGTCACTTCCTGGTAGGCCGGTGGCCAGACAGGCAACACCGCGCAATGGCGCGTTGTTCCCTGAAGGCCTGTTTTTGATGGTGTGATGCGGGGCGTCGGGTGCGACGCACTGCATCACTGATGCTGGTTGCTGGTGTGAAACCAGCCTTAAGTGAAAAAATAATTTTAATAAAAACATTAAATTGCATGAAGATTTGTGTAGTTACGGTCTTTATTGATCACATTTTGTAAAAATTAAAAAAAAAGTGTCATTTCAGCTTATACCTGCCTAAAATCTATGAGCTTTTACTACATAGAAAACAAACCTTGAAAGCAAACCAGTGTCTGAACTTGGCTGACTGATGAGGTATCTGCAGAAGTTTCCCGACATTGCCTAAGTCACATGAGGTAACAACTTTCTGAGTAATATCTCTGCATGTATTCCTAGGAAACCAACTCTAGGATGTAGAGTATAAACCAGTTCCTTAAAAAGCATAGGTAGATTCAGTTCATGGTGATGAAGAGATAGAGAAATAAGGCCCCTTTCATACGGACGGCTGAACGGCGTGCTTGCCGAGCAGTTCAGTCTCCCATCTGTCACCCACCAATGCAATTGGAGTGCAATTTAAATGCAGCCGAATTGCAGCAGTTGTAACACCACACCTGTCAAGCACTGACACTGGCTGGCATTACTGGGTGGCAAAGGAGCACAACATGTCGAGTTTGAAAGTGGCTTCGACGCTCAGATCTCACTCTATGGTGGTGGTGGTGGTGGTGGTGGTGGGGGGGGGGGCGTCTGCACAGCGTCGGTACTGATTGCTAACAAGCGCCGCCCAGTGCAGGAGAGCAGCTGACAGGCGGTGACTTCACTGCTCTTCAGCTGCCCCTGTGAAAGGGCCTTAGTCAGGATTGTTTCTATCATATCTTGAGAGGTGCGCTGAAGAAACAAATACCCACTCTGAGTGATTCTCTTACCTTATTTGCGTTTTTATTTGTATATTTTGTATAATTACTGGTATTTAAAAGTATTTAATTAAAACACACACATATATATCCACTGTAAGATGTGGGAGATGTGTTAGTTGTAGGAAAACAAAAGGTTATAAGAAAATAACTGAGGTTAGGGGGGGTAAAGAGGCCTACAAGATAAAAGAATTGATTACATGTGACACCAGGGGTGTTATTTATTGTTTGACCTGCCCCTGTGGAAAAATATATGTGGGACGCACTAAGAGATCTTTATCCAGCAGGATTGGGGAACATTTAAATAATATTGGGAAGAGGTGGCAAGGACACCCACTCTCCAAACATTTTGAGAGTCATCATAACCGCTGTGTAAGGGATATAATTTATTTTGGACTGGAGGTGGTTCATAGGGATTTAAGAGGTGGGGATTACATCGCTAAAATGTCAAGACAGGAGAGCAGATGGATCTTTAATCTAGACAGCCTTGCTCCAAAGGGATTGAATGAAGAGATGGAGCTGTTTGGATTTATGAAGTAGGTACAGAGTGTTGTATGCGCAAGCGTTCTGGTTCCCTGTAAAAAGTCTGGTTCCCTGAGGCAGTTTACTAATTATTACCTGAATACATGTGGCCGTGATGTTTCAAGATACTTGAAGTGTTTGAAATATTTGGAATATTTAATATAAAATAAAATAAATAACTGCAGCGGTAACTGGATCTACAATGTGCATGTCTCGGGGATACATAGCACTGAAACAAACCCTAATATGTATACAACTATATGTCCCTTAAATTTTGGAATATGTGAAAAAAAACCTCGATAGAACTATCACTTTAATGGAAAAAGAAGGGGAGGGTCTGTGGTTTAGATGTCAGCTGGTATAAAAAGACGACTGGCTCAATGGCTCCTAAGATTCTGATGAAGGCGGTCGTTACCGTTGAAACATGTCAATCAGCCTTACATTGCAGTAGAGGTGAAGGGGCACCCCATTCCATCGACTAGTCAGCCTACTTTTGCCTGCACATCAGCCTGAGGAGAGTGTAATAACCCCATATCGGCGAGGTGGAACGCAGGGAAGTGGTCTGAGCAGCGCTGGTGAGACGCACTGGAGGAAGTGACGTCATCACGAAGGAGCCGAGAACCGGAAGTTGATACCGGAGTGGGAGAAGGCTGGTAAGAGACCGTTCTCCGCTGTTGATCTCTTGGATGTTCATCCGGATTGACCTTTTGTAACAGACGATCCATCTATGGGACCGGGACATGCAACTATTCAATGAAAACACGCCATAGGAGGTGAGGTAATAAGATGGTGATAAAAATATTCACCACTGGTGGAGTGTCTATAAGGATTCTAATTGAAGAGGCATAGTGCTATTGGAACAGAGGTACAGCATATATTTGATCTAGCTGAAAATTTACAATAAGGATTGGGACTTTTGCATGTGTAAATCATTGAAAACCCGGGTATTGATATAACCTATCAAATACTACAATTTTTATTCTTTGGGATCCCTACCTCATATATGTGTGTCTTTTATTTTTATACACACACAGTTTTATATTTTATATATTTTTTGCTTTTTAAGAGGAGAATATCCTCACTAATTGAAGGGAACCAGCACGCTGAGTGTGGTAGTGTGGATGTGTTGAAACGCTACTAGTGCGTAGTGTGGTGGTGTGGATATGCTAAGCGCTATTGGTCTTGTTCCTTCTACATATAACCTTTAGTGGATATATATGTGTGTGTTTTAATTAAATACTTTTAAATCCCAGTAATTATACAAAATATACAAATAAAAACGCAAATAAGGTAACAGAATCACGCAGAGTGGGTATTTGTTTCTTCAGCGCACCTCTCAAGATATTATAGTAACCATTTTTTCGTGCGTGTGGGGAACGGGGGTTAACCCCACCCGAGAAGGTTGCAGCAGGGGATAACATTATACAACACCGCACAATACTATCTTTGGAATTAATCAATAGTTTAGGCAGCGCCCTCTTATTCTTGTAGGATTGTTTCTATCGAAAGGAAAGACCACACCTTGGAAGGTACGTTTCTTAAAAAGGAACTCCAGTGAAAATGTAATTAAAAAAAAGTGCTTAATTTTTACAATAATTATGTATAAATGATTTAATCAGTGTTTGCTCATTGTAAACTCTTTCCTCTCCCCGATTTACATTCAGAAATTGATCACATCATGACATTTTTACTGCTGGCAGGTGATATCACTGAAAGGAGATGCTGCTTGCTTTTTTGGCAGTTGGGAACAGCTGTTATTTCCTACAATGCAACAAGGCTCCCACAGTGTGATGTCAGGACCTCAGAGCTGTGAGCCGCTGACATCACACTGTGGGAGGGGTTTCACCGCAATATCAGCCATACAGAGCTCACTGATGATCCATTTGAGAAAAGGAATAGATTTCTCATGAGAAAGGGGGTATCAGTTACTGATTGGGATGAAGTTCAATTCTTGTTTACGGTTTCTCTTTGAAGGAGGAAGTTTGCTTTATTATTATTAATTTCATTTATAATATGCTGGCTGTAAAGCAGGCATACCAGAGACGGAAGAGTAATTGCCACATCCAATTCCCGATAGTGGCTTTGTATGAATGGTGGATGGACTATTCACTCAAAGTGATTCTGACAGAAACATCACCCTGTGTATGGCCACCTCAAATGGTGTTGGCTGTCTTGTTTTTGTGTAAGAACATGCATGGACATATGCTATAATAATAATCTAATTACCGGCGTAAACATGGTAACATCAGTGTCTAGCATCAAACTCCTGACTAGCGCCATACTGTCCAGTGGGTTAGCCTACACTTCCTAGTCTCTTGTTGTTTATAAGAAGTGTTGTGTGTCTGTTGTTATGACTGCACACATGAGCAGCATGGTGGAAAAAATGGTTTATTGGCAGAGGATCTTAATCAAGTGGAGGCAAGGCTTCCTCTTTTGAAATGCCACACAGTATTACACAAGTGTGATAGTCGCATAGAACAACAATAAAAAAAAAAAAAAAAAGAAGAAGAAATGTAGCACCACCTGCAAAAAAACTTTAATGTGAACTACAGGAAAACATATTGTTTTAGCGTGCAAATGTGGCCATTATCTAAATAATGATTCCCCTCACCAGGATCAAATTCAGAATAAAGTGCTGGAACTACTAGTTAATGTTGTTAATATTGACTGAGGGACCAATTTTTTTTCCAGTTTATCTAGAGTAGACTTTAATTTGTCGTAATCCCCTCCCTCTTGTCTCCCAAGCTCACATTAAGACGCCCCCCTCCTTCTAAACTCCCGTATTCAATTCAGACAACCCCCCAAATTTCCAACGGTAATTCACACAGGGGATTCTTGATAGTCTACTGACATCCCATGGTCATTTCTGGGATGGGCATGACACCCTTGCCCCATACCCCCTCACTTCTCTGCTTATGGAGGGAAGGGAGCATGGCTGTCACAGTCCCTAACCTCCTAAGTACCTGTAGAATACACCTGATAATGACTTTCCCAACCAACATTGGGCCTTTATCTACCCACTCAAACTACCTGCATATTTCAAAAGCATTGGTTAACCCTCATTATGCCATATAACTTAGAAGACAAGATTATTGCTCTTTTCTGTCTGCCTACTACTCCTGGTTATCTTTCCTTCCTATCCTAATCCTTCTTTCTTTATCTCTTTATGGATTCTTTTCAGTTATAGTCCACCACTTCTTTTGGACTAGGTTCCTATAGAATAAATAAGCTAGTTATTTGGTTCTATTAACACCATGACATAGTATCTATACTAAGTACTCTTAAGTAAAACTCTAGGATTTCTTTATATATAGTATGGTTTAAGCTTAGATAAATTCTACTCATTTTTTTTAACCCTATTTTGAACAGTACTAAACTGGGCTTTGTCATATTTTATGTAATCCTTCATACATGTTCTACTGGGTACCATTGATATTGTGCAATGATCTTTCAATGTCTGTAATTGCCTAATATCGTACAACTTTTTCTATTATCTGTACCCTGAGCATTGTTTACTGAATTCTTGAGAATTTTTGAAAACCAATAAAAAACAGTATAACAAAAAAAAAATAATAATACACCTGATCATGGTATGTGTAGCTGTCACATGTAGCATGTTGCTCCGTCTCAATACAAATGCAAGTTTGAGCCAGAGGTATTCCTCCTTCATTTTGCAGTAATATCAGTAGCCCAACTGTTAACATATATAATTATGCGGGTCCATAAATTGATTAAAAGACCTTTATTATAACACTGAAAGTGAATATTGGAGGAGGCCCCTAAGATAATAACAAATCAGTTACAGGGGGAGGTGAGTGTAAACTTTCCTCATAAATGTATCTGACTCGCATTGCTTTAAAGGGATACTGTAGGGGGGGTCAGGGGAAAATGAGTTGAACTTACCCGGGGCTTCTAACGGTCCCCCGCAGACATCCTGTGTTGGCGCAGCCACTCACCGATGCTCCGGCCCCGCCTCAGGTTCACTTCTGGAATTTCAGACTTTAAAGTCTGAAAACCACTGTGCCTGCGTTGCCGTGTCCTCGATCCCGCTGATGTCATCAAGAGCGCACAGCGCAAGCCCAGTATGGTCTGTGTCTGCGCAGTACACTCCTGGTGACATCAGCGGGAGCGAGGACATGGTCGTGCAGGCGCAGTGGTTTTCTGACTTTAAAGTCAGAAATTCCAGAAGTGAACTGGAGGCGGGGCCGGCGCATTGGTGAGTGGCTGCGCTAACACAGGATGTCTGCGGGGGACCATTAGAAAACCCGGGTAAGGTCAGCTCATTTTCCCCTGACCCCCCTACAGTATTTCTTTAAACTAGGGTATATATTGGCTCATACACAAGCCTTTCACAGGACTGATCCACTTCATCAGGTATCGAGCCTTAATTGCAGGAATCTCACAGATAATATGAGACTGAGCCTCGTTTTTTGATTTTTCATTGACTGCCACAGGTACATATTTATATTTTGTCAGAGATGTAAACTGGAAGTACCTCTGAATTGGGCTAGATTACCTTTCAATGAGTGTCCTGGCACTGCTGATTGTCATCGTCACCACTCCCCTTTCCTGGTCTCTGGTCGTTTTCATATTCTATAGAATACCCCAGCCGAATATAAAAGCCAGGCAGCTTCCCCTAGCGATGGCACGTGGTTCAGAGCTGCGCAGGCGCAAGTTCCTAGCCCCGCCAGCACAGAGAAAGCCATCACTCTTTCATGTGCGCTTTCTTTCACTGGGCAGGTGCACTCTTGAAATTCTCGCCTGTGCACTTCACAATAGCTCCTCACCGCTTGGAGGAACTTCAAGGTGGCAAGGGGCCAAGAAGGACTAGGAACGTGGTACAGAAGGACCCCAATGCCAAAGACACTTCTAAATAGGTAATCTAGCCCACCATGTGCTTTATTTAAAGTAAACCAAGCACCATTTTTAGCACCAAGGGTATCTCAATAGCACATTAAAAATGCATGCCAATAATAAAACCCTTACATTTTACTTCTTCTTTTTACATTTGAAAGGTTAGCAGAGGTTTTTTATCTTACTTCCAAGGCCTGTCCAACCATTGAAATTTCCGGTAGATAAGGACTGATGTAATTATTTTATTGCACACAGTAGCAGAGAGCAAACAAAAGCTTTCATCGGGTGTGGGGGGGGGGGGGAAATGGGGGTAAATAATGGGCAGCCAGAGGGGGTTGATAAACAACGAAAAGGTAGAAGGGGAGGGGGAACATGGCAGTTCCTATAGTTATTAGACACCAGGGGGAAAAAAGTGGCGTTTGGTTCTCTTTAATATATTTTATCCAGGTTCAGGGGTATTTGAAGGCAACCCATAAAAAGCTAAAACATTGGGGGGCTAATTTCATATTCCTGGCAAATTCTGTTAAGTAGGCACGCTGAAGGCGAATTACCGAAAAACAAATATTTATGTTTCATAACAATGCTACTACAGTAATCGCACACTGCAAGCAACAGCTGCATAGGAATTTCCCCTGGAAACTCCCCTTTACTAATTAAAGCATTTGATTTGAATAATAGGGAAATGTACGGCTTTATTAATATGCCCTGGAATGTTTGTATAGAAGTTGTAACACAGCCAAGAACACAATGGTGGAAAGCAAAACTAAACAAAGTGGAAATAGGACAACAAACAAATAAAGAAAACTGGAAACACAAGGGCTAAAGTGAAATCTTCAAGCCGGATCTAAACACAGGACACAAGGCTGCAAACAGAGCTAAATACAGAGCAGGAAACAAGTAAGTAATATTAACCACTTTACCACTGAGGGGTTTTACCCCTTGAGCACCAGAGCAATTTTCACCTTTCAGCGCTCCTTCCATTCATTCGTCTATAACTTTATCATTACTTATCACAATGAAATGAACTATATCTTGGTTTTTTTTTTTTGCCACCAATTAGGCTTTCTTTAGGTGGGGCATTATGCCAAGAATTATTTTATTCTAAATGTGTTTTAATGGGAAAATAGGAAAAAATGTGGGAAAAAATTAATTATTTTTCAGTTTTCGGCCATTATAGTTTTTAAATAATGCATGCTACTGTAATTAAAACCCATGAAATGTATTTGCCCATTTGTCCCAGTTATAAAACCGTTTAAATTATGTCCCTATCACAATGTTTGGCGCCAATATTTTATTTGGAAATAAAGGTGCATTTTTTTCAGTTTTGCGTCCATCCCTAATTACAAGCCCATAATTTATAAAGTAACAGTGTTATACCCTCTTGACATAAATATTTAAAAAGTTCAGTCCCTAAGGTGACTATTTATGTATTTTTTTATTGTAATTTTTTTTTTAATTACAAAAAAAAATTCAAAATTGGGGAGTGTGGAAGGTAATGAGTTAATTTTTTGTGTAAAACTAATGTATTTGTATATGAAAAATGCTTTAGGGTGTAGTTTTACTATTTGGCCACAAGATGGCCACAGTAACTTTTTGTTTATGCGACCTGCAAGCGTAGGAAGTACACTTGCAGGAAGTGTTATGAGGCTGGGAAACCTTTTTTTTTCACAATGATCGCGCTGCTTCTCATAGAAGCAGCCGATCATTGCGGGCGGCTAAGATCAACGAACGTTTTTTCCCGTTCATTGATCTCCGGTCGAGCGGGCGGTGGCGTGCACGAGCGCGCGCGTACAAGCGAGCGGGAGCGTGGACAGCGGCGGGAGATGCGGATATCTCTGTCCCTGGTGTTGACAGGGTGGAAAAAGGGACGGAGATATCCGCACTGCTGGTGGTAAAGTGGTTAATTACCGTAAAATGTCTGCGAAGCAATTGTTAATAAAACTGTTACCTGAAAAGATCAGCAGTTATCATTCCAAATAGCACTTAATTGAGCATCTATACGGTCCTTTAGATGCTTCCCTTCAGGCTCTGTTCGCACTAGAGCGGAGAATGGACTTCTCTTGTCCATTCTCTACTCATTGCTAAGCGGAGAGTGAACGGCTCCTATGTTATCCTTGGGATCCTAGGCAATAAGTGGACTGCACTTCTGTGTCTTGTCAATACAATCAATACAAGACAAGACTGAGCGCTCCTTGTCGCATGCGCCGGCTCACTTCCGCCTGACTCTGGTGACCTGCACTGAGCTGCGGCTGAGGATCTAGGGTAACAAGGAGGGGGACACAGGAGAACAGGGGGAGCGGTGGGCATGAGGATGGCATTTAATACAAGCCTGCTCCCCCCATTTTTAATAAATAGTTCAGCTCTGGTATCCTTTAAACCAAGTTACTTGCAATCCTGCAATCCAAGGTTTTACTGTACTGTAATTGCAACTGTACAGGATACAAGGCTGGATGAGACAAGATAAATTCAGAATCACAAGGTTATTACACTGTAAGATATCACAATACAAGACAAGACTAGTTAGGACAGAATTCAGTGTACTTGGATCAGAACCAAACAGAGGCTGGAACAACAGAGGGGCATTTATCAGTTCTGAGACTGTCACAAGGCAAGGACTGCAAAACCAGAGCTGAAAGGGATGGATTTACTATGGCAACACAGTTCAAGCATAGATATTTCCAGAGAATATTGACACAAAAACTCTCCCAGCCTTAAGGTGACAGTGAAGCAAAAAAAAAGTAAAATAAAATTATGATATAATGAATTGTATGTGTAGTACAGATAATTACTAGAACATTAGTAGCAAAGAAAATCATATTTTTATTTTCTGTTATAGAGTGTTTTTTTATAACATGGCATCATTCTCTAATATTTGCAGTTTACACACTACTCAGCATTCTAAATGCTTTTACAGAGCAGGCTAGTGAACGTTTTAACTGTTCTCTGCAGAAAAAAAGCAACACAGTGCCAGACACTTGAGATAACAAGCTTCAGAAGACAGAGCTCTCTGCGACTTTGAAAAAGTCATGGAGCTCAATTGCTCTTTTGCACAGATAACAACTGGAGTTTCTTAACTCTTCCTGTACTGGAAACAATAATATTAGACTTATGTCTCTGCTCCTAATGTTTTATTTCTTAGCTGTACTACACATACAAATCATTATATCGTACGTTTTTTTTCCGCTTCAGTGTCTCTTTAAGCTAAGTACCCACTGCAAGACTGAATTCCTGGAAACTGCCAAAAAACAAAGATTCCACAATCCTTCTACTAAAGATGCTTAGCGATGGGATGTGGATGACAGCAACAGACCGCAAGATTACCAACAATAGGATCGTTAAAGCGGACCTGAACTCAGAACTTCCTTGTTGCTCTAATACGCATGCCACCATGTGACCACAAAGACCATGCCACCAGCATAATAAATCCCCACTCCCTCTGGTAACACAGGGGTTCCCTGAGATCTGAAATTATTCGAAGGGTTCCTTCAGGATGTCAAGGTTAAGAAAAACTGCACTAATAGATGACCACTCGATGTGGCGAACAGATAGATCCCTCTCAGATTACAAGTTGATCAAAGAGGGATGGAATCCTTCCACACACTGCACACAGATTTTTAATAGCTTTCAGCATAGGTTTAAAATCTTTGAAACCACAGAGTTGCATTGCTCCGTGCAGTGCAACGCTATGGGCTGTCAATCCACAGCTGGCCCTATGTCATGACCAATGAAATGCTATGATCTGGAATGATATGATCCATTAATTCTATCGATTTCAGACAGCATGTTGGGGCATCGATTTTTAGATTTGATCAAGTGTTTGAATGGACTGGTAATATCAATAAGTGTAAGGGCAACTTTACACTGATAGGGTGGCCGGAATATAAAGTCTCCAGTAGTCAGGCACAGGTGAAGAGGTAACAGGATATTTGCACAGGTGAGCCTTGAGTCACCAGGAATCTCCATGGTTCTGCACTCTGAAGTTGGATGCCTCCCTGTGTAATGTTGTCAGTGAAAGTTCTGCACGTTGTGACCTGACCATACTGTCTAAAGCTTTGTACACATGCTAGGTTGAGCTCAGTCAAGGTTCCTGTATGCCAGATCCTTAAAGGGAACCTGAAGTGAGGAAAATTATTTAAAATAAACGCACGAAGTAGCTGCAAATGAATATTACATGCTTACCTCACCATCAGTTCCTCTCAAAAGGTCACCATTTTAAGCTTACAGTGTTCCCTTCTAGTTCTGATATTGTCTAATATTTTGTCTAATATTTTGTCAGAACTGAAATATACCAGTTGCTGTCAGTTATATATCAGCAGCTGTCAGTTACAGCTGAATGTGCAAGGTAATGTCCATGTTTCCCTATGGCTCAAGTGGGCTATATTACAATTTAACAGTGTGCTGACCAGGAAGCTGTTGTGGGTTAATGGCCATTTTCAAAATAGAGGATGGAGAAATCCATTGATCACAATGGACAAATGGGACACAGGAGAGGAGAAAGAGAGTGAGTAGTAGACTATACAGGAGGTAAGTATGATTTGTGTATGGTTATTTAGATTTTTTATTTTCAGTTCGGGTTCTGTTAAAGTAATGCCAACGGGTGTGTATACAGGTGAGTATGGGTGATGCACTGGCTGGATAGTGTATTGGTTAAGGGCTCTGCCCCTGACACATCTCAGCTCTTCATGTTCATTAACCCTGAACCTATTCTGTGAGGAGATCTTGGGCAAGACTCCCTAACACCGCTACTGCCTATAGAGTGCGCTATAGTGGCTGCAGCTCTGTCGCTTTGAGTCCGCCAGGAGAAAACAACAATATACAGGCGAAACTCGAAAAATTAGAATATCATGCAGAAGTGCATTTATTTCAGTAATTCGGCATACAAAGTGAAACTAATATATGAAATAGGAACCCTTTGCAGATGTTTTCTATCATTTAGCTGATCAGAGTCTGGCACTTTGAGCCTAGAATATTGAACATTTTCACAACATTCTGAGATTCTGATTTTGGGGTTCCCATAAGCGGTAAGCCATAAACAAAGAAAGGCGTGAACTATCTAGCTTTGCATGTAATGAGTCTAATTCATGTATTAGTTTCACCTTTGAAGTTGAATTGCTGAAATAAATAGACTTTTGCACGATATTCACATTTTTCTAGTTTCACCTATAAATCTTCTGTGTCTTGTCTATACATTGTTTCCCTCCTTACTCCGTCTCCCAGAAACCTCTCCATCATGTGCTGCATCCCGCCTCACAGAAACACAACGTATTGCTTGTCCGCCTGTAGCCGATGGACACGTCTTTATGCACTCCTGCATTGAAGCATTGCTGTATGGACTTCTTTCCGATATCTATGTGTGACAGTTGTGTTTGTAGCTTTAAAGTGAATGGGAACCGCATTTAAAAAAAATGAGACAGATACTTACCCAAGAAGAGGGAAGGCTCTGGGTCCTATAGAGCCTTCCCGCTCCTCTCCTGGTCCCCTCGTTCCAGTGCTGGCTCGCCCGGTAGCTGTATTTGACTAATTTAGTCAAATACTGCTTTACCCAGCCGAAGGAGGCTTCAGAAGTCTTCAGGGAGCCCGAGTGCTCCTGAAGAAGGGCGGCCCTGTAATGCACCTGCGCAAGCACGCTCTCTTGCACGCTCACTCCCTGTGCAGTATGGAGCCGCACATCTTCGGGAGGACACGGCTCCCGAAGACTTCCAAATACCCTTTCGGCGGGGGATTGAAACGGGGAGGGGGGTGGGGGGGAGCCAGCACAGGATAGAGAGCACCGAGAGAGGAGACGGAAGGCTCTATACGATGCAGAGCCTTCCCTCTCCTTAAGTATTTGCTTCATTTTTTTTTTAAATGCGGTTCCTATTCACTTTAAATGCAACTGTTGGCCCCAAGAGATAAATACAGCTGGTCTAAACACATCTGAACCTCATCACTCATTCCATCATTTCAGTCTTACCTTCTCTCTTCCCAAGGTGCTACTTTCCAGTCTGGACTGTCTGTCTCTTCATAATAGCTTTCCATTGATCTGGCACTCTGGTGATGAATTTGTGAATTTAACTTTCTTTCCGAAGTAGAGTGATTAGCGCTATGCACACTCAGGTGGACCAGACTGTTCCTCTTGGCCTGTTTCATCTCTGCAGCCCTGTCTGTCTTTGGTGACCTTACCAGAAGCTTAGGTCCTCGTTGGTGTAGCTCTAAGTCTCATTTGAGCAATAAGGTATCTCCACTCCACCAGGTAGTAAAAACATGCAATTGTGATGGGGAAGAATGCACCTGAAACACGGAACTGGACAGCAAAATAACTCCACAGCTACAGGGAAAGTCTACCCAACACACCTCCAAATGCAAATGAGAAGCTTGCTTGAATTCTACACATTCCACTGTCAGGTTCTGCTTACTGAAGTTACGCATGACCTTTTTTTTGTAATCAGAAGCAATTTTCTGTTTGCAGCTGAAGCGGTTTAGAACAGAGAATACAAATTCAATCCCATAAAACCAGTTGTAAAGCAGACCCAAGCAGCTTGGTGTGGCCAAAAACTACTAGGAAAGTCTAGGGGACTAAAAGAGACGGAAAACCCCTCCTACTAGTAGAAAGCAATGCTCAGTGTAGTTTGTCTTCTTACAACAAAAGGTATTTGTGATAATCCAGCTTTAAGTGAGGGACTGTGGTCTCCCATAATGCATCACCACTGAATATGCAAAGTATCTCTTTATGCCCCTGAAGCCAGGCTTGCATCCAGAACCACTGGTGTATAGCAAGCCTATAGCTTATTGATATAGCTCTATGGGATGGTGCTTGGACCAGTACAACAGAACACCCAAGCAGACAGGGGTGACCCAAAAATACTTGGAAAGTATAGGGGACTAAAAGAGGCCGAAAAAGCCCACCTACTAAAATGCAACGCTCAGTGCAGCTTGCCTTCTAAACAAAAGGTATTTACCTGAATAGTTGAGAATCAAAAATGAAGGAACAATCCAAGTAAACCTCATATGAAAACAGGTAACTTTTCATTAAATATTAGTTATGATGATGCAAAAGTGAAGAAAAAAATCATAGCACTTAGCAGATACTATCTGTTAGGATTCCTTCTGTGACGTGTTCTGTCCATTGCAAGTGCAGCCGCAAATGGACAGTTCTGGTTTGTCAGTCTGCATTCGGTTGTGCATTTGCAGTGAGTCACTTTGTCATTTGCAATTGCTCTGCAGTTCTGGACAGCTCAGAATACTGTCATTATTCCACTAATGGTTTGCTGCAGCTGAGCTGCAGCTAGATAGCCCTGGATTTCCTGCTTGCATGTTTTTTCATAGCACTGCATGCATTTATTATGGTGGTCTTTCAGCTAGCAAATGATATTCAAGCCAGTTTAGGATTGAATGATTACCATTCAGCTGTGTGGAGATTTGCCTCTCTGCTCTCATTGGATGACCTCAGTACAAAGGTGTGCTTCCTGCAAGCGTGCTCCACCCATCATAGTTTCAGCTCTGTCTAAGCTATTACTACTGGGCCCTTGTTCCTGGTTCCGTGTTGCCTTGCGTGGATTGCGCTGACTCCAGCGGGGGAGTAGTGAATCCTTCCTAGTCCTGTTCCTGTTACCTTGCGTGGATTGCGCTGACTCCAGCGGGGGAGTAGTGAATCCTTCCTAGTCCTGTTCCTGTTACCTTGTGTGTTGGTCTGTGTGTGAACGCTTGCCGTCGCTGAGTCAGTGACTGGATTAACAAGCGTTCATTCTGTTTGTCTCAAGTCCTTGTTTATGTTTAGTCAGATCCGTGGTACATTTGAACTGGCAGGACCCCAGGGATTTTGTACAATAGTTAGTTTTGTTATACTGTTTAATACTACCTGTGATTATCTGTGTGTGACCTACTGCCTGTTTATCTTGCTCTGTCTGTTCTGCCTTGTGGATTACGCCATCTCCGGTGTAGGAGTGGTGAATCCTCTAGTCCTGCTCTTGTGAGGTACGCCATCGCTGCGGTCGCGATTGGCTGCCTCATTCCAGTCTGTCTTGTATCTGTCTGAATGTTTGCTATCGCAAGAGCAGCGCAACATCGCACTGCGCTGCCATTGCATCTTATCAGAAGCCCAGAGCTGCAGTTGCTCTGGGCAGCCTGTGTAGTCTCTTCAATAATTCAGCTCTCAGCCTTGTTTTGCTGGCCAGTCAGAAAGTATGACCCCCCCAGCGTTACACTATCCAGTCTCCATATGGCTTGATATAGTCTCCTAATTTAAATTATCATCAGTGCTGCTCAAATCTGATCCGGATGAAATCCGGGTAATTGTATTCCGGATTTCATCCTGTTAAAATCAAGTCACCTGTGCGAGCTGGGCGGGGGGTTTAATCTTAACTATCATGACGTCTTCTTCGTCCGTCCCTCGGCTCCTCCCACGATGAGGTCCAATCCAGCGTCATGTGACTAAACACTTCCTCCTTCAACCCGGAAGGAGGAAGTGTTTTTAGTCATGTGACGCCGGATTGGACTTCATCGTGGGAGGTGCCGAGGGACGGACGAAGAAGACGTCATGATAGTTAAGATTAAACCCCCCGCCCAGCTCGCACAGGTGACTTGATTTTAACAGGATGAAATCCGGAATACAATTACCCGGATTTCATCCGGATCGGATTTGAGCAGCACTGATTATCATAAACTTAAAGTGTACCGGAGGTGATATGTGACATGACGAGATAAACATGTGTATATACAGTGCCAAGCATATTAACCACTTAACGACCGCCTAACGCTGATAGGCGTCGGCGGGTCGTTAGTGGTATAGCATGGAAACGGCCGCTCGATCGCCAGCGAACTATAAACAGGCGGGGAAGAAATACCCGCTGTTTACATCACACGGCGCTGCTGCGCAGCAGCGCCGTGATGTAGATCAGCGATCCCCGGCCTCTGATTGGCTGGGGATTGCCGGCATATGATAGGCTGAAGCCTATCCTCCAATGTGCAGGACGGAAATCCGTCCTGCGCAGCCCATGGAGGGAGAGGGAGGTAAGGGGAAGGAGGGAGCGCCGAAAACGCTGCGGAGGGGGGCTTTGAAGAGCCCCCCCCGCAGATCACAAACAGCCGGCGGCGATCAGACCCCCCAAGCAGGACATCCCCCTAGTGGGGAAAAAAGGGGGGAAGTCTGATCGCCAAGGCTGAATCCTGATCGGTGCTGCGGGCTGGAGAGCCCACGCAGCACCGATCACTGCAGAAAGCCCTGGTCCTTAAGTGGTTAATAACTGTGTTTTTTCTTTCTTCCTGAAAGAGTTAACCTTAAGGCACGCAAGTGACTGTTTCTCTCTTGTCAGAACCTTGTCGGATTATAGCGAAACCCTCACTGATAAGAAATTACACCCTTAAAACTCTTTCCTAGCAGAGCTCTTCTGACTGCAGGTATAGATAAAAAAGGTCAATAGTTCATATATTTTAGCTCTCATTTCTGCTTGTGCCATTTCTCCTTCCCACTCCCAGTCAGGGCAGTTTTTAGGAATAAACAAACTAAGCAGATGCCTGGGATGACAGCTGCTTGAGGGGGCACCAATGAGCTATTATTAGCAGACTGAGCTTTATGGAATTCTTCTGCACAACCTCTACTTCCATTAAGACAAGGGAATATTATTATTATTATTAATGGTATTTATAAAGCGCCAACATATTACGCAGCGCTGGACAATAAATATATACAATGATACAAGGATGACAGACATAACAAGCAGGGGCGTAACTAGCCCCCCTGCGAAACTTTGGATGGGGCCCCCCCACCCCCACCTCGCTCACTTTCTGCACAGGAAAACTGTGTTTTCCCCATGCAGATAAAACACTTCGATTTAAAGGAAATGTCAGGCAATCTATGCTCCCCCCAGATCTACTTACCCTGGGCTTCCTCCAGCCCCTTGCAGCTGACAAGTCCCTCGTTGCAGCTCTGTTCCCAGTACATACATACATACACAGCCGTATGTTTTTACTACATGCAGTGGCGTATCCTTGCCATACCCAGAAAATAGGATCTTTAAGACGCTCGACAACTGAATGCAATGTACGGCAAACGCTCGACTTCCATTTTGCACCCGTCGTGTAAAAATGTGTAACGTCGCTCACAGGAAGATGGATCGGAGAACGCTCGTCGTTGCGGGATCCATCTTCTTACATGTTGTGCCAGCAATGAGTACCGTATTTAGTTTTGAGACAGTGAGCTGACTAAATGTTCACTTTCCTCCCTCCCCCTACCCAGCATCTACTCATTGCTGGTTAGTGCTCTGCTCTTATCAGGATGATCAGGATGATCTCCTACAGCAGCTCTGATAAAAGTCAAGGACCTGTGAATCTTCTCACTAGCAGCTATGTACTGTGAGCCTGCTGAGAGCAATGTATGGGCAGCTTAGGCTGTACACACCTTACAATGCCTATATAGCAGCTCCCAGGAAGTTTATAGCACACAGCTGCAGGTCAGAAGAATCACATGTCCTTTGCTTTTATCAGCACAGGAGATCATCCTGATAAGGACCCACAGACCAGTGTGATGATCCCTGTCTCTTCCTGCCGCCCTCAGCATAGAGACCCCACTCACGTCTGCTCCATGCGGATCAGTGAATAATGGCGCACAGCGCCTATGCATAAAAATGGCGCCGCATTAAAAAGATACGCTTATCGCTATTTATCGTTAGTACTGTATACTAATGGTGCACAGGGAAAAAAAAAAGACACTAACTTTATTTATCAATAGTGGCACACACTAACGTTATTTATCAATAGTGCCGTTCATTTGCCAAACAGCAGACGTTATTTAACTGCAAAACGGTGAATGGATTTAATGTAACACTGTCAAGGTTAGGGTTAGGCACCACTGGGGGGGTCTTAGGGTTAGGCACCATCAGGGGGGGGGGGGTCTTAGGGTTAGGCACCACCAGGGGGTTCTTAGGGTTAGGCACCACCAGGGGGGTCTTAGGGTTAGGCACCACCAGGGGGGTCTTATAGTTAGGCACCACCAGGTGGGTCTTAGGGTTAGGCACCAACTGGGGGGTCTTAGGGTTAGGGTTAGGCACCACCAGGGGGGTCTTAGGGTTATGCACCACCAGGGGGTGTTAGGGTTAGGCACCACCAGGGGGGTCTTATGGTTAGGCACCACCAGGGGAGTCTTAGGGTTATGCACCACCAGGGGAGTGTTAGGGTTAGGCACCACCAGGGGGGTGGTTAGGGTTAGGCACCACCAGGGGGGTCTTAGGGTTAGGCACCACCAGGAGGGTTTAGGGGTTAGGGATAGGTACAGAGAGGGTTCTGTGTGTTAACGGTAAATAACAATAAGGCTTTAATGTTAAATAACAATAAGGCTTTAACGTTAAATAGCGATAAGCGGCAAACGGATTAGCGGCAACACCGTGCGCCATTATTCTCAGGCGCCATTTTCAGATGGATCCCTGCTCCATGTGTGTCCTGTGCAGCAGCTCCAGCTGCACACATACACTCCTCTCCTCTCTCACCCCCATCAGCCCCAGCGGCACTTACGCAGGGCTCCATGGCCAATCAATAGGGTTATGTGAGTGATGTTGCCAGGGCGACACAGTAGCTGTCAGCAGAGAGGTGGACGCCTGGACGGGACACAGACACAGTCCTCTGCCTCTTCCTACTTGTACAGACAGCTGGGCTGGCTGGGAGGGAGAGGTAATTTGCTAATTGATAAGCCCCCCTGAGAGGTGAAAGACAATGGAGCCTATTGCAGGAGCTCTATGTGCAAGGCTCCAGATACACCTCTGACTACATGAGAGCACATGCTATATGGAGGAACAACAATGACATGCTGAACATAAGATATATTCACTGTAACTTTATCAATCAGTGACATTCTGAATGTTTTGCCACTGTTATTACAGGATCTTGGACTCACAAGCTCTCAATGAGGCAGGGACAGTCAGACATCAATCTTACCCACTCTGCTGTGTTGTAAAAGTAATCAGAGGCCATAAGGTCATGTGTGATAAGAATCTAGGAATCTCTTTGGAATGATTGCTGATAAGGGACAGTGCAGAACTTTTTTTCACCCTGTGACTCTTTTGTTTGTAACTTGTACATTAAGTTTCCAGAACTTTGCTGCAATGTGAGACAGATGTTTTTTACGAACCCCAGGGAGCAGGGACAGTGTACAATTTCCAAAGTGTGTGTGAGTCCTTATCTGTGTAGTGGACACATGCAGTCAATATAACAATGGTGCGAGAGCAGAATACAGTTTTTTTTCTCCATGCCCTTAGCTGCCAGTCTTTCAAACTTTCCCCCCACGGGCCCCTTGTGGCTTATTGGCCCCCCTGCGGAGGCATCCCCTGCAGGGTCTATTGTTACGCCTCTGATAACAAGGTTATACAACATAGAACAAAGTTATACATGCAAATTGTACAAATACATGATCATGCAATATGGGCTGGTTAGGTAGGCCCAGTAATACAAGTACAGGCTGTCATAGGACAGGAGAGGAGTACATGATCCTGTAGATTACACTAGGGAATGGAGGACCCTGCCAGAGGCTTACAATCTAAAGGGTGGGGAGGAAACACTAGGTGGGGCTGTTAAATATTCAGTAGAGAGTTACTGTGTGGTAGGAGGTGGGAAGGGATGAAAGGTTATATTGTTTACAAAACATTTTTATTGTGGTGCAGATACATAAAGGTATGAAATCACCCGCTAATGGTTATGCATTGGTAATACATTTTGTGTTTGTCTCTGGTAACCACATTACTTTAACTATAACTCTTAGCACTATACTTGAGTATGACATATTGAGTTATTGAAATTAACATTGTGGTAACCATAAAAGTTTACAAATAGGGTGATCCAGAGGCTTTGTGACCACAGCATAGGCCTAGTATCAAATCTCATCAAACATGAATCTTTTCTTTTAATGTGGTTAATTAGTTTAAGTTTTGAGTTGTTTTTTTTCTGTTTTGTTTATCTTGGCCTATGCTATGGTTGTGAATGGTTATTTTAACACCTAAATGAGCACTAATGATATAGTGTTGGCCCCGTCAGATGACATTAATCAAGCCTTATGGTGTAGAGAACATTGGAGAACATAAATGACCTAGTGAATTACATGTTTAAAAACGGTATATTGTTAGATGGCAAAGGAAGTTTGCAACCTTAACCTAAATCATATCAGAATATCAATAAACAAAAAGCAAAAGCACCACCATATACTAAAAAAGTCTACGGTATGTTGAAATAATTTGCAGCTAAAATAGAACCAGTCCCTAAAGTTACAAAAAGAAAAATAGGAAATGTCAGTGCAATATTATTACAAAATGTTCACTACTGTGTCTTCAGTGTAGAAAGGTGCCATCCCTACATCGCAATTACTTAAAAAGCTTAAAGGTCCCCCTAACAACCCAGATTATAAGGTTGTGTAATGCACTTCCATTGTCCAGAAAAAGGTCCTATTGCATCTATAATCCTTTCACAGGATATCCAACTCCATATTGCTCAACCCGCAGCACCAATCTTCCTCCTCTGGCAAAAGCCTCAAGTTCCCACTGGATTAGTGTATATCCTACCTAATAAAAGCTGACTGTCGCTGCGTCCAGCAGTTTTGTCCCTGTGTCCCAGGATTTTTGTTACTGCGCATGTGCACAGTAACTGACAGCTGGGACCAGGGAGCTGGACGGGCGAGCGAGGTGGGCGGGTGCGGGCGGAGTGAGGTGGGCGGGTGCGGGCGAGCGAGATGGGCGGGTGCGGGCAAGCGAGGTGGGTGGGTGCGGGCGCGCACCTGCGTCGGGTGCTCCAGGCGCGTGGCAGTTGCGTGCGCAGCTTGCGCGCGCATGCGCACTGGCGGCGGCGGGCGTAGACCTAGAGCCCGTTTTTAAACGGGCTGGGTCTACTAGTATAAACAATAAAATGCTAAGTGTAGACTGCCTCTTTATTTTACAACTCATAAAACATCTAGGGACACATATATAAACGACTAAACAACAGACAAGTGTGGCTGTGTGATCTGTGTGCACTGTGCAGTCGTCATCATTATTATCTGTGCAGTTTCATTCCTATGAGAGACACTTCCCACAGGCAGCCTTACCTACAAAGCCCTCTCCAGTCTGGCATATACAGGTAGTCTAGCATAAGTATGGTAGCTGCACAACAATGATCAGATCATTTTCTTATTTCCAGTAGGTAAGGAAAATCTGTAAACATCTTAGCTCAGAAATCATACAGATGCGCTCTTCGGCTACAGTTGAGCGTTACGTTCTGTTTTGTGTTGCATCACGTGATGGAGCAGCTTCCAATGGGTTGAGCAAGGAGTGTGTGTGCTCAGCCGTTGCCATCCAGTGGGCTGGATCTACACTCACCTAAAGGATTATTAGCAGGCATGCTTGAATGTACCCAAATTCATTTCGAGTACATTCGAATTCGGGTCTGGGTCAAATTCGGATTCACCCGATTCGAATGGACTCAAATTCGATTTGGGTGCATTCATTCGGATCCGGGTCAGGGGAAATTCGGCCGTGAATTCGTGATTCAAAACCCGCCGAATTTAAGGGTTAATTGCAAAGCCCCCTTAAATGCCAGAATCACCAAATTTGCAGGTTATGTTAAGAAGAAAAGTGGGAGCAAGGGTGCGAAGCCCCAGTCGGCCGGGGCTCCGCATTCTGGCTATCCCAGCCTGCATAAGGGAAAAGGGGTTACAGAGGCTCGGGAGGGGGGACCCCACGTCATTTTTTTTTCAGATTTCCCACACTCAGAACATCCCCAAAAATAAACATTTTTATTATTTTTTTTAATATTTTAAACAGCAAAAGACCCCACCGGGTACCACTAATCTCCACTACAAATAGGAAAAAGAGGCTACAGTTTGCACGAGCTCACCAAAATTGGACAGTTGAAGACTGGAAAAATGTTGCCTGGTCTGATGAGTCTCAATAGAGTCAGAATTTGGCGTAAACAGAATGAGAACATGGATCTATCATGCCTTGTTACCACTGTGCATGCTGGTGGCGGTGTAATGGTGTGGGGGATGTTTTCTTGGCACACTTTAGGCCCCTTAGTGCCAATTGGGCATGGTTTAAAAGCCGCGGGCTACCTGAGTATTGTTTCTGACCATGTCCATCCCTTCATGACCACCATGTACCCATCCTCTGATGGCTACTTCCAGCAGGATAATGCACCATGTCACATAGCTCGAATCATTTCAAAATGGTTTTTTGAACATGACAATGTGTTCACTGAAATAGCCCCCACAGTCCCCAGATCTCAACCCAATAGAGCATCTTTGGGATGTGATGGAACGAGAGCTTCGTGCCCTGGATGTGCATCCCACAAATCTCCATCATCTGCAAGATGCTATCCTATCAATACGGACCAACATTTCTAAAGAATCCTTTCAGCACAATGTTGAATCAATGCCATGTAGAATTCAGACAGTTCTGAAGGCGAAAGGGGGTCAAACACCGTATTAGTATGGTGTTCCTAATAATACTTTAGGTGAGTGTATAAGCAATAGGGATGCTCATTCAAAATTGTTGGAATTTAAATTTCCAAGTTTCTGATAGGAAACTTACTGCAGCGGTAATCAGAAATCGGTCTCAGAAATCAGATCGCCGTGGGAATGACGCATTACCACAACTCAGTAATTTTAGCCCAATCACAGAACTCGGAAGCATTGGAGCAATCGGAAAAGGCAGAATTTTTCTGAGAAAATCGTTTTACCACAGTCATTTTAGACCAATCACCAATCACAAGACTCGGCTACAACCAAGTATTTCTGAGTCTTGTGCCGAAAATTTCCGTGGTATTCCGATTACCATGGCAAAATTCGGCATTCTCTGATTGGTCCAATACTCAGAAGTATTATAATAAATCAACTTTATTAAAAAAAAAAGACAAAAATAGACTTTCCTTTTTTTTTTGTACATCCATGGAGACAGTAATCAACGTTTTTGGTAATCAGAATTTCCACGGAATTGGAAATCAGCATTTCCGACCATCCCTAATAAGCCACCTTCAGGGATAGGTGTATATGCTCTAGATTCTCTGCCGGGAGAGCCCTAAGAGATTGCTTTGCTGAGTTCAGTCTAGCCCATACAAGACAAACTCCGACCCGTGGGCCAAATTTGGCCCTTTAGAGCCATTAAATTTGGCCCTCAAGTGGTTTACCCACTTTCCATTATGTTTCGCCCACTTTAGACCACCAGGAAAGCTACATTGGAGGTGAAGACCTACAGCACCAGAAAATACATATTGGGGAGGTAGGGGGAAGCACTAAACACTAGAGAAGTGTATAGGGGAGGGTTGGGGTCTCTAGACACCAGGGAACTGTATAGGGGAGGGAGAACCACTAGACACCAGGGAACTGTATAAGGGAGGAAAGTTGCCAATAGACATTTAGGTTGGTTCGCGACTAGGTCCCAATGTACAATTTCGGGCCCACTTTGCATTAGAAGTTTGACACCCCTGGTCTAGCCTGAGTACGAACCTTCAGGATGGAATGAAGAGATAAAATGGTTATCTATTAACAGACTTTGTGTTTTTCTGCCTTTGTTGAAAAGTAATCATGCTGGTTGCAAAACCAGAAAGTTTGTCTACAGCAAGCGGTGCGATATCTCAGGAATGTGCAGCTTGTTATATCCATAGAGAGAGATTACCAATATTACAGTATCACTTTCCATGCTCCATTATCTACCTACATCAGTGTACTTGGCTGTTGTATACTGTACAAACTTTACAGGCCTGGAATCTGATGACAATAATACACTGGGATATATTTAGAAACAGATATATATTTATAGTACTGTATTTATAGTGCTATTTATAGTGCATAAATAAATCTCATGATACTAACCAAAGCCACCAATCTTCTGTAAGCTGTAGAGACAGCCCTCCCTACACTCACATTGTGGTTATGTAATGACTTTTGACGAATTCAATTGCAATTCTTTATTAGAACTATCGTTTAGAACTTAGGAACGGTTCTGCCTCCTCAATCCAGGGATTTAACATACTGTGCTGCAGCAGGTGAGGTTACAATCTGCTTTCTGTAGTCTCAACAATGAAAAACACTGTGACCTCATATTGCAAACAGCAACTGTAAACATCTACCCCACATAGATTTTGGAATGATTGGGCTCATGTCTACAAGTGCCATTATTGGAGGCTCGTGCTTGACAAAGTTAGGCCTGATCTCACTACCTCCACCCAATCACTGTCCGGTCCAGCATCATATTTTAGCATCACTGCCAAAAATTCCATATTGGAATCCCCAGATAGCTCATGATTCCATGTACAAATATTACAATCAACTGGTGCACAGGTCCCTTTAAACTGCAGAGTTGACCCTCAGGAAATACAATCCTCAGGGGAAGGCAGGTTGATAGCACGAAAGGGATCAAACACAAATATCTCAACCGCCACTCAATTCAACTGTATGCAAAAATACTTTATTATGAGTCAAATGACACGACATCCCCCTAAAAACGAACCCTTTTAAAAACAAGACATGGGCTTCTCATACAAGGAGTACTCCAGGACACGTGCATGCATGCCTTCACTCATCACACATCCACATTCAGATCCGGATCGGCCGATCCTGACTCTAAGCATGTGTGTCACCCAACTAGAACTGCACTAATACCAGACACAGTTGCCGCAGTACTTCCTCACTACATAAAGGCTGCCACGGATAACTCCTCCAAGATATGAGGAGAATTGCAGTCTCTGCAGAGTACAAAGAACCCGGCTCAATCCTCCAATCTGGCCTCCTCAGACAGCGTACTCCCTCCAGGGAAACATCACATTGAACCAAAGTTCCTTAATTGCTCAAGGTTTCCTCCTTGGAACAGCAGAAAGAGTTACCCTTTATTCACCTGATAACAGGCAGTCCGCCGCGGCGTCCCGCGGCCAGCAGGTACCTGCAACTCGGTTAGGGTTTGCCGTCTGACATCCAGTGCACCATTAGGTATGTGGCATGCAGCGGTCCCGGCTACTCCTCCGGCCCAACGTCTCCAAGCCCTGCCCACATACGTTACGCCCACTAGCACGTGAGCTTCGTCAGTGTGATCATGCGATGGTAGCTTACTGGGGCGGATCCTCCTCCTTTTCTCTTATACAGCCAAGCCTCGTTCTGGGCCACTTCCTGATGCCATGCGTTTCAGCATTCATTCACTGGGATGTTTAACCCATTCAGGGCCTCATTCCTGTCATTTCTGTCGTCTCAGCCATCAATTAAAATTAATCATGAGAGTTTGATATTACTTAGGTTCTTCCTCATTCTGTATATGTATACACACGGCCAGGGTCCTTATAGGAAAGTCCTATTTTTTCTGATGAATCAGGCCCAATGTTTATAACAACACACGCGGCAGTTAAACATCCCAGTGAATGAATGCTGAAACGCATGGCATCAGGAAGTGGCCCAGAACGAGGCTTGGCTGTATAAGAGAAAAGGAGGAGGATCCGCCCCAGTAAGCTACCATCGCATGATCACACTGACGAAGCTCACGTGCTAGTGGGCGTAACGTATGTGGGCGGGGCTTGGAGACGTTGGGCCGGAGGAGTAGCCGGGACTGCTGCATGCCGCATACCTAATGGTGCACTGGATGTCAGACGGCAAGCCCTAACCGAGTTGCAGGTACCTGCTGGCCGCGGGACGCCGTGGCGGACTGCCTGTTATCAGGTGAATAAAGGGTAACTCTTTCTGCTGTTCCAAGGAGGAAACCTTGAGCAATTAAGGAACTTTGGTTCAATGTGATGTTTCCCTGGAGGGAGTACGCTGTCTGAGGAGGCCAGATTGGAGGATTGAGCCGGGTTCTTTGTACTCTGCAGAGACTGCAATTCTCCTCATATCTTGGAGGAGTTATCCGTGGCAGCCTTTATGTAGTGAGGAAGTACTGCGGCAACTGTGTCTGGTATTAGTGCAGTTCTAGTTGGGTGACACACATGCTTAGAGTCAGGATCGGCCGATCCGGATCTGAATGTGGATGTGTGATGAGTGAAGGCATGCATGCACGTGTCCTGGAGTACTCCTTGTATGAGAAGCCCATGTCTTGTTTTTAAAAGGGTTCGTTTTTAGGGGGATGGCGTGTCATTTGACTCATAATAAAGTATTTTTGCATACAGTTGAATTGAGTGGCAGTTGTTATATTTGTGTTTGAGCTCATGATTCCATATGTGTGTCATCATGTGTTTTCTCCCCATTGCCACCCATCCCACTCTGTGTACCGTTTTGCTCCCTGTGCCACACTCCAATTCCCATCTTTGATACCCTTTCACTGTTTATTTACAACTAGTGTGAGAGAGGAAGGCTGGGTTCAACACTGGCCGGATGAAAACCTGATCCTGTAAAAACTGAACTGGTGTGCGTGTGTGTGTTTACATCATGCAGGCATGGCTGATGTTTACAATGCAGTCTTAATAACTGAGATCTTAAACTGAAAATAAAAATATGTGACTCTGTTCTGTCACTATTATTCTATTTACCATCACTACATAAATAATTAAATATCTCAAATTCCAATTTTTAATTTTCAGTTAAGGCTCGTTTGTTCCCCTCCAGATAGTAGGAAGTACTCTCTGGGTCACGGTACTGGCAGTGGTGGAGTTTAACGCGCATAGTCTAAAAGAGGGAGTGCACTGGCCAGACAGGGGGACAGGTCAATGCACTGCACTGCCACAACTACTCTGCAGGGGCCCCGGGATGAAGGGAGAGATGGGGGGCTCATCAGCGTACTCTGGGGCCCTGGGCTATTGCCCAGGGTGCCCTTATGGAAGGGCCAGCCCTGTTTGTGAATTTCAATGACAGTCATGGATAGAACAGTGTCTGTAACTGCTGCGTTATACACCCTGAGAGGTAGGTGAGAATAGAACAGAATGGCATCAACCTAAGAAGCCAAGTAAGGAGCCTTTGTACCTTAGATGAAACAAATTGAAAAAATTATACATACCTGGGGCTTCCTCCAGCCCTCCCAGGCTAATCTATCCCTTGCCGTCCTCCTCTGCCGCTTGGATCTTCTGCTACAGGTCCCGGTTATTCGGCCAGTCGGTGCAGGTGCAGAGTGGCTGTGCACGCGCTCCCCGATCACACTCCCGCTGCCGGGTGTATTTTGCGCCTGTAGTACTGCACACTACACCCCAACTGCCTGAAGTACTGGGAAGATCCAAGCAGCAGAGGAGGACAGCGAGGAACCGATTAGCCTGAAGGGGGCAGGAGGATGCCACAGGTATGTATCATTTATTTTTTTTTGGACATCTCAGGTTTACTTTCAATATAATTCTTCTGCAAGTAACATACAATTGCTCCTACATGATGCCCACAGTCATTTTCATCTAATATTTCAATGGCAATATTACAAGAGGTTGTCTGATACAGAAAACACCTTGATGGAGGTGTGCATCCAGCTGCTATGGAATGTAACTCAAGCCGGACACAGCACTGCCATCTGGTGACCAGTTCTTGTACTCAAACTACTAATAAACTCGTTTAGAATTCACACACACTTTTATTTATTTATTTAAGTATTTACATAGTGACAACATATTACACAGCACTGTACAGAGTATTTTGTCTTGTCACTAACTGTCCCTCAGAGGGGCTCACAATCTAGTCCCTACCATAGTCATACGTCTATATCGTGTAGTGCATGTATCAAACAAAACCAAACACAGAACATTTATATCACCTGGCGGACTCAAAGCGCTAGAGCTGCAGCCACTGGGACGCGCTCTATAGGCAATAGTAGTGTTAGGGAGACTTGCCCAAGGTCTCCTACTGAATAGGTGCTGGCTTACTGAACAGGCAGGGCTGAGATTTGAACCCTGGTCTCCTGTGTCAGAGCCCTTAACCATTACACTATCCAGCCTAGTATCATAGTCTAGGGCCAATTTAGGGGAAGCCGATTAACTTATCTGTATGTTTTTGGGATGTGGAAGGAAACCGGAGTGCCCAGGGGAAACCCACACAGCCAAAGGGATAACATACAAACTCCTTGCAGATGTTGACTTGTGTGGGATTCAAACCAGGGACCCAGCGCTGCAAGACGAGAGCGCTAACCACTACACCACCATGCTGCCCAAAAACAGTCAAGACAGTCAATACAGTCAATGAAGCATGAAGATAGCGCATAGATAGATAAATAGTTGTAAAAAAATTTTTTATTGAATATAAATGTTTCTGTGACCATAGGGATTAGTTAGAAGTTTTGAAGGACAGAGAAAAAAAATGTTAATTTTTCATTTGAAAATTAAGCAATCAGATTCTACAACAGAATGCAGCTTTCTTTTATGTACCGCAATTCTAATTTGCTGGTATATGGTTCTGAGACAGAGCAGTGCTTTTCAGTGCTGCTAGATTTGGGCGCAGCCGGCGCCTCCATAGACTACAATAGGAATCACTCCTATTGAAGCGCTCAGTGAGTAACGTCGGAACAGTCAGAAGACGGAGCCGAGGCTGCTTAAAAACATAATAATTCGGCCTCCAGCAATTGCTGGAAGCCGAATTATATCATTCCCCACCATCCATGGCGGCCTGGAGGGGAAGTAGTAATTAAATCGGCCCGGACTTGTGCAGAAGCAGGATCAGCCGTATACCGCTGTATCCTGCGCCCAAGTCTACCGGTGCCGATTTCAAATGTACTCTTCTGAGATACGATTCTAATTGGCTGCCACTGGCTACTTATTAATAACATCTATAGGGGGATTTGTAGTATAAATCAGAACTCAGTCTTGTACTCACACTGATAGGTCATACAGGCATTGGGTGACCTGCACTTTCTATTCAGCTCAGTTTTGGAACAGATTACAGGTGTGCAGGGAAGAAGCTTCTGATCATTATCAGATTTAAGGTGGCCACACACCATACAATTTTTTAAAAATCTGTTCAATTTGAGAATTGCAATACATTTTTCTGACTGATTGTAACATTTCAAAAAAATATGACCAATGTACCACACACCTGTGTTCAATTTTTCCCCAATTATGATAAAAATGATTGGAAACTGAGAAAATTGCTAGGGTGTGTATATTAATAAATTGGCAATCTAACACACACCATACAATATTTAGAAAGATTGAAGAAAAATATCTGGCATTCTGGATCGATAAAAATAGAGGAAATCAGGAAATCCGATCGGATTTTTCAGTCTTTCGGGAGATACGATCGTTTTTATCGAATTGTCGTAAAATCGGGTCATTTTATTGTATGGTGTGTGGTCACCTTTAGGCTATATTCACACTTGAGCCTAGATTAGTCTAGTTCAAAGAATACACCACAGAGGATCAATGGACATGTTGATGGATCCATTCAGACATGTGCTGAGATGTCCATTCTTTCTGTTGTTTTATGTGTTCTTTGTATTGACGGAATAAGAAGACCCGACCTGCATGACTTTTTTTTGGACACTAGATGAAAGTCAGATATGTCATAGGTGGCTTGCAAGCTATAACAGGTCTGCAACAGACCTGTTATAGATTGCAAGCCACGTATGACATATCTGACTTTCATCTAGTCAAAACTTCCATTGTGTCCATTGCAACAATGGACACAGTGGAAGTTTTGAGAACAAGGGTGTTGTGCTCGTGGATGGTCACATCGGATTAGCTTGATTTAGTTTACTCACTAACGCACAGAACTGTTGAGGCCACGTTTGTTGCTTTGGGCTTTGGGTACAGTGAAGCATACAGTCAATGAAAAGTATGCTTGGGGCAATCATGCTTCAATATTTAAAAATCACCAGAAATGGCTCTGGAAAACTGCTAAAATCACTACAAAAAGTGCTTAGCAATTGGGATTTGTGGTTTCTAGTGGGCCCTGACCCCTAGCAGCCTTGTTACCAAGATGCAGCACTGCATTCCAAAATATTTTGGCATAAAGAAAGATATCTGGCAATCTCTATTATGGTAGGCAAGCATATTACTGAGGTAGCATAAAGACTTCAACTGTTGGGATCACAATAGCAGCCATAGCCAAGGGGTCTGTGTGTCTGGTAGCAATACGGTGGTCTGCGGCCAGCCTTGTGGAGACCCCTGGAGGTACAGAGTAGTGGGAGCGGAGCATGTGAGAGAAGTGACTCACCTGTTCAGGCTTTACCAACGATCTACAGTTTCCAGGTGTCACCATCTCCATAACAGGGATTTCCGGAGAAGCTAGGGTCATCGCTGGATCACAAAAACTTTACTGATTATTATATCTATATATGTAAACTACAGGTGCAAACACAGGTAACCAAAAATTCTGTAAATAACACCACCAATACCAGCATATGCTGCTCAACTGCATCCTGGAGCCTGGAGAGGCGAGTCACTTCTCTCACATGCTCCACTCACACTACTCTACATGGGAGGGAGGTGCAACATACTGGGTGGGTCCTTCTGCCTACATATATTGAGGGGGCTACTTCTGGCTACCTATACTGGGGGGGAAGTCTCTCTTGTTGCTCTACTTAGACAACTCGTCCTACTCCTACACTGTCAGCAGTACTAGGTGTAAAATTTCAGTGCGCAGGTATCGGAACGTGAGTTCGCGATCATCCACACCAGCACCTTGTTGCCCGTGGTTGCTTAGCTACAAGGAAGCTGCATAGAACCCCTCCTTCACTCGCCCTGTGTTGTAGATTGACCAGCAACACTGCCCAATCACAGTGAAGGGGGCAGGGCAGAGCCCGGAGCAGGAAAAAAGGGCACATGCGGCAAGTGGACTAAAAGGGTGCTGCTATAGGCGCCAATACAAAATAGTGGTGTTTGGGCGCCAGAGCGGAAATTTGGCCGCCCAACATATAGCGGGCACTGATACAGCATCGTGAGCGCCCAAATGCCGCTCTTTTCTATTTGGTCCACTTGCCACATGCGTCCTTGTTTCCTGCCCCACTGTCTGCTGGCTTCCCAGGGAAGGTTGTGGCCGTGCAGGTAATCCAGGCTGTACAGCGCTGCGCTAGTGCTGCTACATGTACGGGTGAGTGAGTGCATGTGTATGTACTATATACTCGAGTATAAATCTAGAAATTTAGGTCTGATTCACTTCATAAAAGTATAGGGATCGACATATACAGGAGTCACGGGCAACACTGAGTAATGTGTGTACTAATTAGGGATGGGACGAATCCACAATTTCTTCGAATCCGGATCCGAATCTAAAAAGGTTCTCGAATATCTCGAACCTTTCGAATCCCGAATCTAACGAATCCTGCACATTAAAATTGTGCGATCCGTGGTATAGTTGCCCGCAGTATAGGTACCCAGGCATAGGTAGCGAGGTAAAGGTGCCTTCAGTATAGCTAACTAGGTATGGGTGCCTTCAATATTGGTAGCTTTCAGTATAGGTAGCAAGGTATAGGGGCATTCAGTATAGGTAGCAGGGTATATGGGCCTTCAGTATAGGTAGCAGGGTATATGGGCCTTCAGTATAGGTAGCAGGGTATATGGGCCTTCAGTATAGGTAGCAGGGTATATGGGCCTTCAGTATAGGTAGCAGGGTATATGGGCCTTCAGTATAGGTAGCAGGGTATATGGGCCTTCAGTATCGGTAGCAGGGTACATGTGCCTTCAGTATCGGTAGCAAGGTATAGGGGCCTTCAGTATTGGTAGGTAACTAGGTATAGGGGCCTTCAGTATAGGTAGCAGGGTATATGTGCCTTCAGTATAGGTAGCAGGGTATATGGGCATTCAGTATAGGTAGCAGGGTATATGGGCCTTCAGTATAGGTAGCAGGGTATATGGGCCTTCAGTATAGGTAGCAGGGTATATGGGCCTTCAGTATAGGTAGCAGGGTATATGGGCCTTCAGTATAGGTAGCAGGGTATATGGGCCTTCAGTATAGGTAGCAGGGTATATGGGCCTTCAGTATCGGTAGCAGGGTACATGTGCCTTCAGTATCGGTAGCAAGGTATAGGGGCCTTCAGTATTGGTAGGTAACTAGGTATAGGGGCCTTCAGTATAGGTAGCAGGGTATATGTGCCTTCAGTATAGGTAGCAGGGTATATGTGCCTTCAGTATAGGTAGGTAGCTAGGTATAGGGGCCTTCAGTATAGGTAGTAAGGTACATGTGCCTTCAGTGTAGGTAGGTAGGTAGGTAGGTAGGTAAAGGGACCTTCAGTATAGGTAGCAGGGTATAGGGCCTTAAGTATAGGTAGGTATGTAGGTAGGTAGGTATAGGGGCCTTTAGGTAGGTAGGTAGGTAAAGGGACCTTCAGTATAGGTAGCAGGGTATAGGGCCTTAAGTATAGGTAAGTATGTAGGTAGGCAGGTATAGGTGCCTTTAGGTAGGTAGGTACGTATAGGGGGCCTGTAGGTAGGTAGGTAGGTAGGTATTGAGGCCTCTAGGTAGGTATTGAGGCCTGTAGGTAGGTATAGTGGCCTGTAGGTAGGTATAGGGGCCTTTAGGTAGGTAGGTAGGTATAGGGGCCTTTAGGTAGGTAGGTAGGTACGTATAGGGGGCCTTTAGGTAGGTATAGGGGGCCTTTAGGTAGGTGGGTATAGCGGCCTGTAGGTAGGTAGGTAGGTATAGCAGCCTGTAGGTAGGTAAGGATAGTGGCCGGTAGGTAGGTAGGTAGGTATAGTGGCCTGTAGGTAGGTAGGTAGGTAGGTATAGCAGCCTGTAGGTAGGTAGGTAGGTATAGCAGCCCGTAGGTAGGTAAGGATAGTGGCCGGTAGGTAGGTATAGTGGCCTGTAGGTAGGTATAGTTGCCTGTAGGTAGGTATAGTGTCCGGTAGGTAGGTAGGTATAGGTGCCTTTAGGTAGGTAGGTATGTATAGGGGGCCTGTAGGTAGGTAGGTATTGAGGCCTGTAGGTAGGTATAGTGGCCTGTAGGTAGGTAGGTATAGGGGCCATTAGGTAGGTAGGTAGGTAGAGGGGCCTTTAGGTAGGTAGGTATAGGGGCCTTTAGGTAGGTATAGGGGCCTTTAGGTAGGCAGGTAGGTGCGTATAGGGGGCCTTTAGGTAGGTATAGGGGCCTGTAGGTAGGTAGGTATAGCGGCCTGTAGGTAGGTAGGGATAGTGTTAGGTCAGTAGGTAGGTAGGTAGGTAGATAGAACCCCCCTCCCCCGCCAACCCCCCCACGGCCCCCTCCGTCCCCCGTGCCTCCTCCGCTCACCCCTGCATAATCTACTCACTTTCCCGTGGAGCGCAGAGCGGCAGACCTCTTCGTTACTTCCCTGTTCCCTCTAGTGGCCGGACCGGCTCTTACTAATGACGTCATTGTAAGAGCCGGTCACTAGGGGGAACCAGGAAGTCGGCGAGAGGTCTGCCGCTCTGCGCTCCGCTATGGATAGGTGAGTGGATGCGGGCAGGGGGGGCGAGCGGAGGAGGCGCGGGGGGGTCGGAGGAGGTCGGAGGAGGACGAGTGCGAGCGGCGGATGCGCGGCGATGTGGCGTCGGGATTCGGCGGATTCGTATAGTGGAAAATGGCGTCGGGATTCGAATCCACGAATCTCGAATATTTCCTAATATTCGAGGGATTCGTGGATTCGCCGGATTCGTCGTCCCACCCCTAGTACTAATAGTGACATTCCCATTTGCAGCAATTTACCCAGTGATACTTTGAGGAAAGGAAATGCCAAGAAAACACGGTTCTGAAAGTCCTGGCCACAGCAATTAACAAAGAAAAGGGGTAGGGGGGAAATGCTGGGCTGCATAAAAGGGAGATAATCAATGTAGCACTCGGGGCCTGGTGGCGGTATTGGCTGCACTTAAGGGACAGGAGGGGTTAATAGCTACAATACTGTATGCAATGCAGTCATTAACCCCTCCTGAGCCCCAAGTGCAGCCATTAACTTTGCTGGGTAGACTTAAGGTGGCCACACACCATACAATTTTTTAAATATCTGTTCAATTTAAGAATTGCAATACATTTTTCTGACTGATTGCAACATTTCAAAAATATGACCAATGTACCACACACGTATGTTCAATTTTTCCCCCAATTATCATAAAAATGATTGGAAACTCTGAAAACATTGCTAGGGTTTGTATATTAATAAACTGACAATCCAACACACACCATACAATCTTTAGAAAGATTGAAGAAAAATATCTGGCAGTCCGGATCGATTAAAATCGAAGAAAACGGGAAATCCGATCGGATTTTTCAGTCGAATGAAAAAAAAAGCTTTCGATTTTTTCGGGAGATCCAATCGTTTTTATCGAATTACCGTAAAATCGGATCATTTTATTGTATCGTGTGTGGCCACCTTTAGGCTCAACACACACCATACAATCTTGGTTGTTCAATCTTACCACTTTAATGTAGTATAAGAGCTTATCCATTCAATCATTTAAGGTATTTTCAATCTGTTGGCCCTCATACTACATAGATTTGGTAAAGCTGTACAACCAAGATTGTATGGTGCGTGTTGAGCTTTACACTTGAGTCAATACAAAATTGCAGCTTAAGAGGGTTGAATATTGAAGTCGACTTATACACAAGGTCGACCTCTATTCGAGTATATACGGTATATGTGTATGTGTATGAGAGCTGAGCTCCTCCATCTCCTGCCTGACTGGCTCTGGCACCGCACGCCAGGCTGTGTGCTGCTCTCAGGCGTCTGCCTCCCTCCTCCGGCTCCTACAACCTTCTTGCATATTTCATTTCTGCTCATCTCTTAGCCCCTCGCTGTCCTCTGTGAAGAGTACAGCTCTGTATAATCGCAGCTGCTTTTCTGTATATCCCTTAGCCATGTTACACCAGAAGTCTGTAGGCTGAAGGAGTCCTGGCATATAAGTCAAATATCGGTATTTAATATCGATATTTCACATTTTAATACGGTACGAAAATATCGGTATTAAATAACAATATTTTACTAATACGTTACTGTGCGCCCTTTTCCCCGTGACTTAATTGGTCATACCCGGGCAGAGCCACTCAGCATCACCATTATAGGCAGGACCAGCATTCTTACCTCAGGTTAGTGAATCAGGGCCCATGTCACTTGAGGTACCCATTAAGTCTAGTATAATATTTCCTCTATATATTGTTGAACTGTATATTGAGCTGCTTGGAGTTGCCCCTAACTTTAGCCACAACTTATTAGAAGTATTTCCATTGCTGTTCTCTGTGTATTGAGATGTTCCAGCAATGCAGGCAGTTTTTGCAAACTACAGTTAATACCTACTTGTGAGAGGGAATATAATCTACTTCCTGTCGAGTATTTTTAACTTTCCACTTCTGAGAGTGAAACTAAAAAAGCCTGTTTTCTAAATAAGTGTTCAGCTTCCCCTGATTTTCCTCTTACATTGCGCGGTCTCTGCCAGCTTTCATACACAACAGCATTGCTTTCAGTGGTTTCTGGGTCTGCTGCTGATGCATAGATTATTTCTACAGCACCCCAGTCAATGAAAACTACATAACTGCATTAAAAGAAACAATCAGCCCCCCCAACTGAAACTACCACCAAGAAATGTTAGTTGCATGTGTGCAATTATACAGGAAGCTCAAATGCCTCATCAGAGCTATCTCTGTTATAGCCACACAGGTAGCAGTGCAAATAATCACCACTGGCAGCGGAGCAAATGATCACCACTGGCAGCGGAGTAAATGATCACCACTGGCAGCGGAGCAAATGATCACCACTGGCAGCGAGGCAAATAATCACTACTGGCTGCAGGTCAAATTATTACCACTGGCTTCAGGGCAAATGGTCACCACTGACTGCAGGGCAAATGGTCACCACTGGCTGCACATCAGATGTTCACCACTGGCTGCAGGTCAGATGTTCACCGCTGGCTGCAGGGCAAATGATCACCACTAGCTGCAGGTCAGATTATCACCCAGTGGAGTAGCAATAGGGGTTGCAGAGGTTGCAACCGCATCAGGAACCTTGGGCCAGAGGGGCCCCGAAGGGCCCTCCCTCAACTGCAGTATTAGCTCTTTATTAGTCCTGTGCTCATAATGATCACTTCTATAGATACCTTGAACAGTGGTAATCATTAACAGACTGTTCCCCATCCCCTTCCTGCACCTCTGACACTGTGGTCAGCAGGTCAAATTTATCACCAAAACAATCCTAATATTATAAATGGGAAAGTTTGGATGTTTGTTACTCGATCACGCAATAATGGCTGAACGGATTTGAATGAAATTTGGTACACACATAGTACATTACCTGGAATAACATATAGGATAGTTTTTATTACCATAACCAAAAAGTGGGTGGAGACAAATACAAATTTCACTGTAAAATGTAAACGGCAGCCATTCTTACACTGTTAATGGCAGGGTTCTCAAACTTTGCACAGTTGGTCACTGAGTGACTGGGATTAATATTCAGAAAAGTGGGTGGAGCCTACAAAAGCCAATCAAAATCCACCTATTGATTTTCAAGTGGAATATTTAATTGTTGCCATTCTTGCGCTGTATAATGGCACAAGCCTTTTGCACTGTTAATCACCTGTACCTGGTACAGTTGGCCATTGCGTGATTGGGGTTCAAATTCAGAAACGGGGTGGAGCCACAGCCAATCAGATGTATTTTATTTCAATGCAAATTACTGATGCCAAAGACAGCAAAGCTCACAAACTTGGTCATTAAGTAATTGAGTAATTGTGTGTTAGGGTTAGGAAAAGTGGGCAGGGCCAACACCGGCCAGTTATAAAATAAGAAAGCCAAGTACTAGTAGCCTGCTTGGGACCACTCCCATGTGGGAGGAGCCTCCTGCATAATCATCAAAATTGCGATCAAAGAAAAATACCTATGCTGGAGTGAATCATGAATAAATGATCAACTTCTATGTAAAAAGCACATACAATTTAAAAACAGCAGCATTATTCTGCCCTGGAGCACTCATTCTAAATAATAGATAGCTAGGGGCAACAACAGCTAGATATTGCACAATGGCGATCTCCAAGCATACAGCTCATGCTAAAAGCTTGTGCCTCTGCTGTATTAAACCCTCAATATATGGTATACCACCACCTCTCCACACACTATGGGCTTGATTCACAAAGCGATGCTAACCCAGCTAGAGACTTTAGGCGTGATAACCATTGCACCACACTGGTGAAAAGCCAGTTTAGGCATGATAAGTTTAGGCATGATAAGTTTAGGCATGATAAGTTTAGATAAGTTTAGATCGTGCGCAAAGTCCTGCACGCAAAGCAGCGCCATTAAACTCTATGCGAAGTGTACCAGACTTTGCTAGCGCAAAACTTTTGATCAGCTGTGCACTGCAGTGCTAATCCAGTTGGTGCTTAAACTTATCATGCCTAAACTTATCACACCTAAACTTATCATGCCTAAACTGAGTTTAGGCGTGATAAAGGGCTTTTCACCAGCGTGCTAACTGTTAGCACCGCTTTGTGAATCAGGCCCTATGTGCTCAGCTATACAGTGGCCACATGATTTCTAATGAGCTCAATTGCAGGATCACTTTCAATTACAGCAATCTGGATCGACCTTGTATAGGTCAACATCTATTGGTCTCAATTGCAGCTCTATTCAGACACTGAGACTGTAGAGGAACAACTCCCCGAATCAATCATATGACAGCCTCAGTATGATCAAGAATCACCTGATGGCTTGATAAACGTCATGTTACAAACTTTGATGTACTGCATACGCTTGTAAGATCAGCTAATTCACTTGTAGTTACGATGGAAGCAAATGCTCTGCAAATGCTTGCATTACTTGGTGAGCTCCTGCTCACATCAGTGTTTTCCCCAGGCTCTTTTAGCTGGGTGCTGCACCCAGCTAATTTTGGTGAGCACCTGGCATCTCGCCTCCTTATCCTCCTCCCTATGCTGTAAGCAGTGTTACGCCAACCTTGCATTCCCCTCCCTGCGCCCCACCCGACTATTTCTTCATGCCACCCGGCTGGACAAAAAATTCTGGGGAGAACACTGCAGTTCTATACATTGGATGTTGCCAGTGCACTGGTATGCATAGAGAAGCCACGCGAGGCTGCACACGGCGGGTAGAAGCTATCTGCGTCCTTCCTCCATGCTGCCATCATGAGCATACATTTCGCTCTGACTTTCCAGACTGGAGCTGAGTCACTTCGCTCGGTAGCGTGGCATTGTGATTAGCTTTTAGCACTCCTCCAGTAGACCACGCACAGACACATTTTGCCCCGCCTCCTGGGGCTTTTTCAAGATGGCTTGCGCCTACATTTATCCCCTCTGCCAGCAGGGAAAATGATCACCACTGGTCTAAGGTTTACCACTGAGAGTGGGACATAAGATCACCACTGGAAGTGAGACAAATGATCACCACTGGTCTAATACTGGGTACACAGGATGCATTTTTCGGTCCATTTTCCATCCAATCGATTTCCGATTCGATTTTTTGATCGATTTCCGATTCAATTCTGTCATCTTTTCTTATCTATTTCCATTGACTTCTATGAGAAATCGATCAGAAAAACAATGATCAAAAATAAGATCGGACATGTTGGAAATGATCTATCGAACCATCTATCTAAAACAAAATTGTATGGTGTGTACCTAGCATTAGAGTAAATGATCACCACTGAGAGCAAGATAAATGATCATCACTGGCAGCAGGGCAAATAATCACCACTGGCAGTATAACATGAGAAGTGAGAGCGTTTATTGAAATAAGTGAAGTTGTAAACAGTTGAACTACGAATAACCCCTGTGAAGCCAGCTCAAAGACACTGCAAACAAAGAGTCCTACTAACTGCATACATAATAAAAAGGGAACCTGAGGTGAGAGGAACATGGAGGCTGACATATTTATTTCCTTTAAACAATACACATTGCCTGGCTGTCCTGATGATCCTTTACTTTTAGCCATAGAAAATGTAGTAGATAAGAATTCCGCTGCACCGATCTCTGGATAAAAGTCCAATTTTTATTGAAGCAATACAGCTCACGCGTATCGGAGAAAACTTATGGCACCTTAATCATAGCTATGACTGAGGTTCTGGCAAACTTACTTGATGGGTGGAGCAATTGCTAGGTAGCTGCCTATCTAATGTCCAGGTCGTTTGTAGAAATTCCACTTACTGGTGGACAATGGAAGTACAACACATGCATATAATACCACCAGAAGGTATGGCAGGAGTGGTAGTTATACAGTCTATCCAGAAGATCTGTGGGAGAATGGAACTTGGGCGCAGGATACAGCTGATATAGGCTTACTCTATTCCTGCACAAGTCCCGGCGGTGTTAATTACTATTCCCCTCCAGGTCCACATGGATGGTGGGGAATGATGTAATTGGGCTGCCAGCAGAATTACAGTGTTTTAAAAGTAACTTCAGCTCTGTCTTCTGACGGCGCCGAAGTTACTCACTGTGCGCTGCTATAGACGTAATTCCTATTAGGGCCTATGGTGGCACCAGCTGTAATCTACATGTTTGCTGTAGATGGCCACCTGCAGGTGAACAACAGAAGTGCAAGATAGACCAAGCACAGGCAGCACCACCAACATGAAAGGCAGGACAAAGCAGGACTGCTTACAATATCTCTGAGACTCTGGCATTGTTCCGCAATGGAAATATCCACAACTGGATATAAAGTATATTACAGCAGATAAATGTTAGAAGTAGATTACCCAGCGGTTACCCAGAGGTTGCACTTCACACACCTGCATGTGTTCATGGAAGAAGAAGACTGCAGATTCAGTTATAACCTGTAGCAGGCGCTGCAGCTTTCCATGTATGCAGGAATGTATCATTCTTATCTCTGCACTGTCCAGGCAGCAGTTACCTTCATCTGGAGGCTCCTCCCCCTCCCATTAGAGTAGCAATGTTTGTGCACCTAAACATTCTTCTAAATATAATTATTATTTTTCTGTAACCAGAAGTGGTCACACGACTGCTGCTGAACTCCATTCCATAGATTTTCCAGCATTTAAGGCATCAATCTTAAAGTGGACCTGAACTCTTGCACAGGACAGAAGGAAAACAGAGAGAAATGCACCCTGTATGTGTTTAGAGAGTTTAGCCTGTCCAATCCCCCCTCATCTGTGACTAATCACAACTGTAATTTGATCTTTCAGTTGTGTCAGCTGGCGTCCTCAGCAGAGCAGCTAATTTGTAAACGGAGAATGTTAACGCTATGTCTGCTTCCATGAGAGCAGGAAATAGACACACTGCAGATTTCTTGCAGGATTTGTATCAGCTGTAATAAAGAAATGTTTTTCTTTAAAGGTTATTAAGCTGTTGCTTATCTTTAGGGGCAGAGAGGAAGTTCTGAGTTCAGGTCTGCTTTAAGGTGAACTTGAAGTGAAAATAAACTTATGAGATTATAAATGGTATGTGTAGTGCAGATGATCAATAGAACATTATAATGTAGAAATTAGTCTTATATTTTTATTTTCAGTTTAACCCTCCTGGCGGTATGAAAAATTCCGCCAGGAGGCAGCGCAGCAGTTTTTTTTTTTTTTTTAAATCATGTAGCGAGCCCATGATAGCCGCTGCTCAGCGGCATCCCCCCGCCCGCTTCGATCGCCTTCGGCAATCTCCGATCAGGAAATCCCGTTCAAAGAATGGGATTTCCTGGAGGGCTCCCCCCGTCGCCATGGCGTTGTGACGTCATTGGGAGTCCCGATCCACCCCTCGGTGCTGCCTGGCACTGATTGGCCAGGCAGCGCACAGGGTCTGGGGGGGGGCCGCGCGCCGCGACGGATAGCGGCGATCGGGCGCGGGGCGGCGGCGATCGGTGTGCTGGCGCAGCTAGCAAAGTGCTAGCTGCGTCCAGCAAAAAAAAAAAATTAAGTAAATCGGCCGAGCAGGGCCTAAGAAAACCTCCTGCGTGGCTTACCCCGAACGTATACCGCCAGGAAGGTTAAGAGCTTTTTTTTTTTACATTGCATCAGGCTGTCACAATTGCAGTTTAGAATCCAATCTCTGCCTTTTAAGCTAAAAAAGAAGCAGGACTAATGACCCTTTGAGCTTCCCTGCAGTAAAACTTTATTAGAATCCTTATCTTAGAGCCACTTCATGCAGGGGTCTGCTCGGCATGTTGATCAAATGCTTTTCTGCACGCGCCTTTGACAGCTTTCAGCGGCTTTTGCCATTTTTCACCACTGCAGGGGGACACAGAGACGCGGTGCTGAACGACCCTGGAAGCAGCATGTTGCTTGCAGGGTCGACTGCAACAATGGGAAAACTTGAGATTGGAATGCAGAAACAGCGGTAAACGACGGTACAGTCACTGCCCATTCACTTGAATGAGCAGCACTCTAACAACAAAGTAATTGTCCCACAATCGCCTGTGTGAACTCTCCCTTAGGCCAGAATCCCACTAGGAGCGATTTTCTGAGCGCTTTGCGATTTGAAAACCATTGCTAATGTAATGCTATGGGTGTGATCCCACTTGAGCGATATGATTTTATAAAAATCCCCCATAGCATTGCAATATCAAGAGCTTTTTCAAATCACTAGTGCTTAGAAATCGCTCCTTGTGGGTTCCTGGCCTCACTGTTTCTCAACTGTTTTAGCTTCTATTTACTTTTCAGGAAACCAGACTGACTTTGACATGCTGTTTGTGTGTGCGTATATATATTTATATATATATATATATATATGTATATATATGTATATATATGTATATATATATATATAATATATATATATATATATATATATATGTATATATATATATATATATATATATATATGTATATATATATATATATATATATATATATATATATATATATATGTGTATATATATATATATATATATATATATATATATATATATACATATATATATATATATATACATACACACACACACAAACATTTCTTCATTATGTCTACAGCAGCACGGGGTATGTCAGCGGGGCCATCACTTCCATACAGGCAAAGAGGGCAACTGCCCCAGGGCCCCAGAGCTTGTAAGGGACCCCCAAGGTGTGTGTGTGTGTGTGGTGTAAGTAGGTCCCCCAAGTTACTTTTGCCCGGGGCCCGATAGTAGCTAGAACCGGCACTGTATGTCAGCTCATAGCTGCACTTGCGCTTGTGATCAAAACAAGTCTGGGGCCATTCTACTTGTTAGTGGAAAGAATGACTGCAAATCCTTTCCATGACCCACTTGCAGAACATTTTCTCAGCAGTCCCGTCTCGGGTCGGGTAAGATAGTGAACACACTATGTTTGTTTGCTTTTTGAATTTAGTTCCTCTTAAAGGACAGCACTGGTTAGACTGGTGACAGATCTCTTTTTGAAATATAAGCTGATAACCGGCCAGCCGTTCTCTGTCAGCTCGGAGATCTGCGCCTCTGAAAGGAGGGAGGAGGAAGGGAACATTTACTGTAAATAGCTGAACTTCTGTTTTTTTTTTTCTATATAGAGGAATGCAAAGCATGTGAAGAGATGAATGTAGATAATTAGGAGGAAAAAGGGGAAATGTCATATTTGTTTAAATGAAAATATCTTGCACAAGCCAGTGTTCAAACGTAGATATGTGTATTACAATAACAATAACATTTCTATACCGCTATAGGACTAAAAGCGCTTAGGCTCTCTCAGATTCAGTAATTGGTAGTAGGATGAAGTATAGGATGTATAGATATAACACACCTCACTGTGGATATTTGATGAACTTACTTTTGGATCCATATTTGCAAAAATGTCCTTTTAACTGTATGGGCTTGATTCACTAGGACAAATAGCATGCCTTATCAGAGTTAGCACAACTTATCAGAGTTAACATGCCTTATCAGAGTTAACATGCTCTATCAGAGTAGCATAACGAGCGCTAAAAACGTATGCCTGCTAATTGGCAATGACGAGAGCTCCACTCGTCCTGCCGTGAGCCCCTGCGGGTTCAATCACTTTAAAGGACATTATCCCCGCACTTTGATTGGTGGAGCTCTCGTCATTGCCAATTAGTAGGCATAAGTTCATAGCGCTCGCTATGCTACTCTGATAAGACGTAATACTACCACTATCACTGCCTTCTCCTTGTTAAACAGTTTTTAACTATTTTATCCTTATCTGGCGCCTCTGTTTTGAACAATTGTTTATCCTGAGTGTGCAGACCCTTGGTGGAGGGGTGTTACCCCTTTTCTTCTACTTCTACGGAGAGCGACATTTTTAACCCGACTAGGGTCGGGTCTAATCTACCCACCTGCCTACTGAGTGGGGACTCTGGAGCAGTCAGGGGGGGGGGGGGGGAGAGAAGGTCCAGTGGCACTGAGGGCCTTGAAGGGCTATGGTGGGTGGCCTTGGGGCAATTGGCCCCGTTGCCTTATTGGTAGCGCCAGCCCTGCTTTCTATACAAACATCTCCAGGCATAATAGTCATGTGCCTGCACTTGCCATACAGCACATAGCTTGTATTTCATTCTTGCTGTATCAGCAGAGATACATAACCTACTACATAACCTACTGAAATTATATATATATATATATATATATATATATATATATATATATATATATATATATATATATATATATATATATATATATATATATATATACTAGCTGGTCGCCCGGCGTTGCCCGGGTATGTAATTGGCTAGTGTTAGCTCTGTCCACTTTTTCTAATCCTAACACACAATTACCTAGTTTGTGAGCTTTGCGGTCTTTGGCATCAATAATTGGCTGTGGCTCCACTACTTTGAAAATCAATAGGTGAATTTTGATTAGCTTTTGTAGGCTCCACCTACTTTTCTGAATATTAATCCCAGTCACCCACTGTGCAAAGTTTAAGAACCCTGCCATTGACAGACAGTGTAAGAATGGCTGCAGTTTACATTCTGGCAGTTAAATTTTTATTTTTCTCCACCCACTGATGTCCTGATCTTTCCCGGGTATGTATTTGGCTGCTGTTGGCTGTGGCCACTTTTTCTAACCCTAACACACAATTGTCAATAGTCAATGACTAAGTTTGTGAGATTTGTGGTCTTTGGCATGAATAATTTTCATTGAAATGAAACACATCTGATTCGCTGTTTGTAGCCCCACCCCTTTTCTTAATATTTAACCCCAGTCACCCAATGATCAACTGTACCAGGTTTGAGGCTTGTGCCATTAACAGTGAAAAAATGGCAGCAATTAAATATTTGCCTTGAAAATCAATAGGTGAATTGTGATTGGTTTTTGTAGGCTCCACCCATTTTTCTGAATATTAATCCCAGTCACCCAGTGACCAACTGTGCAAAGTTTTAGAACCCCACAATTAATAGTGTAAGAATGGCTGCAGTTTACATTTTCCCAGTGAAATTTGTGTTAGTCTCCGCCCACTGAAGACTTGGCATTGCCCAGGTATGTATTTGGCTGGTGCTAGCTCCGCCCTCTTTTTCTAACCCAAACACAAAATTACTTAATGACCAAGTTTGTGAGCTTTGAGGTCTTTGGCATCAATAATTTGCATTGAAATAAAATAAATCTGATTGGCTGTAGCTCCACCCCTTTTCTGAATTTGAACCCCAATCACCCAATGGCCAACTGTACCAGGTACAGGTGATTAACAGTGCAAGAGGCTTGTGCCATTAACAGTGCAAGAATGGCATCAATTAAATATTCCCCTTAAAGATTAATAGGTGGATTTTGATTGGCTTTTGTAGGCTCCACCCACTTTTCTGAATATTAATCTCAGTCACCCAGTGACCAACTGTGCAAAGTTTGAGAACCCTACCATTAATAGTGTAAGAATTGCTGCAGTTTACATTTTCTCAGTGAAATGTGTATTTGTCTCCGCCTACTGATGACCCAGCATTGCCCGATTATGTATTTGGCTGGTGTTGGCTGCGCCCACTTTTCCTAACCCTAACACACAATTACTCAATTACTCAATGACCAAGTTTGTGAGCTTTGCGGTCTTTGGCATCAATAACCTGCATTAAAATGAAACAAATCAGATTGGCTGTTTGGGGCTCCACCCCCTTATATAAATTTAAACCCCAGTCACGCAATGATCAACTGTACCAGGTTTGAGGCTAGTGCCATTAACAGTGCAATAATGGCAGCAATGAAATATTCCCCTGAAAAATCAATAGGTAATTTTTGATTTTTTTTGTAGGCTCCACCCACTTTTCTGAATATTAACCCCATTCACCCAGTAACCAACTGTGCAAAGTTTGAGAACCCTACCATTAACAGTGTAAGAATGGCTGCTGTTTACATTTTCCCAGTAAAATTTGTATTTGTCTCCGCCCACTTATGACCCGGCGTTTCCCCGCTTATGTATTTGGCTGGTGTTGGCTGTGCCCACTTTCCTAACCCTAACACACAATTAATCAATTACTCAATTACCAAGTTTGTGAGCTTTGCGGTGTTTGGCAACAATAATTTGCATTGGAATGAAACAAATCTGATTGGCTATTTGTGGCTCCACCCCCTTTCTGAAATTGAACCCCAGTCACCCAATGATCAACTATACCAGGTTTGAGGCTTGTGCCATTAACAGTGCAAGAATGGCAGAAATGTAAATATTCCCCTTGAAAATCAATAGGTGAATTTTGATTGGCTTTTATAGGCTCCAACCACTTTTCTGAATAATAACCCTAGTCACCCAACGACCAACTGTGCAAAGTTTGAGAACCCTGCCATTAACAGTGTAAGAAAAACAAAAGCTTGCTTTCTTATACAGAAAGAATTTGCGATAATTCAGGTTGGAGTGAGCTTGAGATATCTCCCAGTGCATCACTGCTGAAAATATGCGAATTAACCATTATTACCCTTAGGGCTCTTTCACACTAGAGGCTGCGGTAGAAAAAGCTGAAAGTCAGCCTTTTGCTTAACGCCAATACATAGCGTTTTCAAAGCGTTTTGAAAGAGTTTTACAGCCCATATGAAAACGTCCTTTTTTTTTTCTTCTATAAAAATAAGTGAACAAGATAGCTGTAAAACGCTTTGAAAAGGCTTTGAAAACGCTGAAGTTGGCGTTTTCCATTGACTATCATTGAAACGCCAACAGCCAACTTTGGCTGTAAACAGCCCTGAAAAAGCTCCTGGGAGCGTTGAAACGCAACGCTCCAAAACGCCGAGTTAGATGTGAAAGGTAAAATGAAAGTCTATGGACTTTCTTTTACCTGGCAAAACGCCAACTTCGGCCGTGGCGTTAAAACGCCGAAAAATCCCTCTGGTGTGAAAGGGCCCTTAGAAGCTAAACACACCTCCAGAATCGCTGGAATGCAATGATGTGTCAGCTTGTTAATTTGTACAGAGTCATAATAATCCAACATGCATACAGACTGCTTTGGATTGTTTGATCCTTATCAGTGCATGGCATATATTAATTTGGTTCTATGCAGTAGGGCTTGTAACACCGAGAGGGACATGCTACCAAGCAAGCTCATGGTGACCCAGAACTCATTGGAGTGTGTAAGGGACTACAATGGTCCTAAAAGCCCCCTTACTAAGATGTTAAGAAAAACAAACGTTTGCTTTCTTAAAACAGAAAGAATTTGCGATAATTCAGGTTGGAGTGAGCTTGAGATGTCTCCCAGTGCATCACTGCTGAATATATGCAAATTAACCATTCTACCCTTAGAAGCTAAACACACCCCCAGTGTAACAGTGTATATGTATATATATCACAGCAAGATAAAAAATATCTATAACAAGCAGGGGTCTACTTATAATATAAAGCACACCATAAATACCTGTATGTGCAAACTAGCATTGCAGAAGCATAATGTCACCAGCATATGAATGGATGAACGCTGGGCACAGCACGGGTCATATAGAAGGGGAAGGAATCACATTTCCTTCACACTTTGCAGAACTTTCCTGCTATCTCTTCCTCTCAAATCAATCAGAATTCCCCTTCTCCTTTTCTTTGGCAGATGTATTTACACTCTTCCTCTCTGCAACATATAGAATTTTACTTTTTCCCTTTGCATCAATTTTTTTCCACCTGTCCTTTTCTTTGCAGCGCATCTATTCCTCCTCTTGCTATCCACTGCACATTCATTCTTCCTCTCTCTGCAGCACATTCATTCCTCCTCTTGCTCTCTGCAGCACATTCATTCCTCCTCTCTCTCTCTCTTTAACACATTAGTTTCTCCCCTCTTTCTTCTGCAAAACATTTGTCTCTCCGCTCCCCCTCTGCAGCACATATATTCCACCTCTTTCTCTCTCCAAACCATTTAAAAGGGAACTGAAGAGAGAGGTATATGGAGGCTGCCATGTTTATTTCCTTTTAAGCAATACCAGTTGCCTGGCAGTCCTGCTGATCCTCTGCCTCTAATACTAATAGCCATAGCCCCTGAACAAGCATGCAGCAGATCAGGTGTTTCAGACTTTAAAGTCATATCTGACAAGACTAGCTGCATGCTTGTTTCTGGTGTTATTCAGATACTACTGCAGAGAAATAGACCAGCAGGGCTGCCAAGCAACTGGTATTGATTAAAAGGAAATAAATATGGCAGCCTCCGTATACCTCTTACTTCAGTTCCCCTTTAATTCTCCTCTTCCCCTCCACAAATCATTGGGGTTGATTCCTGCACTTTCATTGGTCCAGTAGGCTGCCTGTCACTTGACAGTCAGCCTATTGGGCCAATCAAAGTGCAGGAATCTCATCCTTTGAAGCCACTGGACCTGCCGGGCATCAGAGCAGGTTCAGTGGAGCGCTCATTAAGTTAAACTATAGGAGCATAGCGTTATTGAGCATCGCATGCTATGGTTGCATAACATGTGCTGGGAAATAATTACTACGCGCTGCTGTCATTAACCACTTGAGGACAGCCCCCAGCCGATGGGCGGCGGCAAAGTCCGGGCCCAAACGACCGCAATACGCACATCGGCGGGGGCGGCTGCGGGAGTGGCTATGCGGCGATCGCGTCATTCGTGACGCGATCAGCCGCCGGGGACTGGCTCCGCCCACCGTTCTCTGTAACCAGCCGGCCGTTCGGAAGCGCCGGCGGGTTACTAGCACCCGGATCGCCGCTGCACGTATGTATATTAGGCTTTGTAATGTATACAAAGCCTATTATACTGGCTGCCTCCTGCCCTGGTGGTCCCAGTGTCCGAGGGACCACCAGGGCAGGCTGCAGCCACCCTAGTCTGCACCCAAGCACACTGATTTCCCCCCCCTACCCCCTGATCGCCCACAGCACCCCTCAGACCCCCCCCCCCTGCCCACCCCCCAGACCACTGTTTGCACCAAGTCACCCCCCTAATCACCCATCAATCACTCCCTGTCACTATCTGTCAACGCTATTTTTTTTTTTAGTCCCTAATCTGCCCCCTACTCCCTCCTGATCACCCCCCCACCCCTCAGATTCTCCCCAGACCCCCCCCCCCATGTACTGTATGCATCTATCTCCCCTGATCACCTGTCAATCACCCGTCAATCACCCCCTGCCACTGCTACCCATCAATCAGCCCCTAACCTGCCCCTTGCGGGCAATCTGATCACCCACCCACACCAATAGATCGCCCGCAGATCCGACATCAGATCACCTCCCAAGTGCAGTGTTTACATCTCTTCTCTCCTCTAAACACCCACTAATTACCCATCAATCACCCCCTATCACCACCTGTCACTGTTACCCATCAGATTAGACCCTAATCTGCCCCTTGCGGGCACCCAATCACCCACCCACACGCTCAGATTGCCCTCAGACCCCCCCTTATCAATTCGCCAGTGCAATATTTACATCTGTTATTCCCTGTAATAACCCACTGATCACCTGTCAATCACCTATCAATCACCCCCTGTCACTGCCACCCATCAATCACCCCCTGTCACTGCCACCCATCAATCAGCCCCTAACCTGCCCCTTGCGGGCAATCTGATCACCCACCCACACCAATAGATCGCCCGCAGATCCGACATCAGATCACCTCCCAAGTGCAGTGTTTACATCTCTTCTCTCCTCTAAACACCCACTAATTACCCATCAATCACCCCCTATCACCACCTGTCACTGTTACCCATCAGATTAGACCCTAATTTGCCCCTTGCGGGCACCCAATCACCCGCCCACACGCTCAGATTTCCCTCAGACCCCCCCTTATCAATTCGCCAGTGCAATATTTACATCTGTTATTCCCTGTAATAACCCACTGATCACCTGTCAATCACCTATCAATCACCCCCTGTCACTGCCACCCATCAATCACCCCCTGTCACTGCCACCCATCAATCAGCCCCTAACCTGCCCCTTGCGGGCAATCTGATCACCCACCCACACCAATAGATCGCCCGCAGATCCGACATCAGATCACCTCCCAAGTGCAGTGTTTACATCTCTTCTCTCCTCTAAACACACACTAATTACCCATCAATCACCCCCTATCACCACCTGTCACTGTTACCCATCAGATTAGACCCTAATCTGCCCCTTGCGGGCACCCAATCACCCGCCCACACGCTCAGATTTCCCTCAGACCCCCCCTTATCAATTCGCCAGTGCAATATTTACATCTGTTATTCCCTGTAATAACCCACTGATCACCTGTCAATCACCTATCAATCACCCCCTGTCACTGCCACCCATCAATCACCCCCTGTCACTGCCACCCATCAATCAGCCCCTAACCTGCCCCTTGCGGGCAATCTGATCACCCACCCACACCAATAGATCGCCCGCAGATCCGACATCAGATCACCTCCCAAGTGCAGTGTTTACATCTCTTCTCTCCTCTAAACACCCACTAATTACCCATCAATCACCCCCTATCACCACCTGTCACTGTTACCCATCAGATTAGACCCTAATCTGCCCCTTGCGGGCACCCAATCACCCGCCCACACGCTCAGATTTCCCTCAGACCCCCCCTTATCAATTCGTGAGTGCAATATTTACATCTGTTATTCCCTCTAATCACACCTTGAGACATCCATCAATCACCTCCTGTCACCCCCTAGCACACCTACCCATCAGATCAGGCCCTAATTTGCCCCGTGTGGGCTCCTGATCACTCGGCCAAACCCTCAGATCCCCCTCAGACCCCCTTCCGATCACCTCCCCAGTGCATTGATTGCATCTATTTTCCCCTCTAACCGCCCCCTGAGACACCCATCAATCACCTCCTGTCACCCCCCTAGCACTCCTATCCATCAGATCAGGCCCAAAACATCCTGTCATCTAAGAGGCCACCCTGCTTATGACCGGTTCCACAAAATTTGCCCCCTCATAGACTACCTGTCATCAAAATTTGCAGATGCTTATACCCCTGAACAGTCATTTTGAGAAATTTGGTTTCCAGACTACTCACAGTTTTGGGCCGTAAAATGCCAGGGAAGTATAGGAACCCCACAAGTGACCCCATTTTAGAAAGAAGACACCCCAAGGTATTCTGTTAGGTGTATGATGAGTTCATAGAAGATTTTATTTTTTGTCAAAAGTTAGCGGAAATTGGATTTTTATTGTTTTTTTTACAAAGTGTCATTTTTCACTAACTTGTGACAAAAAATAAAATCTTCTATGAACTCACCATACCCCTAACGGAATACCTTGGGGTGTCTTCTTTCTAAAATGGAGTCACTTGTGGGGTTCCTATACTGCCCTGGCATTTTAGGGGCCCTAAACCGTGAGGAGTAGTCTAGAAAACAAATGCCTCAAAATGACCCGTGAATAGGACGTTGGGCCCCTTAGCGCACCTAGGTTGCAAAAAAGTGTCACACATGTGGTATCGCCATACTCAGGAGAAGTAGTATAATGTGTTTTGTGGTGTATTTTTACACATACCCATGCTGGGTGGGAGAAATCTCTCTGTAAATGGACAATTGTGTGTAAAAAAAAATCAAAAATGTGTCATTTACAGAGATATTTCTCCCACCCAGCATGGTTATATGTAAAAATACACCACAAAACACATTATACTACTTCTTCTGAGTACGGCGATACCACATGTGTGACACTTTTTTGCAGCATAACTGTGCTAAGGGGCCCAAAGTCCAATGAGTACCTTTAGGATTTCACAGGTCATTTTGAGACATTTGGGTTCAAGACTACTCCTCACGGTTTAGGGCCCCTAAAATGCCAGGGCAGTATAGGAACCCCACAAGTGACCCCATTTTAGAAAGAAGACACCCCAAGGTATTCTGTTAGGTGTATAATGAGTTCATAGAAGATTTTATTTTTTGTCACAAGTTAGCGGAAATTGATATGTATTGTTTTTTTTTTCACAAAGTGTCATTTTCTGCTAACTTGTGACAAAAAAAAATCTTCTATGAACTCACCATACTCCTAACAGAATACCTTGGGGTGTCTTCTTTCTAAAATGGGGTCACTAGTGGGGTTCCTATACTGCCCTGGCATTTTAGGGGCCCTAAACCGTGAGCAGTAGTCTAGAATCCAAATGCCTCAAAATGACCTGTGAATAGGACGTTAGGCCCCTTAGCGCACCTAGGTTGCAAAAAAGTGTCACATGTGGTATCGCCGTACTCAGAAGAAGTAGTATATTGTGTTTTGGGGTGTATTTTTACACATACCCATGCTGGGTGGGAGAAATCTCTCTGTAAATGGACAATTGTGTGTAAAAAAATCAAACAATTGTCATTTACAGAGATATTTCTCCTACCCAGCATGGGTATGTGTAAAAATACACCCCAAAACACATTATACTACTTCTCCTGAGTACGGCGGTACCACATGTGTGGCACTTTTTTGCACCCTAAGTGCGCTAAGGGGCCCAAAATCCAATGAGTACCTTTAAGATTTCACAGGTCATTTTGCGACATTTGGTTTCAAGACTACTCCTCACGGTTTAGGGCCCCTAAAATGCCAGGGCAGTATAGGAACCCCACAAATGACCCCATTTTAGAAAGAAGACACCCCAAGGTATTCCGTTAGGAGTATGGTGAGTTCATAGAAGATTTTATTTTTTGTCACAAGTTAGCGGAAAATGACACTTTGTGAAAAAAAAACAATTAAAATCAATTTCCGCTAACTTGTGACAAAAAAAAAATCTTCTATGAACTCACCATCCTCCTAACGGAATACCTTGGGGTGTCTTCTTTCTAAAATGGGGTAATTTGTGGGGTTCCTATACTGTCCTGGCATTTTAGGGGCCCTAAACCGTGAGGAGTAGTCTTGAAACGAAATTTCTCAAAATGACCTGTGAAATCCTAAAGGTACTCATTGAACTTTGGGCCCCTTAGCGCAGTTAGGGTGCAAAAAAGTGCCACACATGTGGTATCGCCGTACTCAGGAGAAGTAGTATAATGTGTTTTGGGGTGTATTTTTCCACATACCCATGCTGAGTGGGAGAAATATCTCTATAAATAGACAATTGTGTGTAAAAAAAATAAAACAATTGTCATTTACGGAGATATTTCTCCCACCCAGCATGGGTATGTGTAAAAATACACCCCAAAACACATGATACTACTTCTCCTGAGTACGGCAATACCACATGTGTGGCACTTTTTTGCAGCCTAACAGCGCTAAGGGGCCCAAAGTCCAATGAGCATCTTTAGGCTTTACAGGGGTGCTTACAATTAGGCACCCCCCAAAATGCCAGGACAGTGAACACACCCCACAAATGACCCCATTTTGGAAAGTAGACACTTCAAGGTATTCAGAGAGGAGCATAGTGAGTCCGTGGCAGATTTAATTTATTTTTGTCGCAAGTTAGAAGAAATGGAAACTTTTTTTTTTTTTTTGTCACAAAGTGTCATTTTCCGCTAACTTGTGACAAAAAAATAAAATCTTCTATGAACTCACCATGCCTCTCACTGAATACTTTGGGATGTCTTATTTCCAAAATGGGGTCATTTGGGGGGTATTTGTACTATCCTGGAATTTTAGCCCCTCATGAAACCTGACAGGTGCGCAGAAAAGTCAGAGATGCTTGAAAATGGGAAAATTCACTTTTGGCACCATAGTTTGTAAACGCTATAACTTTTACCCAATCCAATAAATATACACTGAATGTTTTTTTTTTTATCAAAGACATGTAGCAGAATAACGTTCGCGCTCAAATGTATAGGAAATTTTACTTTATTTGAAAAATGTCAGCACAGCAAGTTAAAAAAGTCATTTTTTTGCCAAAATTCATGTCTTTTTTGATGAATATGATAAAAACTAAAACTCGCAGCAGCAATCAAATAGCAGCAAAAGAAAGCTGTATTAGTGACAAGAAAAGGAGGTAAAATTCCTTTAGGTGGTAGGTTGTATGACCGAGCAATAAACCGTGAAAGCTGCAGTGGTCTGAATGGAGAAAAAGGCTCTGGTCCTTAAGGGGCGAAAAGACTGTGGTCCTTAAGTGGTTAAGCTGCACTGCTGTAGCAGCACAGCTTAGTGAATCAACCCCATTCTGTCTTAATTTATTCAATGTAAAATGTCAGCTTTATGTAAATGTGCAATACAGGGTGGTGCACATAACACCGGCCCTGGCTGCCTGCCCCTAACACGAGTTCCTAACACTAGTATATAGGCAGATGCCGGCTTTTCCGTCCCTGTGCGCCTGTACTCAACCCATGCTCTGTGTGCGTGGTCGCCGATTTTATTATGTGCATTTACTGGTAAAACGCTGTCTCTTATGTGCATTTACTGGGGAAACGCTGTCTCTTATGTGCATTTACTGGTGAAAGGCTGTCTGTCATTATGTGCATTTCCTGGTGAAATGCTGTCTCTTATGTGCATTTACTGGTGAAACGCTGTCTCTTATGTACATTTACTGGTGAAACGCTGTCTCTTATGTGCATTTACGGATGAAACGCTGTCTCTCATTACATGCATTTACTGGTGAAAGGCTGTCTGTCATTACGTGCATTTCCTGGTGAAACGCTGTCTCTTATGTGCATTTACTGGTGAAATGCTGTCTCTTATGTGCATTTACTGGTGAAATGCTGTCTCTTATGTGCATTTACTGGTGAAACGCTGTCTCTCATTACATGCATTTACTGGTGAAAGGCTGTCTGTCATTATGTGCATTTACGTTATTATTTTTTTTTATGTAACTACATTGGCTGGTATAACTACATTACAGTTAGCCCCGCCCACATGTCATCATGTCCACACCCATTTTTCGCCCCTTCGTGCGCCGCACTACTGTGTCTAGAAGAAATGTGCTCAAACATGATGCCCCCTTCACATTTCTGACTGCCCCTCATATGTGCCTATCTAGAACCAGCTCTGAACCCACACATTTTATTTGCTCATTTGTCACGGTTATTGCAACGGTTAAAATATTTCCTTAGTACAATGTATGGGGCCAATATTATATTTGGAAATAAAGGTGCATTTTTCCATTTTTGCGTCCATCACAAATTACAAGCCCATATTTTTAAAAATAACAGTAATATACCCTCCTGACATACATATTGGAAAAGTTCAGTGCCCAATGTAACTATTTATGTGTTTTTTACTTTACTTTTTTTATGCAAATGTTTTATTTGGGTAACTGTGAGAGAGTGTGGGAGGTAAGGGGCTAATTTTAACGGTATGTCTATGTATAATTATTACAAAAAGTATATATATGTAGGTGTAATTTTACTTTTTAGCCACAAGATGTCCCCACGCATAATCTTCCTGCTCATACTTTTAGTACGCTAACAGGAAGTAACGCATGTATGTGTTACTTTTGTTATTACAATGACTGCAGGCATCTCATTTATGCCGGTGATCACTGACATGGGGACTTAGATCAATGAATGGGAACAGCGTTCCCATTCACTGATCTCCCCTCTAAAGGTGGGGGGGGGGGCAACAAAAACACATGCGGGAGTGAGCTCGGAGGTGCGCGGTGGCCATTAGCTGTAATAGACAAATATCTACGTCCCTGGGCAGGAACTAAAGTCCTGCAGGACATAGATATACAGTACCATCTGCAACCACATAAGTGGTTAAAGTCTATGTTATCTGCATTTTCTGCCATTAGCATTACCCATACGGCAGCGAATACAGGCATCACAGGCTTTAATAAAGCTGGAGATCACACAAACAGAGCAGGGAGTGAGTTCAGGCGCACAGGGACCGCCCACTAGCATCTAATAATCTGCATAATCCGAACATTAGTATAGCATTTTCTCCTGTCTGACCCAAAGCGCTCAAGAGCTGCAGCCACTGGGACACACTTAAGAGGTCACCCTGCAGTGTTCGGGAGTCTTGCCTAAGGACGCCTTACTGAATAGGTACTGACCCTAGCCTTCCATGTCAAAGGCGGTGCCACCGCTGGATAGTGTACTGTACTGCCTATATACTAGTGTTAGTGGCAGGCACACTGGTCCGGTTTTATGTGTGCCCCCTATAATCATTTCACACATCGCATTCATGAAAGAAAAACAATATTAACGGTAACAAAAATCACGTGAGGTTCCCTAATGCCGACAGTGAAATGTTCTTAGCTGGCCGATGGCCAAGAATGCATGTTCGTCCGCAGAAAACCCTCAGGCTGTATAGCACCTGGCTGCCGTAAGGAGCGGAGTGCGGACTGTAGCAATGTAGAGAAACTGGTACTGCAGCAATCGTGTGAAACTGAATCACCTTATTAGCAGTGGATCAATTCTATCGAACAGGCAGTAAAAAATAATATTCAGCTGAAGTGTGCTCTGGATGCAAGTAGCAAGTGCATAAAGTTCAACGTGAAAGAAGATGATTCATCTGGCACTACTAATCTAGCTAAAACCGCTTCATGCTGTTCATACCAATATCATACTGTATGAAACTGTATTAAAACGATGACATACCAGTCGATGTGATGAGGCTGTGGGGTATCACTGCAGCGTGGACCAGCCTAACAATTGTTTTGTGGAATCTGCATTTTCAGAGGCTTTGTGGCAAAGGACGAATAGCCTAATAGGCCAATTTGTATCCGGGGTTTCTATCTTCGTTTCCTGCTGGGCCCACCGCGCTGGTCAGCATAGTTACTTCCTGTGGGAGTATGCATTCACTCCCTATCCTAGTGTGGACTGGGGCTGGTAAAGTACCCTGTTCTGCTGCTCTACTCTGTAAATCAGTGTAGGAGTAGGGCCATGGGATGGAGGGGGGAAAAGAGGGCCTCCCAACGGTCGAGGGGTAGTAGGGGGCTATTGCTATGCCCTTGGGAAAGAAAAAATATAGACCCTTTCTTTGGTGCAAGGATATTTGGGAGATAACAGAATAACTTGCTTTATTCAAACCATGCAATATGCTTGATGAGTGATTAAAGCGGGGTTGTCAGCCATAAAATCATATTTCATATACAGTATCCACTCCTCTGTGTTTATTATGCTGTCTGGAACCTGACCTTGCATTGCAAGCACTCCAATCTAATCATAAATCTTTCTGCTACAATAAATCTTATCTCAGTCAGCCTATCTCTATTTGGTACATTGCCGAGGAGAAGGAAGCTTGTTATCACCCCTCCCACATTCCTGCTCCCCACTGATTGGCTGAGGACAGTTCAGTGAGCTGCTAAAATACGATCTAGAGATGACAGTGCAGTTTCTAGGAGAAAAAAAAATGAAGGGAGGAAAAGACACCAAGATTGGTTTCAGTCAGAGGGAATTAAGATGGAAAATGCTGGGAACAGAATTCTCTTTATGTACTGTAGAAGTGTGATGAATAGCGGAAAAGCCTGTTTGTCCACGTCAGCATGCGTCTGAGTTGTCTGGAACTGGTGGTGCACATGGGAGGAATGGCGTGGGGGCCACCGCGTGTTCTGACGGTAAGGCGGCGGATTCCGCGTCCAGTGCGGCGGTTTCCCCACAGCAGCATGTGTCTGGGCTGTCTGGACCTAGTAGTGCACACAGATGGAGAGCTACGCGCGCGCGAGCTGCAAGACAAGCTCTTTATACCAATAGGAGGAAGATCAGCTGATCAGGGCGGTCAGCTGATCCCTGATCAGTCAGTGATTGGTTGATGGGAGTTGGGCGGCGCTGTGGAGCGCTTTACTATATATATCTCCTGCTGTTCAGTTGCTGGTTGTCTGGCGTTGCGAATGCCTATGTGTTAGCACTCAGACCTTAGTCAGATCTTTCAGTGTGGTGGAACCAGGAGGACCTGGGAATCCACACTTAGCCAGTTACTGTATATCATCTGTGTTATTCTCTAGCATAGTTCCAGGGTGTTGAGATCACGGCCCTCACACCCCAGACTAGGAATACTGTATATCATCTGTGTTATTCTCTAGCATAGTTCCAGGGTGTTGAGAGCATGGCCCTCACACCCCAGACTAGGAATACTGTATATCATCTGTGTTATTCTCTAGCATAGTTCCAGGGTGTTGAGATCACGGCCCTTACACCCCAGACTAGGCCTTGTTCTGATATCTGTTATGACCTGTAGCTTTCCTGACTATTCTTCTAATCTCTGATTTGGTACTTTGCATATCTGATACTCGGTTGCCGATCCGGCCTGTCTGACCTTCTGGCTGTCACCCCCCGCAGGGTGTCCAGCCCTTCCGCAGGGGTCCCCTGCTCTTCAGAGGGGACACTGCTCCTTATCAGTCAGGGACTCCCTCTCCAGGTGTCCTTGACTGCAGTAGAGTCTTCTCTACTTATTGGACCACCTGCTACCCCGGTGGTCCAAAGGTTACTGTTGCACCAAAACACTTACACACTCAGGTGTCTAGAGGTTAGACATATTTGATTATTGGCGATTCTGCAGATCCCCAATAATCAGGTATATCTGTATTCTTGGGGATACTGCAGATCGCCAAGGATCAGATTTTCTCTCTGGTTGCTGACACCTATCGTTACAAGAAGTATTTATCTACTATATGTGTTTTTTTTCTGGCATCGTATGGCCGTTCCTGCTGCTTTAAAGAGACTCAGAGATGAAAAACGAAGAAAAATCAATCCCTCACCACCCTCCCATAGTCAGTCGTTCAGCCACGATCAGCCTCGGTGGCTGTCTCAGTCGCGTCAGTCCGGGTCTACTGGGCATGGGCAGTAGACACAGACTCATCCCGACTGAGCCAGTTACAGGGGCTGATTGCGGCTGAATGGCACACCGCAGGAGGACGGCGAGGGACTCGCACATGTTTATGGGACTGGAGGAAGCACCGGGTAAGTATCGATTTTTCTTAATTTTTCATCACTGAGTCTCTTTAAAGACTTTTTTTCTTCCCAAACCTCCCGGTACATGGAAATTCCTAAACTGAAGAAACACGGTAATCATATAACATTCTACTGTATGTTATCTTACACATCACACACTGGAGTTTCAAAGACATCTGCCTCATGATCTGCATGAACTTTTCCTCACTTGTTCTACATAAATGTCATACTTACCAGTAAAAAGAAAACCTGTTTTGTTGCAGAAATGACGGGAAAAAAAAAATCAGAACTACACATTCATGCAAAGAATGAGGAAACAGTACTGAGGAGGGGACGTCACTCACAGGACGAGTCCCCAGGCCTTTTATCACCGGTGTCTGTGTTACCTTACAACACTGTGGCACCCAGTACTTATGATGTGTAATAATGCACATAACTATACTCCACATGTGATTTTATAAGCCTAGCTTTGGGTCAAAGTTATAACTACTGAGGGAGCCACTCCTGCAGATGCAGAGGGGCACGGGGCTTTGGGGAGGGGCTGAAACACCGCCCCTCCCTCCAATGCATTCCCCAACCCTCTCCAGCAGGGGATGCTGAGTGGATGGAGTTGATGACCATACTTTTAGGCTGGTTTCACAGTGGGAAGTTAAAGTCCCACGTTACAGCAGCCAGTAACGCAGCCTAACTCACAGCACTGTACAATCAATGTGCTTGTTCACAGTGCACACGTTGGGTTACATAGTAACGCAGCACGTTTAAACAAAGTGCTGCATGCTGTACATTATACTGGGCTAAGCCACGTTAGACTGTTTGCACATGCTCAGTAATGCTCAGGTCTCCCCTCCTCCTCAGTGGCCAGCCACATGGCTAATTAATATTCACTGCACTGTGGAGACTCTTGGTGGGACTGTAGTGTTGTCCGGATCATGAACGAATCGTTCATTTGATCCGGATCTTTTTTGTGAGTCGAATCATCCGGATCATCACAATGAAAGATTTGGTTCACAGTGGATGTCTGTCTGGAAGAAACAGGAACATACAGAATGTACAGTGCAGGGAAAGTCCTGTCCTGCTAGTCATTTCACCCTGTCTGCATCCCTAGTAAAATGATTCAAATGATTTGGTTCAAAGATCCGGATCTTTTCAATGATCGATTCAAATTATCCGAATCCTTAAAAAGATCGGACTTCCTATCACTAACCTGGAGCGGCTGCTTTGAGAGCTGCATAACGTAGCTCAATCTGACGTCCAACTTCAACACCACCATACATTGCATTAGGGGCTCGTTATGCGACCATAACGTCCCCTAAAACGCAGCGTCTTAGTGGGAAAGTAGCCTTAAGGGAAAACATGCGCAGTTAAAGTTAAATGACTGCATGACCCGCTAAAAACACAATGCAAATGTGCAGAAAAACGCGTAAAGAATGCCTCAAAACACGATGCATTTTTCTATGTGCAGCTGTGCTTTTTTGGCATCTACCAGGACTTAGAGGATGCAAATGATGGTTGATAGAGTTAACCTACAAGCTGGTGGCTCATCTAACCAATAAACAAATGTATTTTTTAAATAGTCATATGTTAAATAAAATGAACACGCACTCAGGTTTGATTTCCGATATTGCACTCTTAAAAAACGGAACATTCACAAACCACGTAAATGTTGCTTAAACTGAAGACAGACTTATTAAAGAGGAACCATAACGACATAAAAGTAGAATGCAGTCAAGTATTCAAGATACCCATTTTTACATTAAATATCCTGGTTTCAATAAAATTCGATAAAACTTATTTGTTAAAAAAAAAAAAGCATTCTGGGCAACCAGAAATCATTTCTACTGGCTTTTGAATCAAAACATTCCCCAGAGAAACACCCATCCTACCTCATAGAGCCATTCTGGGTGTTTCAAGTACTACCCCATAGACATAGGCCTCGATTCATCATTGCCTTTGCGGTAACTTTTTCCAGTTTGTTAAATTACCGAATTCGAAGTTTATAGATTTCTAGTTGTATTCATCAAGGTTTTTCCGCATTCGGTGTGACTTCGATAAAATATCGATAACAATGCGGTAACCATTCGGTAACGTGTCGATATTTCCATTTTACAGCGGTAATTTAACACACGGCCATAAGATTCCAGTGGAATTGTGGGTAAAAAGGTAGTCCTTTGAACACCATGTAGCAACATTCCGAATAGGGCTTAACACCTGGACCAGGATTCTGGAAGTGGCTTGGGACAATCCCACAATTTCACCAGCTACGGCTTGATAGGAGCCTTTTCTGAAAAAATGTAGTGCAGCTAGCAATTTAGTTAACCCTGGCACTGCCTGTGTTCTCTTACATGATGATTCAAGAGAAATGCCGATGTCCTGGTATAGCAAATAAATCCATTCTCTTGCAAATTGATACGGTTCTAGACCTTATTCTTGCCCTTCTGCGCCTTTGCATCACTCTCAGCTGATGCATAACCACTTCAAATGGCTCCATCTTCTCTGTCAGCAATGGTCTGACAGGGATAATGACAGAGCAGTGAAGGAGACAACTAATCCTAAATGTAATGCTAAACCACACCTACTTTCATTTTCATGAATTGCACTTTCTTCTGTTTTATCGCATCACTAACGAATGATTGCCGAATGCTGGCTAACAGCTGTAGATAACTTTGATGAATCCTGAAATCAACTTATCGAGTTCGGTATTTTACTGAGCTGTCGGCAATTGATTCGATAAGTCTTGATGAATCGAGGCCATAGAGCCACATTAACCCATGCCATGCACTGATGAGGATTAAACAATATCGAAACAGTCTGTATGCATGTTGGATTATTGTGGCTCTGTACAATTAACAAGCTGACACATCATTGCATTCCAGCGGTTCTGGGGGTAGACAGAAACAACAAAGGGACAACAAAGGATGATTTGCATATACAGAAGTGTTGCATTGTGGGAGACCTCATACGCTCACTCCAATCTAAACTATCGCAAATACCTTCTGTTTTAAGAAAGCAAACTTTTGTTTTCCATAGCATTTTAGTAAGAGGCATTTTTGGTCCTTTGTAGCCCTTTACATACTCCAATGACTTCTGGTTCACCATGAGCTTGCTGGGTATCTGCTTTCAGTGACTTTTGTATGGATTAACATGCATGTTTAAAGAGGTACAGTAACAAACATACAGCAGAATGCAGTAAATTATACAGAATACACACTTTTATGGTAATGTTTCTGGTTTCAACATCAGAAACAATTACTATATTGTGTATATTCCTATATCCTATATATTGACGTTGCAACTATGTAGTATGCCTGCGCAGAGTGCTCCTGGCCATGGGCGCGCGATTAAGGATGCGCAAGGCCGCGGGCAGCGCCTGCGCAGTTAGCTGCGATCACCCCGACCAGGAAATAAGTGTGTGTGTGTGCGTGTGTATGGAGCGGGGGGGGGGGGGGGGGGGGGTGTCGGTAGGCAGTACCAGAGGGGGACAGAGGAGAACGGGGGGGGGGGGCGGCAGTGGGAATGAAGAGAGCCGGGCCCCATTAAAAACATGCCTGCTCCCCCCGTTTTAAATTTTGTGCTAAGGTGTCCTTTAATGTGAATCAGGATGAAGAAAGATCTTACCATGAGCAAACGCTGATCTAAATCATCTAGGTCAGTGATGGCTAACCTTGGCACTCCAGCTGTGACAAAACTGCAAATCCCATCATGCCTCTGTCTCCCTGAGTTATGCTTAGAGCTGTCAGAGTATTGCAATGCCCCATGAGACTTGTAGTTGCACCACAGCTGGAGTGCCAAGGTTAGCCATCACTGTCCTACCTGATCACACACCTCCATTACCGTACACCCATCCTATGGATCTGAGTGAACTCGACTGGACTAATCTCCATGCTCCCATCCAGTGACTAACTAAGCATTACCTTGTACTCATACTGTGCTGCGTGATCTGGTTTGCATGTCTGCATGATCTGGTTTGCATGTATTCCTGTATTGTCATATTGCTGTATGTCACCCCTAAATATTGTCTGTAACCTTAACTAATGTCCAGCGCTAAGTAATATGTTGGTGCTTTATAAATACAATAAATAAATAAATAATTTATAAAGGAATATTTTATTGTAAAAAAAATGCTCTTTAAGGGCCAGTTTCCACTAGAGCGAATCCGCATGCGTTCTCTGCATGCAGATTCGCATAACCAATACAAGTGGATGGCCCTGTTTCCACTTGTCAGTTTTTTCCTGCGTTTTTCTGTGCAGGATTTTTCTGCACGGTAGAGCCTGCAGAATTCGCCTGCGTGAGGAATGCAGGCGATTCGCAGGCTATGTATTTAATAGGGAAAACGCACATGCGTTTTTTGCCGCGATTTTGTGTGCGAATTCGCATGAAAACTAATGTAAATTGAACCAGGCAGTGACATGGTTAAATTCGCATATACCCTGCCTATGCGAAATCGCGGCAAAAAAAACGCACGCGGAATCGCATCCGCATGCGATTTCGTCAGCGGTGGAATCCTGGCGATTCGCACCGCACTAGTGGAAACGAGCCCTTAAGCAGGAGGATTAGCCATACTATGCCAGGAAAAAAAACACATATATGAGGAGATAAATACTTGATCTACTTACATAACACATGTATTATACTGTCCACGTTTTGATTTCAGTGAATTTTATATAGTAAATGAAGAGAATTCTGTTCCTGGTGGGGGCCATGTCTTTTGCCCACAGTTAAGGCTAACTCGTGATGTCATTTCTGCCCTTTACTTTTTTTTCTTTTCTCCTCCAATCGCTGAGTCACCTCAGCCTTGCTTGTAAACACAAGTGAGCAGAGGATCATGTTTCAGCTAGGCAGAGAAATAAAGGGAAGAGGAGGAATATATTAAAGATAAAAAGACCCCCCAGCATACAACTGTTTGGCAATGGCTATTATAGCGCCAGTGCTCCTAAGGTATGTGATAACTCCAAACCATAACAGCAGAAAAAGTTTTGAAAGTTTTGAATGCAGGGTTAGCATCTTTATCACTTAATACACTCAGACCAGTTGCTGTTGAAATTTGATTTTTATGGTGACAATCCCGCTTTAAGTATATCATGTGCTTTCCAATTGCACTGAGGTACGTGGTTACATGCTCTTATGGCTACATGCTGTTATCACATATGTACTGTATATGGGAATGACTCCAGTGAAAGTACTTCTGCAATGACAGCAATGAGGGAGGTGCCCTTGTGTAGTTTTATAGGATGCCAGTAGCCAGTTATCAGTGTGCCAGCACCTCAGGCAAACATACAGCTGGTATGTCGCTGGTTCACTGGAGCAGACAGAACAAAGAAAACTGCTGTTACTTATAACATCCAATCAGGTTTTGGTTAAAAAGGTGCCAACTAATGATACAGTCTTCCTTGCACAATCTTGCCACATCTATGTAATCTGAGGGTTCACCTAAAGTATCCATCCAAAGCACCGGTATATTCACTCAGTTTACCCTTCTACTACATAGATTTGGTAAGGGCCTGTTTTCACTATCACGAATTCGCATGCGGTGCCCGCATGCGAATTCGCATAGCCAGTGCAAGTGGATGGGACTGTTTCCACTTGTGCGTTTTCCTGCACGTTTTTCTGTGCAGAAAAAATCTGCAGGGTAGGGCCCTCAGAATTCGCCTGCGTGTGGAATGCAGGCGAATCGATATAGATATTAGATGTTTTATTTTTGTTGACCCACACAGCAGCAAGTGGTTATATGGGGAATGGCATGGCTACATGCACTGGTTGATGATTGTGACCTCGCGTAAATATGGCTGATTTTGCAGTAATAAGCTGGAATGTGAGAGGGCTATCAGACCCTATAAAAAGACAATCAATTCTCTCCTTCATTCAAAAACAGGGTCCCTCGGTTGTGTGTTTGCAAGAAACACATTTGACAACACAAACCATGAAATGGCTGAAGAAAAGATGGATATCACATACTTTTCACTCACTACTTACCTCGTATTCGAGGGGGGTAGCGGTGCTTATCCATGCGAAAATTGGGTTCCAATTAATCAAATCACATATAGACCCTGAGGGCCGTTTTGTGATACTACACGGCAAATGTAATGCATTCGAATGCATACTGGTAGCTATTTATATCCCACCTCCATTCTCACCTTCCAGCTTACAAATAATTATAGAAATACTAAAGGACAAAATGTCTTTGCCGATGCTATGGATAGGGGACTACAATATGTTTTTGGATCAAAGGTTGGACAGATGTAGGTCTAGAACCCAGGAAAGTAAAAGTTCTGCGCTTGCTAAACTTGTAAGGGAACTAAATATGATAGACGTGTGGAATGCAGGCGAATCGCACACAATGTATTTAATAGGGAAATCGCATGCGTTTTCCCCATGCGTTTTTTGCCGCGATTTCGCATGCGATTTCGCATAGGTACCCATGTTAATTCACACAGGCAGTGACATGGTTAAAATCGCATCACCCTTACCTATGCGAAATCGCATGCGAAATCGCGGCAAAAAACGCATGCGGAATCGCACCCGCATGCGATTTTCCTGCGGTGATTCGCCGGCGATTCCGCAACGCTATAGTGGAAACGGGCCCTTAAGAGAGGTGCAATCAAGATTGTCTCATTACGGGGCACCTTTAATGAAAGTAAAGGTGGCCTTACATCTAGCGATTTTGCAGGCTGATCAACCATCCAATTAGATAATTTTATCGAATCAGAGGAAAATTGGTGATTTCATTGATGATTTGATGGATTACGGGCCGAAACCAGTCAAAAGCATCAATAGGACATGCTGGAAAATCTCCGTCACAAACACTTGACTGGGTACAGGGCGGTAATGGTGTTCGATATTGTGACGACCAACGTACCCGATGGACCCCCAGCCAAGTTCCTACCAAGTAAAATGTCCCCCTGTGTGCAGTGTTTGAAAATGTAACCTGTGTGCTGGCATAATTCCTAGCCTCTTCCACCGTCACCGACGTGCACTCCTTTAATGCAAGCGCCTATACCACGTGGCTTCACACGCCCGTCAGTCTGGTGCCGCGTGGTACAGGCACTCATGGTAAACGCGGTCACGGCGGTGATGGGGGAGGATGCTAGTTTCATGGCTAAAACCGGATATCGGCCTGCAGTGTATAGGCAAACATCTGATCCCCCTCTGATCAGATTCAATCAGCAAGAAATCCATCTCATCATCGATCTGCCCATACATCACCAGATGTATGGGCCCCTTAAGAAATCTGGTTGGTTGTTTTGCCAACTGCTCTAATATTCTTTGCACTCAGTGTAATAAATCTTCCACGCTTTTTTTTATTATTCTTTTTTTAGCTGATATGATCACGTATCAAATCTGCTTGCACCCAAAATATATATTTTTTTTTTCTTGCAGTTTATCAATCGAAACTGTGATCGGATATACTGGAAAATTTTGGTTCAAGCAGGGGGCAGAGGAGCAGCGGCAGGAGAGGATCAATGGCCTCATAATGCTTGGCACAGCATCACCTGGTACAATGCACTTTTTTTGTCAACAATTTTTACAGCAGAGTTCCGGTTATCCAGAACTCAACTAACCAGAAGTCTCAACCAACCAAAACAAATCATTCGGCAGTACTCACTATGGTGAAGGCCACCTTTTTAGGCTTTTTGTAGGCTCTGCTGTGCTTAACGAGAATCTGTATGAAAACAAAAAATGCCCCTGGGGGTACTCACCTCAGGTGGGGGAGGCCTCTGGATCCTATCGAGGCTTCCCCCGCCCTCCTCTGTCCCACGGTGGTCTTGCAATGCCACTTCAAACGGCAGCCATGTAAATATTTACCTTCCTGGCTCCAGTGCAGGTGCAGTAGTGGCTCGGAAATAGCCAATTCCCGTTGGGACCGCTCTACTGCTCAGGCGCAAGTCTCCTGTGCCTGCGCAGTAGAGGGGACCCAACTGGGATTAGCTATTTCCGCCAATTTCCGAGCCGAGAGCCTCTACAGCGCCCCCGCTGGAGCCGGGAGAAGGTAAATATTACACAGCCTGACAAATTGGCAGAGAGAGAGACCACCGTGGGATGGAGGAGGACGGGGGAAGCGGCGATAGGGTCCAGAGGCTTCCCCTTCCCGAGGTAAGTACTCCCCAGTCCCCAGGTGCACTTTTGTTTTGTACAGAGTCTCACAGATGCATTACAGTCAAATGTCTAGGAATAAAAAAAGGCCTCTATGGATGAATAGAAAGGTTAAAGATAAAATGAAGAGGAAAAAGAATGCCTATAAGGTCTTAAAACAGGAGGGGACAGAGGCTGCACTAAGCAATTATAAGGTGTGCAATAAAAATTGTAAAAAAGAAATTAGGCAGGCAAAGATTGAAGCTGAAAAACAAATCGCTAAGGATATCAAATCTAACCCAAAAAAGTTTTACAAGTACATTAACTCTAAAAAAAGAAAGGTTGACTGTATAGGACTCCTAAAGGATGAGGATGGGAACTCAATGGTGGATGACCAAGGTAAGGCAGAGTTATTAAATGCTTTCTTTGCTTCTGTCTTCACAAAAGAAACAGCACTGTTGCAAACTACAGAGGCGGAAGAGTCTCAATCTTCTAACTGTAATATTAAATACTTAACGCAGGAAGAAGTGAAGGCAAGACTAAATAAATTAAAAATAGACAAGGCACCTGGCCCGGATGGCATGCATCCTCGGGTCCTAAGGGAATTAAGTTCAGTTATAGATAAACCCCTTTATCTTATCTTTTGTGACTCTCTTGCAACTGGCAGAGTCCCAGTGGATTGGCGTACAGCCCACGTTTTCCCATTATTTAAGAAGGGCAAAAAATCTGATCCAGGAAATTATAGACCTGTAAGTTTAACATCAGTTGTATGCAAACTATTTGAGGGGTTACTAAGAGATACTATACATGACTTCATAGTAGAAAATAATCTTATTTCTCAGCATCAACATGGGTTTACTAAAGACAGGTCCTGTTTGACTAACATGCTCAGCTTTTATGAGGTAGTGAATGCTAATATGGATATTGGGAATGCTGTAGATGTGATATACTTGGACTTTGCAAAGGCCTTCGACACTGTTCCCCACAAAAGTCTGGTGCAAAAGTTGAGGATGCAAGGACTGGGGAAGAGTCTGTGTTCATGGATAGGGAACTGGCTAATGGACAGAAAACAAAGAGTTGTGGTCAATGGATCATACTCAAAATGGGAGACTGTTAGCAGTGGGGTCCCACAGGGGTCTGTTCTGGGTCCAGTGCTCTTCAATTTATTTATTAATGACCTAGTAGATGCAGTAGTGAGCAATGTTGCTATTTTTGCAGATGATACAAAATTGTGCAGAATCATTAACTCTCAGGAAGATAGTGTCATATTGCAACAGGATCTGGATAGGATGGCTATATGGGCACATACATGGCAGATGAAATTCAATGTTGACAAATGTAAGGTCATGCATTTTGGACGTACTAATGGTCTAGCACCATACAAAATAAATGGGATACAGTTGGGGACATCAAACTTGGAGAAGGACTTAGGAGTACTCATTGACAACAAGTTAAATAATCGTACTCAATGCCAAGCAGCTGCAGCTAAAGCTAACAAAATTTTGGGATGCATTAAAAGGGAAATAAAAACTCGAGATGCTAGCATAATATTGCCCCTGTTTAACTCTCTAGTAAGGCCGCATCTGGAATATGGAATTCAGTTCTGGGCACCACATTACAAAAAAGATATTGCAGTTTTAGAGCAGGTGCAGAGACGAGCAACAAAATTGATGCGTGGGATGGAAGGTCTCACTTATCGAGAAAGGTTAGATAAACTGGGTTTATTTAGTCTAGAGAAAAGACGCCTTAGAGGGGATCTAATTAACATGTATAAATACATCAGAGGGCAATATAATACCTTGGCGGATGAGCTTTTTGTCCCTAGGCCTTCTCAAAGGACTAGAGGACATGATCTGCGCATGGAGGAAAAATGTTTTAGCCATTTATTTAGGAAAGGGTTCTTTACAGTAAGAGTGATTAAGATGTGGAATGCATTGCCACAGGAAGTCGTTATGGCAAACTCTATACCTGCATTTAAAGGGGGCTTAGATGCTTTCCTTGCGTTGAAAGACATCCATGGCTACAATTACTAGGTAATGCCTAATGATGTTGATCCAGGGATTTTATCTGATTGCCATCTGGAGTCGGGAAGGAATTTTTCCCTTTAGGGGCTAATTGGACCATGCCTTGTAAGGGTTTTTTCGCCTTCCTCTGGATCAACAGGGATATGTGAGGGAGCAGGCTGGTGTTGTACTTTATACTGGTTGAACTCGATGGACGTATGTCTTTTTTCAACCAAAATAACTATGTAACTATGTAACTATGTAACTATGTCATAAAACAGCCAACACATTACTAGTGTAGACAGTTATCAAAATATAAACCATAAACTGTCGAGTCCAAGGCATGATGCCCGAACCACACAGGTATAGCACTCAAAAAAAGAATAAGATATCAGAAAGAAAACTGCTCTGATGCAAAAGAATATTCATAGAAAAATGCCGTACAATGCTTTCAAGCAACAGTGTAAAACAGGAGGCCTAAATCAAGTACAGAAAAACCCCACGAACATAAATCAGTGTTCTCCCCGGGCTCTTTTAGCTGGGTGCTCCACCAGGCTAATTTTGGTGAGCACCCGGCTGTCATTGGCTCACCTACTCATCCTTCTCCTATACTGTAACCAGAGTTGCACTAGCCCTGCATTCCCCCCTCAGAAGGGCACATTCCCACGTATGCAGGAGAAAAATGGAAAGGAAGCAGATGAAAGAGTGAAAAGAAGACAGAAAGCAGCAATGAAGAGCCTCATGGAAAACAAGAGAACAGTTTAACGCGGCCATGAGGAGAACTACCAAGCACTATGAAGAGATGGGAGACTAAACCAGGAGGAGCCGTCTGGGGGGAGAAGTGGAGGGACAAAGCAGGTGGTTTCAGCGCTCAGCGCCGAAGCTGGCGGCACTATAGCAGTAATGCTCACTGGTGCATAAGGTAATTCTGGGTTCCGGCGAACGCCGAACTACTTCTCCCTCCGAGTTGCTACAACTTGGAGAGTGAATAGTGTTTAACGCTGCTGGGAATTTTTTTGTGGCAGTAAAGTGAACCGCCATTCGACTCACCCTGCGCCTAACTCACTGGCGATATGTAGGCGGGAGTGACATCTTGGAAAGAAGGAGTAGGTCAAACGACTATAAGAGGAAGAGTGAGATGAAATTTATTCCTTCAAGCCATGATATGCTTATGATCTCTTTGAAATCTACCCAGACTGCCAAGTGATAACAAACGTATACAGTAAATCTTTTTTGGTAGCGATCATCATTATCTCTATATCCGCAATCATGATTCATTCTGGTAAACCAGTCTTTAAAGCAGGCCATACACTGGCTCGATTCACGGCCGTTTCGACAGCAGATCCGATCCTGGGATCGGATCTGCTGCCAATCGCTTGCGCTAAACGCACCCGCCGATCCGATTCCCTCCCGAAATCGGATCGGACCGTCGATCGCGCCGTGCGGGAAATTACCCTCGATCGCCCGGCGGTAGGAGCGCGTCGCTTGCGGCGTACGATTCGGGCCCGATCCGAGCATGTATACATTACCTGAAGCTGGCTCCGGGGTCCTCTTCTCCTCGCTGCACCGCATTTCCGCATGTCCCAGTGTACGCTTATACTTCCTGTGTCACTCCGGTGACCAGGAAGTTGAAATAGAGGGCGCTCTATTTGAACTTCCTGGTCACGGAGTAACACAGGAAGCGCCGGGATGGAGCAAGAACAGCGGTGCGGTGCAGTGCGGAGAAGATGCCCGGGAGCCAGCCTCAGGTAATGTATACGGGGGGGGGGGACAGGCGGCAGGAGCAGCTGAACAGATTGTGATCGGTTTCAGGCTGAAATCGATTCACAATCTGTTTGCAGTAAAGGCAGCCATACGATCCCTATCTGATCAGATTCGATCAGATAGGGATCTGTCAGCTGGTCGATCTAATGGCACATCGACCAGTGTATGGCCACCTTAAGTGTAGGAGAGGAGGTCGACCTCCAAAGGGCAGGTACAGGCATCTGCAGCGTTGAGCAAGTGTCTAAGCTTGGATCTCTTGTATTGTCTCAATGACATGGGTGAAATATGCAGGAGAAGGGTTTCAGGGCGTACGTACGAAAAGGGCGTCGGGAAAAAAGGGCGCGTGGTATAAACGATAAATGGAAATATCGTTTATAGAAATTATTGTGTAGAATTTCGTTTATAAATAGTGATTTAAAAATGTATAAATCACTAAATAATGTGTATGAGATCGGCAATTCTTAAAACGTTAATCTTCCCTGTTTGTAAAGTGAAACTTATATTTTCGTTTATTAAAAACCCTCCCTGTACCTATCCCTAACCCCTAGACCCCCTGTTGGTGCCTAAACCTAAGACCCCCCTGTTGGTGCCTAACCCTAAGACCCCCCTGTTGGTGCCTAACCCTAAGACCCCCCTGTTGGTGCCTAAACCTAAGACCCCCCTGTTAGTGCCTAAACCTAAGACCCCCCTGTAGGTGCCTAACCCTAAGACCCCCCTGTAGGTGCCTAACCCTAAGACCCCCCTGTTGGTGCCTAAACCTAAGACCCCCCTGTTAGTGCCTAAACCTAAGACCCCCCTGTAGGTGCCTAAACCTAAGACCCCCCTGTTGGTGCCTAAACCTAAAACCCCCTATGGATAATAATGTTTTACAGACATGAATAAATAAAGAATGTAAAGAAAAAAAATGTAAATTATTTTTTTGGGTGGATAATAATGTGTTAGAAATGTTTTAGAAATAGTGATTTATTATCTTCATAAACGTTATTCGTCACGGGCTCATTTTGTAAACTTAAATCATCACAAACATAGTTATAAATCCTTAAAAATCTCCGGGCGCCGTTATAAATCCTTAAAAATCTCCGGCGCCTTATTTTCCCCGTTCAGCGCCCATTAAACGATATTTATAATGAAAGTGAATAGGGCGCCCTTTTTGTCCACTTGTCTCATGCGCCCAAATCTACTGCTTCCGGGTTTCAGGGGTCAGGCCCAGTTTTTAACATTCGTTCTGTTTACCCGCTCACCTGCTCCCAAAAGCCTGAGAATCGAGCAAGTCCACCATAAATGGAGAAGATATCCCGAAGCCATGAGACATCTCCTACATTTGTCCAATGACGTGGGAGAGATCTTATGCAGCATGACTGGAGTTCTATGAGATACAATGCTTGTGCTTCAACCAACACTCTATAGATTTCTGCTGATCCTGCAGAGTAGAGTGGGAATTGATGACTATGCTATTGATTTCTGGTCTGATAAGGATCAGATGGCTTGTCATATTGGGCCGTAATCGACCTGTGTATGCAAAGTGTAAATGCATTAGTCAGAGGAAGGGACAGAGTCACGGAATTACTGGTGCCTCTGCTAAAATCATTCCTGTTGCAGCTCCCATATTTCTATAAACTGAAAATTCTCTTTACAGCATATTAGCAGCACCTGCTGGCCACCCCAGGACATGCCCATAGCTGCTGCAGAACACAGCCTACACTCATCTATTGCACTGTTCTCACCATCAAAGTTTGGTATCTAGACTATTTTGTCATGTTTGAAGTAAGGGTATAGACGCAACACACGTATGTGTCTTGTCAAATAGGCTAAAGCTGTCCCTAAGGGCCCATTCACACTTACAAAACGCAAAATGCTAGCGCATTTGCTAGCGTTTTGCTCTGGCCTTTTTTGGCAATTAAAGCCATTCACACTTTGGGTGATTTCCCAGCGATCGCGATTAGCGCTTCTATAGCACTAAACGCAATCGCCGGGAAATCGCCTAAAAATGGTGCAGGATACAATTTTTTTTGAGCGATTTGCGTTAATCGCCGGCGATTAATGCAAATTGCCCAAGTGAGAACAGGCCCATAGGTTATTATTGCACTAGTGCTTTAAAAAGCGCTAGCGCTTGAGTGTTTTGCCGAAATCGCCGGCAAAACGCTCTAGTGTGAATGGGTCCTTAGTTTGGGCTACCGACTTGCGTTGGGGTTAAAGTAGCTGCAGCTGACAAAGTAGCTTATGTGGACTCAAAAGTACTTTAAAATAAGCTATCTGTCAGAATGGGTTACCTTATTCAATCGGTTTAAACATAGCTCCCAACGGTCCCTCTTTGGAAACCAAATCCCTCTTGCTCCTCTTTCTTCCTTATATGTCCCTCTTTTAGGACTGATGTACAGATCTATGTAAATATATGTATCTTTTCTACTGAAAATTTGTTTAACTGTCTCTAAACTTTATTCCCATCAATTAAACTGATGTATTTCTTATTTTCAAATATTAAAAATCAAGAAAAACTAATGTGGTTTTAATGATAAAACTACATCTTTTGGTTCTGAATTCTTTGTGTGTGGTAAGGGTGTGGTTAGAGGTGTGGTAGGGGGGCGTGTCTTAAAGTGTCCCTCTTTCTTATTTCAAAAAGTTGGGCGGTATGATTTAACCTATTTGGGACCGGCTGCCTAACCCCCAAGCGAATTTGCGTGCAGGGCGGGGGGGGGGGGGGTGATGGGGTTTGGAGGAGGTTTGGTTAGGGGCGCGTGCAGGGCGGGGGGGTCAGGCAGCCGAATCCCTAGTGTGGCATGCTGGGCTAGATGTCCCCCCTTTTGCCAGAAGCCTTTACTCACCTCCCAGGCTCCAGCGATGAGCCACAGTAGCCCCCTCCGCTCTCGCAGGCATCTCCGCTCGTACTGCCGCTTCGTTGTGGGACCCGGCACTGACGTCAGAGCGAGCGGGGATGCTGGCGAGAGCAGAGGGGGGCGCCGATCGTCGTGGGAACGGCAGGGAGGTGAGTGGATCCTCTTCTTCCCCCCCTACCGCCGCAGCTGTCATTGTGATCACTATGATCCGCCGGCGATCGTAGTGATCACGTGATCAGAAGCCATACGCGATGGCTTCTGATCACTGAGGGGAGATGTCAGCTGTCATGTGACAGTATAATCTCCCCTCTCGGGTGCGCACGATCGTGTCGGGAGCAGTAACGACAGGCGGCGTAGAACAGCCACAAGTGCGGCATAGGATCTAATACAAGCGGCCCCCAAATCAGAGGGTGGGGGAATAATGAAACCCATGGTGGGCTGGAATACCCCCCCGAGTGTCCTGATCCTACTTGTTGTTTTCGGGGTCCCCCCCATTCCCTGTCCTCTAAATATTCGACTGGATCCTTCCATCGAATACTTTTCTGGAAGCTCTACTGACCGGTGCCAAGTGATTCAGAACCGGGCAGGCAGGAGTCCCGAACCACACATGCACAACAAAAGTAAGCGCTCATCTACGTGTGTGCATGTGCAGCTCAAAACTCCAGCATGCGCACTTTCGAATCGCTTGTCGGTGCTCGGATAAACTTAAGGGAAGCAGGGGAGATAAGCGAATCGGCCACGGGGAATGGGAGGGACCCCAAGGAAAACAAGCAGCATCTGGAGACTCAGGAGGAGGCAATCTAACCCACCATGGGCTTCAGTCAGTATTTTCCCCGATTCAGTGGTACTATGCGGTTGTATGCGAATTTTCATGCGAATTCGCATACGATTTCGCATGGATGACTATGTATGCGAATTTAACCATAGCAGTGCCTGTGCACTTTTCCATTGTTGTTGAACATTCACATACCAAAACCACATGCAAATTTCCTATTAAATAAATTGTATGCGAATCGCATAGCTGTATGCGATATGCGAATTCTGATGGCTCTGCTGTGCAGATTTTTTCTGCACAGAAAAACACTCAGAAATCCTGACAAGTGGAAACAGTCCCATCCACTTGTATTGTCTATGAGAAACTGCATGCAGGAAACCCATGCAGATTCGCTCTAGTGGAAATGGACCCTTAGGGTAGATGCTGCTAGGGGTTGGTAAGGTTAATATTTCGGGGTTAGGCACCAACCAGGAGAGTTAGGGATAAGTGGTAGGTCTTGGGTCAGAATGAGATAGGACACTACCTAGATGTGTGAAAGTTAGGAAGCAGGAAAGATGGGGTAAGGTTACAGGATTCATAAGGAAAAAAAAACAGATTTACTTACCTGGGGTTTCCTCCAGTCCTTAGAAGCCTACAGTATGTGTCCTTGCTCAGCTCCACTGTCAGCCAGTCTCTTGGGATCCCCTCCACAGCAGCAGCTGACCCGGGCAGGTCGGCGACTTCTGCACATGTGCAAGTGCGTGCATGCACCAGGAGAGTTCTGCACAGATGCAGCATTTCTGCTCCAGCGCAGCCACAGTCACGCATGTGCAGAAGCCGCCGACCTGGCCGGATCAGTGGCCGCTGCAGAGGGGACCCCAGAAGACTGGCTGAGAGCAGAGCTGGAGCGAGGTACACACAGGCTACTAGGGGCTGGAGGAAGCCCCAGGTAAGTAAATCTGATTTTTCTCTTTTTTGCCTCATGTAGCTGAGAACCTATCCAGGCACTTTTTAGGTTTTGGCAGAGGTAGCCCAAGCTGACAGGGCAGCTCAAGCAAACACAAAAGGTTATCAAAACAGGCAAACCACCAAACTGAACTACAGAACAAAGGTAGCATAAACTGATAATGTAGGTCACACTGGCAATTCCTCTGCTATTTTCACAGACCACAATGCAATATGTTCAACATAAATGAGAAAAAAAAAACAAAAAAACACACAAGTTCTCAATACGTGGTACCTGAGGGGTTAATCCTCCTTGCTGCAAGGGAAGCTTCTGCTTGTCAAAGTCAACTCACTGAAACAAGTTTTATAAAGCAATAAACCTTGCAGAAACACAACATTATTACAGAAAGCTGGAAACCGTTACCACATAGCGAGTTTGTACTGGTAACTACGGCACACCTACCCAGGGGCACTTGAGATTAATTGACTCACACTAGGGAGGTACTTGGTAAGCGCCAGCTTTTTTCTGAATGGTTCATATTTACTGGTATGCATAACCCAGGGGGTACTTTAGTAGCATACTTCAGAAAAGGGCGCGTGTAAAAATGATAGTAAAACATCAATATTAATTACTGATATTTTACTATAGCTAAATCTAAGCCTATACACACACTGAACCCTCCTAATAAATACCGCTGCCTAACCTTAACTGTCCCGGCTGCCTGTAAAAACAAAAACAGGGGGAATAAAGCCAAAAACCAGGAAAAAAAGTCCGTTTTTGGATGCCGTCATAGGGGCTCATTGTAATTATCAGCAAAGAGTGTCTTGCAGCACCCCTCCTAGCCAATAATTGTAATGGGCCCCTATGGCGGCCCCCAAACTTCCGCCGCTAGTGGGCATCTACATTTCCTGCTTCCACTTTAGTAGGTGCCAGTAGGTGGAACTTGCAATAGTCAATCCATTACAGTAAGTTGTTTTTTTTAAAGATTAAAAATTCATATATAAACAAACCTAAAGAAGTATTTGTAGTTAATTGATCGCATCAAGGAATGCTTGAGCAGCATTCATACACAATTATGGAGCACTTCTAAAGAATACATATACATCAAGGAGTACATGAGAGGAGTACATCTGCAAGCGCTGCAGGCTAAATAAGGTTTAGGCTGTACGGAAAAAATGATCATATTAAAGGGTGCAGGAAATAGCCAGTATCCTACTGGCCTAATCTTAACCCCCTCTGCCTAATCTTAACCCCCTCTGGTCAGTGTTTAGCCTTTAAGCTTAACCCCCCAGGTGCATAGGCAAGCGCAGGGGGGGATTACAGTCTGGGGACAGACACAAGTTGAGACACCAGAATATCTGCAGGTATCATGCAGCTCACAGCACTGCCCCCTTTCGTTCCATGCTACAGTTTACTTTGGATGGAGCAGCAGTGTGTGTGCAGAGCATGGAGCAGCTCTAGGGAACGTAACAGAGTCAAGTATGAGCACAGCCCTTTAGCCTCCGGTGTGAATTCTTCACTTTCCCCTTCATTACCAATGTCGGCTGTCCTCATTATTATCTGTAGCCAAACTGCTCCTGATCAATCCCGCTGTCGATTGGGAGCAGATCGGACATTTAGTAAATAATTGTCAGATCCTGTCAGTCGGACAGGAAATTGCATTATGTGTACCCAGCATGATGTCCTCCCATATTATCATACTGTATTGTGTATGACGTAGGGAGTAGTTTCAGGAATCCCCCCTCCCCTTGAAAATCCTACATTTGGTCCTAAGGTGGGCAACTAACCTTAACCCCCTCTCGCCCTAGTGGGCGCCTAACCTTAACCTCCCCCGGTGGGCAACTAACCCAAACTCAGTGGCCCACTAACCTTAACCCCCCCCCCCCCCAACTAACCCCCGAGCTAATAGAAGCTGTTAAATAGTGTCCACCAGGACCAACCACTACGCAAACTGCGGCTACAAATAGCGGGCACTTCAAGACCAAATTAGCTTTCAGCAAGAGGATGTTACCCACAGTAGGGGTGCTTGGGCACTGCAGCCATTGATAAAGGGGTACACACTAATAATGTGGAGGAACACTGTACTAGCAATGTGTGGAATGAGGAATCTCTGCTACATGCACATGCTAGCACTGTAAATGAGGCACAGCAGATGTGCTCACTCCTGTATAGAGAGAGGCTGGAGGAAGCAGCACAACAGTTAATGTATTACCTGTTCTGTAGAAGTCCTCAGCAGAAGCAGCAACCTCAGGGAGGGAGTCAGCCCTTCTTCCCCAGCTCCAGCCTCCTCTGTTCTCTCACATATCTCTGGACAGGGCAAAGGAAGGATAGAGGAGACTTCTCTAACAAGTTGGAGTCCTGTGGAGAACTAGCACCTCCTTCTTCCAGCCTTCCCCATCCTACCTCACAGGCCCTCCCAGTCACTCTCTGTCACCTTATCCTACCTGTGTAAACTTGCTGTCTGCAGTCTCATCTCTCTCAGAGCCCTTCTGTCACCGACATCATATAATCTCTATATTTACCAGCTATTTCCTTCCTGCTTTGTGTTCCTTTGTGCATCTCACATCTCAGTGCTTCCCCCTTACACACTAGAGAAAGTTTCTGTCTTACCCGCCCTCTAGTTTCAGCTAGTCTGTCAGTAATTGAGATGTCATGTGTCATGTAGTTAGGCTGCTGCTGGTTTGGAGGTGAGCTTGTTGAAGAAACAGAGAATAGCCTTTTAATTTGCACGTATTGCAAAACTTCAATTTAAGCTGGTTGCTTTAGCAGCCCTGTCTATACAACCCAGTGCATATGTTGGTGCTAAACTTCCTTTTAACTTAAAGTGAACCTGAGACAAGGGGGGCATAAAAGTTTTATACATACCTGGGGCTTCCTCCAGCCTCTCCACTCCAGATCACTCCCGCACTGTGGTCTAAAGCCTCATAGATTCTCCCATAGTGGCCCCGTTCTTCACGGCCACTCGGGCGTACTGCGCATGCGTGCCCTGGCAGAACGCTTCCAGCCGCGGGAGTGAAACTGGTGAGCGTGCTGTGCCGAACGGAGGATCTAGACCGCGGCGAGGAAACAATCTGAGCGGAGGGGGCTGAAGGAAGCCCCAGCTATGGATAAAAATGTTATGCCCCCTCGTCTCAGGTACACTTTAAAGTGAACCTAAGCTGAAAATAAAGACTAACATACCTGGTCCTTACACCAGACCCTTGCAGCTGCTCTTTGCCTGCACTGTCACAAAGCGATCTTCCGACCCCCTGCAATGACCCTCTGGTCTGCGCACCTCCTGATCACACCTCCATAGATGGGGGCGCTCTGCGCATGCACAGTATGAAAACATCTCTAGTGCACAGTAGGCTGGAAGAGGGTCGCTGAGGGGCACTGAAGGGACACTAAGTGACAGCGCGGGCACAGGTTGGCTGCAGAGGGGCTTATAGAAGCCCCAGGTAAGTTAAACTTTTTTTTTTTTTTACTTCATTTTAGGTTTCCTTAAAAGGTTGATTCGCACAGGCGGTTCTGCAACATTAAACGACAGCCTCATTGCTCATTATTTAACTCATTCCATTCAGATGAATGGACAGCCATCGCTATCCAGCGTTTGCACAAACGCCGTCTTTTGATCCAAATTTGCTCAGTTGTCTGCCCCGGTGCTTAGCCGATTGTTTACTGACACGCTTTTGTGTCCCCCTGGCGGGAATAAAAACGCTGGGAAGCACCGCCGAAAGCTGGAAAACGCTTTTCTGCACGCTTACAGAAAAGAATTTTAAACAAGACACCGGGCTGCTGGTACATGAACTAAAGTGAGAAGAATGTGGAGGCTGCCATATTTATTTCCTTTTAAACAATACTAGTTGCCTGGCAGCCCTGCTGATCTATTTGGCTGCAGTATTGTCTGAATTATACCAGAAACAAGCATGCAGCTAATCTTGTCAGATCTGACAATAATGTCAGAAACATCAGATCTGCATATGCTTGTTCAGGGTCTATGGCTAACAGTAGGATCAGCAGGACAGCCAGGTAACTAGTATTGCTTAAAAGGAAATAAATATGGCAGCCTCCATATCCCTCTTGCTTCAGTTGTCCTTTAATCATCTGAAATTTAAATAGGCAATGCTTCGCCTCTGTCCAAGGTTGCGGCACATGATACAACCAAGGTGTTAGCATTTTAGATCTATTTAATAAAATAATCATTTTAATAGAAGAATGACATTAGACTTTTGATTTGATCGATGAAACTCAATCAGTTTAAAGTAAACCTGTGGAACAAAGGCAAAAGTTAGATACTTACCTCAATAGAGGCTTCTTTGATTTTCCTCCACCCCACTGCTACTTGCCAGGACCCTCCTATCCTTCATGGCCACCCTCCAGTCATTGCACCTGGATCTACATTGTTTCTAGCTCAGGCACTACTGTGTTTCCCTGAAAATAAGACACTGCCTTATATTAATTTTTGCTCCAAAAGATGTGCTAGGGATTGTTTTCAGAGAATGTGATATTTTTGGGGGAAACGCTGGTCTGCATGCCCAGGGACGGACCTAGACCAAATTGCGCCTGGGGCAAGGTCAGGTTTTGGCGCCTAAACTGCCATTCCCATCCAGTTTTGGTGCCTAAAGGTCAGGTTTTGGCGCCTAAACTGCCATTCCTCATCCAGTTTTGGCGCTTAACTGTCAGGTTTTGGTGCCTAAAGGTCAGGTTTTGGCGCCTAAACTGCCTTTCCCTATCCAGTTTTGGCGCCTTTTTAAGAATTCAACAAACTGCGCCTGGGGCAAGAGACCCGCTCGCCCCCCCCCCCCCCCCAGATCCGTCCCTGTGCATGCCATGCTGAAACACAAGCATCATGCACAGAGCTTGTGGTTTGCAGATAATGGCTCTTACTTACAAGAAGTTGATTCTGCTGATCATGTGGGTAAAAGTCTATTTCTTGCAGGCAGAGAACTCTGTCATGTTCCCCAGAGCTATGATGGGATAAGCTGTGTGTCCTGGGAAAACACAAATTGCCTGACACATATACAGGACTGTAGAACTCACATTATACATCTGCTCTCCTGTATCCAGGCTTTGTATTGAGTGTGACTTGCTGGTGTCATGCGGGCTGCTGCTAGGGCTTATATTTGGGGGAGGGCTTATATTTCAAGCATGCTAGGATTTCCTGCTAGGGCTTATTCTCAGGGGATGTCTTACTTTAGGGGAAACATGGTATCAGTGTATTAAAGGGACCCTGAGTAGAGGCTGTGGGTATGCATTTAAGCATACCCACGTATATTTGGTAATGCCCACACACTCACCAGGCCCTTGGCGAAACGTTCTGCTTCCAGTTTGCCCATTATAAACTGCATTACAGCAGCGACTCTGCCAAAAGTCGCACTGTAACGTGGCAACAGGAAGCCTGCGGGTCCTCTCTGCGCATGCACAGGTTGACTGGCTTCTGCCTCCTCTAAAGGTGGCCACTAATGGTCCAATTTCTAGCGAAAATTTGTTTGAGCGATCAGACATTTTGATTGGATCGATTGTAAATAATCTCCATTTATGGGCACAATCGATTAGGAATGATTATAAAAAATAGTCGATAAACAAAAGAAGAAAGGCAATCCTGCACTGCTCCAAGGCTTTTCTTTATTGTGGTTTTAGTCAGTTTCAATCTTCATCCATAAAACATACATGTTTTTCATAGAGAGGTAAACATAACTGACATACCCTGTTGAAGTCCTGGCTGTGGGGCAATGTGGGGGTGGCAGCGGCCCGCCTAACGACCGTTTCGCTCCAACGAGCTTCATCTGAGGCTCTGTGCGCACTACACGTCCCATCATGGGGGTCTTTATACTATATCTAGTTCCTCAATCCATGCACGCAAGAGGCGATACCCTGTACCCCAATACCGGAGAGTGGAAACCCTCCACAAGACCCGTATCCACTGTGCCAGCCGCTTTTGACTCTACTTACTGACGTACGATTGGATTTTGGTCAAACCAAAATGTGGATTTTCTTGTTGGTTGTGATACATTGGAAGCAAAGATTGGTTCGTTGATGGTGTAGTGAACGATTTTTCTTCCAATCAGAAGTTCTGATCGCTCGAACGATTTTTCGCCACCTTAATGATCTCCTCCCCCCTGCCGTGTGTCATATTGGCGTACGCGCGCGTTAACGACACTTCGTGCAATGCATGTGAAGTCTAAATTGGAGCGCAATGATTGGAAATTATTTAATAATCTTTTACCCTAAAAGATTATTAGGTACGTTTCAATAATTTCAATTTAGACTTCACATGCATTGCATGAAGTGCTGTACACACGCGCGCATGGCAATATGACGCATGGCAGGGGGGAGGAGAGCATTAGAGGAGGCAGAAGCCAGCAGTGTCGGACTGGGAGCTGGAAAAACTGTGGAAATCCACCTGCTGGCCAAGCAGCAATAACCCTGTGTTTTCCCTCCCAATAGAAACCTGTAGCAAGTCTTCACTATGAATAGCAACACATGATTACTGCTGCTTGGCCAGCAAGTGGATTTCCTCAGCTTTCACACGTCCCAGTCCAATACTGAAAGCCAGGAAACCTTGGCCGAGAGGACCCACAGGCTTCCTATTACCACGTCACAATGCGACTTTTGGCAGAGTCACCGCTGTAATGCAGTTTATAACGGGCAAACCCGAAAGGCAGCCTCTACTCAGGGTTCTTTTAAAGGCAGAAAATAATAAGCAGGACTGCCAGGCATTTGGTATTGTTTACAAGGAAATAAACTCTGTGGTTTCCCTTTTCATTCACACTTCTGATGATTGGATTAAGCCTGCACAACCAACTACATGTTACTGTTTACCTGCTGACCTTGGTCACACATAGTTCAAATTTTTATTTTTCTTGTTTTTAACAACAATTTTATAGCTCAACCGAATACAATTTTTGACCACCGCTGACCAGGGATTTATTACATTTTTATTTTAAAGTGTTCCTGTTAGAAAACAAAATACAAGATAACGGAAAATTGTATACTCACCTAATGGTAATTTTCCTTTCCATGTGCATCCATGGCAGCATACATATGGGTTAAGCCCCACCCCTACCAATTAACAGGACCTTAGCTATAAAAGAAAGTGACCCCTAGCGAGCAGCATTCTCATTGACTAGCCGAACCGGAGAACAGCAAAAAGTCAACAAAAGGAAAGGGAGGGAAATCCCTATGCTGCCATGGATGCACATGGAAAGGAAAATTACCGTTAGGTGAGTATACAATTTTCCGTTTTCCATATGCCTCCATGGCAGCATACATATGGGATTTAACTAGCAGAAAAAAAGTAAGGGTGGGACAAGACTTGCTGACCAAAAATAATTTAAATTAAGGCTTTAACAGATTCAGAAATAACTTTCTTTCTAAATTAAACTGAAGCGGAGGCTGCTGGATTGACTCTGAAATAGGCAATGAAAGTATGGACAGAGGACCATTGGCTGCCTGGTGAATCTTTGCCCGGATAGCGAAGGTGGCACAGGGGACAGCTGAGAAGAGTGCACTGTGATGCCACCCAGAGGGACAAGGTCACAAACCCTGATAATAGGCTAGCCTTAATAAAAGGCTTTGTTGATTCATTTGAGCCATGAAGAGATCTTTTGAGTTTGATGTTAGCTGGCTCTTTCTCAGACCTGATGGAATTATGAAGAGCTGTTCTGATTTCCTGAAGCTCCATTGTTACATTCACATAGGCTCTAAGTGTTCTTGCAACATCTAGAACATGCAGATCAGAGGAATTTGTACCCATAAAAGATGGCACTGTCCGATCCTGATTAAAGGGAAGCCCGGAAGTGAAGTGCTGTAGTGGTCTCAAAACTACTAAGTAGGATGTCAAGAATGAGCCCCTAGATCCTGGAGCTCGGAAACTCTTCTGTCCAAAGAGATAGCGACTAGAGGCATAGTTCTTAAGGTTGTTAAGTCTCATCTCCTGCAGTCTTCCACTGGGTCAAAAAGAGGTTTTGCTAGGTAACTGAGAACCTGCGCAGTTCCCACTTTGGAAAAAGGTTGCAATTAGGATGCTTGTTCTTGGTGGCAGCCTTCATAAATTGAACTATTAGAGGGTGAGAGACCCAGCAGTGATCCGTCAAAGCAGAGATGGCAGAAATCTGCACTTTGAGAGTGCAAGCCAGTTGTTTTTATAGGCCAATCTGGAGGAAGCTAAGAATATGTTGTGCTGGTGGACCCATTGGGTCTAAATTATTTACCAGAGCAATTGAGAAAAAATATTTTCCAGTTTGTGGTAGTTTTTCCTGCTTTTAGCAGTGTGTTTATCAATGATTCTGAGTTTACCAGGTCTCTAAGCTTCCTCCCACAATCCTTAAGCCATTAAATCAAGGGATTAAGGAGACAGATGATAAATTGAGTCCTGGGACAGGGGGTTTGGTCTGACTGGAAGAGGAATAGGAGGTTCCAACTTCAGGCTCCAAATTAGAGGGACTCATGGCTGGCTTGGCCAAAATGGACCCACCTCCAGGAGTACCACTTGTTCTAGGAGGAGTCTCAGAATTTTGAAGATAAGTGGAGTTGGAGGAAAAAAACAGAGACTATTCAGAAATTTCAGGTGTTGCCAGAGCACCCTGAGCCCTTGAATGTGGGGGCGAATCTCCTCGAGCTGGCATTTAGTTGATGTAGGTTGCCATCAGGTCCACCTACCCAATGGTCACAGATCACTCTAGATATATTTTATTGAGTGGCCACAAGCTATTGCCTCAGTCCCCTTGATTGAGAAAATCTGCCGCAGAGTTCTGAGGCCCTATGAGATAAACTGCCATGATGCTGCAGAGATTGCTCTCTGCACTGGAGATAATATTGCTGACCTCTAACATGAGGAACAGACTCCTTGTGTCCCTCTGCTACCTGATATCAAAGACTGACGTCTCATCCCAGTGATGGCTGAAGGTCTGAAGCACCATATAAGCCACCCTGTGTTTGAGTATATTTGCAGGGATCAATCAGCTTTGTTTTGACTATTTTACCTAAGCTAATACGACCTGTAAACATGTCAAACCATGCTTGCATGTTTACGAGTTATGGGTGAACGATTGGTTAATAGTTGTTGAGCTTGTGTTTAGCCACCACCGCAGACAGTCTCATCGTGGGAGTGAGAAGGATGGTCTGAGAGTAACTCTGGTGGTTTCATTGATGGAGAAACCCTAGTTGGAATGGGCAGATGTGCCAGTGAACCCATTTGACCATCTGGATTGTAGATGACGAAGTGCCCAGGAGGTGTATACAACACCTTGATTAATGAATATAGTATGATAATCAGCACTCGCAAACCTTTGGCAGCAATTTTCTCATCTGGTTACTGCATTGGATATAGATTGGAATCTTGCTCATGGAAAGATTAGGTCCTCAGAAGGAGTGAGGTGGCTTTCCTCCTTGTTTGTTAACCAGCCAAAGACAGACTTTGAAGAAGAATCTGTTGCTAACACAGTAGAGCCTTGGGATCTGGGGCTAGCAACAACAGATTGTCTAAATAGTGATAAAGTCCTAACTTTGCTTTCTCAACTGAGCCACCAGACACACTAGTACCAAAAAAGGTTGTCATGGCTGTGATAATGTCGAGAAGGAGGATGGTTACTGGAGAAGAATGTTACCAACTGCATGGTGGAAAGAAGTTTGAAATAATGAATGTATCTGCCAAGTCATTTGTTGTAACTCCATCTTGAATGTTTTCAGAAAGATGAAGATTTAGGAATTTCAGATCCAGTACTGAACGCAGATCACCTGACTTCTTTACAATGAAGAGAGGAGAGTAGACTTCCTGAAAGCGCTCCTCTTCTGGAACCAACATAACAGCCGTTTTCTGCAATGAGTCATGAATGTAAAAGAGCAGGTCTCTGTAAAGACAAAGTGACTACGTGGTGGAGTGAACTCGCACATCCAAGAAAAACCGAACCACTCTGTATCTGTGGCCCACTTTATTCCTCCTTTATTGTTTTTTGTCCAGATAATATGGAACTGCTGAAGTCTTGCAGCTACTATCTGGACTTCAGAATTGTCAATAGGACTCTGCGCTGACTGCTTTGTGAGCTTATGGAGATTAGCATGTGAAGTTTGCCAATTCCTATGGTCTGGTCTTTCCTTCCTCAATGTCTTCTCTCCTTTGGTATAATACCAGCCTTGGTGACTGTTGGTTGCCAGATCCAACTTGTTACTAAAAAGATTTCTTCCATCAAACAGAATTTTAAACACATTTTGTTGGAAGCTGGGATCAGCAGACTAGTTTTGTTTTTTTTTGTTTTTTTTAACAGACCAATTCACTGTCATGGCAAAAAGCCTGGCATATTAAGTGGACTGGACAAAATCTATAGCCGCTTCCCTAATAAACTTAGAGACAATATGAACGTTCTCTAAGCTGCCAGGATAGAATCAGAATCCTTGTCCACTTTCGTGGCAACTGAAGATAGAGCCAGGGCTGGTTTACATGCCCCTCCAGTCGTCGTATACACCATCGTTAATTCTATATCACGTTTATGGTCTAGGACATCTTAAAAAGTAATCAAGACTTTTAACCTTACATGGCATGCAAGACACATGACTGACATGTCCACCATGGAAGTGAACACTAGGACTGGAGAATTTTCTTGAAGAAAGGATGATGTTTGGAAAGTCTGCTTTTTCAGGAAGGACTTTCTCCTTACCTTTTCCCATTCATCTTTATTTGATCTCTTTCAAGACAGGAAAGGAGAATGATAATTATTTCAGACGTTTCTTATCCTGGAGAAGGGTTTCCTCTTCCCAGTGAATGGCTTCAGAGATGGCTTGGATAAAGGAGAAATAGAAACCAGATATCTGTATGCTCACTCTCATTGGATTCATGCTAAACCATAGATAATTGAGGATATTCAGTATCTTCATTGATTTGCTGGGAGGATGCTTGGGGACCAAAAAGCCTTCATAGTAGTCCACTGATTCCTGGACAGCCTGCTTTATCATCTTGGATGTGTGCATCTGGTGGAACTCTGGCTCTTTTCCCATCTGGTGGAAACAGATCTACTTTACTGATTTCCCTGGCATGGTTCTGTCGCCACAAACCCAGCAATCTGGGGGGCTATGGTGCCTTTAACTGGGACCTGATCCTCCAGTTCCCAGGCAGGTTATTTACCTGCTCCTTGAGCAGGATCCTGAGTGATGATATAAAGATCTAAAGCAGGATCTTAAATGATGACAAAGAACTAATGTCCTAGAACAGTGGTGGGAACTTGCCCTCCATTGTTCTCTTCTTCCTGGGCTTGTATATAAAAAAGTACAGCCCATTTATGGAAGGTGTGCTCTCTTTTTTTTGTAGAAAAGCGGGGTCACTTACCTGTATGACTCTTACCTATTGACCTTAGAATTATCTGTTTCTGGCACAGTGTGATCCAGAATGCAGTCCAACGGACCACAAGAGATGGAATGAGTAAGATAAGAGGTACATGAAACGTTGCAGAAAATAAGAAATCAGATAATACTTTCATGCAAGGAATGCTATGTCGTTTATATTGCACATAGTACACAATACTGTTCATATAACTGTTTATAATGAGCATGGCAGATGATAAAATATAGTACATAGTGCTACCAAGATACTTGGAATAACTTACCTCCTCCTGCAGCTTGAGAAGCATTACATCAGAGGGACAGCAAATAATAGTGCCTTTACCTTTAAGCCAGACATAGAGGGAGGTAGTGTTGCAGCCAGCACAGTCCTGTGTGTATCCAGCCTTGTGAGAGGAGGGGATGAGAGCTCAGCTGTGAGGAGATCTCTGCTGGGTCCAGAGCAGGGATTGGAGAGCAGTTACTGCAAACACTTCCTGGTCTGATGGCTGTGTGTTCCAAGCTGGAATGCACTCTAAGCCATGTGCTTCAGAGCCTTTCACTGTGAGACAGGTGAGTGGAATCACACTGAACACTCAGCAGCACTGAATACCCAGCAGGAGAGGCTGAACTATGCCTCACATAATGGAGCCTGAGCAGTCAGCAGACAGAGCAAGAGATACAGGTGAGAGAGATCACACTGAACACTCAGCAGCACCAAACACCCAGCAGGAGAAGCTGAACTATGCCTCACATAATGGAGCCTGAGCAGTCAGCAGACAGAGCAAGAGATACAGGTGAGAGGGATCACACTGAGCACTCAGCAGCACCAAACACCCAGCAGGAGAAGCTGAACTATGCACCACTAACCTGTGCAACTGCAGACAGCAAGGGGAAAAAAAAGGTGAGAAGGATCACACTGTGCTCTGCAATCGTATTTAAGTCATGCAGAGCAGCCATAAAGGGGGGAAAAGATCATTTAGATCAAGCTCCCACCATCACCCCAGATATAAGGTCCCTGAATAATTTGACATTTAGTCATGACAACAGGGCTGCGACCAGGAGAGGCTGAACCTGGCCGGAACGCCGCAGGAATGTCGGCGAGGTAAGAGTAAAATAAAAATAAATAGCGCTGAAACACTAAGGAACCTGTTCGGAGGTGAGGACAAAAATGAGAATGCTGCTCGCTAGGGGTCACTTTCTTTTATAGCTAAGGTCCTGTTAATTGGTAGGGGTGGGGCTTAACCCATATGTATGCTGCCATGGAGGCATATGGAAATAGATACTTACCTGAGTAGAGGGAAGTCTCTGTATAGAGGATTCTCCATTCTTCCTTCACCCCACCGATCCAGGGCTGGGAGCTTCTAAGCAAATATGTTTGTGTGGCTGCTATTTGTAACAGAGGTCTTTGTTTGCTTTGTAAAATGGCTTGTTGTTTTTTTGTTTGTACACTGAGTCCCAAATGCTGACTTTGCCCAAAAGTCACGATTTTCAAGCAGCAAGAAACCGAGGAGAACAAGGAGAGAAACAGACAACACACAGAGGCAATGGGGACCAGCATGAACACCAATGGGCTTAGCTTAAATGGCTTTGCCTCAGGTCAGGAATGCTTTAAAATTAAAATGTAATCAAACACACAAACTAGTATGGCAACACACGTAGCACTCTTCATCCTGAATCATCTTAAAAGAAAGCTTTTTGTTCCACCAAAATTGTACTTACTTTTATGCATTTTTGTTGTTGTTGAAATTACAATTTAAATGTTCGTTATCAAATTATGATTTATTAGTTATTTTGTATTTATATAGCACCGACATCTTCCATAGCGCTTTTACGGAGTATATATAGTTATGTCACTAACTGTCCCTCAGAGGAACTCACAGTCTATCTAATCTTTACCATACTCGTATGTCCATTGTAGTCTAGGGGCAATTTGGGGGGAAAGCCAATTACGATATCTATCTATGTTTTTGGAATGTGGGAGGAAACCAACGTGCCTGGAGGAAACCCACACAGACACGGGTAGAACATACACTCCGTACATATAGTGCCCTGGCTGGGATTCAAACCGGGGACCCAGTGCTGCAAGGCAAGAGTGCTAACCACTATGCCATGGTATCAAATGTAAGACCTCCAATGATACCAATATTGTCTATGTCGGGTAAACTATATAGTATGCAGTGGCATAGCTAGACATTGTAGGGCCTAATAGCAACATTTTTCTGGAGCAATCATATCCAGGCACTCTTGAGCAATGCTACCTGACCGGTCAATTTACATTCTCATGCTATGCACACTGTGTACAGTCCATGGGCTCTGAGACAAAGTCAGAGGGTGAGCAACAAAGAAAAGTTAATAGTGGACACATCAATTACCATCTGGTCCCCTCTTTTCCAAGGCCCCATAGCAGTTGCTATGGCTACGTAACATCCCTGATAGTATGGTCAGAAAAAGTGTAACACCACTAAAGAAAAAATCATTTCCCGGTACTTTTTTAGCAGCAGTAAAGCGGTGGAGGAAGGAAAATGTCATCAGAGTATCTTTAATGTAGAGACGGCACATAATAGTCTTTTGTCTGGGTGCTGATGAGTAACATATACTTTCTCTTCTCAAGTAAACCGGTAATTCCCTCCAGACAGTGGAATTGCTATGCATGTCTGTGTAAGATACCCTTTGTTTCATGGAACAGCAGTAGTATCACATCTCTGCTATCCTGACTTCTGGCTGGCGGACAAGCACAACATACGTGGAGAAATTCCTTTGATAATATGAACATTATTCCAGCAGCCTGTAGACATGCCCTTTCTTGCTTTGCATTGTTCCGGCAGGGGAAAGTCCCATTATGCTGTTAAGTCCTTATTAAACAGAGCCTGGCCAAAATATTATTTACATGTTTCATTTGCAGGTAATGAAGGTGGAATCTAACCTCTTGTTACTCCTACTAGTGCTGTACTGTGTTGTAAACTATCATACAATTAAAAGGCATTTTCCCACTTGAACAAAAATTTACCTCAAAATGACTTCAACTTTGCTATTGTTACATAAAGCTTTGTCCACAGGCATGAGCATACCTCCCAACATTTTAAAGCTAGGAATCGGGACACTTAGGCCGCACCCCTAACCACCCCCCCCAGTCGGACATCGGTAAGCATGGACGCAGGTAATGACAGCCTGCTCCGCACTCTGCTAACGGTGGGAACACACAGGGGGGGGGGGGGGGGGCAGATTCCAAGGGAGGGAGGGAGGTAGTAATATGGAGCACGCGTCCCGCATCCCACTTACCCGCGGCTGGCGCCTCGATCATTTTTTTTTCACCCTCACTACCCACTGCTGCCCGGGACTTGGGGGGCTCATACCGTGATAGTGGGAGAGCCCCCCAAAATCGTGACAGTCCTGACGAAAACGGGACGGTTGGGCCCTCTGGGCATGAGGCCCATGAGCCTGCAGAAGGCCAGGATTTACATCACAGGAGCCTATAGGCACAGATCTCCTGGCACCCTAGACTTTGCCTTCCATAAACCTACAAACCCCCGTTGAACCGCACCTTAAGTGTACTGGCTGGCCCAGCTCCCTTACTTCCCTTGCTCATCATAGGTAGCTACAGGTGTCCCTTAGCATTAGGTAGCCAGAGGTACCCTCAGTATTAAGTAGTTAGAGAGGTGCCCCCAACTGAAGGGAGATCTCATCAGTGGAATTATTATTATTATTATTATTTATTTATAAAGCGCCAACATATTCCGTGGCGCTGTACAATGTAAGAAAACAAACAAGGGATACATAATGATACAGACAATGATATACATCAAATATGAACATTGATACAAGATACAGCACTGCTGATTACAATTTGATTTAACATGATGACTAAAATGTATAAATGTCTAACAGTGTGCAAGCAATTAAATTAATAACAGTCCATGACACAAAAGGGTGAGAGCCCTGCCCTTGCGAGCTTACAATCTAAAGGAATGGGGTGGAAACAAGAGGTGGGGATGTATACAGTATATGTACAGGCAGTGCGCAATTAGGTTATTTAGTGGGTGCATGGCCTAAGCTAGAGAATATGCTTGTTGGAAAAGGTGGGTTTTGAGGGAGTGTTTAAAGATTTCAAAGGTGGGAGAGTGGCGGATGTGTTGTGAAAGGGCATTCCAGAGGGCTGGGGTGAGGCACGTGAGAAGTCTTGTACACGTGAATGTGAGGAGGTAATTGTAGAAGAGGCAGGGCCGGATTTGTGGGAAGGCACCCCAAGGCACAGGCCTAGGGCGCCAGACTTAGCTAAAATTCATGGGGCGGGTGACACTATACCGGTGGTCACCATAATGATCAGTCACTTGCTCCTTAAGTCCGCAGCCACCCGCCCCGCTTTGCTCTGTCACTGCTGTGTGAGCAGCAAGTGGGAGTGGACGCGGCTATTAGGAGCCCTGTCAGAAGTTGTGGTGCAGAGAGAGAGAGAGCCTGCAGTAGTCAGTAGGCAGACTCTCTCTCCTGACTCCCACGCAGTCCAGCGACAGCCCGCTGTTACTAGTGACGTCATCCTGGCCAGAAGTGTGTAGTGGTTAAGGAGGTCTCGCGGTGCCGCTGGGGCTGATAGATGTACCAGAACCCCAGTGAGCAGGCGCCGAACACATCGAGACTTCTCCCCCCTCCGGCTCCAACTGAAAATTAGTTGTGCACGACAGCCCTCCAGTCTACAAGGTGCTATCAGTGCTGCATATTCCGGATGGAAGGATAGGAGAAAAGGCTGCAGCAGGATGCTGTAAGTGGAACTCTGTCTGCATTTAAAATTACTGGGTGAGAGGGGGGGGAGGGTACCTATACTGAAGGAAGGGGGATGGGAATAAGGCTACCTATGTTGAAGGGGGGGGGGGGGGTGGCGGCTGCCTGTACTGAAGGGAGGGAGCCGAGGGGGAGGGAAGAGGTGGCTACCTGTACTGAAGAGAGGGTGGGGCTACCTGTAGTGAAGGGAGGATGATGGGGGAGATGGATACCTATACTGAAGGGGGGGCAGAGCTACATATACTGAAAGGAGGGAGATGAGCGACAGCTAACTGTACTGAAGGGGAGATGGCTACATACCTATACTGAAGGAAGGAGGAGAGAGCTAGCTATACTGGAGTGAGGGGGTAGGGGTGAAGCAAAACTAGGCATTACTATAACAGCAATGCTATAGCGCGCGTAAGGGTAATTCTGACTTCCAACGATCTCCGGACCCCAAATTACATCTCCTTCCGAGTTGCTACAACTTGAAGGGGGAATAGTATTTCTCGCTGCTGGGAATTTGAGTGTCAGCAAAGTGAGTCATCATTCGGCTCACCCTACGCCCATCTCACCGACTTACCCTGTTCCCAGCTTATACTGAAGGAGGGGGGACTGCTACCTATACTTGTGTACGTATATCTACACCGCCAGTAAGCTGAGCGCTGACCGAAGGACGGCTCACTTTGCTATCTCACAAATTCGCTCCCACTTTGCTTCCACTCAAATTCAAAGGGGATCGTCGCAGTTCAGAGGGAGGTGTACTTGGGGGTCCGGCGATCGCCAGAGCCACAAATTACCCTACCCGCCCCGCATAACATTACTGCAATGGGGCGCCTAGTTTTGGCACTGAGCGCCATACACTGAAACCACCTGCCAGAGTCATCTGGCTACCTATGCTGAAGTAAGACTGAGCTCTCCTGCAGACTTCCTGCAGACCTTCTCACACTTCCTGCTTGTCACGTTATAAATGTGCCCAAAAGTGATATTCGGACATGCGGAGCTCAGCCCAGCCATCACTTCACTTCTTGTGGAACAAGCAGTAGAAGGAGACAAGTAAAAAGTTTGTCACGTGGCTGAGGAAATTTGGGCACTGCCATAGGCTGACATCTTGGATATGTCCTAACCTTTGGAAGTTGGTGCCTGGAAGAAGCTGCCAGAGAGGCTGTGGGGTGGCCAATACCCCAGCATCTGGTGAGTCGGGAAAGCAAGGGGGGGTGATGTTAAACTAGCCCCAGGCTACCAATCTGATCGGCACAAAACCTCCTGAATAGGACTTATATTGCACTAAAGTTGTCGGTGTGAACCAAGTTGCACACAGTACATGTAGCACTTTCTCTATATTACTTACATATATTTATTTGCTGGCTTCACTAGTCGGAGAGCTCTCTGCATGAACTTTACTAATCACTCGCATAGTAAATCTGAATTACATTTGTGTTTTACTATTTTAGTCACTTGTGAGCGCTGAATCATATTGCTATAAAATTGTTGTACCTACACCAAAGGGGGTGTCATCTTGCTACCTGGGGGGGGAGTATGCTGTTGGTCAGGGGGCGGCTGGTACCAGTGGGCCTTGGGCGGTAAAATGTAGAAATCCGGTCCTGAGAAGAGGATAGAAGAAGCTTACAGAGACGCAGGTGAGTAACCTTTCATTTATGCTCTGCTCGGGACTCTGCTTAGGGAATTAGGGAGGGAGGCTATGGGGGAGGGAAGTGAGCCACCTTGCCATCATCAGGCGCCTGTAGGCACATGTCTACAGTGCCTTATGGTAAATCCGGCCCTGCCCTGCAGGGATCAGGGTTTAAAGTAAACCTGAGATGGGTTTACTAAAAAATGTGATACTTACCCAGGGCTTCCTCCAGCCCCATGAGCACCAATACATCCCTTGCCGTCCTCCAGAGTACCTCCGTTCTGCCACAATCAGCCCTCGTAACTGGCTCAGCCGTGCCAGTCAGGCTGTTCTGCTCATGCGCAATGGGGCGGCACGTGCCCAGAACAGCCGACTGGCACAACTGAGCCAAATGGAGGAAGCATCAAATCTTTTAGTAAGCCCATATCAGGTACACTTTAAAGTGAACACAAGATGAGAGTGATATTAGGACTGCCATATTTATTTCCCTTTAAACAACACCAGTTGCCTGGCAGCCCTGCTGATCTATTTGGCTGCAGTAATGTCTGAAGTACACCAGAACCAAGCATGCAGCTAATCTTTTCAGTTCTGAAAATAATGTCAAAAACATCTGATTTGCATATGATTTTTCAGAGTCTCTGGCTAAAAGTATTAGAGGCAGAGGATCAGCAGGACAACCAGGCAACTGGTATTGCTTAAAAGGAAATAAAAATGGCAGCCTCCATATCCCTCTCACCACGGCTTCACTTTAATCCCTCAGGCAGCAGTGCATTGTCGAGGTTGTACAGACACATCGGTAGTCTCTAGGCTACCAATGCGTTGTCACTAGCCTGTAAGGTAGCAATGCATTCTGTTGCTATGGTGTAGCGAAGGCGGCTAACAGAGTGGCACATGATGGAGTGGGCGTGGTGAGAACAATGTCCTTGGCCAACATTCAGCTTGATGATCCGCCAGGCTGCTCACTGGCCGAGGCAAAGTCTAAGGTCGGGTGCCACACATGCAAGATTCTCAGCAGAGGCACAACCTCTGTTGTGTATAAAAAGCTTTAAAGGTGGCCACTAACGATCCAATCCCCTGGATGATTGATCGCAGCTATAATCAATCTCAAACGCTCAATCGTGTTCACTAATGAATGAAAACGCACTGACCCATCCGATCACATTAGTGGGATCGATCTGCTTTTCTGATTGATCTCATTAATCAGATCGGATCGGTCAGTGCGGTTCTGTTCATTAGTGGGCACAGTGGTGCGTTTCCGATTGATAATAACGACGATTAAGCTCTTGGGTGGAGCTCAACACACACCATACAATCTTGGTTGTACAGATTTACCAAATCTATGTAGTATAAGGGCCAACAGATTGAAAATACCTTGAATGATTGATTGGATAAGCTCTTATACTACATGAAAGTGGTAAGATTGAACAACCAAGATTGGATGGTGTGTGTTGAGCCTAGTCTAATAGCAATCAGTGTGTGATGGCCGGGGTAGGAGGGATAGAGGGGAACACTTTGGTGTCTCAGCCTTGGGTGCTGGAAGACCTTGTTCTGGCTCTGTCCCCCTCCCCCAGTGTCCCTCTTCAATGATGGATGCGCGTCCCTGTGCAGAACGGTCCCGGCCATGTGACTAAGGACGCACACGGGCAGAACCACGCATGCACAGCGGTCGGTCGGCTTGCGAGTCATCCATATTATGGAAGGGGGAAGCGGAGGAATGGCTGAGCGCGGAATCACAGTGAGGGATTTGGAGGACTTAACCTGCCTGGCGTTCTGATGGAACGTTTTTTGCACATTTTTTTTTCTTTTCATGTAGCTAGCCTAGCGCTAGCTACATGATTCCCCCTCCCTGCGGCGTCCCTCCCTACCCTCTGATTGCCACCGGCGCAATGACCCGTCCGGAAATCCCGTTCTGAATGGGATTTCCTTGAGGGCTTCCCCCGTCGCCATGGCGACGAACGGCCAGGCAGCGCACGGGGTCTCGGCTAGGGGGTCCCTGTATCGTGGCGGGTAGCAGCGGCGATCGGGTAAGGCACGCAGCAAGCAAAGTGCCTGCTGCGTGTTTTAAAAAAAAATTGTTCAAATCGGCCCAGCGGGGCCTGAGCAGGGCCGGTTCAAGTAACAATTGGGCCCTAGGGCAAAATTAGCCTGGGGGCCCCCCCAACAGACACCCCTCGACCAAAAAGCGTCATTAGAGGCCCTTTGTTGCAGCCAAATTTCCCTCCTGGGCCCCTGAGCTGGCTGCTGAACCTCCCCCAATCACCTCCCAACTTAACAGACTCTGCAGAGTCCCTGGGGAGCAACAGTTAAGATGGGGAGGGACAATTTGGGGGCCCCTACAGGCTCTGGGGCCCTGGGGCAATTGCCCATTTTTTCCTATGGTAGCTCCGGCCCTGGGCCTGAGCGGTGACCTCCGGTGTCTCTGGACGAGCCTAGCTCGTCCAGAACGCCAGGGAGGTTAAGGGGGCTGGAAGAAGCCCCAGATAAGTAAATGGGCATTTTTCTTTTCACTTAAAGAGACACTGAAGTGAAAAAAAATTATGATATTATGATTTGTATGTGTAGTACAGCTAAGAAATAAAACATTAAGATCAGATACATCAGTCTAATTGTTTCCAGTACAGGAAGAGTTAAGAAACTCCAGTTGTTATCTCTATGCAAAAAAGCCATTCAGCTCTGCGACTTTCAAAGTCGTGGAGAGGGCTGTTATCTGACTTTTATTATCTCAAGTGTTATTGAACTAATTACTTTTTTCTGCTAGAAGAGAGGTCATAAGTTCACAGACTGCTCTGAAAGAATCATTTTGAATGCTGAGTGTTGTGTAATCTGCACATATTATAGAATGATGCAATGTTAGAAAAAACACTATATACCTGAAAATAAAAATATGAGAATATTTTCTTTGCTGCTAATCTTCTAGTAATTATTCATAGTACACAACCAATTCACTATATCATATTTTTTTTTTCGTTTCAGTGTCTCGTTAAGCTTCACTTTAACTAAGCAGTTTTTGTGCTATTTACGGTAGATCCACTCATATTTTCAATACTTACCTAAGTGACTGCCAAAGAGAAATGCTGAATAGAAATGAGAATAATTTGTCAGTTGGAAGAGTCCAGAAAAGTCAGTTACCGAAATGAAACTTTTACATCAGAAGAAGGTTGTATCCCTAGTGCAGAGTCCTCACCACTGAGAGATTTGCTACACCCAGTAAAATATGCCATTACCTAGAGCCAGATCCTCCATAAGGCAACCTAGGCAGGTGCCTGGAGCCTAGTGGGTGTCAAGGGGCCAAACTGACTCCTTCGCTGACCACCCTCCACTTCAGATTACATAAAGTGTCACAAGGGGGAGCCAAAGCTACTACCTTGCCTAGGGCCCCATTAAATCTTAATCCATCTCTGCTAAGATCTCAGACAAATGAGCTGTTGTACCTCTGTATCAGAACTCTGTATCAGAACTGACCGACACAGACAAAGGCCTCAATTCACTAAGCTTATCTCCTGTCTTTAATAACGTCGTTTCTAGAGTTATCACCATGGTGATAAGGCATGTAGTATTCAGGAAACATTTTACCTCAGACAAACCTAAAGTTAACTCTTATGTCTAAGTTAACTCTCCAATCCTTAAAATAACTCCAGAGTTAAAGACAGGCTGTTAATTAACTGCGTGTGAAAATCACTACAGAGGAGGAATGAAAAGATAAAATAACTCTCTCACTGTGTGGCGGTAAGTTTTCTCTTGCCTTATTATCTCCAGCATGATCTTAGTGAATTGAGGCCAAAGTCCCTCACAATCCATTGTGACAATGGCCTCAATTCACTAAGCTTCTCTCCTGTCTTTAATAACGTTTCTCTAGTTATCACCATGGTGACGAGGCATGTAGTACTCAGGAAACATTTTACCTCAGGCAAACCTAAAGTTAACTCTTCTGTCTTTAAGTTAACTCTTCAATCCTTAAAATAACTCCAGAGTTAAAGATAGGTTGTTAATTAACTGTGTGTGAAAATAACTACAGAGGAGGTAAATTAACTACAGAGGAGGTAACTTAACTACTTTGGCCTCCTGGATGTAGTAGCTATGCCCAGGAAGCCATGTGCGCGTCCGTGCGCTCCTGCGGCCGATCGCGCGCGTGCACGCACACTCCCAGCCGCGGTTCGTTAGCCTGGCAATCAGTGAATCGGGCTATGGTGCCCGATCACTGATTGCTCTCCCCCGCTGAAAAAGCGACAGCTTCTCTCGGAAGCTGTGCTTTTTCTGGCTGTAACGTCCCCCATACGTCGCTCTAAGCGTATGTTACGCTTAGAGTGACGTCATGTAAACAAACTCATAGCCTCCATCTTGTGGTCATAAAGTAAAACTAAAACTACAAGTGAAAAAAATAAAACTCAAGACACATTTACATTATAAAAGTATGGCTTACATCCCACCCTCCCAAAAATACCCAAATAAAATGTTTAATACAAAAAAACAAACAAAAACATTACAATAAAAAAAAAAACGTAAATATTTACCTAAGGGTCTAAACTTTTTAAATATCAATGTAAAGATGAAATATTTCTAATTTTTTTTTATTTTAAACTTGTAAATAGTAATAGATGCAAAACGGAAAAAATGCACCTTTATTTCCAAATAAAATATTGTTGCCATACATTGTGATAGGGACATAATTTTAACGGTGTAATAACCGGGACATATGGGCAAATACAATACATGAGTTTTAATTATGGAGGCATGTATTATTTTAAAACTATAATGGCTGAAAACTAAGAAATAAAGAATTGTTTCCGTTTTTTTCTTATTCTTCCTGTTAAAATGCATTTACAGTAAAGTGGCTCTTAGCAAAATGCAGGGGCGTCGCTAGCCCTGTTTTAGGGGGGCACGTGCCCCCAATCTTTCCTGGGGTGCCACGGATCTCCGCCCGGCCGCCCCCTCTGTCAAGACTCAGCGGCTCCCTCCAGCCGCCGCGTCACTGACAGTCTCAGACCTCAGGATCAGGCGACGAGCCGGCGACCAATCGTGCGGGCGCTAGGACCCAGCGCCCGCACTGATATGCGGAAGTGACATCACTTCCGCATATCGAGCGGGTGCGTCCAGCGCCCGCTCGTACATCTGGTTGGGTCGCCGCTGATCCTGAGGTCTGCTGAGAGGTAGGGGGGGAGCGGCGGCGGCTAGAGGGGGGGCCTCCCTGTCACTCACTTACTCACTCACTCACTCCCTAAAGGGGCTCCCTGGCACGCACTCACTCCCTAAAGGGGCTTCCTGTCACTCACTCACTGCCTAAAGGGGCTCCCTGTCACTCACTCACTGCCTAAAGGGGCTCCCTGGCACTCACTCACTACCTAAAGGGCCTCCCTGTCACTCACTCACTGCCTAAAGGGGCTCCCTGTCACTCACTCACTCCCTAAAGGGGCTCCCTGGCACGCACTCACTCCCTAAAGGGGCTCCCTGGCACGCACCCACTCCCTAAAGGGGCTCCCTGGCACGCACTCACTCCCTAAAGGGCCTCCCTGGCACGCACTCACTCCCTAAAGGGGCTCCCTGTCACTCACTCACTCCCTAAAGGGGCTCCCTGTCACTCACTCACTCCCTAAAGGGGCTCCCTGTCACTCACTCACTCCCTAAAGGGGCTCCCTGTCACTCACTCACTCCCTAAAGGGGCTCCCTGTCACTCACTCACTCCCTAAAGGGGCTCCCTGGCACGCACCCACTACCTAAAGGGGCTCCCTGTCACGCACTCACTCCCTAAAGGGGCTCCCTGTCACTCACTCACTCCCTAAAGGGGCTCCCTGTCACTCACTCACTCCCTAAAGGGGCTCCCTGTCACTCACTCACTCCCTAAAGGGGCTCCCTGTCACTCACTCCCTAAAGGGGCTCCCTGTCACTCACTCACTCCCTAAAGGGGCTCCCTGTCACTCACTCCCTAAAGGGGCTCCCTGTCACGCACTCACTCCCTAAAGGGGCTCCCTGTCACGCACTCACTCCCTAAAGGGGCTCCCTGGCACGCACTCACTCCCTAAAGGGGCTCCCTGGCATGCACTCACTCCCTAAAGGGGCTCCCTGGCACGCACTCACTCCCTAAAGGGGCTCCCTGGCACTCACTCATTTCCTAAAGGGGCTCCCTGTCACTCACTCACTACCTAAAGGGCCTCCCTGTCACTCACTCACTCCCTAAAGGGGCTCCCTGTCACTCACTCACTGCCTAAAGGGGCTCCCTGTCACTCACTCACTGCCTAAAGGGGCTCCCTGTCACTCACTCACTTCCTAAAGGAGCTCCCTGGCACTCACTCACTGCCTAAAGGGGCTCCCTGTCACTCACTCACTTCCTAAAGGGGCTCCCTGGCACTCACTCACTTCCTAAAGGGGCTCCCTGGCACTCACTCACTTCCTAAAGGGGCTCCCTGGCACTCACTCACTCACTCCCTAAAGGGCCTCCCTGTCACTCAATCACTCCATAAAAGGGGCTTCCTGGCACGCACTCACTCCCTAAAGGGCCTCCCTGTCACTCACTCACTCACTCCCTAAAGGGGCTCCCTGGCACGCACTCACTCACTAAAGGGGCTCACTGGCACTCACTCACTTCCTAAAGGGGCTCCCTGGCACTCACTCACTCCCTAAAGGGCCTCCCTGTCACTCACTCACTCCCTAAAGGGCCTCCCTGTCACTCACTCACTCCCTAAAGGGGCTCCCTGTCACTCACTCACTCCCTAAAGGGGCTCCCTGTCACTCACTCACTGCCTAAAGGGGCTTCCTGTCACTCACTCACTGCCTAAAGGGGCTCCCTGGCACTCACTCACTGCCTAAAGGGGCTTCCTGTCACTCACTCACTGCCTAAAGGGGCTCCCTGGCACTCACTCACTACCTAAAGGTGCTCCCTGTCACTCACTATCGGGGTCCCTGTCACTCACTACCTAACTGGAGGCGCCTGTCACTCACTAGCTAACCTGGGGGTCCCTGTCACTCACTACCTAACTTGGGGGGCTACCATATTAAGGGGGCATTCTGCCTATTTATGTGAAATGCTGTCTATTTATGTGCCTCATGACTGCTGAATGTGTCTTGTTGGGAGCCTTATGATTTGTTGGGGGCCTCATGATCGCTGAATTTGTCTTGTTGGGGGCCTCATGATTTGTTGGGGGCCTCATGATTGCTGAATTTGTCTTGTTGGGGGCCTCATGATTGCTGAATTTGTCTTGTTGGGGGCCTCATGATTTGTTGGAGGCCTCATGATTGCTGAATTTGTCTTGTTGGGGGCCTCCTGATTTGTTGGGGGCCTCATGATTGCTGAATATGTCTTGTTGGGGGTCACATGATTGCTAACTGCGAGACTATGGGAAAAGCTGAATCCTTATCATATGAGACAATAGCATTAAACCTACTTTTTTAGCGTTTTAAAACAGAAAATAAAACTGGGAGGTTTTAAAAAATTGAATACATTTTTCAGGAGTAGGATGGATGAAATTGTTTATCTTCACAGTTTATTTTCAACTTGGATTTTCCATAATGTTCATGTATGAGTTAAAACGTTTGTACAGTATTTAGTTTAAATTGCTGTTGCCACTTTGCGATAGATACCGGTAAGTGACTTTTGGGTTGCAGTTTGGGCACTCGGCCTCCAAAAGGTTCGCCACCACTGTCCTAATCTGATGTCCCACCATTGCTAGGTTCATGTAAATTTGTCTCCACCCGTTACCACACCTATATTCTGGTCCATGGCCCACCCATTTTTTGGTGCCGCATGTACCTCCCCGCCTGGTGCCCACAGGTGCCACTGATCTCCAAGGACCCTAGAAACGCCCCTGGCAAAATGTACCCCCCAAAGAAAGCCTAATTGGTGGCGGAAAAAACAAGATATAGATCAGTTCATTGTGATATGTAGTGATAAAGTTATAGGCTAATGAATGGGAGGTGAAAATTGCTCGGATGCATAAAGTGAAAACGACTGAAGGCTGAAGTGGTTAAGGAATGAAGAGATAAGATTACTCTCTTACTGTGTGGTGGTACGTTTTCTCTTGCCTTATTATCTCCAGCATGATCTTAGTGAATAGAGGCCATTATCAATGAGCGAAAAGAAGACAGCGAAAAGAAGACACATGACCCTCTGAGCCACACCCTTTCACATACATTTTCCACCATTCAGGACCACATTCTACATCAACAAGCTGAGAGGAGCGTCACAAGCACTGATATCTAAACTGGCAAACTGGCCCTCACACACAGAGATATCTGCCACCATTTTTTGCCTAAGGGTGCATACACACGCATTCCATTTTGATTGCCCAATGATTGGCCAATTCAACCACTTCCACGTAGTATGAGAGCTTACCTACACAATCTGTTCATAATATTCAAAATGTGTTAGCCCTCATACTACAGGGAGGTAGTAAAATGTTATTAGCCAATTAAAACTGAAAGTGTGAACCAGGCTTAAAGCGGAATGAAACCCAGCATTTCTTCTTTGCTCTAAAAGATTATTTACAGCATATTATATACTAGCTGGACGCCCGGCGTTGCCCGGGTATGTATTTGGCTAGTGTTGGCTCTGCCCACTTTTCCTAACCCTAACACACAATTAATTAATGACCAAGTATGTGAGCTTTGCGGTCTTTGGCATCAATAATTTGCAATGAAATAAAATTAATCTGATTGGATGTGACTCCACCCCTTTTCTGAATTTGAACCCCAATCACCCAATGGCCAACTGTACCAGGTACTGGTGATTAATAGTGCAAGAATGGCAGCAATTAAATATTCCCCTTAAAAATCAATAGGTGGATTTTGATTGGCTTTTATAGGCTCCACCCACTTTTCTGAATAGTAATCCCAGTCACCCAGTGACCAACTGTGCAAAGTTTGAGAACCCTACCATTAACAGTGTAAGAATGGTGGCAGTTTACATTTACGCAATGAAATTTGTATTTTTCTCCACCCACTTATTTCCTAACATTGTTCAGGTATGTATTTGGCTGGTGTTGGCTCTGCCTACTATTTCTAACCCTAACATACCAAGTTTGTGAGCTTTGCGGTCTTTGGCATCAATAATTTGCATTGAGATTAAACAAATCTGATTGGCTGTTTGTGGCTCCACCCCTTTCTCTGAATTTGAACCCCAGTCACCCAATGACCAACTGTACCAGGTTAAAGGCTTGTGCCATTAACAGTGCAAGAATGGTAGCAATTACATATTCCCCTTGAAAATCAATAGGTGAATTTTGATTGGCTTTTGTAGGCTCCACCCACTTCTCTGAATATTAATCCCAACGACCAACTGTGCAAAGTTTGAGAACCCTACCATTAAAAGTGTAAGAATTGCTGCAGTGTACATTTTCTCAGTGAAATTTGCATTTTTCTCCGCCTACTGATGACTCGGCATTGCCCGATTATGTATTTTATAGGTGCTGGCTGTGCCCACCTTTCCTAACCCTAACACACAATTAATCAATTACTCAATGACCAAGTTTGTGAGCTTTGCGGTCTTTGGCATCAATAACCTGCATTAAAATGAAACAAATCATATTGGCTGTGTGTGGCTCCACCCTGTTTTATGAATGTAAACCCCAGTCACGCAACTGTACCAGGTTTGAGGCTTGTGCTATTAACAGTGCAAGAATGGCAGCAATGAAATATTCCCCTGAAAAATCAATAGGTGATTTGTGATTGCCTTTTGTCGGCTCCACCCACTTTTCTGAATATTAACCCCAGTCACCCAGTAACCAACTGTGCAAAGTTTGAGAACCCTACCATTAAGGGCCCGTTTCCACTATCGCGAATCCGCATGCGTTGCCCGCATGCGGATTCGCACAGTCAGTACAAGTGGATGGGACTGTTTCCACTTGTGCGTTTCCCCGCACGTTTTTCTGTGCAGAAAAAATCTGCATGGTAGGGCCCTCAGAATTCGCCTGCGTGTGGAATGCAGGCGAATCGCACGCAATGTATTTAATAGGGAAATCGCATGCGTTTTCCCCATGCGTTTTTTGCCGCGAATTCGCATGCGATTTCGCATAGGTATTAATGTTAATTTACACAGGCAGTGACATGGTTAAATTCGCATACAGCCTTACCTATGCGAAATCGCATGCGAAACCGCGGCAAAAAACGCATGCGGAATCGCACCCGCATGCGATTTGCCTGCGGTGATTCGCCGGCGATTCCGCAATGCTATAGTGGAAACAGGCCCTAACAGTGTAAGAATGGCTGCTGTTTACATTTTCCCAGTAAAATTTGTATTTGTCTCCGCCCACTTATGACCCGGCATTGCCCGTTTATGTATTTGGCTGGTGTTGGCTGTGCCTACTTTTCTAACCCTAACACACAATTAATCAATTACCAAGTTTGTGATCTTTGCGGTGTTTGGCATCAATAAGTGCATTGAAATAAAACAAATCTATTTGGCTGTTTGTGGCGGTAACAGTAAATTCGGGCGCCTGAGGCTAGTGGACAAATCGGGCGCCGCCATTCACTCCTATAATAAATATCGTTTAATGGGCGCCCGATAGGAAAAAAGGGCGCCGGAGAAAAATAACGTTTTAAAAGCGGCGCCCGGAGACTTAATGTTTTATTACTGTTTCTCATGATTACACATTATTTAATGATTTATATATTTTTAAATTTTATTTTTAAACGAAAAACAGTACAATATTTTTTTTTAAACATTATTTTTAAACGAAAAACAGTACATTTTTTTTTTTTACATTATTTTTAAACGAAAAAACCAACAGGGGGGGTCTTAGGTTTAGGCACCAACAGGGGGGTCTTAGGTTTAGGCACCAACAGGGGGGTCTTAGGTTTAGGCACCAACAGGGGGTCTTAGGTTTAGGCACCAAAAGGGGGGTCTTAGGTTTAGGCACTAACAGGGGGGTCTAGGGGTTAGGGGTAGGTACAGGGAGGGTTACTTAGGCACCAACAGGGGGGGTCTTAGGTTTAGGCATCAACAGGGGGGTCTAGGGGTTAGGGGTAGGTACAGGGAGGGTTACTTAGTAATTTTTTTTTTTTAAACGTTATTATACGTTTCACTATTTAAACGAAAGATTAACGTTTTTACAATTGCCGATTTAATGCACATTATTTAATGATTTATAACTTTATAAAACATTAATTTTAAACGAAATACAGTACAATACATTTTTAAACGTTATCCATGCTTATCGTTAAAAACCCGGCGCCCTTTTTTCCCAGCGCCCCTTTTTAACGTACGCGTTTGTGGCTCCATCCCCTTTCTGAAATTGAACCCTAGTCACCCAATGATCAACTGTACCAGGTTTGAGGCTTGTGCCATCAACAGTGCAAGAATGGCAACAATGTAAATATTCCCCTTGAAAACAATAGGTTAATTTTGATTGGCTTTTATAGACTCCACCCACCTTTCTGAATATTAATCCCAGTCACCCAACGACCAACTGTGCAAAGTTTGAGAACTCTACCATTAACAGTGTAAGAATGGCTGCAGTTTACATTTTCCAGTGAAATTTGTATTTGTCTCCACCCCCTTTTTGGTTATGGGAATAAAAAGTATCCTATACTTTATTCCAGGTAATGTACTATGTGTGTGCCAAATTTCATTCAAATCCGTTCAGCCATTTTTGCGTGATCCAATAACAAACATCCAAACATCCGAACTTTACCATTTATTATATTAATAGGACTACCACCATTTTTATTTTACTAGAACAGCATTCAAAGGGTTAAACACAGGGCTTTACAAGTTCCTTGCAGGGAAAGCTGGACCACATCTGAACTGTAGATAATGTTATCTTGTGTTTACTTAATTGTATCAAGTGAGGAATAAAACACATTCTCTGACTGTGCAGACTCTCCTGAACACTCCTGAACACATACAGACCATCAGAAAGTATTTCTGCTTAAATTAAAAGATGAATAAACCTGTTATGAATAAATTGCAAAGTCAGCTCACAGAGCAATAAAAGTGTACTTTGGGAACTTGTAATTTCTAAATGAGTAATAATATTTATGCACAAAAGCAAATATGATAACCGCATGGCATATAAAAGAAGGAAAACATGTTTTTATTGAATATTATGTCAGGGTTTTATACCGCTTTAAAGTGAACCTCCGGACTAAAAATCGACTCAGCAGCACTGAAAAGGCCTGGTGTTTCTTTAACAGTTTCACAGCATCAGAACTTTGTTTCTCTTATCCAAGCCTTTTTACATTTTGAATTTGACATTTGAAGCCTAGCGTGTGCAGCTGGGAGGGGTGATCAGGACACAGGACAGTTGGAACTGTGTCTCCTGCTCCTTGTCACCTCCTTTCAACCAAAAAGATGGCTGCCCCCATGACAAAGATGGCAGCTCCCATGAATCACAAACATTTGCCTGTTCTTTTAAAACAGGGTGGGTTAAAAATGATATTACTCATCTATTCTAATTAACATAACTAATGTAACTTAATGACAGTATGTTTGTTTAGGCTGAAGTTCCCCTTTAAGTGAGGATACAGCCACACACACTAGTGTGTGGCTGTAAGTTTATTTTTAAATCGTTTCTCTAAGCAAGGTCTTCTTCTGTTGACTACTTGTAGAATGACTCTGAAATGCAAACACACAACATTTAAGTACAGATGCAGGTTCTATATCATTAAAACTCTGATCATTTAGATATTCTGAATGATTGTATAAATTTTATGAAAGAAAATGAAAAATGATGTATTGGTTATTATTACAGAAAAAGAAAGCAAGTACTAACAAACAAACAATATAGCCCAGGCTAAAATTACGGGAATACATGAAGATGAGAAAACTTAAAGGACCACTAAAGCAAAAAAAAATTATGAGGTAAAAAATGACGGAACCAACAAGTTTTGGACTAGACCATCTACCACATGGGTAATTCTTTTTTTTCTTTTTTTTTTTTCAAAAAGCAATTTGTCTATGGCATTTGCTAAGTCTGCCAAAATAGTGAGATACCAGCCAGCCTTCCTGCTTACTTGCACACTATTTTGTCAGTTGGACTGAGCAACTGCCGCTCAGGGAATACTTTTGAAAACACAGAAAACCCTGAGAATCCCCCATGAGGAGATGGATTAGTCCATAAACTTGTCAGACAGACAGAACTGACAGGTTTTGGATTAGTCCAAAACCTGTCAGTTCTGTGACTGTCTGATTTCAAGTGCTTTCTTTTTTCACTGTAGTGGTTCTTTTTCTGTAGGTCTGATCCAGTCCTTCGTGTTCCAATTGTAGGCCTTCAAGAACTAGTCTGCTGGAGTAAGAGTTCCACCTTAACCTCCCTGGCGGCAACCCCGACCTGAGCTCGGGGTAGGAAAAATTAGCTGCGAGCGGTAAGCCCGAGCTCAGGTCGGGGTAGGAAACTGCATTGGCTTCTTACTGTTATGGAGCCCCGCGCGCTCCAGCATGTGTCCCTGGCTCTCCCGGTCTGTCTGTGTCTTTCGCTGGCCGCCGGGATCCCCATAGCCCTGCTCTTGTTCCGAGGACCTGGCGGCCAATCAATGCGGCGGTGCGGCGTGACGTCACCAGGGGCGGAGGCGGTCCACATTTCTACAGTGGTGCTGAAGATGAGCCAGGGCAGATGGGAAAAAACAGCGAAATGTGCACAGTATGTGTGAAATATATATATATATATATATATATATATATATATATATATATATATATATATATATATATATATATATATATATATATATTCATATACTGTATATGCAGCCTGCATGTGTATAGAGTTTAGCGTGTCTAATTCTTCATTTGTCTCTAATCACAAGTTGTAATTTGATTTCTCCTCTGTGTCACCTAACTGCCATGGCAGATAAGCTCATTTGAAAGCACAGGATGACAATAAAGCCATTGGTTCCCAACTGTTTCTGAGCTAAGTGCTGTTGCCCTACTGTTACTGACCTCTGCCTGAATTTTGCCTACTTTCTGCCTTGCTGAGAATGTGTATTGGTGTATATGTGTCCTGCAACAAACACAGAAAGAAAGAGGAACTGAGAGATTGGGTTCCCAAGAGGGACTGTCTCTCTAAAAGAGGGACAGTTCAGAGCTATGGTTATAATTCCCAGCACTCCTGAGCAGTGGTGCTCAGCAGAGCTCGAATATTCGAGTAGCTCGAATATTCGAGCTCTTTTTTCAGCTATTCGAGCTCGAATACCGAGCTCGAATAGCTGCAGCTACTCGAATGGGCTATTCGAGTGAACTCGAATAGCCCATTCACTATTCGAGCTATTCGAGCTAACAGCGCTATTCGAGCTCGAATACCGAGCTCGAATAGCGTCATAGCCCAGATTGATGTCCTTAGAGCCAATCAGAGGGCTCCCAGGCCCTCTGACGGCAGCCAATCACAGAGGGGGACCCTGGCCAGCCCCTACCCTATAAATAGCGGCCGCCATGTTCCGTTTTTCCGTCCTTGCCTGACTTTGTACAGAGAGAGATCTGCTCCTTTGTGCTTTGGCTTAGCAAGAGCTTTATTGTGGTCAACTACCTAGCGTTTTTGCTCACATACACCTCCTATACACACCTATATTGTTGTTAGTTAGATAGACATTGTATTTTAGTTAGTAGCTTGTGTGTTACATAGAGACAGACACAGCTGCTGCAGGCAAGCTTACACTGCTTTAGGCCTCAGGGCCTTGCCTGTGTGGGCAGCTGTCCTCCTGTGACTGTCCTCTGTTAGTTTATTATACCAGTGTTTCTGCTGTCCTACCTTTACTACTGAGTGATTGTATTTTGTAGTAACTGTACTAGGACACTCACTGTCACTGTTTGTTCATAGCTCCTGCGTGTGTGCGTGCAGTACACACACTCTATTTCCTTCTGATTACTATTGATTATTGTAATTTCTAGTTGTACTTACTAACTACTTACTACTAGGGACACTCAGTCACTGTTCATAGGCTAGCTCCTGCGCTGCGTGTGTGTGTGCGTGCAGTGCACTGTCAGTACACACACTCTATTTCCTTCTGATTACTACTGATTATTGTAATTTCTAGTTGTACACTTACTTACTACTTACTACTAGGGACACTCAGTCACTGTTCATAGGCTAGCTCCTGCGTGTGTGTGTGCGTGCACTGTCTGTACAGTACACACACTCTATTTCCTTCTGATTACTATTGATTATTGTAATTTCTAGTTGTACTTACTAGTAACTACTTACTACTAGGGACACTCAGTCACTGTTCATAGGCTAGCTCCTGCGCTGCGTGTGTGTGTGCGTGCACTGTCAGTACACACACTCTATTTCCTTCTGATTACTACTGATTATTGTAATTTCTAGTTGTACACTTACTTACTACTTACTACTAGGGACACTCAGTCACTGTTCATAGGCTAGCTCCTGCGTGTGTGTGTGCGTGCACTCAGTACACACACACACTCTATTTCCTTCTACTTAATCTGATTACTACTGATTATTGTATTTTCTAGTTGGTGTACTAGGGGACACACTCACTGTTCACTGTTCACACTTACTGATTACTGAATTATTGTATTTTGTATTAGTACTGTACTAGTAATCACTTAGCGATCTAATCACTTAGTGATTAGTGTCACCTCACCCACCAACCCACTCCATTAAAGTACCCCACTTTTTCACCCGCCCTTTTAAAAAACTTTTTTGTTTACGCCCAAAACATCAAAGATGTCTGGAAGTGGCAGCCAGCGCGGTTTGGGCAAGGGGAAGGGCAGCAAGGGAATCAAGAGGAGAGGGAGCAGCATTGTGGCAAGCCGCGGCCGCGCCACCATGCACAGTTCCTCAGCAGCAGCAGCTGCGTCAGTGGCTAACATTCCTCCTATAGCCACTGGCCGTGGACGCCTTGGGCGCCGCCCAGCAGGAGCAACTCACGCTGCAGAGACGCAGCAGCAGCAGCAGCAGCGTGTAGTACCTGCTCCTATTTTTCTCCAGCCGGGTCGGAAATGTCCCATTGAGGAAAAGGATGCAGACACTGTGGTGCAACTGATGACGGAGGATGAGCAGCCCGCCATCAGCTCTGCATCCGAGGCCTCCACCCTCACCACCACCACCACCCCTGTTCGCAGCAGCCGCCCAGCAGGGCCTGAGGAGGAGGCCAGTTCACCGTCACAAGTTGGCGACCTGTCACTCAGCAGTATTTTTACCCCAGGCACCATCAGGGTATTGTCTGCTGTTGTTGGCGATTTGGAGGAGGAGATGCTGATGGGCACTTTGGGGGATGAGGGATTGGACAGCAAGACTGTGGCGACAGTCAAGCAGCCCATCCATGCATCAGGAGAGGAGTTTGGGGGGTCATCATCCCAGCAGGACATGTTTCAGGAGGGGGAGGATGATGATGATGATGATGATGTGGTGACAGACAAAGCCTGGTTGCCGCCACCACCAGCACCTGGGGATGTCATCATCAGCAGCTCTGAGGAGGAGGAGGAGGATGCGCTTGTGGGCCTTGCAAGGAGGCGCATCATTGCAAGCATTGGCAGCAGTAGGCAGGTCCCACAGCCTGCTGCTGTCTCAGGCTCAGCAGCAGCAGCATCTGCCAGTACCACCACCAGCCGCACCCAAGCCCCCGCCCCAACCACCACAGGGAGACAGGCAGCAGCGGCTCCAGGCCGTAGGGGGTTGTTTTTGTCACCAATCTGGCGATTTTTCACCATGCCCACAGTGTACAGCAAGTACGCCACTTGCAACCACTGTCAACGGAAGTTGAGCAGAGGTGCAGACCCCTTAAAGTTCAGCACCAGCTCGCTCATCAACCACCTTGCTGCGAAACATTTTCACCAGCATGAGGAGTTCCAGAGGCTGAAGGCATCTGGTGCTGGCAGTGGCACCACACCCATCACTGCACAGCCTTCAGCAGCAGCAGCAGCAACAGCAGCCACCCGCCCTCCTGCTCCTCCAGCAGCACCAGCAGGAGTGCGGAAACGCACTGCTCCTCCCCCCTCTGCAACTCCTGCCGCTGACACTGAGGCCTGTTCTGGCAGCCAGTCCTCAGTACTCTCCTCTGCTGTGTCCGCTGATTCCCGTGCCAGCAAAAGGCCACGCCAGAGCCTTTTGAGCGAGTCCTTCCAGGGGGTGGTTAGGGCTCTGCCTCCTAGCAGCCGTCGCGTGCGTCAGCTGAACGGCTTGCTGGCACAGGCCATGTGCTCCCAACTCCTGCCGTACACGCTCGTGCAGGAGGGGAGCGACATGCGTTCGCTGCTTGCTTGTGCAGCCCCAGACTGGCAGCTCCCCAGCAGACACTTTTTCGCCCGCAAGGCCGTTCCTGCACTGCACCGCTTTGTGATGGCCAATGTGGAGCGAGGGCTGGAGCACGCGGTTGGTGAAAGGGTCCACGTCACCATGGACTCCTGGAGCAGCCGCTTCGGGACAGGCCGCTACCTGTCCTTCACTATCCACTGGGTCAGCTTGGTGGAAGGGGGTGAGGATGGGAGAGCAGCAGCGGGCACAGCAGCAGCAGCAACACAGTGGGTGGTGCCACCCCGCAGGGTCAGGGGAACTGCAGCAGGTTCCTCCGATCCTCTGCCATCCTCCGGCACACCTGGCCAAACTCCCCGCCTCAGCAGCAGCGTGAAGGCCCGCCACTGCCAAGCGCTGCTGCAGTTGGTCAGCCTTGGGAAGACTGACTGACGGCAACCCATGTGTTGGCCAAACTCCAGGAGCAGGAGAGGATTTGGCTGACCCCCAGAGGCTTCAGAGTCGGAGAGGTGGTGGCCGACAATGGGGCCAATCTGGTTGCCGCAATTGACAGGGGAAACCTGACCCACATCCCCTGTCTTGCCCACGTGCTGAACCTGGTGGTGCAGAAGTTCTTGCGCACCTACCAGGGGATGGGCGAACTGCTGGAAACGGCAAGGAATGTTGTGCGTCACTTCCGGCGCTCGGCTGCAGCCTGTGCGAGCCTGGAAGACGTGCAAAAGGAGCTGGAGCTGCCACGCCATCGGCTGATCCTTGACGTTCCAACTCGCTGGAACTCCACCCTGGCGATGTTGGAGCGTCTGGTTGAACAGAAGCACGCTGTCAACCAGTACCTTGCCCAGGCCACTGTTTCCGCCGCTCAGAGAAGGGACAAGACCAGCAACATCCCGTCCATCGTCCCCGATGATGACTGGAGGCACATGCAGCAGGTGTGCTTAGTGCTGGCTCCCTTTCTGCAGGCCACTAACATGGTGAGCAGGGACCATGCTATGGTCTGCGAGTGGGTGCCCCTGGTTTGTCTGCTGAACAGGGCCCTCGATGCTTTGCTGGAACAGGGAGCAGCAGCCTTGGACCAGCAGGAGCGGCAAGCAGCTGCACAGTCCACCTCTGAGGGGGAGGAGGAGGAGGACTTGGTGGAGGTCCCTGACCTTGCTGCTGATGAGGGGGATCAGCACAGCGCAGCTGAGTTGGTGCGGGGGTGGAGAGAGGATGAGGCAGCAGAGGAGGAGGATGAGGACAACACTGCCGTCGATGTGCCAGCACACGTGGCCCGCCTCTTCCCAATGGCAGCGCACATGCTGACGTGCCTGCGCAAGGACCCCAGGGTGATCCAGATGAAGCAGAGGGAGGACATCTGAAACAGCATGATGTTGGACCCACGCCTCAAGGGGAAGTTGAGCCAGTTCCTGCCGCCTGCAGGAGGAGACCTAGCGCAACAAATAAGGAGCTTGCAGCAGGCCCTTGTTGAGCGCTTGGAGGAAGCCTTCCCCCAGCCTTCCACCCCCACTGTCCAGCCAGCACAGAGGCAGCAGCAGGTGCCTGCATCCCGCAGCAAGCGCCCCACAGACCTGCTGTCTCTCAGCAACGAGCTCTACAGGACTGTAGAGGCTCCGGCAGCAGTGACTAGAGAGGAGGTGCATGCAGAAGAATCCTCCTCCGGTCACAGCCAGCGCCTGACCCGAATGGTGGCTGACTACATGGGGTCCTACAGCGGGCTTGACAGCGATGCCCCTGTTGATCCCATGGAGTATTGGGTCAAGCGCCTGGAGATCTGGAGCGAGCTGGCACAGTACGCCCTAGAAGTGCTGTCCTGCCCCCCTTCCAGCGTGCTGTCCGAGCGCTGCTTCAGTGCAGCTGGTGGCGTGGTCACCGAGAAACGCTCACGTCTGTCTCACAAGTCTGTGGACAGACTGACGTTTCTCAAGATGAACCAGGCGTGGGTGGAAGGCGAGTTCCTGGCCCCTGTTGTCGGCAAGAGGGGGACATGAACTGGCTGCCGGAAGAACCATCGTTAATGTGCCTTACCACCCTTTACCACCTCCTGGCTCCTGCTCACTAAGCCAGCCTGGTTCACTTTGACTATTACGTCGCCTGCAGCCACACATTTTACATCTACAGTGGGCTGCTGTGTACTGCTTCTGCTGTCTGTCTGTCTGTGTTTCCCACTGCCAGGGTACACAGAATTACCTTCTGCTGCCGCTCTGCCACCAGCTATTACGTCCAACAATAGCTACTCTCATTACTCCTCCATTCCTCCTGCTGCTGCTGCTGTCTGTCTGTGTTTCCCACTGCCAGGGTACACAGAATTACCTTCTGCTGCCACTCTGCCACCAGCTATTACGTCCAACAATAGCTACTCTCATTACTCCTCCATTCCTCCTGCTGCTGCTGCTGCTGTCTGTCTGTGTTTCCCACTGCCAGGGTACACAGAATTACCTTCTGCTGCCGCTCTGCCACCAGCTATTACGTCCAACAATAGCTATATCTGTGTAATTTGCTGTAAAAAAAAAAAAAAAGTAAACCATTAAAAAAAAAAAAGGTTTAATTTTTCTGAGGTGCCCGGGTTGAAAACTGTGTTGTCCCAGTTGTGTATTGGACACGATGTGGGCTGCACGACCGCTGTCTGGGACCTCCTGTTGTGTTTATTTACAGCCCTGGTATCAACGCTAGGTACCAGGGCTATTATGTCACGCTGCCTACCTACCTGCTGCCACACTCACACTACTCCTCCATTCCTCCTGCTGCTGCTGCTGCCTGTCTGTGTTTCCCACTGCCAGGGTACACAGAATTACCTTCTGCTGCCACTCTGCCACCAGCTATTACGTCCAACAATAGCTACTCTCATTACTCCTCCATTCCTCCTGCTGCTGCTGTCTGTCTGTGTTTCCCACTGCCAGGGTACACAGAATTACCTTCTGCTGCCACTCTGCCACCAGCTATTACGTCCAACAGTAGCTACTCTCATTACTCCTCCATTCCTCCTGCTGCTGCTGCTGTCTGTCTGTGTTTCCCACTGCCAGGGTACACAGAATTACCTTCTGCTGCCACTCTGCCACCAGCTATTACGTCCAACAATAGCTATATCTGTGTAATTTGCTGTAAAAAAAAAAAAAAGGTAAACCATTAAAAAAAAAAAAAAGGTTTAATTTTTCTGAGGTGCCCGGGTTGAAAACTGTGTTGTCCCAGTTGTGTATTGGACACGATGTGGGCTGCACGACCGCTGTCTGGGACCTCCTGTTGTGTTTATTTACAGCCCTGGTATCAACGCTAGGTACCAGGGCTATTATGTCACGCTGCCTACCTACCTGCTGCCACACTCACACTACTCCTCCATTCCTCCTGCTGCTGCTGCTGGCTGTCTGTGTTTCCCACTGCCAAGGGTACACAGATTTTACCTTCTGCTCCTGCCACTCTGCTACCAGCTATTACGTCCAACAATAGCTACTCTCATTACTCCTCCATTCCTCCTGCTGCTGCTGCTGTCTGTCTGTGTTTCCCACTGCCAGGGTACACAGAATGACCTTCTGCTGCCACTCTGCCACCAGCTATTACGTCCAACAATAGCTATATCTGTGTAATTTGCTGTAAAAAAAAAAAAAGTAAACCATTAAGAAAAAAAAAGGTTTAATTTTTCTGAGGTGCCCGGGTTGAAAACTGTGTTGTCCCAGTTGTGTATTGGACACGATGTGGGCTGCACGACCGCTGTCTGGGACCTCCTGTTGTGCTTATTTACAGCCCTGGTATCAACGCTAGGTACCAGGGCTATTATGTCACGCTGCCTACCTACCTGACTGCCTGCTGCCACACACTCATCCTCCTCCTCCTGCTGCTGAATTTACCTCCTGCTGTCTGTGTGTTTCCACTGCCAGGGAGCACATACAATGGCGCTTCCAACATGCGTGCGCCACCAGCTATTTATTACGCTCAAAAATAGCTGCATTTTCTTAAAAAAACAAAAAATATATATATTCTTTTTATTAATACTTTGTGATATTATTTTTAGAGGTGTCTGGGTTGAAAACTGTGTTGTCCCAGTTGTGTATTGGACATGATGTGGGCTTCACGACCGCTGTCTGGAACCTCATGCTGTGTATTTACGGCCTGGTACCACCGCTTGGTACCACACAGCCTATTATGTCTCGCTGCCTGCCTCATTGACTGCCTGCTGCCACACAATCATTCTCCTCCTCCTGCTGCTGCTGCTGAATTTACCTCATGCTGTCTGTGTGTTTCCACTGCCAGGGAGCACATACAATGGCGCTTCCAACATGCGTGCGCCACCAGCTATTTATTACGCTCAAAAATAGCTGCATTTCTTTAAAAAAAATTTATAAAAGAGAAATAAGTGAAGAAGAAGAAGACGATATAGAAGAAGAAGAAGATATAGAAAAAGAAGAAGACGAAATAGAAAAATAATAATAAGAAGAGGATATAGAAAAAGAAGATATAGAAGAAGAAGATGAAGAAGAAAAAGATGAAGAAGATGAAGATGAAGATGAAGAAGATGAAGAAGAAGATGAAGAAGAAGAAGAAGACGATGAAGAAGAAGATGATGAAGATGAAGAAGAAGAAGAAGATGATGAAGAAGAAGATGAAGATGAAGAAGATGAAGAAGAAGAAGATGAAGAAGAAGAAGATGAAGAAGATGAAGAAGAAGAAGATGATGAAGAAGAAGAAGAAGATGAAGAAGAAGAAGATGAAGAAGAAGAAGATGAAGAAGATGAAGAAGAAGAAGAAGAAGATATAGAAGAAGAAGTAGATAAAGAAGAAGAAGATATAGAAGAAGAAGAAGAAAATGAAGAAGAAGAAGAAGATATAGAAGAAGAAGAAGAAAATGAAGAAGAAGAACAAGAAGAAGATATAGAAGAAGAAGAAGATATAGAAGAAGAAGAAGAAGAAGAAGAAGAAGAAGAAGAAGAAGATATAGAAGAAGAAGAAGAAGAAGATATAGAAGATAAAGAAGAAGAAGTATATACACTACTGAACAGAATTTTGGACACAACTTCTCTTCTCTTTCCACCTTTTTTTTTAAAGGAACATCCCCACATAATCACTTGCTGTTGTTACTTGGGAAAAAAGATGTTTCTTGCATCATTCACCCTCAAAACAAGTGTTGGAAGCTATTTAAGGCCAATTCGAATAGTCAGCTCGAATAATGAGCTCGAATACCGACTCGAATAGTGAGTTCGAAGTCCGAGGTCGAATCGAATAGCAAAAAATATTCGACTCGAATATTCGACCGAATTCGAATAATTTACTATTCAAATTCGACCAAACTCGAATAATAAAAAAGGGTATCCGAGCATCACTGCTCCTGAGTTCCTTGGTTGCTTGTTATACTTCATTGGACCATTTGCAGATAATGTCCCAGCACTGTAAAGTAGACTCAGTGGCATAGCTAAGGAGTTATGGGCACTTACGGTGCAAGTTTTACATGGGCCCCCCCCAAGCACTCTATACATTACAACTTATACGGCACCAAAACCTGCCAAGGATTTCCAGTGTCAGAAGTGCAAGAAGGGGATGGGGAACAGTTTGTTAATGATTACTACTATTTAAAGCATCTATAGAAGTGATAATTACTAGCAGAGGACCAATAAAGAGCTAATATTGTGCTTAAAAAAGGGCCCCTTGGGGCCCCTCTGGCCCAAGGTCCCTGATGCGGTCGCTACCTCTGCAACCCCCTATTGCTACGCCACTGAGTAGACTACTGGTCATAACTAAGTATAACTAACTAAAAGGTAAATAAAGATTACTGGTACAACAGCTCAGCTTATTGCCTTAATGCAAGGGCAGGGCTCTCTCACCTTTTTGAGTCTTGGAATTTGCTACACATTTATTCATAAGGATTCAGAAGAAGGAGAGAGAGGAGAGGAGGCCGGCACTGCAGTCAATAATTTATTCCATGGTGCAAAAAAATGTCATGCAGAAAAATACATTTAGTGCAAACATGTGACATACCGGTCTTGAAGGCTATGTGGGCAGCAGTGGGTGCTGGGCACTATATGCCTGACGGCATCTTCGCGCGAAACGGCCATCAGGCATATAGTGCGAAGCACCCACCGCTACCCACATAGCCTTCAAGACCGGTATGTCACATGTTTGCACTAAATGTATTTTTCTGCATGACATTTTTTTGCACCATGGAATAAATTATTGACTGCAGTGCCGGCCTCCTCTCCTCTCTCTCCTTCAGAATAGTATATGGCTTTTCTATCGACCAGAGTACGCAGCCAAAGCCATTGGTGTGAAAGGCATTGTGGGTCCTACCAGCTCCTTGCTTAAAGAACAATTTCTTGCTGCAGTGCCAACCTAAACAACTTCTTTACCTAGAACATTTATTCATAACAATTTGGTCACTGTAATTATCAACTCTGTATTTTGTACAGATTCTGTATTTTATACCAACTCTGTATTTTGTATATTGGTGTTTACCATTGTATTATTTTGTACCCCATTTGTGTTTCTCACTTTGTGTATAAATCAATAATAATAATATGCAGTCGTGCTATGGCCAGTATAGGCAACGGGAGAAGATATTCCCTCCCTGGAATAACTAAATATATGTAAATACTGTGTTCACTTTTCAGATTCCTCGCTTCAGATTAACTCTTAGATTCAAATCCATGAAAGATGTAAGGAGGAGAATTCTAAGCATTTCTTTGGAATGTTTAACGGTGCTACCCAGAGAAATCACATGAAGTAACTTCTTATCAACAAGGAAATTTGACTTTATATATATATATATATCAGAAGAGTTGTAAGTAACGGAAGGGTGTTTTGTCCAACATAAGCTTGTTGTTCTCCGCTGGTGCCTAATTTCTGTGGCAATTTCCTCTGCTATCTTGGAAATAAATTCCAGTGATCCTGATTCCTGACCTATTATTCACATCCTGTTCAGTGAAGTGATTCAGCTCATCTAGCCAGCAACTGGTATGTGGAGGAAGAGGAGGCGTGTGCAGATAATACAGACAGTGAGATACCACCGCCACACTCTCCTGGCAACCCCCAATAAATCCTGCTCTATAGGCTAACTGACTCAGGATTTAGGAATTTACTGGAAGACGCATTTTACAGGAAGATGGAGAGAAACCATGACCAATAATTGAACTTCATCCCAATCAGTAGCTGATACCCCCTTTCCCATGAGAAATCTATTCCTTTTCACAAACGGATCATCAGGGGCCTCTGTATGGCTAATATTGTGGTAAAACCCCTCCCACAGGAAACTGTGAGGACCGTGGTCCTGGTAGTTTCCTGTCGTTGCATTGTGGGAAATAGTTATTTACATCTGTTTCCAACTGCCAAAAAAGCAGGCAGCAACTACTTCCAGTGACATCACCAGCCAGCAGTAAAAATGTCACCATGTGATAAATGTCAGAATGTAAATCAGGGAGAGGAAAGATTTTACAATGGGCAAACACTGAATAAATAATTTATACATTATTATTGTAAAAATGAAGCACTTTTTTTTATTACATTCTTTTCACTGGAGTTCCTCTTTAAGCTGATATATGACATTTTCCATTGCAGCCTTAGCACTGGATCCATTCAATTCCTTCTATTTTGAACTAATAAAAATGCAAGTTCCAAGATGAAGTGAAATTCTGTGGCACCAGTCGTTGTTTCTTCCCTAATCAGGATACAGTGCTTTCACTCCCTAAACATACAGCCAAGTTTGCTGGTCACGTAGCAACCAAGCATGATGTGCCATATATAGGCATGCTTGGTTGCCGGTAAGTGGCCTTTGACAGGAATGGTACGACAGACTGTGCAGCATTTCTCAAAGGACCTTAACATATTCATCTTGCAGGAAGTACCGCCCACAGCACTGGTTGATGAGAAATGAATCTTTGTTGTACAAATGATGTCTATTGATGCATGCAGGGATTACATTACCTAAAACACTCAGGCCCCTTTCACACTGTGACATTTTCATTGCGGTGCGTTACCCTTTTTTACCGCAGGGTGACGCTAGGGCAATGAAAGTCTGTGTGCCTTTCACCCTGGATGCAATATGCCAGAAGTGGCTCATCTAACACTAGAGCATCCGTGTGTTGTCGGGCCACATGTGCGGCGGGACGGAAGTCATGTAAGTCTATGGCGATGCAGGTTTTTATAAACTGTTTTCGCATTGCAGTGCACATGCGCGGAAGCGTGTTTTGTTAAAACACTTCTGCACATTTCTTATTTTGCTCACAGGAAGTGAGCACTAGAGTGCCTTACTTCCTGTTTGGCTTTTAGCCAGAAGAGGGATTGTGACAATCCAGCCCCGCGATCCCGTCGAGATCTGCTCCCGTTAGCGTACGCAGGAAGTACGGGCGCAGACGGACAACGAGACCGGTTGCTGGATCGTCAGAGGTAAGAAGAAAAGGGCGACAGAGCGTGCCAATCCCGTCTAATCTGCTCCCGTTAGCATACGCAGGAAGAACGGTGGACAGACTGACAATAAAGATTGGTCGCGCAGCTGCCGACAATATGTAATGGGACAAACATCCACCAATCCCGTATTACTAGGCCACTGTTGCCATGCAGGTCTCATGCACTAGAGACTGCTGGAGGCAAATTCACTGTGTGCGTAGTAAACGGTTAAGATTGGTTGGAGGTGCCCATACATGTACAATTTTGATTGTATATACAATCTGTAAACTAAAAATATCGATTTCGCGCTGGAAATCGGGTAAATACACTGCCACCACTGTCCGGTTGTATGGAGCGGACAGTCTCCAACGCTATCATAATACGGTAGCCAGCCCAATCACGTTCAACACGCTCAAGTCACCGTTCGGGGAATAATCACTTCCGACGGCTTAAAGACTGTGAGCAATGTGACGTTAAAGAAAGGTTACTGGGTCCTTATATGATGCAATCTCGAATTGTATTTATAATCGAGAAACGAAGTTATCGATTTCGCACAGGAAATCTGGTACTAGCTAATCCTAAAAGGAAGAAACGGTTATTTACAACCTAGCTAGCAAATCAACAATTTATAAGCAAATCATAAAACAATGCGGTAGTATGACTGACTCTTCAGAGGGCAGATTCGATATAGCAGCAATCAGATGACCAGAAAAGGCACACAACTGAACGATAAAATCGTTAGTTTATTTCTAAACTACATACACACAGCTTATTTTAGAACAGATTGATTGGACAGAGAGAAGAGAGGAAGAGAAACAGAATGTCCGATTATATACAGTTCAAATACCGTTATTGGTAGTCCATGCGGCAATCGCAAGTCTTTGGCGAAAGTCCCAAAATGGCGGTTGCCATGCGGCCAACAGGCCTTTGTTAGAAAGTTCAAAGATGGAGGTTTTGGCCCGTGTCCTTGCGGGCTGCCAGGATGTTACTAGGCATCAGATTGAAGGTAAAGGACGCAGAGCTTTCTGGGCTCTCTGTGGTTATAGCCCCCACTCCAGCAAGGAGGGGTTAGGGGGCGTGGATCACACACCTCTTTGCAGCAGGAGGTCTCTGCCCCTCTCATAGAGGCAAGAATTTACCTGAATCATGATAAGTGTGCTCATCTGCAAACCGTACAAGTTGTGTTAAATCTAATAACATTTTTAGGTTTGTCAGAATTTATCAAGAACGTTGATACCAAACTTGGGGGGTTTAGAGTGAATGGTGACCCCAAAATGCGTATCTCTGCTTTGGCAGGGCTTACCTTGAATTCAGAAACATCCAATCGTGTGGTTGGTTCCGAATTTCAGAATAAGCGGGTTCTAAAGGCCGTTGCCTATTTGGGAAGTCATCTTTATGATAAAAGATGGATTTCATATTTGTGAGGTCACAGATAGGTTTCCTACTAGTCACTGAGAAAGCCAGCTGTAGTCTCTAAGTGGCTTCTACAGGATGTTAGCAGGACCTCCTGTGGCTGCTCTTTTCATGTACGGAGCTGAGAAGCCACCAAGTCTGGGTTAGGCAGTGGAGGTGTGAGATTTCCCTCTTTCTGCCTGGTTGGGGGTCCCTGAATGCCCAGGACCCTTTGTCACACGGAGGTGCGAAAAAACTAGGTAATAAGAGCATTTGCTACATTTGACCAGGGAGAGGAACTGTTAACCCCAGGCTTCCCTGGTCTTTTTATAAACCAAGCCTTTCCCTATCTGCTGTCATTTTTTTAATAGTGGCAACAGGGAATATTTGATAAGGCTCTAACTACTTTTTTAGGACGAATAAACGTTGATTCGTCACACCTCCCCCTTTTAAGAGATTTGCTGGGGAGGAGTTAACAAGACTCTGAGTAAAGCAATCCACTGTCTGCTGGGTCTGGTACGCCACATCCGGAAAGGCTGGGTTGCGCCTGACCTTGGGGGGTTGCCTTTTACCCATTGCATTGGTCAGTGGGTTAGTCAGGAGGCTACAGGGCTTAGCAAACGTCCTGTAGTATCCCGCTGTTCCCAGAGAGGCCTGTACCTCTGTCATCACAATCTGATCTGCGTCTGGTTCAACGGTCAGATTGTCAGCTGACAGCTGTCCTAGTACCAGGGACGAGGGATCGCAGTGTTGCTCCCAAGTCGGGGGGAACACAGGGATGTCATCCGGGTACGTGACTGTACAACCATGCTTGCTCTTCCACTGGTCGTTCCACGCCTGGGGAAAGGTGGCTTGGGCATTCATCATACCAAAAGACATCCGCATCGAGGCGTTTAAGTCCAAGGGCAGGGTGAATGTGGATTCCAGGCGCGCCTCCGGCACGGTTGGAATCTGCCAGTATCCGTTGCTCCAATCCATGATCGTTAGGTAGTTGGCGGATGCCAGCCAATCCAACAGATCACCGAGGGGAGTCACGGGATACGCAACAGTTACTGGAATGTCGTCCGGCATCCTATAGGCCTCACAGAACCTCCTGGTGGTCTGTGAGCTAGAGGATTTGCGGAGGACAGCCATCTGTAACATCTCCTCATACTTCATCTTTACTTTTGCTTGCACCTCCGGAGAGGCGCTGTAGGGGACCTGCCATAAGGGCTTGGGAGTCCCCGGGTCCCTTCTGTGAACTGCCGTATCCTGCCTAGGGTTTTTGCGAAGATTTCGCTGTGGGGCCGCAGTGCGCTTCAGCGAGGCCTTCTGGGAGTACGAGAGGTGGGGGGTGACTTTCACATCATCCGCCAATTCTCGTGTGGGAGCTATCAACCCTGACAGGGGACCTGTGTCTGCCTGTTCTAATTGGCCGTACTCTCCTAGAACTAACTGCGTCCTGTCTGACTGGGCTTCTAACAGATCCACATGGACCGTGCTTCTACCTGGGGTGTCAATTACATAGGGGATGGGTTCACTGGAGTAGTTACCATTCTCCCTGTACACCTGTAGTGGAGCTTCCACTGCTGGCGGCTTAGCGGTCTGGCCACTAAGCGCACGCAGGTTGGAGTCGCTCTGTAGTATCCTCACGGATGTGGGACTACAAATCTCAGCCAGCTGCCTAGTGTGATCTGAGGTCAGCTGCTTAAAATCAAACTCTCTGGGGTCAGAGCTGACAGGAATGCCTGCAGGCTCTGAGCTCAGGTTACCAACAGTACTGTGTGTGTCTGTCTGCACAGGTACACCACCATAAACATCACCTTTTGGGTAAATCAAAATCACGTCAATATTAACATTGGTCTGGGGGTCAGAGATATCAGGGGAAGTCGAGACTTCTCCAGATAGTCCTGAGTCCAGAGTGCTGGTGACACTGAAGGCGTCAGCCAGCGTACTCTCACAAACATGCACAACATTATCAAAAGCGTTTGCATAACATGATATGTCATTTTTAGCATGAGTGTCACCCGCCTGAAAGTCAGAATTGTCAGAGGGAATCCCTGCTGTCAGCTCTGAGTTCATGCGGCTGGCCATAGAGCATGTAATGGCCAAAGAATGTACAGCGTTTCTATCACAATTATCACTGACACATGCAATTTCATTAGTAATAACAGGTGCAGAAAGGGATAAAAGACAGTCAGTTGCTGGTACATGTAAATCTGAGGGTACCTCCCGCCCAGCGGCGTTAGGTACAGTAGCAATAGCAGGTAAGGGTTTGACATCTCCCTGTTTTCCCAAAGGCTTGTACAGTACCTGGTGGTCAGGGAGTCCTGCTGGGAACTCCTGCATATCAGCAGAAAATTCCGAAGGGCACACAAGCGTGCCTAGATCAGTGCCAAGCACAGGAGGAGAGGGAATCTCGGCAACAGCCCACTCTGGAAAACCCACCCCCCATCCGGCCTTCTCGGGACCTGGGATAACAGGGTTGTGGTGGTTGGGAATGACTTCAGTCAGGGTGAGGAGCTTTTGTGGGAGAATATCTTCCTTTGTGGCAAGGTCGGAACAGACCAAGTAAACATCTGCTTCTGGAGCACTGGAGCAAAAGATGATCTGGTCGTCCACTGGAGCACTGTGAAGATTTCCGGAACCGTAGAGCATCTCTGACACGCTGACAGGCAGTGCAGAGGGTGATGCAGGTGACGGATCAGGGTTGCTAGCCATCTTCGGGCTAGGGACGATTGTTCTCTCCCTCTTGGGACAGAAGAACTTTATGTGGCCGGTTGCGCCACAAAGATTACACGTGCGAATGGCAGGTGTGTCAGACTGGGATGCAGCAATAGCAGCAGCTGCAGGTCTCAGTGGCACAAAGCTCACTGGGCCAGGAGGTGCGAATGCAGTAGGCTTACCTCCTTCCAAGTCCTGGGACAGTGTTCTGTGACTGTTCAGCACCAGGGTTCTCTGGCTGTCAAGTACAGGAACCTGATGGTACGCCCTCTCAGAGGTGCACACAGGAAAGTCTCGTTCCGTGCCCTCTTCCATGGCAGGAAGTTTTGCTGTGGGGGTCACGGGTAGAGGTTCGCATCTCTCCACCGAAACACATAGTGAAGAGTGCTGATTCGATTGGGTTAGCTGGGCCAACTCCAATTCACGCTGGAGCCGTAGCTCTTTGTCCTGGAGATCCCACTGGCGCAGTCGCTCTTGGCGCTCTGTTTCTAGCCGGCGCATCTTTGCCTCATGCTGGCGCTCCTCTCTCAGGAACTGCCGCTGTCGTTCTGCTTCCTGGCGCTGTTCTTCTGCCTCCTGGAGCAGAAGTTCTTGTAACTCCGGGTACATGCGCAGATCCTGGTCAGTCAGGTTTGCCAACCACTCCGGGGTTATCAGGACTGCAGGTAATAGAGGCATTAAGCAAGGTGGCGACAAGGATTCCATCTCTGGAGTAATGCCACCAGCTCAGCCTTGTTTGTGCTGCAAACAGCAATGCCGTGCGATTCGCAGAGGGCTTGCACGTCAGGAACTGACCAATTTTGGTGATCCTGAACTGAATCAGACATTCAGAAGAGAAGAGTATAAGAAAGAATAGGGTATAGCAAAGAAAAGGTTAGGAAATGTAGACCAATCTATTCACTATCAATGTGTACCGTTTTGTGCCCAGAACTTCGGTTCTGCAAGGCAGGATACTTAGTGACCACTGTCTTATTATTCTGGTTGCAAAGACTGAGTTTGTCAGATCTTTGCACTCTGATTTCCCAAAAGCTGGCTATGCCTGGTTTTGGGGTGTGCTATCACCACCACTGCCCACCAATGTGACAATCCAGCCCCGCGATCCCGTCGAGATCTGCTCCCGTTAGCGTACGCAGGAAGTACGGGCGCAGACGGACAACGAGACCGGTTGCTGGATCGTCAGAGGTAAGAAGAAAAGGGCGACAGAGCGTGCCAATCCCGTCTAATCTGCTCCCGTTAGCATACGCAGGAAGTACGGTGGACAGACTGACAATAAAGATTGGTCGCGCAGCTGCCGACAATATGTAATGGGACAAACATCCACCAATCCCGTATTACTAGGCCACTGTTGCCATGCAGGTCTCATGCACTAGAGACTGCTGGAGGCAAATTCACTGTGTGCGTAGTAAACGGTTAAGATTGGTTGGAGGTGCCCATACATGTACAATTTTGATTGTATATACAATCTGTAAACTAAAAATATCGATTTCGCGCTGGAAATCGGGTAAATACACTGCCACCACTGTCCGGTTGTATGGAGCGGACAGTCTCCAACGCTATCATAATACGGTAGCCAGCCCAATCACGTTCAACACGCTCAAGTCACCGTTCGGGGAATAATCACTTCCGACGGCTTAAAGACTGTGAGCAATGTGACGTTAAAGAAAGGTTACTGGGTCCTTATATGATGCAATCTCGAATTGTATTTATAATCGAGAAACGAAGTTATCGATTTCGCACAGGAAATCTGGTACTAGCTAATCCTAAAAGGAAGAAACGGTTATTTACAACCTAGCTAGCAAATCAACAATTTATAAGCAAATCATAAAACAATGCGGTAGTATGACTGACTCTTCAGAGGGCAGATTCGATATAGCAGCAATCAGATGACCAGAAAAGGCACACAACTGAACGATAAAATCGTTAGTTTATTTCTAAACTACATACACACAGCTTATTTTAGAACAGATTGATTGGACAGAGAGAAGAGAGGAAGAGAAACAGAATGTCCGATTATATACAGTTCAAATACCGTTATTGGTAGTCCATGCGGCAATCGCAAGTCTTTGGCGAAAGTCCCAAAATGGCGGTTGCCATGCGGCCAACAGGCCTTTGTTAGAAAGTTCAAAGATGGAGGTTTTGGCCCGTGTCCTTGCGGGCTGCCAGGATGTTACTAGGCATCAGATTGAAGGTAAAGGACGCAGAGCTTTCTGGGCTCTCTGTGGTTATAGCCCCCACTCCAGCAAGGAGGGGTTAGGGGGCGTGGATCACACACCTCTTTGCAGCAGGAGGTCTCTGCCCCTCTCATAGAGGCAAGAATTTACCTGAATCATGATAAGTGTGCTCATCTGCAAACCGTACAAGTTGTGTTAAATCTAATAACATTTTTAGGTTTGTCAGAATTTATCAAGAACGTTGATACCAAACTTGGGGGGTTTAGAGTGAATGGTGACCCCAAAATGCGTATCTCTGCTTTGGCAGGGCTTACCTTGAATTCAGAAACATCCAATCGTGTGGTTGGTTCCGAATTTCAGAATAAGCGGGTTCTAAAGGCCGTTGCCTATTTGGGAAGTCATCTTTATGATAAAAGATGGATTTCATATTTGTGAGGTCACAGATAGGTTTCCTACTAGTCACTGAGAAAGCCAGCTGTAGTCTCTAAGTGGCTTCTACAGGATGTTAGCAGGACCTCCTGTGGCTGCTCTTTTCATGTACGGAGCTGAGAAGCCACCAAGTCTGGGTTAGGCAGTGGAGGTGTGAGATTTCCCTCTTTCTGCCTGGTTGGGGGTCCCTGAATGCCCAGGACCCTTTGTCACACGGAGGTGCGAAAAAACTAGGTAATAAGAGCATTTGCTACATTTGACCAGGGAGAGGAACTGTTAACCCCAGGCTTCCCTGGTCTTTTTATAAACCAAGCCTTTCCCTATCTGCTGTCATTTTTTTAATAGTGGCAACAGGGAATATTTGATAAGGCTCTAACTACTTTTTTAGGACGAATAAACGTTGATTCGTCACACCTCCCCCTTTTAAGAGATTTGCTGGGGAGGAGTTAACAAGACTCTGAGTAAAGCAATCCACTGTCTGCTGGGTCTGGTACGCCACATCCGGAAAGGCTGGGTTGCGCCTGACCTTGGGGGGTTGCCTTTTACCCATTGCATTGGTCAGTGGGTTAGTCAGGAGGCTACAGGGCTTAGCAAACGTCCTGTAGTATCCCGCTGTTCCCAGAGAGGCCTGTACCTCTGTCATCACAATCTGATCTGCGTCTGGTTCAACGGTCAGATTGTCAGCTGACAGCTGTCCTAGTACCAGGGACGAGGGATCGCAGTGTTGCTCCCAAGTCGGGGGGAACACAGGGATGTCATCCGGGTACGTGACTGTACAACCATGCTTGCTCTTCCACTGGTCGTTCCACGCCTGGGGAAAGGTGGCTTGGGCATTCATCATACCAAAAAACATCCGCATCGAGGCGTTTAAGTCCAAGGGCAGGGTGAATGTGGATTCCAGGCGCGCCTCCGGCACGGTTGGAATCTGCCAGTATCCGTTGCTCCAATCCATGATCGTTAGGTAGTTGGCGGATGCCAGCCAATCCAACAGATCACCGAGGGGAGTCACGGGATACGCAACAGTTACTGGAATGTCGTCCGGCATCCTATAGGCCTCACAGAACCTGGTGGTCTGTGAGCTAGAGGATTTGCGGAGGACAGCCATCTGTAACATCTCCTCATACTTCATCTTTACTTTTGCTTGCACCTCCGGAGAGGCGCTGTAGGGGACCTGCCATAAGGGCTTGGGAGTCCCCGGGTCCCTTCTGTGAACTGCCGTATCCTGCCCAGGGTTTTTGCGAAGATTTCGCTGTGGGGCCGCAGTGCGCTTCAGCGAGGCCTTCTGGGAGTACGAGAGGTGGGGGGTGACTTTCACATCATCCGCCAATTCTCGTGTGGGAGCTATCAACCCTGACAGGGGACCTGTGTCTGCCTATTCTAATTGGCCGTACTCTCCTAGAACTAACTGCGTCCTGTCTGACTGGGCTTCTAACAGATCCACATGGACCGTGCTTCTACCTGGGGTGTCAATTACATAGGGGATGGGTTCACTGGAGTAGTTACCATTCTCCCTGTACACCTGTAGTGGAGCTTCCACTGCTGGCGGCTTAGCGGTCTGGCCACTAAGCGCACGCAGGTTGGAGTCGCTCTGTAGTATCCTCACGGATGTGGGACTACAAATCTCAGCCAGCTGCCTAGTGTGATCTGAGGTCAGCTGCTTAAAATCAAACTCTCTGGGGTCAGAGCTGACAGGAATGCCTGCAGGCTCTGAGCTCAGGTTACCAACAGTACTGTGTGTGTCTGTCTGCACAGGTACACCACCATAAACATCACCTTTTGGGTAAATCAAAATCACGTCAATATTAACATTGGTCTGGGGGTCAGAGATATCAGGGGAAGTCGAGACTTCTCCAGATAGTCCTGAGTCCAGAGTGCTGGTGACACTGAAGGCGTCAGCCAGCGTACTCTCACAAACATGCACAACATTATCAAAAGCGTTTGCATAACATGATATGTCATTTTTAGCATGAGTGTCACCCGCCTGAAAGTCAGAATTGTCAGAGGGAATCCCTGCTGTCAGCTCTGAGTTCATGCGGCTGGCCATAGAGCATGTAATGGCCAAAGAATGTACAGCGTTTCTATCACAATTATCACTGACACATGCAATTTCATTAGTAATAACAGGTGCAGAAAGGGATAAAAGACAGTCAGTTGCTGGTACATGTAAATCTGAGGGTACCTCCCGCCCAGCGGCGTTAGGTACAGTAGCAATAGCAGGTAAGGGTTTGACATCTCCCTGTTTTCCCAAAGGCTTGTACAGTACCTGGTGGTCAGGGAGTCCTGCTGGGAACTCCTGCATATCAGCAGAAAATTCCGAAGGGCACACAAGCGTGCCTAGATCAGTGCCAAGCACAGGAGGAGAGGGAATCTCGGCAACAGCCCACTCTGGAAAACCCACCCCCCATCCGGCCTTCTCGGGACCTGGGATAACAGGGTTGTGGTGGTTGGGAATGACTTCAGTCAGGGTGAGGAGCTTTTGTGGGAGAATATCTTCCTTTGTGGCAAGGTCGGAACAGACCAAGGAAACATCTGCTTCTGGAGCACTGGAGCAAAAGATGATCTGGTCGTCCACTGGAGCACTGTGAAGATTTCCGGAACCGTAGAGCATCTCTGACACGCTGACAGGCAGTGCAGAGGGTGATGCAGGTGACGGATCAGGGTTGCTAGCCATCTTCGGGCTAGGGACGATTGTTCTCTCCCTCTTGGGACAGAAGAACTTTATGTGGCCGGTTGCGCCACAAAGATTACACGTGCGAATGGCAGGTGTGTCAGACTGGGATGCAGCAATAGCAGCAGCTGCAGGTCTCAGTGGCACAAAGCTCACTGGGCCAGGAGGTGCGAATGCAGTAGGCTTACCTCCTTCCAAGTCCTGGGACAGTGTTCTGTGACTGTTCAGCACCAGGGTTCTCTGGCTGTCAAGTACAGGAACCTGATGGTACGCCCTCTCAGAGGTGCACACAGGAAAGTCTCGTTCCGTGCCCTCTTCCATGGCAGGAAGTTTTGCTGTGGGGGTCACGGGTAGAGGTTCGCATCTCTCCACCGAAACACATAGTGAAGAGTGCTGATTCGATTGGGTTAGCTGGGCCAACTCCAATTCACGCTGGAGCCGTAGCTCTTTGTCCTGGAGATCCCACTGGCGCAGTCGCTCTTGGCGCTCTGTTTCTAGCCGGCGCATCTTTGCCTCATGCTGGCGCTCCTCTCTCAGGAACTGCCGCTGTCGTTCTGCTTCCTGGCGCTGTTCTTCTGCCTCCTGGAGCAGAAGTTCTTGTAACTCCGGGTACATGCGCAGATCCTGGTCAGTCAGGTTTGCCAACCACTCCGGGGTTATCAGGACTGCAGGTAATAGAGGCATTAAGCAAGGTGGCGACAAGGATTCCATCTCTGGAGTAATGCCACCAGCTCAGCCTTGTTTGTGCTGCAAACAGCAATGCCGTGCGATTCGCAGAGGGCTTGCACGTCAGGAACTGACCAATTTTGGTGATCCTGAACTGAATCAGACATTCAGAAGAGAAGAGTATAAGAAAGAATAGGGTATAGCAAAGAAAAGGTTAGGAAATGTAGACCAATCTATTCACTATCAATGTGTACCGTTTTGTGCCCAGAACTTCGGTTCTGCAAGACAGGATACTTAGTGACCACTGTCTTATTATTCTGGTTGCAAAGACTGAGTTTGTCAGATCTTTGCGCTCTGATTTCCCAAAAGCTGGCTATGCCTGGTTTTGGGGTGTGCTATCACCACCACTGCCCACCAATGTGACAATCCAGCCCCGCGATCCCGTCGAGATCTGCTCCCGTTAGCGTACGCAGGAAGTACGGGCGCAGACGGACAACGAGACCGGTTGCTGGATCGTCAGAGGTAAGAAGAAAAGGGCGACAGAGCGTGCCAATCCCGTCTAATCTGCTCCCGTTAGCATACGCAGGAAGTACGGTGGACAGACTGACAATAAAGATTGGTCGCGCAGCTGCCGACAATATGTAATGGGACAAACATCCACCAATCCCGTATTACTAGGCCACTGTTGCCATGCAGGTCTCATGCACTAGAGACTGCTGGAGGCAAATTCACTGTGTGCGTAGTAAACGGTTAAGATTGGTTGGAGGTGCCCATACATGTACAATTTTGATTGTATATACAATCTGTAAACTAAAAATATCGATTTCGCGCTGGAAATCGGGTAAATACACTGCCACCACTGTCCGGTTGTATGGAGCGGACAGTCTCCAACGCTATCATAATACGGTAGCCAGCCCAATCACGTTCAACACGCTCAAGTCACCGTTCGGGGAATAATCACTTCCGACGGCTTAAAGACTGTGAGCAATGTGACGTTAAAGAAAGGTTACTGGGTCCCTATATGATGCAATCTTGAATTGTATTTATAATCGAGAAACGAAGTTATCGATTTCGCACAGGAAATCTGGCACTAGCTAATCCTAAAAGGAAGAAACGGTTATTTACAACCTAGCTAGCAAATCAACAATTTATAAGCAAATCATAAAACAATGCGGTAGTATGACTGACTCTTCAGAGGGCAGATTCGTTATAGCAGCAATCAGATGACCAGAAAAGGCACACAACTGAACGATAAAATCGTTAGTTTATTGCTAAACTACATACACACAGCTTATTTTAGAACAGATTGATTGGACAGAGAGAAGAGAGGAAGAGAAACAGAATGTCCGATTATATACAGTTCAAATACCGTTATTGGTAGTCCATGCGGCAATCGCAAGTCTTTGGCGAAAGTCCCAAAATGGCGGTTGCCATACGGCCAACAGGCCTTTGTTAGAAAGTTCAAAGATGGAGGTTTTGGCCCGTGTCCTTGCGGGCTGCCAGGATGTTACTAGGCATCAGATTGAAGGTAAAGGACGCAGAGCTTTCTGGGCTCTCTGTGGTTATAGCCCCCACTCCAGCAAGGAGGGGTTAGGGGGCGTGGATCACACACCTCTTTGCAGCAGGAGGTCTCTGCCCCTCTCATAGAGGCAAGAATTTACCTGAATCATGATAAGTGTGCTCATCTGCAAACCGTACAAGTTGTGTTAAATCTAATAACATTTTTAGGTTTGTCAGAATTTATCAAGAACGTTGATACCAAACTTGGGGGGTTTAGAGTGAATGGTGACCCCAAAATGCGTATCTCTGCTTTGGCAGGGCTTACCTTGAATTCAGAAACATCCAATCGTGTGGTTGGTTCCGAATTTCAGAATAAGCGGGTTCTAAAGGCCGTTGCCTATTTGGGAAGTCATCTTTATGATAAAAGATGGATTTCATATTTGTGAGGTCACAGATAGGTTTCCTACTAGTCACTGAGAAAGCCAGCTGTAGTCTCTAAGTGGCTTCTACAGGATGTTAGCAGGACCTCCTGTGGCTGCTCTTTTCATGTACGGAGCTGAGAAGCCACCAAGTCTGGGTTAGGCAGTGGAGGTGTGAGATTTCCCTCTTTCTGCCTGGTTGGGGGTCCCTGAATGCCCAGGACCCTTTGTCACACGGAGGTGCGAAAAGACTAGGTAATAAGAGCATTTGCTACATTTGACCAGGGAGAGGAACTGTTAACCCCAGGTCTTTTTATAAACCAAGCCTTTCACTATCTGCTGTCATTTTTTTAATAGTGGCAACAGGGAATATTTTATAAGGCTCTAACTACTTTTTTAGGACGAATAAACGTTGATTCGTCACAGGGATTACAGCTGAAATGCCTGAAGTTATTTTCAGCGACGCGAGGTGATCATCACACCGCTACTGCCAGTTTCCAAAATGAATGCGGCCTCAGACTTTCACTGGAAAAACTTTTCATTGCCAAGACAGAGCCCTGCTCATTCTGGTGATCCCAGGCAGGGGCATAGCAATCGCCATGGCAACCATAGCACTGCTATGGGGCCCGCCCTGAGCACTACGTCACAGGGGGCCCGCAGCAGGATGCCCCGCTAGGTGCTGGACGGGTTGCAGCATGAGGGGAGAGCTTGGTGGCACGTCGGTGGGGAGGCAGGATGGGCCTCCCCTCCCTCACCTCGGGCTCTCCCCTCCAACATTAAATAGTCTATATGCAGGTGGCGATGCAGCGGCAGATACATACCTTCCGTGCGCTCCAGCGCGGATGGTTCTCCCTCTAGTGTCTGACGCGACTTCCTGTTTATACAGGGAGTGGCGTCAGAGGCTAGAGAGAGACGCATCTGTGGAGCATGGGCCCTAGCCTGGGGGGTGCCGCCTGTCACTCACTACCTAACTGGGGGGCGCCTGTCACTACCTAACTGGGGGTCCCTGTCGCTCACAACCTAACCTGGGGGGCGCCTGTCACTCACTACCTAACCTGGGGGTCCCTGTCACTCACAACCTAACCTGGGGGGGGCCTGTCACTCATAACCTAACCTGGTGGTCCCTGTCACTCACAACCTAACCTGGTGGTCCCTGTCACTCACAACCTAACCTGGTGGTCCCTGTCACTCACTACCTAACCTGGGTGGCCCCTGTCACTCACTACCTAACCTGGGGGGCCCCTGTCACTCACTACCGAACCTGGGGGGCCCGTCACTCACTACCTAACCTGGGGGTCGCCTGTCACTCACTACCTAACCTGGGGGTCCCTGTCACTCACAACCTAACCTGGGGGGCGCCTGTCACTCACTACCTAACCTGGGGGCCCCTGTCACTTACAACCTAACCTGGGGGGCGCCTGTCACTCACTACCTAACCTGGGGATCCCTGTCACTCACTACCTAAACTGGGGGCTCCTGTCACTACATACACTGGGGGGTCCCTGTCACTACCTGAACTGGGGGGCACCTGTCACTACTTACACTGGGGGCTCCTGTCACTGTCTGAACTGGGGGGGGCTCCTGTCACTGTCTGAACTGGGGGGCTCCTGTCACTGCCTGAACTGGGGGGCTCCTGTCACTACCTTAACTGGGGGGCTCCTGTCACTACCTAAACTATCCAGGCCAGCCAGCCCAGCATCACCACCAGCCAACCAGCCCAGAATCACTGTCAAAAAGGCCACCGCATCACCACCAGTCAGGCCAGCATTTACTTCAACCAGCCAAGCAGAGCCCAGCACAGCCCAGCATCACCGTCAGCCAGCCCGGGCCACAGCATCACCGCCAGTCAACCCAGCCACAGCATCACCGCCAACCCAGCCACAGCATCGATCACAGCATCACCGCCAGCCAACCCGGCCACAGCATCACCGCCAGCCAGGCCACAGCATCACCACCAGCCAGGCCACAGCATCACTGCCAGGCCTTTCAGCCCACACATCAACCCCAATCCAGCCAAAAACAGTATTGCCAGGCACAGCAGCCAGTACAGGAGAATTCAGAAGCCAGGTGAGAGGTGTCTACCATATTAAGGGGGCATTTTGCCTATTTATGTGAAATGCTGTCTATTTATGTGCCTCATGACTGCTGAATTTGTGTTGTTGGCGGCCTCATGATTGCTGAATTTGTCTTGTTGGGGCCTCATGATTTGTTGGGGGCCTCATGATTGCTGAATTTGTCTTGTTGGGGGCCTCATGATTGCTGAATTTGTCTTGTTGGGGCCTCATGATTTGTTGGGGGCCTCATGATTGCTGAATATGTCTTGTTGGGGGTCACATGATTGCTAACTGCGACACTATGAAAAAAGCTGAATCATCATCATATGAGACAATAGCATTAAACCTACTTTTTTTAGCTTTTTAAAACAGAAAATAAAACTGGGAGGTTCTAAAAAAATGAATATATTTTTCAGGAGTAGGATGGATGAAATTGTTTATTTTCACAGTTTATTTTCAACTTGGATTTTCCATAATGTTTATGTATGAGTTAAAACGTTTGTACAGTATTTAGTTTTAATTGCTGTTGCCACAAGGGGGCCCAGTGATTTCTAGTTACGCCCCTGACTACTACCTAAACTGGGGACACCTATAGACCTGGCTACTTATACTGTACTTAGAGGGGTGTGGGAATGTTGGTGTGGAGGGTCCTGGAGGAATGTTTGGGTGGGAGGTTTGAGGTCCGTGGGGTTGGAAGGTCGTAGGTGGGGGCCCATAACATTTTTTTGCTATGGGGCCCAGTCATTTCTAGCTACGCCCCTGATCCCAGGCCCAGATTTACCTCACAGGAGCCTACAGGCACAGATTTTCCTGATCCTTAGACTTCCACAAACCTACAAACCCTCATCAAACTGCACCACAAGTGTGCTGACTGGCCCAGCTGTTACTTCTCCCTTACTTCCCTAGCCTGTATTAGGTAGCTACAGCTAGAGGTGCCCCTAACTGAAGGGAGATCTCATCAGTGGAATGCAGAGAGCTGGGTGAGAAAACTGATTTACACTCTCGTCAGGACTCTGCATAGGGAAGGGAGGCGCTCGGGGAGGGGATTGAGCTGCCTTTCCTTCATCAGGTGCCTGCAGGCACGTGCCTACAGTGCCTTATGTAAAATCCGGCCCTGGGTGATTCTGTGTGAAGCACACCTTTAGTAAACAAGTGTTGGTAAACAGTGGCTCTGGGAAATGAACAGGCCATTCACTTTGCTGTCAAAGTCGTTAGCCTATGTCTGAAATGTACATAATCCAGGAAGGATTAAGATCAGATGGGCCCTAGGCAAGATAGCAATTTTTTGCCAATCGCTGATGATTACGTAATTTTTTTAGATAGATTTGGTGGGAGCTAGCATCCACCAGGGTCCTAGACTCTCTCCAGGCCCTAGGCATTTGCCTATGTTTGCCTTGTGGATGATTCGGCTCTGACATAATACAAGCCGCCTTCCCCACTTGTGAGTTGCTAGCTGCATTTTTAGCAACACTCAAGGACATCAAAGTGCATAGACTGCACTGACTGATGTTTCCCACCATGCAGTGCAATTAAGCATGGTAAAGCATAGCTGCTGCAATTTTGCACAAATGCACCGCATCAAAGAGCAACACAAGTGCAATGTCTTGCTATGGCTATCTGTATGGCATGCAGTACACCAGTGGGGAAGGGGCCTACTTATGGATCATAGGCACTAGTCTGATGTGGCTCATGAGAAAGAGGCCCAGCTGCCTGCCACAAGCATGACTTTACAGGCAGACGCTGGCCGGTCCCCATGTGCTTCTTACTCTGTCCCTGCTGTGTGTTTCCTCCCCAGCTGTACTGAAGCTAGTGTCGTCTGCATTTGCTGCCATATGAGAGCGTTACCTATACGTCTGCCTGTATTTACACGCACTCATGGCAAGCAGCTGGGACTTTTTTCGTGAGCCACCCTGTACTTTGAAGTAGTGTGATGTGGCAGATAACAGGAGAATTATTTTAAGAAATGGTAGTGCAGCACTGTGGTCCCCGTTTCAAATCTGGGTCAGGAGCACACTACCTGTACATTCTCCTCATTTCTGCATTGCTTTCTTTCAGCCACTGCAGTTTCCTCCCACATGTAGGGGGAATTGTGGATCTCAACTGCTACCTATGCTTATTACCTTGCAGCTCAGCTGCCCCACTTACAGCGGCGTAAGCGTAACTAGAGGGCAGCAGCCACTGCGATCACAGGGGGGGGGGGGGGGGGCAGAGCTGTGGGGGACCCCCAACTACTAACCTATACAGGGGACCATCCTCCAGATCAGGAATTTTGTGGCTTCACTTTTCATGGTTGTAAAGATCACGATTGCCATACTTAATTATGACCTCTGCATGATGGGTCCTAAGGCAGTGAAGGGCACCAAGGAGGGGTGGGAACATTGGGGGGCCCCATCAATATTTCGCTAGAGGGCCCCATGAATTGCAGTTAATTATGCCACTTATAACATTAACAGAGAGATTACACAGACAGGAACTGACACTTTCTAAATCTCCTCAGTGTAAAGATTCCTTCCATGGAAGTTAGAAAGGCGCAAAACACACGTTCCCTTCCTGCCAATAACTAAACTGCAAAGTCCGAGACTCTAGGATTACTCACATTACACTTTCACCTAAAGCCACTCTCTGATATCCCCCTCTATAGGAAAACACTGCATTTCCTACCTAGAGGATGTAACCTCTTTGAAGCAAAGCTCTGGTTTGCTAAATGGATCAAATGTCTTCACTAGAAAGAGTAGAACTAGTCAGGACACATTCATCCCTTGCTGATGATTTTACATTTAGAGCATAGAGAAAGAGGCGCTGGAGGGAGAGAAGGGACAGCAGCATGCGTTGGGGCAGGTAGCTAAAATCAAAATGTCAAACATTTTCCTGTGCAGCTCTGCCTGGCTAACAGTGGAAGCTAACCAGGGGCGTATCTGAGTAATATAGAGCCTATGGCAAACTCTGAAATTGCCCTCCCCCCTCCTCTCTAAAAACAGTATCCTTTCTTGCGTAGATTTGTTATGATTGCTTGTGTATTTTGGCTCTGGATATTGCTGAAGTTACTTTTTTGGAAATAGCTCTTCTTATTCCCTTTCTACCCTCTTTTCTAACACTAACCCAAGTGGGCCCTACATGTTCCCCAGTTAACATAATTAATCTGATCTAATGTATGAGTGATGGGGGCCATGGCGGTGCAGCACAGAAGCAGGCATGGCGCCCATGGTACTGTGGCGCCCATGGCACAAGCCATGCCTGCACCCCTTTAGATACGCCTCTGAAGCTAACAAAGGAGTGCTGAAGAGGTTAATAAGTTTGGATTGGTAGATTGGATAAACCTATACAGTTCCATGTTCAAAAAGTCCCTTGCTAACCCTTCCAAGATTTACCCTTTCCTTATGCCTAACCCTAACCTTCCCCCTAATGTTAGCCATTTCTTCATGCTTAACCCAAATATCCCCCTAATATTAAGCCCTTCCTTGGATTAACCCTAACCACCCCTCTAAAGATGATTTCTCAAAGGATACCTGAACTGAGACTAAGCTACCAAAGGTTAGCACAGAAATATGTTCATGCAGGATCAACATACCTGCGCGCATTGTCCGTTCCTCTCCTCATTTTCCTGTCTCGGTAATCACATCTTGAAAAATGTGACTTTTAATGAGAAACCGTGGACCAAGAATTGAACTTCGTTCAAATCAGTAGCGGATTCCCCCTTTTCTACGAGAAATCTATTCCTTTTCTCAAACAGATCATCAGGGGGCTCGGTATGACTGATATTGTGGTGAAACCCCTCCCACAGTGTGATGTCAGGACCATGGTCCTGACAGTTTCCTGTCTGTGAACCTCGTTGCATTGTGGAAAATAACCAAGCAGCATCTCCTTCCACTGACATCACCCGCCAGCAGTAAAATGTCACCATGTGATAAATGTCAGAATGTAAATCAGGGAGAGGAAAGATTTTACAATGGACAAACACTGACTAAATCATTTATACATAATTATGGTAAAATTAAGCACTTTTTTTAATTACTTCATTTTCACTGGAGTTCCTCTTTAAGGAAGGGGCAGGCTTGCAGCAATGTTTCCTCCTATCACCCTCCCATTACCTCCTATTCCCCGCCTCATGAGACGAGAGAATGGGGCAGGGAAGAGGAGGTAATAGGTGGGAATATCACAGCAAGTCTGCCTGTTCCTGTCTGAAATTTTGACTTTAGCCAAAAGTCACATTTTTCAAGGAGTAATTAGGTAGCTTTGTCTCAAGTCAGGGATCCTTTAACTTTGACCTTGAAGCTAACCTCCACCTACATCTAACCCAATTAACCACTCATTGAAGAAAATCCCCTGAAATGGCATCAAATATGTTTTGGCTGAGCACCAGCACCCAAATCGATGACACCATATGTACCTGCTTAGTGTTTCAGTACTAGTGTTAATACTAGGGTGACGGTTTGTCTCATGGCTGCCAGAGGAATTGGGGTTAGTGAAGGGTTGATGTTAGAGATGGTTCAGGTGTGAAGATTAGAGTTAGGCTAGGAGGTTGAGGTTCAAGTACCACCATCATAATATCACTTACCTGCAACTCACAGGATAGTCTCCCTCTGTGGCATTCTTACTGACCTCTGTGCCCCACTGTGGAATTTGGACTAGTGCATCACTCCTCATGTCATTGTTCAGCCCCTGTAAGGTATATTTCCCATTTAGGGATGTACCTAGCCATTGTGGTTAGAAAAAATAGACTTGTCTTGCTTCTAAGCTAACGCTGAGATGGCTGTCATGTGCCCCCAGATAAAAGCAGGGCTGTGGAGTCGGAGTTGGAGTCGGGGCAATTTTGGGCACCCGGAGTCGGAGTCGTTGATTTTATAAACTGAGGAGTAGGAGTCGGGAGTCAGATGATTTTTGTACAAAATCCACATTAGACTAAGAAGTCGGAGTCGAGGAGTCGGAGCCATTTTCGGTACCCGGAGTCGGAGTTGGAGTCGTGGTTTCAAAAACTGAGGAGTCGGAGTTGAGGAGTCGGAGCCATTTTCGGTACCCGGAGTTGGAGTCGTGGTTTCAAAAACTGAGGAGTCGGAGTTGAGGAGTCGGAGCCATTTTCGGTACCCGAAGTCGGAGTTGGAGTCGTGGTTTCATAAATTGAGGAGTCGGAGTCGGAAGATTTTTGTACTCCACAGCCCTGGATAAAAGAATTAAGGTACATCGGTGCTTACAGAGTTAAGCAGCCATAAGTCCCCAGATATTAGCTAGGCAATGGGCTACTAGATATCAGTGTCAAGTAGCCCTCAGATATCAATGGTAGATAGCCAAGTGTGTCTTCCCCCTCTCTGAGATTACAGTATTAGGTTGCCTTTGTGCCCCTAGAGAGTAGCTGGATCAGATAGCCTTTGTGCCCCGAAGGTAGAAGAATTAGCAGTATCGGGTAGATAGCCATGGGAGGTCCCCCCAGATAGCAATATTACATAGCCATGCATACACTTCTGAATTATAAAACAACATATTTTTCTTATGAAATCTTTTTGGCATGCGTGACTAGGGGTGTGCCAGGGACGTGATCAGGGGTGTGGCAGGGGCGTGGCTTAAGTGTCCCTCTTTCTCATCTCGAAAAGTTGGGCGGTATGTGTGAGCTGCGGTTATGGGGAGAGGTAAAGATGCTGGGAAGCGCTAAGAATGAAGCATGGAGTGCCAGCTCATATGCCTGTGCACTCCACCCTTCCCCCAAAGAAGAGTAGGCCCAGTGGAGAGTGGGGAAGTAAGCCGTTCCCATATCCTGCTGCTGCACTCCCTCCTCCAGCTGATGATTGTGACCAGACCTCCTGTAACCACCCTGCAATGCCGCTTTTCTGTATCCTGCAGGCATGTATGAATTTGTATCACATGTGGCTGGTTCATGTGAGTTGCTGCAATGGCACACCAATCTGAGGAGGAAGGAGAAATGCACCAGACAGGGAGTTAAGCTACGTCACCAGTACCCTCCCCTACAAACTCTGCATGGTGGGGCACTGCACAGGCTCCACCAGGATTACAGGCCAAGTCTGACCCCAGTGACTCCTGCGCCGCTGTTTGTGCAGATGTTACAGGGTAGACATACAGAAGATGGCGCAGCTGGCAACTAGAAGATATAGTTTTAGGCTGGTTTCACTGTAGAACATTGCTTTTTAGGGGACGTTATGGTCGCATAACGTGCCCCTAACGCAACGCCTGGTGTTCTCTGATATGGACGTCAGAGTGAGCCGCGTTGTGCAGCACACTCTGGCGTTCGTGATGCCGTGATGCGTACTCTTGGATGCATGCGGCATCACGTGGTCCCTCCCGGCCAATCGCCGCACAGAGCGGCCGCTCCAGGAAGTAAACACTGCACGTCACTGAGTGCAGTGAATATTAATTAGCCATGTGCCTGGCCGCTCTCCGCTCCTCCCCAACATTACTGAGCATGTGCAAGCAGTCTTATAAGGTACTGCATGCAGTACGTTGTCTTATGGCGCAGCTTTACTAAGTAACGCAACGTGGGCACTGTGAACAGCCCATTGATTTTTCATTGCTGTGCGGTGGGGTGCGTTACAGGCTGCTCTAACGTGCGCCTGTAACGTCCCACTGTGAAACCAGCCTTAAAGAGGAACTCCAGTGAAAATAATGTAATAAAAAAGTGCTTCATTTTTACAATAATTATGTATAAATGATTTAGTCAGTATTTCCCCACTGTAAAAGCTTTCCTCTCCCTGATTTACATTCTGACATTTACCACATGGTGACATTTTTACTGTTGGCAGGTGATGTCAGTGGAAGGAGATGCTGCTTGCTTTTTTGGCAGTTGGAAACAGCTAGCTGTACATAGTAAAACAGCTGTTATTTCCCACAATGCAATAAGGTTCACAGACAGGAAACTGCCAGGACCACAGTCCCTTACAGTTTCCTGTGGGAGGGGTTTCACCACAATATCAGCCATACAGCGCCCCCTAATGATCTGTTTGTGAAAAGGAATAGATTTCTCATGTAAAAGGGGGTATCAGCTACTGATTGGGATGAAGTTCAATTCTTGGTCACGGTTTATCTTTAAGGGATATACTATTCTCTTACACAATGCAACAGGTGTTTTAGGATGACATTGCGTGGGCACATGGCCCGCTCTGTTGTTATTTTTAACAATATTTATCAAAGGCGGTTATCTTTATTTTTTAATCGGATTTACGGTACATGTACTCTGTGTGAATTATTTTTTGTCTTGGTTCACTGGATGCTATTCTTTCACTTCCTTTTTGTATTTCTATAATAATACCATAAATAGTAAGTTCATGTGAGTTATTTCACAACATGATCATTATAAGGTTTTGTTTTGTTGGTCTATCTTTACTGTGAAAGGTCAATGAAGATAGAAGGTTAAAGTGTACCAAAGCTGGATTCAATTAAAAGATGTATACATACCTGGGGCTTCCTCCAGCCCCATCCGCTCCGATTGCTGCTCTCACGCCACCGTCCTCAGTCTTCTCTCTCTTCGGTACCGGGTCCCGTTACTTCAGCCAGTCTGACGTCCAGCAGCCACTGGAGAGATACATAGAGGGCGCACTTCTCTTGCCACTGCCACAAATAGAAACGGTCAGTAAAGTGGCCACCAAACTAACAATTATTATTTAGCATTTATATAGCGCTGACATCTTCCGCAGCGCTGTACAAAGTACCGTAAATAGTCTTGTCCCTCAGAGGGTGTCACAATGTAATCCCTACCATAGTGACATTTCCAACATAGTCTAGGGCAAATTAACCTATCTGTATGTTTTTGGGGTGTGGGAGGAAATCGAAGTTCCCTGGGGGAAACCCACGCAATAATAACAGTAACAACAAGGAGAACATACAAACTATGTGCAGATAGTGCCCTGGCTGGGATTCAAACCAGACCCAGTGCTTGAAATCAAGAGCGATAACTACTTCTCCAAACAGCTGCCCAAAACGAAAGGGGAATCTGGCACTATAAAATGTACCCTACTCAGCTAAGTAGCAATGAGGAGCATAGAGAAAGAGTTAATTCTCTATATGCACAATTAGGTTGTTGCAAATCTGTTTTCAGGTTGACTATGTGGATTGAACTCAGGCTTCCATACATCATATAAAATACATTGGTAAATCCTCCATAAACTACCACTGGGTCGAATTGCTAGTAAGGCCACAAAGGCTTGGGTGGTGGGGGGCAGCTGAACATAGTGAAGGAGTTGATGAATGTGGAAGAAAAGGCTACAAGTGGAAAAAGGAGGCTGCAAATGGGCAACAAATGGAAGGGAGAGCTGTTGTTCAAGGCAGCTGTACTTAAAGTGAACCTCCATACTAAAAATTTACTCAGCTGCACTGAAAAGGCTTGGTGTTTCTTTAACAGGTTCACAGCATCAGAACTTTGTTTTTCATACCCAAGCCTAATTTTTAGCTGCTTAGAAGCTAAGCTCCGCCCCATCAAAGAAAAATGCCTGGGCATTTTTCCCCTGATGCTGTGCAAAGCATGATGGAATTTCTGATGTTGCTGTTCTCGTTGCCTAGCAACTGGGAGGGGTGATCAGTACACAGGACAGTTGGAACTGTGTCTCATGCTCCCTGTCACCTCCTTTCAACCAAAAAGATGACTTCCCTCATGAAATCACAAACATTTGCCTGTTCTTTTAAAACAGGGTGGGTAAGAGATTATATTACCCATCTATTTTAATTAACATAACTAATGTACCTTAATGACAGTATGTTTGTTTAGGCTGAAGTTCCTCTTTAAAGAAAAAGAGTGCTGTACACAGATGTTATGCACAAAAGAGGAGACTGCACATGGAATGGGAGGGGCATTGTTGCACATGGATCAAGAGCAACAAGAAAATTGGCTTAGGAGCAGAAAAAGTATAAATCCAGCAATGGCTGCTAAGGATAAAATGAAAGATTCTACAAATACTCCTCAGCACTCCGGTCTCAGCCTATTTTTCCAAAATTCTATACATATACTGTTATCATTTTACTCTGTGGTTTGGGGTAATATTTTCAAACTCTTTCTTTTGACTCTGATTCCCTGTTTGTCATGTGTTTGTGTGAATTACACCCAGGATGCACTGCATCTATGCTTTATTATATTATGTACTGACTATTTTCCTTTTTCTGTTTTTAGGGCTAGTACGGACTGCTGAAAGTAGCTTTGAGGCTTAGTTCACATCTAAAATCGAAATCGCAAACGCAAGCAGTTTGCGATTTTGTACGCAATTTTTTAGTGCCTCCCAGCGCTTGCTTGTGCGCTGCGGTTTTTTAAAGAGCTTTTCTAAAGCACTTTTGTAGAGCGATTTTTTAATTCACTCCGTGACGCAAGTCAGGAAGTATACTCTTTGACCCGGAAAAGAATAAATACAATGCATTTATTCTTAAAATCGCGAATGCAATCGCAGAACAAAGCGATGTTGCGAGCATTTAGCGCTCTTCCTATACCTTCCATTAGCGCAAAATTGCCCCAAAAATGGTACAGGCACCGCTTTCCTGGACACACAGCGCATTAACCGCGCTTATATGAACCTTCTCATAGAGAATGATTGCACAAGCGTTTTGTGGGTGATTTTGAAAATCGCCTGCGCTTGAAAAAAGGCCGAAAACACCCCTAGTGTGAACAAGCCCTAAGTGATTGGCCCTGCTGCTGCTCTCCGGTCCCTCAGATGCCTAACGCAAAAGAATGAACTGAACCAAATAGCTCTGTACAAACAGCAGCAGTTTAACGGAGTCATGGTGCAACACAGCAGCGAGATTTCTCATCTGAACTAGATTACGTTTGTTAGCAGCTAGACCACAGGAGCAACGTACCCCAACATTGTGCTGCCTATGCTCTGTTATCCTTCAAATCTCTGATAGTCATGGGAGAGCTGTGACCGTAAGGGGATCACCATGGTGATGTGCAGTAATCGGTAGATGTGCAGTAAAGCAACATTCTTCATGCTCAAATCAGTAGATGTAGCCTTGAAGGGAACCCAAAGGGCCCGTTTCCACTTGTGCCTCACGCGTCAGCGAGACGCGCGGCGGCACTTCCTGGTCTGCGGATGAATCCCATCAGCCGTGCCATGCACGTCTATAGGATTCACAGCATCCCGCACAACTTCGGATGGAAAAGCCGGCCGAATCGCTAGCGCAAGCGATTCGGCTGGTGGCGCTATCGATCCCTATGGCAGAGTTTCCCTGCGCGATTTGCCTGCGGGGAAACTCTGCGGATTTGCTGCGGTTTCCGCGCCAGTGGAAACGGGCCCTTAGTGACATGTGACATGATGTACAGCGCCAAGCACACAAATAAATATGTGTTGCTTTTCTTCTTTGTCTGCCTGAAAGAGTTAATATACAGATATGCATGTGACAGTTTTTCTCTCATTCGGGACCCAGTCACACTACTGATAAGGAATTACAGCCATAAAATACTTTCCTGGCAGAAAACTAAGCTTTTGAGATCAGCAGGTAGATAAAAAAGGTCAATAGTTCATGCATTTTAGCCTGTTTCATTGAGTTGAGACAATACAATAAATCTACTTTTTACCTGTTTAAACATAACATAAAGCTCTGGGATATCTAAAAGTCATTTTTAGGAGTAGGAGGAAAGATACAATTGTTTATCTTATCAGTTTATTTTTACTTAAAGCGGAACTGTAAATACTTTTTAAATACAGTGTTTCACTTACCCTACATACTTCTGCAAGCCCTGAACAGCCGCCCTGTCCCTCGCCGGTCCTGCCCGAGCCTCCGTTCTCCTGCCGTTCGTTCCGTACCTAGACTTCTAAGTCGATGCCAGCGCAGCTCTGCCAAGCATATCTTTTCTTCGCGTTCCCCTCTGCAATAGCAGGGGACGCAGAGAAAGGATACGCGTGGCCAGAGCCGCGCAGGCGCAGTGGCCTGGCGGCGAAACCGAAAAGTAGCCGGCGGCGGGAGAACGGAGGCTCGGGAAGGGCCGGTGCGGGACAGGATGGCTGCTGGGGGCTTGCAGAAGCCCCAGGTAAGTGAAACAATGTGTTTTAAAAGTATTTACAGTTCCGCTTTAAGGAAATAAACAAATATTTGTATTTCTTATTCTTCTCCTAAAATAAATAAATAATTTTTATTTTCTTGTGCTAAACACAATAAATAATAAACAAAACAACAGGGCGGGCTTCATAGATTGGAATACTGATAACTGAAAGCAAATAAATTACATTCATTATTGTATATAGCCCAGTATACAACCCACAACCATCTTTGGCTTATACTTTAAAAATGTATTCTATTCTATTAGGAAAAATATCACTTCTCTGGTGTAATTATTGCAGAAGATTTTGACACAATGTTAAGTCTAATCATAGATAAAAGCCACGGCTCGCCATACGCTAGAATTTTCCCCGTGTCACCAAGTAAAGCCTTGACCACATCCCAGAGGGCGGGCCGAGGGCATTGTTCTCTTTCTTATCCCTGTCAGGCCTTGTTCTCATTGGTGCGTTGCGGTGCAGTGTGTTCTGGCTGCTTTGTAAGGCAGCTTGTCACATGGCAATGCACCACCTATAGCGACGTTCACAGTGCGCGGTGCATGGTGCTACAATGGAGTGTGGTATGGTAATGCCCTGCATGCAGTGCATTACTGCAAAATGCACATTAACAGGGCCAGTGAAGCATACTTTTCATTGACTGTATGTTTCACTAACGTGTGGTACAACTTTTTCGTTGCCTTGCGTTCTTGTTATGCAGGGAACACAACACAACTCCATTGTGTGCCACATTTCATTCCTCCTCCTCGCTACATAGCAACAGTACGGGTTGCTAGCCTCTAGCAATATATCTGTACAGAACCTATTGATTCCTGCAGACGATAGAACTCATGTGTGTGTACTTACCTTAAATCCAGCGGCATTGCAATAGGGGATGCAGAGGCTGCAACCGCACCAGGCCCCAGAACCAGAGGAGCCCACTAGGGGCTCTCCTACAATCACTGCATTAGCTCTTTATTGGTGCTATGCTGGTAATTATCAGCTCTATGGCCTAGTGCACACCAGAGCGGTTTGGTCGCGTTTTCAGATCCGATTGCGGATGTGGAAACGCTAGGGTAATGTATTTCAATGGGGTGGTGCACACCAGAGCGGGAGGCGTTTTGCAGAAACTCATACTCCCGGGCTGCTGCAGATTTTGGATTGCGGAGGCGTTTCTGCCTCATTGTAAAGTATAGGAAAAACGCAAACCGCTCTGAAAAATGCTAGATCAGAGTGGTTTGCCAGGCGTTTTTGTTACAGAAGCTGTTCATAACAGCTTTACTGTAACAATATCTGTAATCTGCTGTACCAAAAACCGCAGCACAAAACCGCAAAATGCTAGCAAAACGCTTCAAAATAAGAAGAAAAAATTGCTTGCGGTTTTTGGTGTGCACCAGGCCTGTATGTGCTTTGAATAGTGGTATTCATTAACAAACTCCTGCCCTTTCCTGTTTAAACCTCTCTGACATTACAGATGTCCTTGGCAGGATGTGGTGCGCCATATCAATTATGTAAAGAGTGCTTATACTTGGAAAGCTCATAGCTAATTGATATGGAGAGCACTCAATCAAGGTGCCAAACTGTTTACTTATTACTCATATCCAAAAGATATATTTCCTAGACTGGATCACATTTTTGCATCACCCAGTCTGTCAACAAAGTCAGAGGAAGCCAATATTGTGTTAAGTAACATAAAAAAGTTTCTCCTTTCTTTACACAAACCTGGAAACTTAATGACTCATTTACTAGTAGAGGAGGTATCTGGGTGCAATGAGATAACAGCAGCAATACAAGAACACTGATTACAAAATACAAGGAGTCAGGTATTCCTTAGAATGCCTCTGAGACCACATGAAATGGTAATAAGAGGAGGAACACTTAAAGGTGTACCTGAGATAGGATGAATTAAAAAAAAAAACCATACCTGGGGCTTCCTCCAGCCCCCTCCGGCCTCATTGCTCCCTCGTCGTCCTCAGTCGCCTCATCCTTCACCTGCAATTGGCCCATGAAAAATCCTCCAGTCAGGGCCAGTGGGCGCAGAGTGCTCCCAGCAACAGGAGCGCAGCAGGAGCACGTGGCGGCCAGGCATGCGCAGTTGGTCCCAGACAGAAGGATTTTCCGGGGCCAGTTGCGGATGAATGAGAAGGTGGAGGAGGACGATGTGAGAGTGATAAGCCTGGAGGGGGCTTGAGAAAGCCCCAGGTATGTATGTTTTTTTTAAATTTCATCCCATCTCAGGTTCTCTTTAGACTTTTGTCCCTCAATAAGAGAGTATATGGAAAATCATATATATATGTGGTCCCGAGACAAGGGCGAGGGAGGAGGCGCAGGCAGGGGGGAAGCCAGGCACAGTGGGGACACGGGGGCTGACCAGAGGACACAGGGGGACTGACCACCAGAGGACACAGGGGGGCTGACCAGAGGACACAGGGGGGCAGACCAGAGGACACAGGGGGGCTGACAAGAGGACACAGGGGGGCTGACCTGAGGACATAGGGGGGCTGACCTGAGGACATAGGGGGGCTGACCTGAGGACACAGGGGTGAGACCAGAGGACACGGGTGAGGCCAGAGGACACGGGGGGGAGTCCAGGACATGGGAGGACACAGGGGGAGACATGGGGCATACAGGGGGGAGACATGGGGCATACAGGAGGACACATGGGGCATACAGGAGGACACATGGGGCATACAGGAGGACACATGGGGCATACAGGAGGACACATGGGGCATACAGGAGGACACATGGGGCATACAGGAGGGACATAGGAGGACACCATTTGGGGGAGGACATGTACAAGACGCTCCTGATATATGGACGCTCCAGACCAGGTTTTTTTTTTTCCCCCCCTGCTTTTTTCCCTCTAAACCTGGGTGCGTCTTATATGCCGGAGCATATTATACGCAAAAAATACGGTATAGTAGCTTCCATATCACTCTCACCTCGGGTTCACTTTAAAGCGGACCTGAACTCATATGGTCCTCTTTGCTCTAAAAGATACGCAACAGCATAGCATAATAACCTTTAGGCTACTTTCACAGTAGGATGTTAAAGTCGCACAACGCGGCCGTAACGCTACGCATATACACTTTCACAGTGTGATGTTAAAGTCGTATGTTAGAAAATGTATTTACTATAAAAGGAAAAACGGAGCATGCGGAACATTTAAAAAAAAAAAAAAGAAACATTACTGAGCATGTGCAACACAAGTAACACAGCAGATTTATTGCTAAACGCACAGCATGGAGCACTTTCTACTAACGCTACACATTACACACTAACGCAACGTGTGCACTGTGAATGTCACAAAGACTTTTCATTGCTATGCGTTACTCTGCGTTAAAATATTTTATAACGTGCGACTTTAACGTCACACTGTGAAATAAACAAAAAACGTCTTTGTTACACCTGATACAAATCCTAAAATAATTCTGCACTGTTTCTACTTCCTGATACGCGGAAGCAGACACGGGGCTTGATTCACTACAGCGTGCTAAGTGTTAGCACGCCAGTGAAAAGCCGCTTATCACATGCAAACTGCCGCTTCACGCGTAAAGTTTAGCGCACATAAAGTTTTGCATGCGTAAAGTTTTATGCGCACTACTTTGCGTGCAAAATCAGCCGCTTTGCGTGCTAAGTAGTGTGATAAGCATACTTTGCACGCAAAGCAGCTGATTTTGCACTAGAAGTAGTGCGCGTAAAACTTTACTATTTTAGCATGCGAACAGTAACAGCTTTGCCGTGCAAACTACTTAGCACCCTAGTTTGCACGTGCAAAGCTTTTAGGCGTGGCGTGCTTACTGTGTTAGCACCCGTTAGTGAATCCCATATTGTTAATCTCCTGTGCTTTCAAATGGCCTTATCTGCCATAGGCAGTCATGTGACACGGGAGAGATCAAATTACAGTTTGTGATTAGACACAAATGAGGAGGAATTAAACAGGCTAAACTCTCTAAATAAATACAGGGTGCATTTCTCTAGTATTTCTTCAGTCCTGTGGAAGAGTTCAGGTCCACTTTAAAATCACCCACATTTTCCCTCCAAAAGAACTGCAACTATATGAATAAATACAAATATAATGAAATATCACCATCTAGTGGTGGGACATTGTAATAATACAATTTATATTCTATAGACGACAATATCAAGCGAGAGGTTTGGAATCCAATCAGGTCACACCCCCCCCCCCCCCCCCCCAATCTGCGCCCCTAGCTGAAAATCCTCCCTCACTTCCCTTCACCAGCAGAATGACAGGAAGTGAGGTCATCTCTCAAATAGTGACACAGAAAGCATAACAACCAGACAGAGGCTCATAAACCCTTCACCATTACTAATAAAAAAAACTTTCATTGTGGCCTCATTCCCATCTATCTGAACTCGCGTGTGTCATGCAGAATTGCGAATTTGCGCTTGTCACCCATCTTATGTATTTCAACTGCATCATATTTGTACTGTGTTTTTTGTATTTTTTGTTTTTTTCTATGTGCAATTCACATTAAATGTAAGTCAATGAAAACACAGAAAAGTCACATTTTTTTTAAAGAAAACAAAACAAAAAACTGCATCCAATTTTAAAGTTAATTAGATGCATTGGGGTCGTTGCACAAAATAGCGCTAATATTGCCATGCACAGATAGCGCATGGCAGTATTACCCTCACTATTGACAGCTAGAACCGCAAATTATGCTATAGGCGTGAACAACGGTACTCAAGTAACAAAACAGTTGCTATAGTAACATGTGTTACTAATTCTAACGCTCGTTAGTAACGTTAGCAACTACGCGAGTACTGCAGGTTGCCCTTAAAGCATAACTCGCAATACCAGCTGGCGATAGTGAGGGTAATACTGTCGTTCACTGTCTGTACATGGAAGTATTACAATTATTTTGTGCATCAACCCCATTTTCATGTGAATTCATTATATTGGTATGCATGAAAAAAAAAATCGCAGTCTTAAAAATCGCATAAGAAATGCACAAAAACACACATAATGGCAGAGGTAAAAAACAAAGGACAAAAACACCCTCCAAAAAACGCAAAACAAGCAAGATGTGGAAAACCGCATGTGGAATCTACATGGATCAGTATGAAGGCTGCCTGACTGTGTGTCTAAAATTACACAGAAATAATGGCAACTATAAACATACCTATGTATGTATGTATGTATGTATATATATATATATATATATATATATATATATATATATATACATACACTAGCTGGACGCCCGGCGTTGCCCGGGTATGTATTTGGCTAGTGTTGGCTCTGCCCACTTTTCCTAACCCTAACACACATTTACTTAATTACTTAATGACTAAGTATGTGAGCTTTGCGGTCTTTGGCATCAATAATTTGCAATGAAATAAAATTAATCTGATTGGATGTGGCTCCACCCCTTTTCTGAATTTGAACCCCAATCACCCAATGGCCAACTGTACCAGGTACAGGTGATTAACAGTGCAAGAATGGCAGCAATTAAATATTCCCCTTAAAAATCAATAGGTGGATTTTGATTGGCTTTTATAGGCTCCACCCACTTTTCTGAATATCAATCCTAGTCACCCAGTGACCAACTGTGCAAAGTTTGAGAACCCTACCATTAACAGTGTAAGAATGGCTGCAGTTTACATTTGCGCAATGAAATTTGTATTTTTCTCCACCCACTTATTTCCTAACATTGTTCAGGTATGTATTTGGCTGGTGTTGGCTCCGCCTACTATTTCTAACCCTAACACACAATTACTCAATAACCAAGTTTGTGAGCTTTGCGGTTTTTGGCATCAATAATTTGCATTGAGATTAAACAAATCTGATTGGCTGTTTGTGGCTCCACCCCTTTGTCTGAATTTAACCCCAGTCACCCAATGACCAACTGTACCAGGTTTAAGGCTTGTGCCATTAACAGTGCAAGAATGGTAGCAATTACATAATCCCTCTTGAAAATCAATAGGTGAATTTTGATTGGCTTTTGTAGGCTCAACCCACTTCTCTGAATATTAATCCCAGTCACCCAGTGACCAATTGTGCAAAGTTTGAGAACCCTACCATTAAAAGTGTAAGAATTGCTGCAGTTTACATTTTCTCAGTGAAATTTGCATTTGTCTCCGCCTACTGATGACCCGGCATTGCCCGATTATGTATTTTGCAGGTGCTGGCTGCGCCCACTTTTCCTAACCCTAACACACAATGAATCAATTACTCAATGACCAAGTTTGTGAGCTTTGCTGTCTTTGGCATCAATAACCTGCATTAAAATGAAACAACTCATATTGGCTGTTTGTGGCTCCACCCCCTTTTTTAAATTTAAACCCCAGTCACCCAGTGATCAACTGTACCAGGTTTGAGGCTTGTGCCATTAACAGTGCAAGAATGGCAGCAATGAAATATTCCCCTGAAAAATCAATAGGTAATTTTTGATTGCCTTCTGTAGGCTCCACCCACTTTTCTGAATATTAACCCCAGTCACCCAGCAACCAACTGTGCAAAGTTTGAGAACCCTACCATTAACAGTGTACAAATGGCTGCTGTTTACATTTTCCCAGTAAAATTTGTCTCCGCCCACTTATGACCCGGCGTTGCCCGCTTATGTATTTGGCTGGTGTTGGCTGTGCCCGTTTTTCTAACCCTAACGCACAATTAATCAATTACTAAGTTTGTGAGCTTTGCGGTGTTTGGCATCAATAATTTGCATTGGAATATAATAGTAGTAAAAATGTTTCACTATCTTCAGAAACCTGCTAGATTTCATGTTTGCTTGCATAAGCTCACTGGCTCCAGCCTGCTGATCACATGACATCTAACTGCTAAACAGCAACCAGTACAACTGCCATCTTCATGCAGCTTCCCTGCATCAGTGTTTTACTACAGCTAACATCTAGAAATATGCCTGAAGAAGGGGACTAGATCCCAGAAAGCTTGCATTATTTAACTTTATCAGTTAGCCATTAAAAGGTATTACTTTTACAAGACTTTGGTTTTTTCTACCTACATACATTGGAATATAACAAATCTAATTGGCTGTTTGTGGCTCCACCCCCTTTCTGAAACTGAACCCTAGTCACCCAATGATCAACTGTACCAGGTTTGAGGCTTGTGCCATTAACAGTCCAAGAATGGCAGCAATGTAAGTATTCCCCTTGAAAATCAATAGGTTAATTTTGATTGGCTTTTATAGACTCCACCCACTTTTCTGAATGTTAATCCCAGTCACCCAGTAACCAACTGAGCAAAGTTTGAGAACCCTACCATTAACAGTGTAAGGATGGCTGCTGTTTACATTTTCCCAGTAAAATTTATATTTGTCTCCGCCCACTTATGACCTGGCGTTGCCCATTTATGTATTTGGCTGGTGTTGGCTGTGCCTACTTTTCTAACCCTAACACACAATTAATCAATTACCAAGTTTGTGATCTTTGCGGTGTTTGGCATCAATAATTTGCATTGAAATGAAACAAATTTAATTGGCTATTTTTGGCTCCACCCCCTTTCTGAAATTGAACCCTAGTCACCCAATGATCAACTGTGCCTGGTTTGAGGCTTGTGCCATTAACAGTGCAAGAATGGCAGAAATGTAAATATTCCCCTTGAAAATCATTAGGTGAATTTTGATTGGCTTTTATAGGCTCCACCCACCTTTCTGAATATTAATCCCAGTCACCCAGCGACCAACTGTGCAAAGTTTGAGAACCCTACCATTAACAGTATAAGAATGGTTGCAGTTTACATTTTCCAGTGAAATTTGTATTTGTCTCCGCCCCCTTTTTGGTTATGAGAATAAAAAGTATCCTATACTTTATTCCAGGTAATGTACTATGTGTGCGCCAAATTTCATTCAAATCCGTTCAGCCATTTTTGCGTGATCGCGTAACAAACATCCAAACATCCAAATATCCAAACATCCAAACTTCCCCATTTATTATACTAGCTGGACGCCCGGCGTTGCCCGGGTATGTATTTGGCTGGTGTTGGCTCTTCCTAACCCTAACACACAATTACTTAATGACCAAGTATGTGAGCTTTGCAGTCTTTGGCATCAATAATTTGCAATAAAATAAAATTAATCTGATTGGATGTGGCTCCACCCCTTTTCTGAATTTGAACCCCAATCACCCAATGGCCAACTGTACCAGGTACAGGTGATTAACAGTGCAAAAATGGCAGCAATTAAATATTCCCCTTAAAAATCAATAGGTGGATTTTATAGGCTCCACCCACTGTTCTGAATATTACTCCCAGTCACCCAGTGACCAACTGTGCAAAGTTTGAGAACCCTACCATTTACAGTGTACGAATGGCTGCAGTTTACATTTGCGCAATGAAATTTGTTTTTTTTCTCCACCCACTTATTCCCTAACATTGTTCATGTATGTATTTGGCTGATGTTGGCTCCGCCCACTATTTCTAACCCTAACACACAATTACACAATTACCAAGTTTGTGAGCTTTGCGGTCTTTGGCATTAATAATTTCCATTGAGATTAAACAAATCTGATTGGCTGTTTGTGGCTCCACCCCTTTGTCTGAATTTGAACCCCAGTCACCCAATGACTGACTGCCATTAACAGTGTAAGAATGGCTGCTGTTTACATTTTCCCAGTAAAATTTGTATTTGTCTCCGCCCACTTATGACCCGGCGTTGCCCGCTTAAGTATTTGGCTGGTGTTGGCTGTGCCCACTTTTCTAACCCTAACGCACAATTAATCAATTACTCAATTACCAAGTTTGTGAGCTTTGCTGTGTTTGACATCAATAATTTGCACTGGAATAAAACAAATCTAATTGGCTGCTTGTGGCTCCACCCCCTTTCCGAAATTGAACCCCAGTCACCCAATGATCAACTGTACCAGGTCTGAGGCTTGTGCCATTAACAGTGCAAGAATGGCAGCAATGTAAATATTCCCCTTGAAAATCAATAGGTTAATTTTGATTGGCTTTTATAGACTCCACCCACTTTTCTGAATATTAATCCCAGTCACCCAGTAACCAACTGTGCAAAGTTTGAGAACCCTACCATTAACAGTGTAAGAATGGCTGCTGCTGTTTACATTTTCCCAGTAAAAGTTGTATTTGTCTCCGCCCACTTATGATCTGGCGTTGTCCGGCTTATGTATTTGGCTGGTGTTGGCTGTGCCTACTTTTCTAACCCTAGCACACAATTAATCAATTACCAAGTTTGTGATCTTTGCGGTGTTTGGCATCAACAATTTGCATTGAAATGAAACAAATCTAATTGGCTGTTTGTGGCTCCACCCCCTTTCTGAAATTGAACCCTAGTCACCCAATGATCAACTGTACCAGGTTTGAGGCTTGTGCCATTAACAGTGCAAGAATGGCAGCAATGTAAATATTCCCCTTGAAAATCAATAGGTTCATTTTGATTGGCTTTTATAGACTCCACCCACCTTTCTGAATATTAATCCCAGTCACCCAACGACCAACTGTGCAAAGTTTGAGAACCCTACCATTAACAGTGTAAGAATGGCTGCAGTTTACATTTTCCAGTGAAATTTGTATTTGTCTCCGCCCCCTTTTGGGTTATGGGAATAAAAATTATCCTATACTTTATTCCAGGTAATGTACTATGTGTGTGCCAAATTTCATTCAAATACGTTCAGCCATTTTTGCGTGATCGAGTAACAAACATCCAAACATCCAAACATCCGAACTTTCCCATTTATTATATTAGTAGGATTAGTAGGATATATATATATATATATACGATTTATTAAACCACAGCAAAGTACCCCCAAGTGCACTAAAATTGCCCCTTGGGGTGCAGTTAGTGTGGCATGTGCTTTTTACAAGTCACTAACGAATCACAGCACTGGACTGGTGTCACACAGGAAATATGCAAATGTTGTGTCACCAGGCACCACTTCTCGAGCGACTGAAGGGTAAGTAACAGCTTATCAGCAATTCTTCCCAATTTCTGCTATTTTAGTGCCTTCTCTGTTCTTCTATGGGTGTACATTGTATATTATAGGGCCTTGTACTGCACCCCTCTTATCTCCCATCACTAAATTACCGGGAATTGGCCGATACACACCACAATATTGGCCACTTCCCTAGGGGCTGCATCGCTGGCATCTGGGACTCCCCGATATTCTGGTGCATACTGAGGCTGTAAATGATAAATGTGTGAGTCTGTGTGTATATATACACCATATCTGTACCACAGGGAACGGTCCACTCGATCACTTTTATTGTAAATTAGGTTTCAGCAATCTCTCGGTCCAGCCAGCCAGTTTCCTGTAACCACCTGCCACCACCAACTGCCACCACCAACTGCCACCACTGCTCGGTCATGTGACCTGGCTGAGCCTTCAATTAGTAGTTATTCTGGCCTTAGCTTATCCTATTATGTCAGCCTATGGGCTGGTTCACACAAGCTTCTGCCGAGATTACACTCAGCTCCACGTTCAAACGCTGGCGTTTAAAAGCCAGCATTTAGACGCTAGCTTTTGAAGGCTTTTAGGAAGCGTTGAAGGCTAGCAATTCTATTCTGGTCTCTATTGTTTCTTGGTGTTTACCGCCTCTGAAAGCAACATGTTGCTTTCGAGACTAGATGCAACGCCGGGATCTACCGCCAGGCTTTCATGAAAGCCTGCAAAAGCCAGCTCTAAACACTCCCATTCACTTGAATAGGACGTCGGTAGATCCCAAAAAACGCTGCATCTGAAACGCTGCGTTAAACGCCATAAAAACGCCCGTGTGAACCAGCCCTGTTTCCTCTAGTTCTGCATCAGTTTTTCTGGATCCAGATTTTTGGATGTGGCTAATTAGGGCCTGTTTCCATTACACACAGATTCTGAATGGAAACACGGACTCTAATGAATGTCTATGGGCCTGCTTCCACTAATGTGCTCATTGTATGGGAAACAGATGCATGACGCAGAAATCTGCAACATGCCATCCATCATTTTTCTGCATCTGAAAAATCGCATTTAGTGGAAGCAGGTCCATAGGCATTCATTGCAGTCAAGTTTTCTGCATCCGGAATCTGTGTGTAGTGGAAACAGCAGGCCTGGGAATTGGTTCTAGAATATTTACATGTGAGGGCTCGTTTCCACTGTAGCGGTGCGGAATCGCCTGGATTCCACCGCTGAAGAAATCGCATGCGGCTGCGTTTCCGCATGCAGATTTACCCGCGATTTCGCATGCGATTTCGCATGGCAAGGAGCCATGCGAATTTAACCATGTCACTGCCTGTGTTAAGTTCCATTAGCTTTCATGCGAAATCGCAGGGAAATCCGCATGACAAAGCCGCATGCGATTTCCCTATTGAATACATTAGCGGCGATTCGCCCGCATTCCTGCCGCACGCGAATCTGCACGACCCTGTCGTGCAGATTTTCGCCGCACCGAAAAACGCCGCCGCCGCCGCACACGTGGAAACAGCCCCATCCACTAACATTAAGTATGCGAATCCGCATGCAGTGCGCGCATGCGGATTCGCTATAGTGGAAACGAGCCCTGAACAAGGCCGTAATGTTGTAGCCTGGGAATTGGTTCCAGTACATTTACATGTGAAAGTAGTAGTTTGTTATCTTGTATACACATGAATTTTGTGCTGTTGGATAATATTTGTAGCGCATAAATTCTCTGGTCCTGATTAGAGATGATTGTAATATGCTAACTTCAAGTTCAAAAATATCAGTTAATTTTTATAATTACGATCACAATTGAAAAATCGCAATTGTGAAAAATTATGTGAAATTTTGTGTAATTACGCCTTATACATTTTCTTAATTGGGTTAATATGTGTTATTATTTACTAACAACATTTTCATATTTCTATCTATATTTCTAAGGAATATGTTTACATACATGATAAGATGCTCAAACATTTTTACTTTGAATTTTTCAGGAGCTTTTTGCGAACTTCTTACAAGAAGCCTGTGATATTTACATTGAGAATGAAGTAAGTTTTGCATTTGATCTTCTCATATATATGTAATGTATGTGTGACTGTATTGTGTTGTGTGCTGGGAGGGTTTATGCAGACATAGCACCTGATTTACTGGCACATCCCACACATCTCCAGTAGGTGACCCCCATTGACCTGGACTGCATTTTTTTTCAGATTTTATTTTTATGCTATAAAATAGTAAAAGTGACATGGGAGACCAGGGCTCAAATCCTGGCTAGGGTCCAGAGCCGGGACAAGGTCCTCTAGCACCCAAGGCTGAGACACCAAAGTGCGCCCCTCCATCCCTTCCACCCCAGCCGCCACACACTGATTGCTATTAGACTAAGAGGGCCACAGGGCCCACAACCTCCTCAACACCTTAATATCTAGTTATCTGGCTTGCAGTCACTGCTATGTATCCCCTTTTCTTATTTCTTTCTGCTTCATACACAATTAGGAATGACAGCTGAATGAATTGTGCGCCCCCTCCTACACTGCGCCCTGAGGCTGGAGCCTTTCCAGCCTATGCCTCGGCCCGGCCCTGCTAGGGTCAGTACCTATTCAGTAAGAAGTCCTTAGGCAAGACTCCCTAACACTGCAGGGTGGCCTCTAGAGTGCGTCCCAGTGGCTGCAGCTCTTGAGCACTTTCAGTGCAATAGGAGAAAAGCGCTATACCAATGTTCAGATTATGAAATACTGTAGGCTTGTGGGTCATAATGGAACATAGCAGGGGTTGCTGAGAGGTTTGCAAGTTCTCAGTGACATGATAGCAGTCACATGCAGGTGCCCACAGTAAGAACTTTCCATGGATAGGATAAAGGGGAAAGAGGCACCCAGAGAAGATAAAATGCATTAAAAATCAAATAAAATGAAAAAAGTGAGGTGGCTTACCTCAATGAAGACAAATTCACGTATTAACAGAAGTTGATTGCACTGGCAAGTGGCAACGCGTTTGGTGGGTGCATACACACTTCCTCAGGCCAAATAGCAGTGCCTTATAGTGCTTGTAGCCACAAATAAGGTGCCTTATTTGTGGCTACAAGCACTATTAGGCACTGCTATTTGGCCTGAGGAAGTGGGTATGCACACACGAAACGCGTTGCCAGTGCAATAAAATTCTAATAATACATACAAGGAGGGGCTTAAACATGTCTTGCTGTTTGGTGACAACTTTTCTAACCCTCACCTGGGTCATATCTAACCACATTCAGGGTTACTGGAAGGTCAGAGATCATTTACATAAGTCCATAACAGTATTACAGGATCTCGTATGTTACATAGTTACATAGTTATTTTGGTTGAAAAAAGACATACGTCCATCGAGTTCAACCAGTATAAAGTACAACACCAGCATGCTCCCTCACATATCCCTGTTGATCCAGAGGAAGGCGAAAAAACCCTTACAAGGCATGGTCCAATTAGCCCCTAAAGGGAAAAATTCCTTCCCGACTCCAGATGGCAATCAGATAAAATCCCTGGATCAACATCATTAGGCATTACCTAGTAATTGTAGCCATGGATGTCTTTCAACGCAAGGAAAGCATCTAAGCCCCTTTTAAATGCAGGTATAGAGTTTGCCATAACGACTTCCTGTGGCAATGCATTCCACATCTTAATCACTCTTACTGTAAAGAACCCTTTCCTAAATAAATGGCTAAAACATTTTTCCTCCATGCGCAGATCATGTCCTCTAGTCCTTTGAGAAGGCCTAGGGACAAAAAGCTCATCCGCCAAGGTATTATATTGCCCTCTGATGTATTTATACATGTTAATTAGATCCCCTCTAAGGCGTCTTTTCTCTAGACTCAATAAACCCAGTTTATCTAACCTTTCTCGATAAGTGAGACCTTCCATCCCACGCATCAATTTTGTTGCTCGTCTCTGCACCTGCTCTAAAACTGCAATATCTTTTTTGTAATGTGGTGCCCAGAACTGAATTCCATATTCCAGATGTGGCCTTACTAGAGAGTTAAACAGGGGCAATATTATGCTAGCATCTCGAGTTTTTATTTCCCTTTTAATGCATCCCAAAATTTTGTTAGCTTTAGCTGCAGCTGCTTGGCATTGAGTACGATTATTTAACTTGTTGTCAATGAGTACTCCTAAGTCCTTCTCCAAGTTTGATGTCCCCAACTGTATCCCATTTATTTTGTATGGTGCTAGACCATTAGTACGTCCAAAATGCATGACCTTACATTTGTCAACATTGAATTTCATCTGCCATGTATGTGCCCATATAGCCATCCTATCCAGATCCTGTTGCAATATGACACTATCTTCCTGAGAGTTAATGATTCTGCACAATTTTGTATCATCTGCAAAAATAGCAACATTGCTCACTACTGCATCTACTAGGTCATTAATAAATAAATTGAAGAGCACTGGACCCAGAACAGACCCCTGTGGGACCCCACTGCTAACAGTCTCCCATTTTGAGTACGATCCATTGACCACAACTCTTTGTTTTCTGTCCATTAGCCAGTTCCCTATCCATGAACACAGACTCTTCCCCAGTCCTTGCATCCTCAACTTTTGCACCAGACTTTTGTGGGGAACAGTGTCGAAGGCCTTTGCAAAGTCCAAGTATATCACATCTACAGCATTCCCAATATCCATATTAGCATTCACTACCTCATAAAAGCTGAGCATGTTAGTCAAACAGGACCTGTCTTTAGTAAACCCATGTTGATGCTGAGAAATAAGATTATTTTCTACTATGAAGTCATGTATAGTATCTCTTAGTAACCCCTCAAATAGTTTGCATACAACTGATGTTAAACTTACAGGTCTATAATTTCCTGGATCAGATTTTTTGCCCTTCTTAAATAATGGGAAAACGTGGGCTGTACGCCAATCCACTGGGACTCTGCCAGTTGCAAGAGAGTCACAAAAGATAAGATAAAGGGGTTTATCTATAACTGAACTTAATTCCCTTAGGACCCGAGGATGCATGCCATCCGGGCCAGGTGCCTTGTCTATTTTTAATTTATTTAGTCTTGCCTTCACTTCTTCCTGCGTTAAGTATTTAATATTACAGTTAGAAGATTGAGACTCTTCCGCCTCTGTAGTTTGCAACAGTGCTGTTTCTTTTGTGAAGACAGAAGCAAAGAAAGCATTTAATAACTCTGCCTTACCTTGGTCATCCACCATTGAGTTCCCATCCTCATCCTTTAGGAGTCCTATACAGTCAACCTTTCTTTTTTTAGAGTTAATGTACTTGTAAAACTTTTTTGGGTTAGATTTGATTTGATATCCTTAGCGATTTGTTTTTCAGCTTCAATCTTTGCCTGCCTAATTTCTTTTTTACAATTTTTATTGCACTCCTTATAATTGCTTAGTGCAGCCTCTGTCCCCTCCTGTTTTAAGACCTGTTCTCCAGTGATCTCCAGTTCTGGGGAATCTTAGTAAATCAGGCACTGGGGGTTTTGCTCTCCTGCTTCTTATGTGACAGAAAATATATGTCTTGTTAGTAAATAAGCAGACATGTGTCCAGTAACTGACTCTTGTCACATGTTCCTCTGCAGGATTATCATGGAGATGAATCTTTCCATGGGCTGTGAGGACTTCCCTGTCCATGTAAGTATAATTTCTATTGCAACCTCTTTACTTTCTTGGCAAAAACAGGCAGAAAAAAATGTTATTTTATGTTACAGCTAACAATGATATTACCATGCGCGGCAGAGAGAGCAGAGGAGGACGGGCAAAGGGGGACGGGCGTGTGCGCGTGTACACGTGTGTGCATGTCGCAGCTGTGTGTGCGCGGGAGAAAGCGCCATGCACACATTTGGGGGGCGAGGGAGGTTGTGGTTGAGGCTTAGCGGGCCTTTTAACTCATTTAACTATAAAGCGCCGACAAACTCTGTGGCACTGATATGACATGTGCTGGTCCATCACTCATCTGGCCTATAAATTAAGAGCTGACTCTAGACCAGCTCCCCCCAGTAAAATGGGTAATCCATGCATGGGGTGCATGTTTCCTGCACATTACTGGTTATCACACTGGCAAGATGGCAGCCTGCCCACATTTACCAAATAACTGTGCAGAGGCAGAGGTACAATGATGGGCATCAGCATTCTCCATACAGGGGGCCATGTGCAGCAAAGCTTGTCAAAAAGTGGCATTATTGTAACCTTGGCTAAAAAAATAGAAAAAAAAAACACCCATTACCTCTGTGTGCCCCGTGCATGCTGATATAAGCCAAGGGAGTGACAACAATTATACTAATAATGTCATCTTGCTTTTCCTACAGTGCGGAGGTCCAGTACCATCAGGATTTTACCAACTGGTCTTTGATTACCACGGAGAAGGTAAGAACATACAGAGACTAGAGATACAGTGGCTAGAGTTACTGATAGAGATACAGCGACTGGAGATACTGATAGAGATACAGCGACTGGAGATACTGATAGAGATACAGCGACTAGAGATACAGTGGCTAGAGTTACTGATAGAGATACAGCGACTGGAGAATACTGATAGAGATACAGCGACTAGAGATACTGATAGAGATACAGCGACTAGAGATACTGATAGAGGTACAGCGACTAGAGATACTGATAGAGATACAGCGACTAGAGATACTGATAGAGATACAGCGACTAGAGATACTGATAGAGATACAGCGACTGGAGATACTGATAGAGATACAGCGACTGGAGATACTGATAGAGATACAGCGACTAGAGATACTGATAGAGATACAGCGACTGGAGATACTGATAGAGATACAGTGACTAGAGATACTGATAGAGATACAGCGACTGGAGATATAGAGATACAGCGACTAGAGATACTGATAGAGATACAGCGACTGGAAATACTGATAGAGATAGAGCGACTGGAGATACTGATAGAGATACAGCGACTAGAGATACTGATAGAGATACAGCGACTAGAGATACTGATAGAGGTACAGCGACTAGAGATACTGATAGAGATACAGTGGCTAGAGATACTGATAGAGATACAGCGACTGGAGATACTGATAGAGATACAGCGACTGGAGATACTGATAGAGATACAGCAACTAGAGATACTGATAGAGATACAGCGACTAGAGATACTGATAGAGATACAGCGACTGGAGATACTGATAGAGATACAGCGACTAGAGATACTGATAGAGATACAGCGACTGGAGATATAGAGATACAGCGACTAGAGATACTGATAGAGATACAGCGACTGGAGATACTGATAGAGATACAGCGACTAGAGATACTGATAGAGATACAGCGACTGGAGATACTGATAGAGACACAGCGACTAGAGATACTGATAGAGATACAGCAACTGGAGATACTGATAGAAATACAGCGACTAGAGATACTGATAGAGATACAGTGACTGGAGATACTGATAGAGATACAGCGCCTGGAGATACTGATAGAGATACAGCAACTAGAGTAGAGGTGTAGCGAACGGTTCGCCGGCGAACGGTTCCAGGCGAACTTCGGGGGTTCGCGTTCGCCTGCACCAGGCGAACTTTTGCGGAAGTTCGATTCGCCCCATAATGCACTATGAGGGTCACAGTCAGCAGGTACATTGTAGCCATTCAGGCTACACTAAGCCCTGGAGCCCCACCCCCCCTTATATAAGTCAGCCTCCGGCGGCCATTACAGTCACTCGTCTGCCTGCTATTAAACAGACTAGGGAGAGCTGCTGCAGACTTGTTCTTCTAGGGACAGATTAGTTAGGTTCTTGGCTGCTTAGCTTGCTCCTGGCTGATTGTTATTGCTTTTATAGCACCCAGCAACAGCTCTTGTCAGAGCTCATCCTGTACTTTTTTTTTTTTCTGTGTGTCAAACTGACACTTTTGTTGCATGCACAGCATTGCTAATTGATAGTGTGTGTGCCACTGCCAGCAGCCCAGTACATTCAGTGACTACCTGTGTGTGTGACAGGGAGCTGCACATTGTACTACCCAGTACTGCATATACCCCAGTACCTGTTGTGTATACTTAACCCACCTCATCACTGCATATACCTAGCTTTGTGTTGAGTGAACCCAGCTCACTGCATCTAAATACCTGTTGTGTTGAGTGAGAACCCACCTGGCCACCTCACTGCATCTAACTACCGGTTGTGTTAAGTGAGAACCCACCTCACTGCATCTTAAGTACCTTCACTGTTCAGTGAACCCAGCTCACTGCATCTAACTACCCAGTACCTGTTGTGTATACTTAACCCACCTCATCACTGCATATACCTAGCGTTGTGTTGAGTGAACCCAGCTTACTGCATCTAAATACCTGTTGTGTTGGGTGAGAACCCACCTGGCCACCTCACTGCATCTAACTACCGGTTGTGTTGAGTGAGAACCCACCTCACTGCATCTTAAGTACCTTCACTGTTCAGTGAACCCAGCTCACTGCATCTAACTACCCAGTACCTGTTGTGTATACTTAACCCACCTCATCACTGCACAAACCTAGCGTTGTGTTGAGTGAACCCAGCTCACTGCATCTAAATACCTGTTGTGTTGAGTGAGAACCCACCTGGCCACCTCACTGCATCTAACTACCGGTTGTGTTGAGTGAGAACCCACCTCACTGCATATAGCTAGCATCCCCCCGAGATGGACAAAATGGACAAACCAGGTAGAGGAAGAGGTAGAGGCAGGCCCAGAGGAAGGCCACCAGGCACCGGCAGGTCTGTGCGAGGTGGTGTTTCTCTGATTTCGTGCGGACCTGCCCCAAAATACAGTGCTCAGAAGAAGGCACGTGCCATCACTTCCCAAAATCGTGAGGAGGTGATTGAGTTTTTAACACAGAACACCTCATCTCCCGCAGCCACCAGCGCTACAACAAGCACCACATCCGCTGCATTTGACACTTCGCAGGAGTTATTTGGTGGTGGTGGTGAAATCACTGATTCCCAGCCACTACTGCCACAACAACAAGAAGGCGCAGGTACACCACCTCATACGTCTGAGTTAGGTGGCGATAATATGGACGTAACGTGTGTGGATGGGGATGATGGTGGACCACCTGAAGTTGGTGCACTTGAGGAGGTGTCTGAAGAAAGCACAGCTGGCCAGGAGGATTATGATGACGATTATACGGATACCACATATGTTCCCGGTAGAGGAGATGACCAGGGGGACAGTTCAGAGGAGGAGTCAGAGAGGAGTAGGAGGAGACGACTCCATGATAGAAGCAGAGGGAGCTCGTCCTCAGAAACAGCTGGGGGCAGTGCCCGGCGCCATGTATGGCCAGCCAGCACACATGCCCTTCAACATCAGCTGCTGATGCCACTGTAGCGCCATCAGTCCAGGGGGGCTCAGCGGTTTGGAAATTTTTTCACGTGTGTGTCTCAGATCGGAGCAAAGCCATCTGTTGTCTCTGCCAGCAAAAATTGAGCCGTGGAAAGGCCAACTCTCACGTAGGGACAAGTGCCTTACGAAGGCACCTGGAGAGAAGGCACAAACAGCTATGGCAAGAACACCTGAGGAAAAGCAGCACCCCTCAAAAGACAAGCCACCCTCCTTCTCCTCTTCCTCCTTCAGGTGCATCGTCTTCATCCACTTTCTCCCTTGCACCTTCACAGCCACCCTCCTCCACACCACCTCTTCCCTTGAGCGGTTCCTTCTCCTCTGCCCACAGCAGTACCCAGCTGTCCGTGAAGGAAGTATTTGAGCGGAAGAAGCAAATGTCTGCCAGTCACCCTCTTGCCCGGCGTCTGACAGCTGGCGTGGCGGAACTATTAGCTCGCCAGCTATTACCATACAAGCTGGTGGAGTCAGAGGCTTTCCGTAAGTTTGTGGCCATTGGTACACCACAGTGGAAGATACCAGGCCGCAATTATTTTTCACAAAAGGCCATACCCAAACTCTACCGTGCAGTTGAGAGGCAAGTGGTGTCATCTCTGGCACACAGCGTTGGGTCAAGGGTCCACCTGACCACGGATGCCTGGTCTACCAAGCACGGTCAGGGCCACTACATTACATACACAGCCCATTGGGTCAACCTGGTGACCGATGGCAGCAAGCAGGGAGTACGTGGCTGCGCAGCAGACCGACTTGTCACACCTCCACGGCTTGCAGGCAGGCCTCCAGCCACCTCCTCTCCACCTGCTACCACCGCTTCGCTGTCGTCATCCTCCTCCTCCTCCTTGGCTGGTGCCACGATCTCCTCTCCAGCTACACAGCCCCAGCACCCCAGGGCCTATGCTGCATGCCAGGTACGACGGTGTCACGCAGTGTTAGACATGTCTTGCCTGAAAGCGGAGAGTCACACTGGAGCAGCTCTCCTGGCTGCTCTTAACAAACAGGTGGAGCAATGGCTGACCCCGCACAAGCTTGAGATCGGCAACGTGGTGTGTGACAACGGCAGCAATCTGATTGCTGCGTTGAATTTGGGAAAGCTGACACACATACCCTGCATGGCACATGTGCTGAATCTGGTCGTGCAAAGATTTGTGTCCAAGTACCCAGGCTTTGAGGACGTCCTGAAGCAGGCCAGGAAGTTGTATGGGCATTTCAGGCGCTCTTACAAGGCCATGGCACGCTTTGCGGAGATTCAGCGTAGAAACAACTTGCCGGTGAGACGCCTGATTTGCGATAGCCTGACTCGCTGGAATTCCACCCTGCTGATGTTCTCTCGCCTGCTAGACCAGGAGAGAGCCGTCACCCACTACCTGTATCATTACAGTACAAGGACACAATCTGGGAGGATGAGGATGTTGTGGCCCAACAACTGGACACTGATGCGAAATGCATGCAGGGTCATGGAGCCCTTTGAGTAGGTGACCAAACTGGTGAGTCGCGATGAGGGCACCATCAGCGACTTGATCCCCTACGCCTACTTCCTGGAGCGTGCTGTGCATAGAGTGGTGGATACAGCTGTGGAGGAGCATGAACGAGAAGAGTTACGGCAGCAGGAGTCGTGGGAGCCATTTACACACGAACCCGATGTTCCCACAACACCTGCGGCAGCACAGAGGGGGGAGGAGGAGGAGGAAGAAGAGGAGTCGTGTGGGGAAGGAGAGGAGTCAGACTCTGATGATGGTGATGATGAGGAAGGTGTTTCTGTGGAGGAGGAAGAGGCGGCGGAAGAAGAACAACCGCGGCAGCCGTCACAGGGGGCTTCTGCTGCTCCACGTTCCCGTGGTATTGTTCGTGGCTGGGGGGAGGAAGAGGAGTTGCGTCCCGTCACTGAGGAAGAGCAAGAGGAGATGGAGAGTACGTCTGCATCCAGCTTTGTGCAGATATCCTCTTTCATGTTGTCCAGCCTGTTGAGGGACCCCCGTATCAAAAAACTCAAGATGAATGACCTGTACTGGGTGCATGGCCGGATTTCTGGCAAGGCCACATAGGCCATGGCCTAGGGCACAAGATAAACAAGGGGCGGCCTGCAGACAGTGGGCATTATTTGCAGGGCATTATTTGCAAGTGTCCAAACAAATGAAAGTGATCAGGATAACTGCACTATTAGTACCAGCTGGCATTTCCCTGTGCTGTGCTACAGGCAGCTGCAGTCTGTTAACCAAACGTTCGTGAACAGTGTGTGACTAGCAAAAAGCCAGACCTTGTCCAATGACTAGCAGCAGGCAGTTACAGAAGGCCGGGTCCCACGCACTTGGTGTGGGGGATGAAAGGACCAGGGGCAGCACCAGCAAATAGTACAGAATACAGAAATCAGCCTCTCACAGTACCCATTTCTATTATTGATGGCCAGCGCTGTTACCCTGGAGACAGCAGTGGGTACAGGACTCACTTTTACGTGTTGCTGACCCCACCCAATGTCCAATTGTGAGCCACTTTTGACTATGTGTGTGTGGTGGATGGCTCCCACCACGCCCATCACCTGTAGATCGCTTGATTGACCAGTTCCCCCATGTGACGTGATTGATTCACTTCACGTTGCCATGGAGACCTCGGCATTAGCTGCAATAGTGGACACCATCGGCCCAAAGTTTTTTGGGTGTGTGTGGAGAGAGGTGGTAGGATACGGTTTCGGTTGGGGCGGCTGGTAATAGTCGGCCTTGGGCGGTAAGAAGTACAAATCCGGCCCTGTGTATCTCTAGGGGCTTGATTCACAAAGCGGTGCTAACCTACTTAGCACGTCTAAAGTCTTTAGACGCGCTAACCAGGGTGCTAAGTAGGTTAGCACCGGATTTCTCAAAGTTTTACGCGCGCAAAGTTTTACGCGCGCTAAGTCCCATAGGCTTTAATGCCCTGTGCTCTGTGCAGTACGCGCGTAAAGTTTTACGCGCATAAAGTTTTGCGCGCGTAAAGTTTTATGCGCGAAAAGCTTGTTTAGACGTGCTAAGGGGGTTTTTACAGGCGTGCTAACAGTTAGCACCGCTTTGTGAATCAAGCCCCATATCTCCAGTCGCTGTATCTCTATCAGTATCTCCAGTCGCTGTATCTCTATCAGTATCTCCAGTCGCTGTATCTCTATCAGTATCTCCAGTCGCTGTATCTCTATATCTCCAGTCGCTGTATCTCTATCAGTATCTGTAGTCGCTGTATCTCTATCGGTATCTCCAGTCACTGTATCTCTATCAGTATCTCCAGTCGCTGTATCTCTATCAGTATCTCCAGTCGCTGTATCTCTATCTCCAGTCGCTGTATCTCTATCAGTATCTCCAGTCGCTGTATCTCTATCAGTATCTCCAGTCGCTGTATCTCTATATCTCCAGTCGCTGTATCTCTATCAGTATCTCTAGTCGCTGTATCTCTATCGGTATCTCCAGTCACTGTATCTCTATCAGTATCTCCAGTCGCTGTATCTCTATCAGTATCTCCAGTCGCTGTATCTCTATCAGTATCTCTAGTCGCTGTATCTCTATCAGTATCTCTAGTCGCTGTATCTCTATCAGTAACTCTAATTAGAGTTGGGCCGAACCTCCGATTTTAGGTTCGCGAACCTGGTTCGCGAACTTCCGCGGAAGGTTCGGTTCGCGTTAAAGTTCGCGAACCGCAATAGACTTCAATGGGGATGCGAACTTTGAAAAAAAAAAATAATTATGCTGGCCACAAAAGTGATGGAAAAGATGTTTCAAGGGGTCTAACACCTGGAGGGGGGCATGGCGGAGTGGGATACATGCCAAAAGTCCCGGGGAAAAATCTGGATTTGACGCAAAGCAGCGTTTTAAGGGCAGAAATCACATTGAATGCTAAATGACAGGCCTAAAGTGCTTTCAAACATCTTGCATGTGTATACATCAATCAGGTAGTGTAATTAAGGTACTGCTTCACACTGACACACCAAACTCACCGTGTAACGCACCGCAAACAGCTGTTTGTGTAGTGACGGCCGTGCTGGACTGGTGCGCACCATGGCGAGAGTGCAGGTTTTGGTGGCTTTACAGCCCATATGGTCGCCTGGCTGATGTAGCTGAATGACAGAACAGTGACTGTCCAGCTGATCAAATTTGGTCTGACCACAATGAGGCAACGACCTTATTATCGTGGGTGTGCCCCCCGAGACACTCATCTAGGCGCCGGTCATTGCTTCATTGTGATACGCAAGCCCCTTCACCACGGCAAGGTAATGATCACGAAGGGGAATGGGCGCATGTACATGCCTTTTCTTTTGTTGTTGCAGCTGCCCGCAGTGCAGCCAGAAAAATTAGGCAGTCATGTACACGCACCAGAAAAATTATTACAGCGGCCGCTGCTAGCAGCGGCCTAAAAAATTCAGCAATCCGCCTGGAGTCCCGGACCCTGTTGGTGGTGGCGGAGAAGGTAGTCAAGCGGCCTGCAGGCAGACATGCTGTGTGGAGGGACTGGGAGCGACTTAGTCTTCTTGGGGCAGGCCAGGCAGCCAGTCACACGGCGTGCAGGCAGAGATGCTGTGTGTGCGGGGACTGACTTAGTCTTGGGGCGGGCAGCAGCCCTCCGGGATCCATGCCTCATTCATTTTGATAAAGGTGAGGTACTTAACACTTTTGTGACTTAGGCGACTTCTCTTCTCTGTGACAATGCCTCCAGCTGCGCTGAAGGTCCTTTCTGACAGGACGCTTGCGGCAGGGCAGGAGAGAAGTTGGATGGCAAATTGGGACAGCTCTGGCCACAGGTCAAGCCTGCACACCCAGTAGTTCAAGGGTTCCTCATCGCTGTTCACAGCAGTGTCTACATCCACACTTAAGGCCAGGTAGTCGGCTACCTGCCGTTCCAGGCGTTGGTGGAGGGTGGATCCGGAAGGGCTACGGCGAGGCGTTGGACTAAAGAACGTCCGCATGTCCGACATCACCATGAGATCGCTGGAGCGTCCTGTCTTTGACTGCGTGGACACGGGAGGAGGATTAGTGGCAGTGGTACCTTGCTGGCGTTGTGCCGTCACATCACCCTTAAAGGCATTGTAAAGCATAGTTGACAGCTGGTTCTGCATGTGCTGCATCCTTTCCACCTTCCGGTGAGTTGGTAACAGGTCCGCCACTTTGTGCCTGTACCGAGGGTCTAGTAGTGTGGCCACCCAGTACAGCTCATTCCCCTTGAGGTTTTTTATACGGGGGTCCCTCAACAGGCAGGACAGCATAAAAGACGACATCTGCACAAAGTCGTATCCAGTACCCTCCATCTCCTCTTGCTCTTCCTCATTGACGTCAGGTAAGTCAACCTCCTCCCCAGAACAGAACAGGTATGCAGTGGCAGGTTCACTGAACAGGTATACAGTGGCGGGTCCACTGAACAGAACAGGTATGCAGTGGCGGGTTCACTGAACAGGTATGCAGTGGTGGGTTCACAGAACAGGTATGCAGTGGTGGGTTCACAGCACAGGTATGCAGTGGTGGGTTCAATGAACAGGTATACAGTGGCGGGTCCACTGAACAGAACAGGTATGCAGTGGCAGGTTCACTGAACAGGTATGCAGTGGTGGGTTCACAGCACAGGTATGCAGTGGTGGGTTCACAGAACAGGTATGCAGTGGTGGGTTCACAGCACAGGTATGCAGTGGTGGGTTCAATGAACAGGTATACAGTGGCGGGTCCACTGAACAGAACAGGTATGCAGTGGCAGGTTCACTGAACAGGTATGCAGTGGTGGGTTCACAGCACAGGTATGCAGTGGTGGGTTCACAGAACAGGTATGCAGTGGTGGGTTCACAGCACAGGTATGCAGTGGTGGGTTCAATGAACAGGTATACAGTGGCGGGTCCACTGAACAGAACAGGTATGCAGTGGCAGGTTCACTGAACAGGTATGCAGTGGTGGGTTCACAGCACAGGTATGCAGTGGTGGGTTCACTGAACAGGTATGCAGTGGTGGGTTCACAGCACAGGTATGCAGTGGTGGGTTCACAGCACAGGTATGCAGTGGTGGGTTCACAGCACAGGTATGCAGTGGTGGGTTCACAGAACAGGTATGCAGCCAGACAGGAACAAGTTAAGCCTAACTAATCTTTCCCTGAGAGACGGTCTGCAGCAGCTCGCCCTACTCTCACTAACGCAGGCAGCACACGAGTGACCGTAATGGCCGCCGCTGCCTGCCTTATATAAGGGGGGGTGGGGCTCCAGGGGCTAGTGTAGCCTAATTGGCTACACTGGGCCTGCTGACTGTGATGTAGAGGGTCAAAGTTGACCCTCCATGTGCATTATGGGGCGAACCGAACTTCCGCAAAGGTTCGCCTGCGGGACGCGAACGCGAACCACTGAAGTTCGCATGGAACCGTTCGCAGGCGAACCGTTCGGCCCAACTCTAACTCTAATCGCTGTATCTCTATATCTCCAGTCGCTGTATCTCTATCAGTATCTCTAGTCGCTGTATCTCTATCAGTATCTCTAGTCGCTGTATCTCTATCAGTATCTCCAGTCGCTTTATCTCTATCAGTATCTCTAGTCACTGTATCTCTATCAGTATCTCTAGTCGCTGTATCTCTATCAGTATCTCCAGTCGCTGTATCTCTATCAGTATCTCTAGTCGCTGTATCTCTATCAGTATCTCCAGTCGCTGTATCTCTATCAGTATCTCCAGACGCTGTATCTCTATCAGTATCTCCAGTCGCTGTATCTCTATCAGTATCTCCAGGCTCTGTATCTCTATCAGTATCTCCAGGCGCTGTATCTCTATCAGTATCTCCAGTCGCTGTATCTCTATCAGTATCTCTAGTCGCTGTATCTCTATCAGTATCTCCAGTCGCTGTATCTCTATCAGTATCTCTAGTCGCTGTATCTCTATCAGTATCTCTAGTCGCTGTATCTCTATCAGTATCTCTAGTCACTGTATCTCTATCAGTATCTCCAGTCGCTGTATCTCTATCAGTAACTCTAGTCACTGTATCTCTATCAGTATCTCTAGTCGCTGTATCTCTATCAGTATCTCCAGTCGCTGTATCTCTATCAGTATCTCTAGTCGCTGTATCTCTATCAGTATCTCCAGTCGCTGTATCTCTATCAGTATCTCCAGTCGCTGTATCTCTATCAGTATCTCCAGTCGCTGTATCTCTATCAGTATCTCCAGGCTCTGTATCTCTATCAGTATCTCCAGGCGCTGTATCTCTATCAGTATCTCCAGTCGCTGTATCTCTATCAGTATCTCTAGTCGCTGTATCTCTATCAGTATCTCCAGTCGCTGTATCTCTATCAGTATCTCTAGTCGCTGTATCTCTATCAGTATCTCTAGTCGCTGTATCTCTATCAGTATCTCTAGTCGCTGTATCTCTATCAGTATCTCCAGTCGCTGTATCTCTATCAGTATCTCTAGTCGCTGTATCTCTCTCAGTATCTCCAGTCGCTGTATCTCTATCAGTATCTCTAGTCACTGTATCTCTATCAGTATCTCTAGTCGCTGTATCTCTATCAGTATTCTCCAGTCGCTATATCTCTATCAGTATCTCTAGTCTAGAGATGTCGCGAACCTCCGATTTTCGGTTCGCGAACCGGGTTCGCGAACTTCCGCGAAAGGTTTGGCTCGCGGAAAAGTTTGCGAACCGCAATAGACTTCAATGGGGATGCGAACTTTCAAAAATAGAAAAAATTATGCTGGCCACAAAAATGATGGAAAAGATGTTTCAAGGGGTCTAACACCTGGAGGGGGGCATGGCGGAGTGGGATACATGCCCAAAGTCCCGGGGAAAAATCTGGATTTGACGCAAAGCAGCATTTTAAGGGCAGAAATCACATTGAATGCTAAATTGCAGGCCTAAAGTGCTTTAAAACGTCTTGCATGTGTATACATCAATCAGGGAGTGTAATTAGAGTTCTGCTACACACTGACACACCAAACTCACTGTGTAACGCAGCGCAAACAGCTGTTTGCGTAGTGACGGCCGTACAGGACTGGTGTGCACCGTGGCCAGAGTGTAGGCCGTGGCGTTTTTCAAGCCCATATGGTCGCCGGGCTGTGGTAGCTCAATGATAGAACAACAGTGACTGTCCAGCTGATCAAATTTGGTCTGACCACAATGAAGCAACGACCTTATTATCTTTTGTGTGCCACCCCCACCCGAGACACTCAAATAGCCGGCGGTCATTGCTTCATTGTGATGCGCAAGCCCCCTCACCGCGGCAAGGTAATGATCATGAAGGGGGATGGGCACATGTACATGCCTTTTGTTTTGTTGTTGCAGCCGCCCGCAGTGCAGCCAGAAAAATTAGGCAGGCATGTACATGCACCAGAAAAATTAGTGTAGCGGCCGCTGCTAGCAGCGGCCTTAAAAATTCAGGAATCCGCCTAGAGTCCTGGACCCTGTTGGTGGTGGCGGAGAAGGCAGTCAAGCGGCCTGCAGGCAGAGATGCTGTGTGTGGGGACTGACTTAGTCTTCGGTCGTGCAGTAGCCCTCCGGGATCCATTCCTCATTCATCTTGATAAAGGTCAGGTACTGAACACTGTCGTGACTTAGGCGACTTCTCTTCTCAGTAACTATGCCTCCAGCTGCACTGAAGGTCCTTTCTGACAGGACGCTTGCGGCAGGGCAAGAGAGAAGTTGTATGGCAAATTGGGACAGCTCTGGCCACAGGTCAAGCCTGCGCAACCAGTAGTCCAAGGGTTCATCATCGCTTTTCGCAGAGTCTACATCCACACTCAAGGCCAGGTAGTCGGCTACCTGCCGCTCCAGGCGTTGTTGGAGGGTGGATACGGAAGGATTATGGCGAGGAGTTGGACTAAAGAACGTCTGCATGTCCGACATCACCCTGAGATCGCTGGAGCGTCCTGTCCTTGCCTGCGTGGACTTGGGAGGAGGAGGGTTACTGCCAGTGGTACCTTGATTGCGTTTTGCAGCCACATCACCCTTAAATGCATTGTAAAGCATCATCGACAGCTTGTTCTGCAAGTGCTGCATCCTTTCCGCCTTTTGTTGAGTTGCTAAGAGGTCCGCCACTTTGTGCCTGTACCGAGGGTCTAGTAGCGTGGCCACCCAGTCAGGGCCGGATTTGAACTTTTTACCACCCAAGGCCACTTTCACCAGCTGCTCCCTGACCAGCAGCAACCCTCCCCCCACAGCTCTTATAGGTTGGAGCTGGGTGGAGACCGAAGCCGGACTCGAAGATTGGCCAACAGTAATGGTAAATAACAGCTCAGGTCACAGACAGTAAGCTGCCCCCATTTGCTGTCCCCTTATTCCCAATGCCCAACCACTGTGGTTCACATGTTTGGCAGCTTTATTGTATGAGTGTGTCGGCCCGCTGCCCGCCCCTTGCTTCCTGGTGCCCTAGGCCATGGCCTTTGTGGCCTTGCCTGAAATCCGGCCATGGAGGTACAGCGACTAGAGATACTGATAGAGATACAGCGACTGGAGATACTGATAGAGATACAGCGACCGGAGATACTGATAGAGATACAGCGACTGGAGATACTGATAGAGATACAGTGACTGGAGATACCGATAGAGATACAGCGACTAGAGATACTGATAGAGATACAGCGACTGGAGATATAGAGATACAGCGACTGGAGATACTGATAGAGATACAGAGCCTGGAGATACTGATAGAGATACAGCGACTGGAGATACTGATAGAGATACAGCGACTGGAGATACTGATAGAGATACAGCGACTGGAGATACTGATAGAGATACAGCAACTGGAGATATAGAGATACAGCGACTAGAGATACTGATAGAGATACAGCGACTAGAGATACTGATAGAGATACAGCGACTGGAGATACTGATAGAGATACAGCGACTAGAGATACTGATAGAGATACAGCGACTGGAGATACTGATAGAGATACAGCGACTGGAGATATAGAGATACAGCGACTGGAGATATAGAGATACAGCGACTAGAGATACTGATAGAGATACAGCGACTAGAGATACTGATAGAGATACAGTGACTAGAGATACTGAGAGAGGTACAGCGACTAGAGATACTGATAGAGATACAGTGACTAGAGATACTGATAGAGATACTGCGACTGGAGATACTGATAGAGATACAGCGACTGGAGATACTGATAGAGATACAGCGACTAGAGATACTGATAGAGATACAGCGACTAGAGATACTGATAGAGATACAGTGACTAGAGATACTGAGAGAGGTACAGCGACTAGAGATACTGATAGAGATACAGTGACTAGAGATACTGATAGAGATACAGCGACTGGAGATACTGATAGCGATACAGAGACTAGAGATACTGATAGAGATACAGTGACTAGAGATACTGATAGAGATACAGCGACTAGAGATACTGATAGACAGGGGTGTAGGCGTAGCAATAGAGGTCGCAGCGGTCGCATGCGCGACTGGGCCCGGCTCCTGAAGAGGCGGGGGAGGGGCCCGGGGGGGCCCATGTCTTTTTATAGTGCGGCCAGGACTGAGTGCGGCCCGTGCGCCGTGCACGCTATTGGGAAGGGGGAGCCGCAGCTGCGGGGAGAGCAGCCCGACCTCTCCCTCCCTTCCTCTCCCCGGGCCCCCTCCTTCAGATGCAGAGTGACGCGCACGGAAGCGCTGTAGGCTTAAACTCACCTCCGTCCCTGCGTTCCAAGCGCCGCTGATCTCCTCTCGCTGTATAGATGTTGTTACACACTGCTTCCGGCTAAACAGGAAGCAGTGTGTAACAACATCTATACAGAGCGGGAGGAGATCAGCGGCGCAGGGACGGAGGTGAGTTCTGCCTACTACAGCGCTTCCGTGCGCCGCGCACTCTGCATTTGAAGGGGGGGCCCGGGGAGAGGAAGGGAGGGAGAGGTCGGGCTGCTCTCCCCGCAGCTGCGGCTCCCCCCTTCATTATGGGTGGGGGCCTACCTACCTACCTACCTACCTACCTAATCCTGGGGGGCAGCTACCTACCTATCCTGGGGGGGCAGCTACCTAATCTAACCTATCCTGGGGGGCAGCTACCTAATCTATCCTGGGGGGCAGCTACCTACCTAACCTATCCTGGGGGGGCAGCTACCTACCTAACCTGTCCTGGGGGGGCAGCTACCTACCTAACCTATCCTGGGGGGGCAGCTACCTACCTAACCTATCCTGGGGGGGCAGCTACCTACCTAACCTATCCTGGGGGGCAGCTACCCACCTAACCTATCTGGGGGGGGGGGGCAGCTACCTAATCTAACCTATCCTGGGGGGCAGCTACCTAATCTAACCTATCCTGGGGGGCAGCTACCTAATCTATAATGGGGAGGCAGCTACCTACTCTAACCTATCCTGGGGGGCAGCTACCTACTCTAACCTATCCTGGGGGCAGCTACCTAATCTAACCTATCCTGGGGGCAGCTACCTAATCTATTCTATCCTGGGGGAAAGCTACCTAATCTATCCTGGGGGCAGCTACCTAACCTATACTGGGGGACACCTACCTCATCTAACCTATACTGGGGGGCAGCTACCTCATCTAACCTATACTGGGGGGCACCTACCTATCTAACCTGGGGGCACTTACTTGTCTAACCTGTATTCGGGGCACCTAGCTAGCCTATACAGGTGGCAACTATACTGGCTACCTATATTGGAGGCACCTACCTAACTAACCTATACTGGGGGCACCTACCTATCTAACCTATGCTGGGGACAACTATTCTGGCTACCTATATTAGAGGCACCCACCTAGCTTACCTGTACTGGGGGCACCTATCTATCTAACCTATACCGGCGGCGCCTGCCTATCTAACCTATACTGGGGGCAACTATACTGGCTACTTATGCTGGAGGCACCTACCTGGCTACCCTATACCGGGGGCAACTATACTGGCTTACCTATGCCTGGCTACCTATACTGGGGGGACCTATAGCTGGCTATAGGGATTTGGATATGTGTGTGCGTCGGGTGTTGCCGGGGGAGGGGGGCTGTTGTTGCCGTGGGGGGGGGCCCACATCCAGATTCCGCATCGGGGCCCAGAGGTTTGTAGCTACGCCACTGCTGATAGAGATACAGTGACTAGAGATACTGATAGAGATACAGCGACTAGAGATACTGATAGAGATACAGTGACTAGAGATACTGATAGAGATACAGCGACTTGAGATACTAATAGAGGTACAGCGACTGGAGATACTGATAGAGATACAGCGACTAGAGATACTGATAGAGATACAGTGACTAGAGATACTGATAGAGGTACACAGGGCCGGATTTGAACTTTTTACCACCCAAGGCCACTTTCACCAGCTGCTCCCTGACCAGCAGCAACCCTCCCCCCACAGCTCTGATAGGTTGGAGCTGGGTGGAGACTGAAGCCGGACTCGAAGATTGGCCAACAGTAATGGTAAATAACAGCTCAGGTCACAGACAGTAAGCTGCCGCCATTTGCTGTCCCCTTATTCCCAATGCCCAACCACTGTGGTTCACATGTTTGGCAGCTTTATTGTATGAGTGTGTCGGCCCCCTTCCCGCCCCTTGCTTCCTGGTGCCCTAGGCCATGGCCTTTGTGGCCTTGCCTGAAATCCGGCCATGGAGGTACAGCGACTAGAGATACTGATAGAGGTACAGTGGCTAGAGATACTGATAGAGATACAGCTACTAGAGATACTGATAGAGATACAGCAACTAGAGATACTGATAGAGATACAGCAACTAGAGATACTGATAGAGATACAGCGACTAGAGATACTGATAGAGATACAGCGACTAGAGATACTGATAGAGACACAGCGGCTAGAGATACTGATAGATACAGCGACTGGAGATACTGATAGAGATGCAGCGACTAGAGATACAGCGACTACAGATAGAGCGACTGGAGATACTGATAGAGATAGAGAGACTAGAGATACTGCCTAGTTATAGGTAAACGGTCATCAGACCTGAATCACAGGTAAACCATCTATATCAGAAAATTTGTATCTAGCTGCTTTCACCTGTGCCAGAAATAATATAGTGCTGGTAGTTATATGTACATTAGCACTGCAGCACAGGGTTCACTGACCCCTAGTCATTACTTTTTTTCTGGCCCCTCCCACTTCCTGGTCATACCAGGGCCACTACTGCCCAAAGCAGAGGGGCACAAGTGCTATATGTGATATGTCAGCATGATAGCAAGTTTTTACACCCAATTACGTCGCTCACCCAGGTATCAGGGTGGATACAGGGATTTCTGTACACACGCTAAACTTTTAGCAGCGGTTTCAGCCGTCCGCCTGAGCCAAGAACCATCTAGACCAAGCAAAGGTGTTTAAAGTGAAACTTAAAGGGAACCTGTACTGAGTAAAAATATTTAAAATAAACACATGAGGTAACTTCAAATGAACATTACATAGTTACCTTGCCATCAGTTCCTTTCAGACACTCACCATCTTCTTCTGACAATGATCCCTTCCAGTTCTGACAACGTTTTGTCAGAACTGAAATATACCAGTTGCTGTCAGTTATATATCAGTTGCTGTCAGTTACAGCTGAGAGGAGAACTGATGTGTCCATGTTTCCCTATGGCTCAAGTGGGTGATATAACAGTTTAACTGTGTGCTGAGCAGAAAGCTGTTATGGTGTAATGGCTATTTTCAAAATGGAGGATGGAGAATTCCATTGAACAGTGGACAAACAGGACGCAGGAGAGAAGAAAGAGATTGATGAGTACACTACACAGGAGGTAAGTCTGACTTGTGTATGTTTATTTTGACTTTTAATTTTCAATTCAGGTTTTCTTTAAGTCTGAAAAAAAAAATGAGTTTTACTCACTTGGGGCTTTCCCCAGCCCCCTGCAGCTGATTGGTGTCCTCGCCATGTCCCTCCGATCTTCCTGTCCCCGCCGGCGGCCACTTCCGGTTTCACCGTTCCCAGCCACATTTTTTTTTTCAGACTTAAGGTTCACTTTAAGCAGAGTGACAAATATATACGAGATATGTATTACAGGATTACACATGTGCTTCTCACCTGTACTAAGAAAACTTCTCTCTCTTCCACTTCTAGGAGATTCAGACTTATCAGACCCTGCTGCCTCTTTGGACTCCCAGGAATCCGTGCTGTTGTAAGTAGAGGGACAAATGGATGAAACTGAAATAATCCTATTATAAATGAGAAAGTTCAGATGTTTGGATGTTTGTTACTCAATCACGCAAAAATAGCTGAACGGATTTGAATGAAATTTGGCACACACATAGTACATTACCTGGAATAACATATAGGATACTTTTTATTCCCATAACCAAAAAGGGAGATAAATACAAATTTCACTGGGAAAATGTAAACTGCAGCCATACTTACACTGTTAATGTTATGTTTCTCAAACTTTGCACAGTTGGTCACTGGGTGACTGGGATTAATATTCAGAAAAGTGTGTGGAGCCTACAAAAGCCAATAAAAATTCACCTATTGATTTTAAAAAGGTATATTTCATTGCTGCCATTCTTGCAGTGTTAATGGCACAAGCCTCAAACCTGGTACAGTTGGTCATTGGGTGACTGGGGTTCAAATTCCAAAAAGGGGGTGGAGTCACAAACATCCAATCAGATTTGTTTCATTTCAATGCAAATTACTGATTCCAAAGACTGCAAAGCTCACAAACTTGGTCATTGAGTAATTGAGTAATTGTGTTAGGTTTAGAAAAAGTGGGCGCAGCCAACACCAGCCACTACATACCCGGGCAATGCCATGTCATCAGTGGGCGGAGACAAATACAAATTTTACTGAGAAAATATAAACTGCAGCCTTTCTTACACTGTTAATGGTAGGGTTTTCAAACTTTGCACAGTTGGTTACTGGGTGACTGGGATTAATATTCAGAAAAGTGGGTGGAGCCTGCAAAAGTTAATCAAAATTCACCTATTGATTTTCAAGGGGAATATGTAATTGCTGCCATTCTTGCACTGTTAATGGCACAAGCCTCAAACCTGGTAGAGTTGGTCATTGAGTGATTTGGGGTTTAAATTCAGAAAAGGGGATGGAGCCACATTCATTTCAATGCAAATGATTGATGCCAAAGACCGCAAAGCTCACAAACTAGGTCATTGAGTAATTAATTGTGTGTTAGGTTTAGATTAGCAAAAGTGGGCAGAGCCAACACCAGCCAAATGCATACCCGGGCAACACCGGGAAATCAGCTAGTGTAACACAAACGTCATCTCAATAAATGATTACATGTGACTGTGTCCAGTGACTGAGGTTTATCTCATCTATCTCTGTAGGATGGAGGGCGGACCAGAGGAGGATGGTCCAGAGGAGCAGGGACCAGCGGAGGAGGACGTAAGCATCACTTTCAATACTTATTCTTTCCTTCCTAGCTAATGGTGGCCACTAATGATCCAATCTTTTTCATCCAATCTTACCATTTCTATGTAATATAAGGGAACTGCCGAAATTATCCATTCAGTATATTCAGTCAATTTACCCTTATGCTACATAGATTTGGTAAAATTGGATGAAAAAGATTGGATCGTTAGTGGCCACCTTAACAGATTTTTTTTTAACCCATTAAGGCTACTAATATTAATAAGACTCATTTTCTATCACTCATCTGGCTTAAAGTGACTGAGTGACAACAAATACAGAACTGACTCTAGACCAGCTCCTTACTATTAAAGGGAACCTGAAGTGAGAGGAATACAGAGGTGGCTATCTTCATTCACTTACATCCTATATTCCTTAAAGGGATACTGTAGGGGGGTCGGGGGAAAATGAGTTAAAGTTACCCGGGGCTTCGAATGGTCCCCCACAGACATCCTGTGCCCGCGCAGCCACTCACCAATGCTCTGGCCCCCCCTCTGATTTACTTCTGGAATGGTCTGGTATGGTCTGTGCCTGCGCCGTACGCTCCTGGTGACATCAGGAGGAGCGAGGACACGGCAACGCAAGCGCAGTGGTTATCAGACTTTAAAGTCTGAAATTCCAGAAGTGAACTGGAGGCGGGCCGGAGCATTGGTGAGTGGCTGCACGGGCACAGGATGCCTGCGGGGGACCATTAGAAGCCCAAGGTAAGTTCAACTCATTTTCCCCCAACCCCCCTACAGTATCCCTTTAAATTTAAATACTGTAATAGGTCTACTGCTTATAAGTTACACTTTACTGCAGTTTAGTGAATATCCCCCAACATGAGATATCACACTTCTGCAGCTACACGTGGCTCCATTGAGGTGACTAGGGAAGCCATATATGGGGGTGGCATGATTCCCTGCATATCACTGGCTATCACACTGGCAAGATGGCGGCTTGCGCACACATTTACCAATACATGTGCAGAGGGCGGGCAGAGTGATAGGCAGGCAGCAGGACTGTGAATATAGCTGCCTATGCGCATGCACAGAATGTCGATAGTGGGATTATACTTTTAACTTACAATAAAGCTAAAAACGGATTCTCTCTGTTTTCCCCGTCCATGCTGATATAACAGGGCGTGAAAACAATGAAACTAATAATGTCATATTTCTCTTCCCACAGCATGGAGGCTCAGCACCACCAGACATTAATGTACTGGGACCGGACAACCCTGAGGAAGGTAAGAACATACAGCAACTAGAGACACTCATCATGTGACTGACAGTAAAGCTAGGCATACACTGCAATGACAGAATGCCACACAGACTTTTGAAGTAAAATTAAATATTCTCCTGGTCCCTCCCACTTGTTCTCATATTAGGACCAGCACTCCTCAAAGCAAAGGGGCGCCATAGCTATATATGCAGTATATCAGCTACTGTTTACCCCAAACCTAAGTACTGGTGACCTAAGTACTGGTGGTGCTCAGACAGCATAACTCCTAACTTTTGAGATCACAAAGAGGGACACTTAAGCTGCACCCCTGCCACACCCCTAATCACACCCTGACACACCCAGAGTCATGCATACCATAAAGATTTTATGGGAAAATTATGTTTTGTTCTTTTACTTCAAACCACACTGGTCCTTTCTAGTCTGGTTCATTTTCCTTCATATTAACATTTAAAAATAAAAAAATATACAATTTTAAAGGATGGAAATAAAGTTTAGAGTCAATGAAACTCATTTTCAGCAGAAAAATAAATGTATGTATATAGATCTGTACATCATTCCTGAAAGAGGGACAAACGAGGAAGAAAGAGGGACAGAGGGACAGGGTTTCCAAAGAGGGACTGACATTTGGGAGCTATGAGACAGACTAACAAATACATGTAAGATATATAAAACAGTATTACACATGTGATGCTCCATCTTTTCTTCTCTCTTTTCTTCTAGACAACAAGGGATATAAAGACTGGTAAGTAACGGGGCAAACTTGTGAAATTCTTCCATGTTCTCTGAAGTTTATGCATTAGAGTTACATTATAGCATTAGGCAGATATACAGTATAGCACAGTGGGGACAGCAGTAAAGTGAAGGAGGACATATGGTAAGCAATACTACCTAATAAAACCCCTGTGTCGCTGCGTCCTCCTCCTGCTGTCCCTGTGTCTGTGCTTTTACGTACCATGCATGCAGGCAGACTTTAGAGCAGGAGGAGGACGGGCCAGGGGGACGCACATTTGCTTGCAGGCGTGCGTGAGCTCGCCTCCCCCTCCTGCACTGCGCCCCCTCCTGCACTATGTCCTCTCCTGCACTGCAACCCCCTCCTGCACTGCAACCCCCTCCTGCACTGCAACCCCCTCCTGCACTGCAACCCCCTCCTACACTGTGCCCCCTCCTGCACTGCAAACCCCTCCTGCACTGCAACCCCCTCCTGCACTGCAACCCCCTCCTACACTGCGCCCTCCTCCTACACTGCAACCCCCTCCTACACTGCGCCCCCTCCTGCACTGCAACCCCCTCCTGCACTGCAACCCCCTCCTGCACTGCAACCCCCTCCTACACTGAGCCCTCCTACTACACTGCAACCCCCTCCTACACTGCGCCCCCTCCTGCACTGCAACCCCCTCCTACACTGTGCCCCCTCCTGCACTGCAACCCCCTCCTGCACTGCAACCGCCTCCTGCACTGCAACCCCCTCCTGCACTGCAACCCCCTCCTACACTGCGCCCTCCTCCTACACTGCAACCCCCTCCTACACTGCGCCCCCTCCTGCACTGCAACCCCCTCCTGCACTGCAACCCCCTCCTACACTGCGCTCCAGTTGGACACCTGCTTCGCCACCCCTACAAACAGGGCTGCATTTTCTATGGGGTTGTGGGGGTGATAGTTTCCATTGTGTCTGCTGTATCACATTGAATGGTATGTATGACAGCACCCAGAATTATTGTGTACCGCGCAGCAGGGCATTCCACTCCCAGCAATGGAGACAGCAGATTCCTTCACAGTGGACATGTGTGAACAGATCCTATATGTAGCATTGGCTCCATCACACATGATCTGCTGCGGTAAATGTTTTGGAGCGTAGTTTGAATACTTTCTTTCCTTGTGTTCTTAGTTCCCTGCCTCATTCTACCTTCATTCTTTCTCAGGATCCGGAGAGCCTGGAACAGCATCAAGAGGATCTTGTGCTGCTGCTGCACCTTGGAGGATTAGGTAAGTCAATGCAAAATTACATACAAATGTATATCTTATAAAAAGTCTAGCCTGAAAGAGGATTCTAACTTTCTGCCCCTTCCCCAACACACACTATTTACTGGCAAGGGTATGACCTATATACTGTATACATACAGTCCCTCTGCAGAGACTTAGTGCTTTTCCATGGCTCTCCAAGGCCAGGCTTCACAAATATGGATGGCTGGCAATTGCTGGGAGTGGATGGCTGGGAAATGCTGAAGAAACCCCCGTGTCTCTCTAAGCAATAGGAATATCAGCGCTGTTTGGCAGCAATGTTACAGCAACTGATCTGCAGGATTTCTTATAGGCTTGGAGACCCGTGACAATCAGAGTTAGAGGGCGTGTGGATTGGTTTCACAATATCTGCTTTAAAGAGAGACACCTCAATGCTCTGTGCTGAGCCATAAAACCTGACCATGCCTGGCATAGGCTGTGCTGTGTACAGTGACATGCTGACCTCTAAAGGCCCATACACATGGGGCACAACTGTCGCCACAAACACGTGGCACGTGCATGTCTGGGTGACAGTTGCCCCGTGTGTGTGAGGCGTGCACCCCGAACTGTCGCCGGAGACAGCAGTTGCCGTGCGATTGAAAAGTTCAATGGCCGGCAAATTCTGTCTCCGCAAATGTGGCTAGTCCGCCACGTGTACTGCGTGTGTATGCGGACTAGCGAAAGCCCATGTGTATGAAGCTTAAAGAGAAACTCCAACCAAGAATTGAACTTTATCCCAATCAGTAGCTGATACCCCCTTTTACATGAGAAATAGAATGATTTTCACAAACAGACCATCAGGGGGCGCTGTGTGACTAATTTTGTGCTGAAACCCCTCCCACAAGAGGCTCTGAATACCGCGGTACTCTGGGCAAACTGCCACAATGTAACAATGTTCACAGACAGGAAATGGCTGTTTAAAGCTGTCTGTAACAGCCAGAGCAGCTAGAAACAGCTACATAACTTGCCCACAGTAACAATGTCACCATGTAATACATGTCAGAATGTGAATCTGGGAGAGGAAAGATTTTACAATGAGCAAACACTGACTAAATCATTTATACATAATTATTGTAAAAATTAAGCACCTTTTTATATTAAATTATTTTCACTGGAGTTCCTCTTTAAGCTCTACGTGACCTGACTATGCCTGGCATAGGCTGTACAGTGACATGACGACCTCTAACTTGTATATCAGACTTCATAATCTAGCCAGTTCGGAGATGCTGAATTCTACAGCTTACCACAGATCATCCATGTTGTTGTCTACAACTAGAATTGTTTATTCATTTCAGTCTTTTTTGTTCTATCTTGCAGGAAGAGCTTCAATCCCAGAACTCTGCAAAAAAAAAAAAAAAATTAGTAATATTAAAAGGAGGTAGTCCCCAGAAAAATTGTAAGCACAAAAAACCAAAAAAAAACTTTATAAAAGAAAAAACAAAAAAAGCGTGCTTTTTACGATGGATGGGGGGAGGGGGAGGATTAGGCATTAATAAGTAACAATGTAGGGAAAAAAACATCATATCGGCACTTAGGGCCTCCATAAAAAATAAAAAGAGGTAGTACCTCAAGAAAATTATACAAAAAAAATTGCATAAACTATACACCAAAAAAAGAAGGGGGGGGGGGGGGAGATGTGGGGGTTGAAGGAGGGATTAGACATTAATGAGTATGAGAGTGCAAAACTCTAAAAAAAAAAATAAAAAAAAAATAAATACATTTAAAAGGAGGTAGCCCCCAGAAAAATTGTAATAAAAAAAAAAAAAACCCTTATAAAAGAAAAACCAAAAAAAGGGTGGTGGTGAAGGTTGGTTTTGAGGATGGGTGAAGGGAGGGGGAAGATTAGGCATTAATAATAAGTGTAGGGAGTGCTAAAAAAAAACCCCATCATATCGGCACTAGGGCCTCCACAAAAAAAAATAGAAATAAAAGGAGGTAATCCCTCAAGAAAATTATACAAAAAAATTGCATAAACTAAACACCAAAAAAATGGAGGGTGGGTTAGGGGAATGTGGGGGGCAGGAGGGGGATTAGGCATTAATGAGTACGAGTATGGGAGTGCAAAACTCTAAAAAAAAAAAAGAAAAAGAAAAAGAAAAAAAAATATTTAAAAATGTAAATTAAAAACCAAAAAACAGGAGTGGGATTAGGAGGGGAAGGGTGGGAATTAGGCAAGTAAAAATAAAAAAAAATGTTACAGATTCAGTAATTCAATACAGGAGTTCAGATTTAAAAAAAAACACTGAAGCGAAAAAAAAAAATATGATATAGTGAATTGGTTGTGTACTATGAATAATTACTAGAAGATTAGCAGCAAAGAAAATATTCTCATATTTTTATTTTCAGGTATATAGTGTTTTTTCTAACAATGCATCATTCTATAATATGTGCAGATTACACAACACACAGTATTCAAAATGATTCTTTCAGAGCAGTCTGTGAACTAATGACCTCTCCTCTGGCAGAGAAAAAGTAAATAGTTCAATAACAATTGAGATAATAAAAGTCAGATAACAGCCCTCTCCACCACTTTGAAAGTCGTACAGCTTAATGGCTTGTTTGCATAGAGATAACAACTGGAGTTTCTTAACTCTTCCTGTACTGGAAACAATTAGACTGATGTATCTGATCTTAGTGTTTATTTCTTAGCTGTACTACACATACAAATCATAATATCATAATTTTTTTTTCGCTTCAGTGTTTCTTTAAGGATCAGTGTCCCTTAAATTTCTTCATCTACCTAGCACACTTACCTTACTACACTAGTGGGAGCACATCATTGTACCTATACAAGGGGGGGGGGGGGGGGCATGGGCGTCCACAGAACATTTTCCAGGGGGGGGGGGCAAGAATGTGGGTGTGGTCATGGGTGGAGCCAAATTTACATGAACTTAGCAATGGTGGGGCAATAGACTAGGGCTATGGTAGGGATTAGATTGTGAGCTTCTCCGAGGACACAGTTAGTGACATGACTATTTACTCTGTAAAGTGCTGCAGAAGATGCCAGTGCTATATAAACAAATAATAATAATATGGTAGGGCATTAGACCAGGACTATGGTAGGATTAGATTGTGAGCTGCTCTGAGGACAGTCAGAATAATGACTATGTACTCTGTAAAGTGCTGCAGAATATGCCAGTGCTATATAAACAAATAATAATAATAATATTGTAGGACATTAGACTATGACTATGGTAGGATTAGATTGTGAGCTCCTCTGGGGACAGTCAGAGACATGACTATGTACTCTGTAATGTGCTGCAGAAGATATCACTGCTATATAAAAAAACAACAACAGCAGCAACAACAATAATATGGTGGTAATAAAAATACTAATCTAGGTCATTAGAATAGCTATGCCTAGGAATTAAGAGATTGCAAGCAAATGGCAAATGGGGCAACCATCAGGCCTTCAGGTGACCAATACGGCAACCGCGAGGCCTCCAATTGGCCAGTGCAGCAACCAGGTGGCCTCCAAGTGACCAATACAGCAACCACAAGGCCTCCAAGTGACCAATACAGCAATCACAAGGCCTCTAAGTGACCAATACATCAACCACGAAGCCTCCAAGTGGCCAATGCAGCAACCAGGAGGCCTCCAAGTGACCAATACAGCAACCACAAGGCCTCTAAGTGACCAATACAGCAAGCAGGAGGCCTCCAAGTGGCCAATACAGCAACCAGGAGGCCTCTAAGTGACCAATACAGCAACCAGGAGGCCTCCAAGTGGCCAATGCAGCAACCAGGAGGCCTCCAAGTAACCAATGCTGCAACCAGGAGGCCTCCAAGTGACCAATGCAGCAACCACGAGGCCTTCAAGTGGTCAATGCAGCAACCAGGAGGCCTCCAAATGACCAATACAGCAACAATGGGTCCAGAGGTGGAAGAAGAAAGACAGGGGGTGAGATAGAGGGGGCGTGAGAGAGATGGAAATAGAGGTGGGGCGGGGTGAGAGAGAGATAGGGAGAGATGGAGGGTGTGAGAGCACAGAGGCACAGATAGAGAGAGAGTGAGAGAGATGGACATAGAAGTGGGTGGGCAGCGCCACATGGAGAGCGGGTGGGCAGTGCAGAAAAAGACAGGGGGGCACTGGCTGGCTATACTGGGTGTGGAGAGGGAGGGGGTCTCTGTCTGGCTATACTAGGTGTGGGGAGGGAGGCTCTGACTAGCTACACTATGTGTGGGGTGGAAGGGGGCTCTGTCTAGCTATATGGGGATGGGGAGGGAAGGGGGCTTTGGGCTCTAGCTGGCTATACTAGATTTAGGGAGAGAGGCTCTGTCTGGCTATACTGGGTGTGGGGAGGGAGGGGGGCTCTGTCTGGCTATACTGGGTGTGGGGAGGGAGGGGAACTCTGTCTGGCTATACTGGGTGTGAGGAGGGAGGGGGGCTCTGTCTGGCTATACGGGGGTTGGGGAGGGAGGGAGCTCTGTCTGGCTATACTGGGTGTGGGGAGGGAGGGGGGCTCTGTCTGGCTATACTGGGTGTGGGGAGGGAGCTCTGTCTGGCTATACTGGGTGTGGGGAGGGAGGGGGGCTTTGTCTGGCTATACTGGGTGTGGGGAGGGAGGGAGCTCTGTCTGGCTATACTGGATGTGAGGAGGGAGGGGGACTCTGTCTGGCTATACTGGGTGTGGGGAGGGAGGAGGGCTCTGTCTGGCTATACTGGGTGTGGGGAGGGAGGGGGTCTCTGTCTGGCTATATGGGGGTTGGGGAGGGAGGGGGTCTCTGTCTGGCTATACTGTGTGTGTGGGGAGGGAGGGAGCTCTGTCTGGCTATACTGGGTGTGGGGAGGGAGGGGGGCTCTTTCTGGCTATACTGGGTGTGGGGAGGGAGGGGGACTCTGTCTGGCTATACTGTGTGTGGGGAGGGAGGGGGACTCTGTCTGGCTATTCTGTGTGTGGGGAGGGAGGGGGCACTGGCTGGCTATTCTGGGTGTGGAGAGGGAGGGGGGATCTGGCTGGCTATACTAAGTGTGGGGAGGGAGGGGAGCTCTGGCTGGCTATACTGGGTGTGGAGGGGGGGGGGGGGGGGGTCTGTCTGGCTATACTAAGTGTGGGGAGGGAGGGGGGCTCTGGCTGGCTATACTGGGTGTGGGGATAGAGGGTAGCGTTGTCCAGATCATGAAAGATTCGGATCTTTGATCCGAATCTCTTTTGTGAGTCGAATCATCCGAATCATCAAAATGAGTGATTTGGATGTCAAAGGGGGCGTGGCCAGGAGCGGCACGCCCCCCTCTCAGCGGGCAGCGGGGTCCTGGAAGCAGAGCAGAGATGGATCGCTCTGTTGGAGGGGAGCCAGCCTTGCACAGGGACAGGTAGATCAGAGAGAGGGGACATCGGTGCCACTGCCAGATATGTGTAGAGCACACATACTGGCTGTGCCGCTCATTATAGGCTGTCTGTTCCGTAGTGCTGCATAGTGAACAAATTGGAAACTTTTGGCTCAGAAGCAGAGCTCAGTAACTTTGTAGACAGCGTGCTGGGCTAGAAGGGCAGGCACTGTGATTGCAGGGCAATATGATCCTCCTGCACTGCTCTAAACAGCTGCACTTCACTTCTGGGAATGCTTTGGGGAATGCTTTCTTTCACTGTGCGACGTTTGCATTCAAAGTATACAGATGCACATATAGGTGAAATATATGTAAAGCATATGATTGCAGCATGTGGGTATTGTGTGCAAACAAACATTTCTGCTCTCTGCTCGTCCCTCCTCCCTTCTTTGTCCACTCCCTGCCCATCTCTGTCCACCATCTCCCCTTCTCCATGTGTCCACCCCCCTTCCCTTCTCTGTCCACTGCAGGGAAAGTCCTGTCCTGCTAGTCATTTCACCCCCGAATGCTTCCCTAGTAAAATGATCCGAGATTCGGATCAAAGATCCGGATCTTTTCAATGATCCGATTCGAATCATCCGAATCATTGAAAAGATCCGAACTTCCCATCTCTAATGGAGGGAGCTCTGTCTGGCTATACTGGGTGTGGGGAGGGAGGGAGCTCTGTCTGGCTATACTGGGTGTGGGGAAGGAGGGGGGCTCTGTCTGGCTATACTGGGTGTGGGGAGGGAGGGGGGAGCTGTCTGGCTATACTAGGTGTGGGGAGGGAGGGGGGCGCTGTCTGGCTATACTGGGTGTGGGGAGGGAGGGGGGCTCTGTCTGGCTATACTGGGTGTGGGGAGGGAGGGGGGGCTCTGTCTGGCAATACAGGGTGTGGGGAGGGAGGGTGGCTCTGGCCATACTGGTTGTGGGAGGATGGGAGGGAGGGAGGCTCTGGCTGGCTTTACTGGGTGTGGGCAGGGAGGGGGGCTCTGGCTATACTGGGTGTGGGGAGGGAGCTCTGTCTGGCTATACTGGGTGTGGGGAGGGAGGGGGGCTCTGTCTGGCTATACTGGGTGTGGGGAGGGAGAGACACTCTGTCTGGCTATACTGGGTGTGGGGAGGGAGAGGGGCTTTGTCTGGCTATACCGTGTGTGGGGAGGGAGAGAGGCTCTGTCTGGCTATACTGTGTGTGGGGAGGGAGGGGGGCTCTGTGAGGCTATACTGTGTGTAGGGAGGGAGAGGGCTCTGGCTGGCTATACTGGGTGTGGGGAGGGAGGGGGCTCTGGCTGGCTATACTGGGTGTGGGGAGGGAGGGAGGCTCTGCCTGGCTATACTGGGTGTGGGGAGGGAGAGGGGCTCTGTCTGGCTAATAGTTGAATAGGTTGGAGTTTGTGGTCTTTAATATGGGCACGCTTTTGTCCCAATAAATGAATCATAGATTCCTTAGAAAGAGAGATATTTAATATTTCTAAGTAAGGCCTTAAGTTTGTCCCATAACCTTGCTACAATTAGGCATGTCCACTATGTATAGTACATGGTACCAATAGCCAGACAGCCCCTAAAGCATACTGGGGAATTCATAGAGTTCATAACATGAATTTTAGCAGAGTAAGATATACTATGCAAAACTCTCATTGAAACTTCCAGATTTCAAGTTTGAAGACTACCTTTTGGTAAAGCGTCTAGACCAGGGGAGTCAAACTCAAAAACAAAGTGGGCCAAAATTGTACACTGGGAGCAAGTAGTGGGCCAACCTCAATGTCTAGTGGCCACCTCCTTCCCTTACAAAGTTCCCTGATGTAAAATGGCTCCCCAGTTCCCTGGTGTTTAGTGGTCCTCTCTCCCTCCCCTATACAGTTTCCTGATGTCTAGTGGTACCCTACCTACCCTATTTAGTACCCTATTGATCTAGGGCTTCACCTCAAATTTAGCTTCTTTGCTGGTCTACAGTGGGCCAAACATGCAAACATGAAGTGGGAAAACCAAATTTGATGGCCACATTTGGTCCACAGGCTGGAGTTTGACATGCATACACTAGACTATAGTCCATGGGCCTTATGCACAAAATCGCGGTAATACTGTTGTGCACAGACAGACAGCACACAGCAATATCACTTCTGGCAACAAGTTCAAGTAACGGTATTGGTGTGACCCATAGAACCCGAGTAGCGCGACCGTTGCAGCAGAGTGTACCGACATGGTCATTTGCACAGTGCTGCCCCCTGTTCAGTGAAGTACTCTCTGCTGGGCAGGAAGTACATCACTGGGATTCCCATTGCCCCACGCACGTGCGCGGCGACGCAATGCTCTCCATCGTTTACACTTGTTGTGTCAACCGTAGACTTCTATATACCCCAAGTTCTGTACATTAAGCACAGTGCTTGTGGTAACACACTGCAGTCCTTGCGTTTAATACCTCTGGGGCACCGCAACAGTTTGCATTAGGTGTGAAAGCCTAGACTTTCATTGTTTTTGCAGCTTCTTGCAGTAAAATAGGGTAACATAATGCAGATTTAACCTGCAGGTGTAAAAGAGGCCTCAATAATAGATGGAAACCTCATTTGGTCATGACATTTGGGTCTCAGGCAAGAGGTGGCAATTTGTAGATGATAATACAATCTGTTTCAAAAATGTTTATTACGTTTTTTATTTGCATAACATACAGACATTTTGCAAACCAGATACAAATCATCATGTAGAAAGGTAGAAAATACCAGCCAAAAAATATATAGTTACAAAGAGAGCCTGATTGTATTCGCCAAAGGTCTCAAATGCAAGATTACGTCATATAATACTGTTGAGCTCTGAATGCAAAACGTAGGTTCCACCTAAAATATGTGTGGTAGGCCGAAGCCTGGTAGAGCTCTAGAGAACAAGATTACCTACTCGAGGGGGTAGGCAATAGTGAAAGAGAAATAGAATAAAGAAAAGAAGAAGAAGAGGAGAAGAGAAAGAAGAGAAGAAAGAGGTAGAGGAACCAGGCACCCCAAGGAGGGCAATAATAGCCTCTGTTGACTTCACTTCTATAACGGGCCAATAAACTGTCTCAAAGGGTCCCACACTTTATAAAACTGCACAAATTTGTCTTCTAATGCAGGGCTTTTCAACCTTTTCACTAAATGTACCACATTTATCACCTGAAAAATTTCAAGCACCACCAGTGTGTCTGGGCAATAGATTGGACCCGATCAGGCTCAGCTGTTTCAACCGGAGCCCGAACGGAGAGCCGCTACTGCACATTCACTCACGCCGA